>NC_092048.1:105857754-106457754 GCF_003086295.3 Arachis hypogaea
ATTCTCCGGATCAATTTCATTTTCATCTCTTCCTCAATCAATGCACTCATTGATCTCCTTGGCAATCTTAAGTGATCGAATTACAATTCCTTGTAATTCAATCTCTCAAATCTTGATCAATAGCCAATTCTTTGGTCAATTGCTCATGAGAAGAGATGAAGTATGGTCACTGATTATACCACATGCATTTCCCAAATCAAGTGTTGAGAGGATTATAGTCACATATCCATCCAAACCCAATTTGGTCCAGCATGAGAAAGCATTTCTAGCATGATCTCTTCATTCCTCTTTCAAGGTTCAGAAGGATCCAAGTTTGAATAGCTTCTTTTCCAAGATAACTACCCATTGGATGAAGATCGAAAGCTTTCAAGTAAAATCAAGAGAAAAGATAGAAGAAGAATAATGAAAACTAGTTTTGATCCATCAAATTACAACAGAGCTCCCTAACCCAATGAAAGGGGTTAGTTGTTCATAGCTCTGGAAAATGAAAACAAAGATGGAGAATACATTATGAAACTAGAAGTGCAGAGAAAGTAAAATACAGAGAGTAGTTCTATGCCAAGAGGCTCCCTATAATTTCCAACTCCCTTTTTCCAATTCAAAGCTACTCCTATATATACTACTCTTCTGATCTTCTAGTTGGCTCTTCACGTCTTGGGTATGGGCCTTTGAATCTTGAGTTTGAAGCAGTTATCTTCTTCATTGGGCTTGGCTTTACTTGCAGAGAGAAAGTGTGAAGTGGGCAGAGACTTTAGCTTAGGACGTTAGTGGTGTTAACGTTCAGTGAAATATGGGTTCGAGAACGTTAGTGATAATTATCTTTTTCACTAACGTTCCTCACCAAAGTAAGAGCCACGTTAACTTCAACGTTAGTGGCACAAACGTTGCCATTAACGTTGCCTCTATGACCTTCGCACACGTTATTGGGACTCACCTTTCCCAGAAACGTTAAGAAGTCTCCCCCTTCCTTACGTTAGAGTCCACGTTAACTTAGTTAACGTGGCTCTTTTAACGTAGGCTTGCCAACCTTCGAGAACGTTAGTGACACTTACCTTTGTCACTAACGTTCCAATGTGCCCTTAGCTCCAACGTTAGAGTCCACGTTAACTAGGTTAACGTGGCCTCTAACGTGGCTGTGCTAGCCATCTCCAACGTTAGTGACAAAGGTGAATGTCACTAACGTTGGCTCATCATCTCTCCTTCTCACGTTAGCTTCCACGTTAACTAAGTTAACGTGGGAGTTAATGTGGCTCATTGTGGCTTGTGTGGGCTCCTTCCAACGTTAGTGACAATGTTAAGTGTTACTAACGTTGGCGATCACATTCCTTCTTCACGTTAGCTTCCACGTTAACTAGGTTAACGTGGGAGTTAACGTGGCTTATTGGGGCTTGTGTGGGTTAATCCCAACGTTAGTGACAATGTTTGGTGTCACTAACATTGTCGACCACCTGCTTTCTTCACGTTAGCTTCCACGTTAACTAGGTTAACGTGGGAGCTAACGTGGCTTATTGTGACTTGGCCAACGTTAGTGACAAAGTTGAATGTCACTAACGTTGGCTTCCCCTTTATTTCTTCACGTTAGAGGCCACGTTAACTAAGTTAACGTGGCTCTTAACGTGGCCACTTATGAGCTTGGTCCAACGTTGGTGATAATGTTAAGTGTCACTAACGTTGGCTCCCTTTCCTTTCTTCCACGTTAGAGTCCACGTTAACTTAGTTAACGTGACTCTTAACGTGGGCAATGATGGCTTCAAGAGCGTTATTGGTGATTACTTTTCTCATTAACTTTGTAAGTTACTCCCATTCCATGTTTGTGCCCACGTTAGTGCAGCTAACGTAGCCACTAATGTGGTTCTTCTTTGCTTCCTTTGTCCTGAAAACAAGCAATCAAGTGCATCAAAGTTCTGGTCGAAGTCATGGGAAATGCAACAACAAGTTTGTCATAAAATTCATGCAAAATCCTCATGAAATCATGTAAAGTGCACAATGTATGCTTGAATCAAGATGTAAGTGAATATCTACCCAAAATTAGCTTATTTTCTAAGGAAATGCATGAAACTACCCTAAAAACAGTAAAGAAAAGGTCAGTGAAACTGGCCAAAATGCCCTGGCATCACTGGGTGGTTGGTGGCTTTGACGATGATGGTGAAGGAAGGAGAAGGAGAAGAGACGTTGGAATGGGGTGGAGTGAGGGTACGCGAATGCTAGGGCTTTCCTGTCCCTGGGGTAAGTGAAATTTTGAATCCATGCGTGCGTGCACCGTGCGAGTCCGCGTGGGTAGGAGAATAAGCAAGTGGCACGGGAACGTCACACGCGCCTGCGCGTGGATAGGAGATGTGCGAATGGGCGCGGATGCGTACGGTGTGCGTCTGATGCGTTCGCATATTAGCTAAATTAACTAGTTAGTTTAGTTGGTTTTAGCTTAATTTCATTTATTATTACTAGAATAAACAAGCAATTTTGTGAGTTTTCTGTACATGCATTCATAAACCAAGAACTAGGTAAAATTTGGCATTTTTCATGAAAATGAATTAAGAAGTTTATAAACAAGTTGATGTGAATGATTCCCTTGAAATTTATTGCATAAGATGGCAAGACTTTGAGGAAGTTTCTTTGGTTTATGTTAGGTGATGAAGCTAGAAAGCAATGGAGCAAGAATTGGAGCAGGAAGCCTTGAGAATACATCAAACTTGGCAAGGAGGCAGAGGACTTGCACGTTGCCAACTTGGGTTACAATGGCGTGTTTGGTGATAACGCCAAGCACCCTGGAGAGCAAATGTTGGCGTTGCCAACTTGGAGAAAGGAGTGAGTGTTTGATGGCAATGCAGGCAAGCAAGGAGCTGAGCCAAGGAGAAGGTCGAGGGCATTTCCAATGCCAGAAACAATGGACGTGTTCCTTGGCAACGCACACAAGCAAGGCTTGGCCCAGGAGGAAGAGGAGCTGGCGTTGCCAACGCCAGGAACCATAGGCGTTATTCAAGGCAACGCCAAGCAACAAGAATGGAGCCTTGAAGAGTAGTCGAGCACGTTGCCAACTCCAGGAAGAGCTGGAGTGTTTAGTGACAACACCCAAGCATGGAGGCTGTCCAGGAAAGGGAGCCAACGTTGCCAACTTGGAGATATAGGGCGTTATCCACAACAACTCCAGCGAGCTTGGCAGCCTGACCTTACCTCCTTCAATGGAGTATATCTTGAGCTACAAAACTCCAAATGAGGTGATTTCAACGGCATTTGAAAGTAGACATCCAGATCTTTCCAACCATATATCATAGTATGGGGTTGGCATTCATTTTGAAGCTTCAAAAGCTGGCGTTACCAACGCTGGAAACAAGGGCGTTATTCACAACAACTCCAGCGAACTTGGCAGCCTGACCTTACTTCCTTCAATGAAGCATAACTTGAGTTATAGAGATCCAAATTGAGTGATTCCAGTTGCATTGGAAAGCTGACATTCAGAGCTTTCCAACCATATATAATAGTTTATAGCGAAGCATGAAATGGAAGCTCGAACCAGAGTCATCTTTAGTCCCCAAAAACAAGAAAATGAGGTTGGAATTGAAGGAAGCTAGAAAGCACCCTGGAGAGGAGCACGAGCACGTTGGCAACGTGCTAACAAGGGGGCGTGTTTGAGGACAACGCCAGCCCATTGTTGCTGCCTTGGGAGGCTTGGCACGTTGCCAACTTGGGAAGAAGGGGGCGTTTTTAGCAACAACTTGGCAGCTTGACCTTACCTTCTTTGAGGAAGCATAACTTGAGCTAGAAAAATCCAATTGAGATGATTCCAAGTGCATTAGAAAGAAGACACTCTGAGCTTTCCAATGATGTATGATAGTCCATATTGAAGCAGAGGATTAACACTCAAATTCTGGGCAACATTAGGCATGAGAGAAGAGTCAAGAAGAAGAAGAGCAAGTTGTTAGCAACAACTTGGGCCAACAACGCCCAAGTCTCAAAGCTCACTCCCAGGAAAACCACATGCACGTTGCCAACGTGCATTAAGCCTGGAGTTATTGCCAACAACGCCCCTCAATGGGCCAGAATTGATGACAACTTGCTCTGCTTCCTCTGTTCCTCACAAAGGCCAGCAACTTCTTCCATTGAACCAGGAATTCAACAAAGAGAAAGCCCACATTGCTAGCCCAAATTAAAGATCTCTAAAGGAGTTCTAGGAGTAGTATAAATAGAGAAAAGTTTGAGACTTTTGGGGACTTTTATTTTTTTAGCAAATTTTACTCTTAGACACTTTTACTTTTACACTTAGAGTTTTTTTTGTTTTTCACTTTTTCTCACCGGTTTGCTATTTTGTTTTTCTTGCAACTTTGAATTTCAGTTTTCTTCTTCATCTTCTTCATTCTTCTCTACTCAATTCTCATGTTTACTTTTGCATTTTGTTGTTGAATTTAGAGCTATGATTCACTAAACCCCACTTTCATTAGGGGGAGGAGCTCTGTTTATTGGATTGAATTGATGAACTCCTCTTTTCCTTCTCAATTCAAGTGGTTAATCCAAAGAGGAAACTCTTGTTCTTCAAAGATTCAATCACCATCGAGAGAGGGGTTAATCTATATGAATTGTGTGGTGACTTTGAGGAATGAGCCACATAATTCAGTTTAGAGTTCATCCTTTCATGATTTCCTTAATCAATACACCTTGGTTGGTATGTGAGATGTAACCTTCCTTGGTTGAGATTATGGGAGTTGTGTGGCTTGGATTAGAAATTGAGCTTCATCTCTTCTCATGAACAATTAGATCACGAGAGTGGCAATTGGTTATGTTGAAAGAAATTGGATCACCAAGAGATTGGGATCCAATTACCCACAACTTGCCATGGATCTATACCCATGATTGAGAAGGAATTGATCAACATAAATTCATGAAAATTTGCATCTCCAATCCCTAATGATCTCCCCATCATTAAGTCTCATCTCTTTTGTTCTTTAGTTATTTCGAATACCCATTACCCAATTCCCTTTTACATTCTTGCAATTTACTTCCCTGCTCTCTATAATTCAGCACTCTACTTTCTTGCAATTTACTTTTGATGTCATTTAAGTTTCTTGCACTTTAAGTTTTAGTCATTTACTTTTTTTTTCTTTCTTCATTGCAATTCTTTAGATTCCTTGTTATTTAATTTTTGCAATTAAGTTCAAAAATCACAAATCTCATGAAATCAAAACCATGTTTGCTTGACTAAATCTACCATTTAACTAAAGTTGCTTAATCTACCAATCTCCGTGGGATCGACCTCACTCTTAGTGAGTTTTATTACTTGATACGACCCGGTATACTTGCCGGTAATTACGTGAAATTAATTTTTTACGTATCAAGTTTTTGGCGCCGTTGCCGGGGATTGGAAAAGATTAACAATGATTAAGTGAATGGTAGTTTAGATTAAGCATTTCATTTGTTTTTGCTTTGTACAGTTCTTTTATTTTTTTTTATTTTCTTTTTGACACTAAGGTGTTTGAGTTATTGCCTCACTAAGAAATTCTTCTCTGTAACATGAATTTCAATTTTATTTGGTGTTGTGTTTTACAAAATTCAAATGGAGTTCAACTCATCTTGTGATCAAACAAATTTTCTGGGATATCACCCACCATCACCAATTGACTATTCTAATGGTGGTTGGGAATATCACTAAGAAATTACAGATCCTGAGCACTCCAATTCATGGAGATATGCTTCAGAACCACAAGATGAGCAAGAGAATCATATGGGATATTTCTCACCACCACAAAATGATTCAAGTCATTATTCTAATAGTGGCTGGGAGTATCGCCAAGAAATTGTAAATTCTGAGCACTCCAATCCATGGAGATTTGCTTCAGAGCCACAAATTGATCAAGCTAATCACATGAGATGTTGTCCAGAACCACAAAATGATTTATGTCATTACCTTCATGGTGCTTGGGCATATCAACAAGAGTGTGAACAATCAAGTGAAATGAATTTTCTTCGAGAACCACAAAGTGACTCACACTGTTATGACAATTACACAAACTATGGCTGTGAAGG
Organism: Arachis hypogaea; assembly: GCF_003086295.3. Lineage (NCBI taxonomy): Eukaryota > Viridiplantae > Streptophyta > Magnoliopsida > Fabales > Fabaceae > Arachis > Arachis hypogaea. The sequence continues at coordinate 105,863,770 of NC_092048.1, forward strand.
AAATTTTAATGATTCATTTGATTGTGCTGTCAATACATACATGGAAGATTGCTCCCCGTGGCCACAAAATGATTCTCACTCTGAGGAATTCTGCAATGATTCACATTGTGGATGGGAGGGTCAAAATCAGAGAGCACTCAATGTGTCATACTCTATTAATCAAGAGACATCATCACTTGAGCAAACCTTCAATTCATTTATGCAAAATCATCCAACCTCACCTCCCATTTCTTCACTTGAAAATTCTTCCTCACTTGATTATGCCTCAACACAAAGTCTCCTCCAAGATCCACACCATCCATTCCACCAACTACAAAACTTACTCCACAATTCACAAGATTCATTCCATACCACTCACAATAACCTCACCCCAACACATCCATATCCGCAAAATTTCTCTCAACCTTCATCTCTTGAGCTAGTAGCTGAGGACCTCCTTCAAAAATCCAGAGAACTATTGGAAAGACAAGAACAATCCTGGAAAAGGCAAGAAATCCTCTTCAATAAGATGGATGGGCATTTAGAGCAAATAAGGAGAAACTTAGAACTATCAAACAGTGAGGATGAAGACCAAATTGTGGGTGAGGAAGTGGAAAAACAAAATGAGGAAACCTCTGTATCAAGTGAAAGTTCAATGGAAAAGGAGGTTGTGGAGGTGTTTGAACCTGTGGCTTCATCTTCACAAAAGCCACTTGAGATGACAAGGGAACATGAAAACTCACAACTCTCTCAAACTTTCCTGAAACAAAATGGCTCAACAATTGAATCCATGATTGAAAGATATGAAGAGGAGATGAAGAAATCTTGGGAAGATCAACAAACCTCCTCCATGATAGAGCTATTAAAACAAATGTTGAATGTAAAAAAAGAAGTGGAAGAACAAGAAAGTGAGGAAGACATTCAAGAGAAGTCACACTCAAGTGAAGCAGAGAAGTACACAGAGGAAGAGCTCATTGAACCACTATTGCACGGAACTCTTGATGAAAAGAAGACTCCAACAATCACACAACCACCAAGACTTGGATTCAAGGAAGTGAAGGCAATTAACAAAAGCACCAAGAAGAGGATTGTGACCAAGCTACCAAGGACAATATTCATGAAGAAAAAGGGGTCAACCACAAGCAATCCTCCCCCTGATCCAGCAAGCAAGCTCAATCAAGCCATTAACAAAAGAAAGCTTGCTGAGGAGAGGTCAAGACAGGGGACACTAGCTGAATCTTCTCCCTCCTTAAGGTCATTCCTATTAACAAACTGGAAGAAGAGGAAGAAAGTGAACAACATGTCAACCATAGGTATAATTTCTCTTCTCTGCTTTGTTTTCGTTCTTTGTTTTATTTAAATTCAATAAATTGGCATATGGTTACATTCTAAGTTTGGTGTTGCCTTGCAACAAATTGTTTTCAATCTTTTTGGATGATTGCATCAAATCAAAAATGAAAGTGACACACCAAGATTCTAAGATTGGTGTGCCACTTATTTTCTATGCAATTTATTCAAGCAACACTACTTGTCTGCATAATCATAATGCCTCTGCAGTTTTATTTTTCTCTTTTGATTTGACACTTTTTCATTCTACTTGCTTTAGTTATTTTTCTATCTTTAAATTCTTTCACTTAGTTTGCTTATTAACTGTTTTTGTTAATACATTACCAAGAAATCCTTATTCATGATAGATTCTTAGCTTGGGGATTGTATTTAACATACAACAGTTTCATTTGCTTAGTTTTAATTCAAATAAATTGACATATGATTGCATCCTAAGTTTGGTGTTGCTATGCAACAAAATTTGTTTCCAATCTTTACTAGATACTTGCATTAATTCCAAGTGAGAGTGTCACACTAAGTTTGGTGTGCCACTTATCTTTTATGCAATGTATTGTGCTCACCTTCTTAAGTTTGCAATCAAAATGTCTCTGTCTCTTGTGCCTTAATTGTTATCTTTAATTTTGTTTGCTTGAAACACATGTGCTACTAATGTTTCATTGTGTAAGACATTCATGATCTATCTTAGCCCCATAGCCACGGTTCTAATTGTTACTTGAGGACAAGTAATCATTCTAAGTTTGGTGTGGGAAGGGAAAGAAAAGGAGGAAAAGGATAGCAATAGAGAAGATAAATTACAAGATTGTAAAGTTCTTTTTCCTCTCATTTGTTTCCAGCACTTTAAATTGCATGATTGTCTTATTAACTTCTCTGTATACATGTGAGATATGAATGGGCATAGTTTGATTTCTAAATTGCAATATGCTGCTGTGGCATTATGACTACCAACTTGAGTTTTGTGAATTCAAAAGCAATAAAGTATCATGATCTTAAACAAACAAGAAATTAAAGAAGAACTTAGTATGTGCATACAAGTATTGGAAAGCTAGTATGATTGATTGTTGCTCAAGTACATTAGATTTTATTTAATTGAAGTTTTCATCTAGGACATTTTGTGAAATCTTTTGAAAATCATGAAAACCTTTAAGAAGCAAATGCAATTAAGGCAAGAAAAGAAAAAGGGAAAGAATGAGAAAGCTGAAGGCTCTGAGTACCAATGACAATTTCATTGTTATGTACTTGTGGTGTTTATGTATCAAGTAAAATGCTTGAAAACAAAACACTTAGAAGTCAAGGCTAGGCTCAAGTGCAAAAGCACTCCCTCAAAGCTCAAGGCACTGAGCATTAATGATTAGAGAGTCAAGAAAAGAAATAAATGAGCTTAATGAAGTCCTCTAATTAAATGCTTGTGGTGCTTATGTATCAAGTGGTAATACTTGAAAACAAAGCATTTAGAGTCGTATTTTTGTTATCAACTCATGGGGCAAAGCACCCAAAAGGAGAAGCTAATAAGAAAATCAAAAGCTTGTTTCAAGGAAGAAATATAAGAAAAAGATTTCATAAATTGAGCTAGATAGAAGCATCAATCATTTACATTTCTTTTGTGATTGTAGCATGCTTAGAAAACTAGCTTACCATGAACATTGAGTTGCTATTCTTCTTACCTTGGATTGTCAATCTCTATTGCATGATTCTTTTCTTGCTTGAGGACAAGCAAGGTTTAAGTTTGGTGTTGTGATGCGTTCGCATATTTGCTAAATTAACTAGTTAGTTTAGTTGGTTTTAGCTTAATTTCATTTATTATTACTAGAATAAACAAGCAATTTTGTGAGTTTTCTGTACATGCATTCATAAACCAAGAACTAGGTAAAATTTGGCATTTTTCATGAAAATGAATTAAGAAGTTTATAAACAAGTTGATGTGAATGATTCCCTTGAAATTTATTGCATAAGATGGCAAGACTTTGAGGAAGTTTCTTTGGTTTATGTTAGGTGATGAAGCTAGAAAGCAATGGAGCAAGAATTGGAGCAAGAAGCCTTGAGAATACATCAAACTTGGCAAGGAGGCAGAGGACTTGCACGTTGCCAACTTGGGTTACAATGGCGTGTTTGGTGATAACGCCAAGCACCCTGGAGAGCAAATGTTGGCGTTGCCAACTTGGAGAAAGGAGTGAGTGTTTGATGGCAACGCAGGCAAGCAAGGAGCTGAGCCAAGGAGAAGGTCGAGGGCATTTCCAACGCCAGAAACAATGGACGTGTTCCTTGGCAACGCACACAAGCAAGGCTTGGCCCAGGAGGAAGAGGAGCTGGCGTTGCCAACGCCAGGAACCATAGGCGTTATTCAAGGCAACGCCAAGCAACAAGAATGGAGCCTTGAAGAGTAGTCGAGCACGTTGCCAACTCCAGGAAGAGCTGGAGTGTTTAGTGACAACGCCCAAGCATGGAGGCTGTCCAGGAAAGGGAGCCAACGTTTCCAACTTGGAGATATAGGGGCGTTATCCACAACAACTCCAGCGAGCTTGGCAGCCTGACCTTACCTCCTTCAATGGAGTATATCTTGAGCTACAAAACTCCAAATGAGGTGATTCTACCGGCATTTGAAAGTAGACATCCAGAGCTTTCCAACCATATATCATAGTATGGGGTTGGCATTCATTTTGAAGCTTCAAAAGCTGGCGTTACCAACGCTGGAAACAAGGGCGTTATTCACAACAACTCCAGCGAACTTGGCAGCCTGACCTTACTTCCTTCAATGAAGCATAACTTGAGTTATAGAGATCCAAATTGAGTGATTCCAGTTGCATTGGAAAGCTGACATTCAGAGCTTTCCAACCATATATAATAGTTTATAGCGAAGCATGAAATGGAAGCTCGAACCAGAGTCATCTTTAGTCCCCAAAAACAAGAAAATGAGGTTGGAATTGAAGGAAGCTAGAAAGCACCCTGGAGAGGAGCACGAGCACGTTGGCAACGTGCTAACAAGGGGGCGTGTTTGAGGACAACGCCAGCCCATTGTTGCTGCCTTGGGAGGCTTGGCACGTTGCCAACTTGGGAAGAAGGGGGCGTTTTTAGCAACAACTTGGCAGCTTGACCTTACCTTCTTTGAGGAAGCATAACTTGAGCTAGAAAAATCCAATTGAGATGATTCCAAGTGCATTAGAAAGAAGACACTCTGAGCTTTCCAATGATGTATGATAGTCCATATTGAAGCAGAGGATTAACACTCAAATTCTGGGCAACATTAGGCATGAGAGAAGAGTCAAGAAGAAGAAGAGCAAGTTGTTAGCAACAACTTGGGCCAACAACGCCCAAGTCTCAAAGCTCACTCCCAGGAAAACCACATGCACGTTGCCAACGTGCATTAAGCCTGGAGTTATTGCCAACAACGCCCCTCAATGGGCCAGAATTGATGACAACTTGCTCTGCTTCCTCTGTTCCTCACAAAGGCCAGCAACTTCTTCCATTGAACCAGGAATTCAACAAAGAGAAAGCCCACATTGCTAGCCCAAATTAAAGATCTCTAAAGGAGTTCTAGGAGTAGTATAAATAGAGAAAAGTTTGAGACTTTTGGGGACTTTTATTTTTTTAGCAAATTTTACTCTTAGACACTTTTACTTTTACACTTAGAGTTTTTTTTGTTTTTCACTTTTTCTCACCGGTTTGCTATTTTGTTTTTCTTGCAACTTTGAATTTCAGTTTTCTTCTTCATCTTCTTCATTCTTCTCTACTCAATTCTCATGTTTACTTTTGCATTTTGTTGTTGAATTTAGAGCTATGATTCACTAAACCCCACTTTCATTAGGGGGAGGAGCTCTGTTTATTGGATTGAATTGATGAACTCCTCTTTTCCTTCTCAATTCAAGTGGTTAATCCAAAGAGGAAACTCTTGTTCTTCAAAGATTCAATCACCATCGAGAGAGGGGTTAATCTATATGAATTGTGTGGTGACTTTGAGGAATGAGCCACATAATTCAGTTTAGAGTTCATCCTTTCATGATTTCCTTAATCAATACACCTTGGTTGGTATGTGAGATGTAACCTTCCTTGGTTGAGATTATGGGAGTTGTGTGGCTTGGATTAGAAATTGAGCTTCATCTCTTCTCATGAACAATTAGATCACGAGAGTGGCAATTGGTTATGTTGAGAGAAATTGGATCACCAAGAGATTGGGATCCAATTACCCACAACTTGCCATGGATCTATACCCATGATTGAGAAGGAATTGATCAACATAAATTCATGAAAATTTGCATCTCCAATCCCTAATGATCTCCCCATCATTAAGTCTCATCTCTTTTGTTCTTTAGTTATTTCGAATACCCATTACCCAATTCCCTTTTACATTCTTGCAATTTACTTCCCTGCTCTCTATAATTCAGCACTCTACTTTCTTGCAATTTACTTTTGATGTCATTTAAGTTTCTTGCACTTTAAGTTTTAGTCATTTACTTTTTTTTTCTTTCTTTATTGCAATTCTTTAGATTCCTTGTTATTTAATTTTTGCAATTAAGTTCAAAAATCACAAATCTCATGAAATCAAAACCATGTTTGCTTGACTAAATCTACCATTTAACTAAAGTTGCTTAATCTACCAATCTCCGTGGGATCGACCTCACTCTTAGTGAGTTTTATTACTTTATACAACCCGGTATACTTGCCGGTAATTACGTGAAATTAATTTTTTACGTATCAGCGTCCGCGTGGGTGAGCTGGTCCAGAGGCACAAAAGTGGCCCAGAGTTGGCATAACTCTCGGGTCTTTGGCCTGGGTGATGCAAAAACGTATCAACGCATGCGCACACTCTGCGCGTCCGCATGGATGAGTTGATCGATGATGGGGTGCGGAGGCGCCAGGTGCGCCTACGTGCAGGTAGAGAAACGGAAGGGGCGCGGACGCGCTGACGTTGCGATTTTTGCTAGTAAAGAAATTTAATAAAATATTCGCTTTGTAGATATAGTTTCTAAACCAACAAAAATCCCTTCGTACAAACGTTTTGGTTGTCACAAGTAACAAACCCCTTAAAAATTGATAACCGAAGTATTCAAACTTCGGGTCGTCTTCTCAAGGAACTGCAGGGAAGTATGTTCTTATTATTGATTTTGGAGATTGTAAATTTGGGGTTTCAAGAATGAGGAACAAATATGACAAATAATTTGAATGGCTATTAAATATAAATAAATAACTATAAAATAAACTTTTGGCAAGGTATGAGAAATTGGAAGTCTAGACTTAGTTATCCTTATCAATAATAATGAAAGTTGAATCTTAATTCCACTTAGTTAACCTTTACTAAAGCAAAGGAAAGTTAAGGGACTAATTAGTTTGATCTTTGAATTCTATTTATTTCCTAAGAAAAGGTTGGGATTATTGAAGTTCAGTTCAATTAGCAAAGATAACAGTTATCAATTATGTTGAGCTAAAGATAACTCCTGAGTTACTGCTTTCTTAACCAAAATCAAAAGGGAAAAAGTAAATTTGCTGGAATAAAAATGTCTTCAGATTGAGAGCAATGGTGACATAAATAAAAGAAAGCAATAATAAACTGAAATACCTCAAATAACATTAATTCAAATAATCTGGAACATAGAAGAATTCATAAATTAATTGGCAAAGTAAATAATCAACTAAAGTAATGGAATGAATAAAAGTGAAAGGGAAGCTTAAAGTAAAGGAACATTAAATCTGGGATTGAGAGTCACTCCTAAAATTAAGAGAAATCCTAAATCCTAAGAGAGAGAGGAGAGAACCTCTCTCCAAACTAAATCTAAATCATGAGAAGTAACTAAATTGGCGAGCTCTCTTTGAATGGATGCATTCCCACACTTTATAATCTCTAATCTATGCCTTCTGGACTTGGATTTGGGCCAAAAAGAGCTTCAGAAATTGCTGGGAGCATTTTCTACAATTTCTAGTGCGTGGCCTCTGTCACGCGTCCGCGTGGGTCACGCGGTCGCGTCATTCGGAGCTTTTCTTGTCACGCGGTCGCGTCAGTCATGCGGCCGCATCATATGTGTTTTGCTTAAGGCGCGTGGTCGCGTCAGTCATGCGGCCGCGTCACTGTCGATTCATGCTTGGCATGCGTCCGCGTCGCCCATGCGATCACGTGGATGCCAGTTTCTTTAGAAACTCTGTTTTGTGCTTTCCTTCCATCTTTGTATGTTTCCTTTTTCATCCTTTAAGTCATTCCTGCCTTAGAAGATCGGAAACTACTCAACACACTAATCACGGCATCGAATGGAAATAAAGGTAATTAAAATAATTAATTTTAAAGCATAGGAAACATGTTTTTCACATACCTCACATAATAAGGAAGGGAAAGTAAAACCATGCAATTAATATAAATAAGTGGGTGAAGGATTGAATAAATCACTCAAATTAAGCACAAAATATATCATAAAATATGGGTTTATCAACCTCCACACACTTAAACAATAGCATGTCCTCATGCTAAATCCAAGGTAAAAAGTAAGGTTAAAGTGGTGGAATGTCATGTAATGCAATCTAATCTAAATGCAACTACCTAGATGAATGATGCATCATGCAATTCTAATTTTTATTCACTTGAATATAAAGCTTGCATGTAGTTAAATTAATTCACATTCTCAAGGAGTCATGTATATATATATAGCCAAGCCTTAGATAGTGATAAAGTGCCTTCACAATTGAGATGGGAGAGAAAAACATTTTAAAAACTTGTGAGACAATTAATAATTTAAGCAGAGATATATGTTAATGAGCTATTGAACCCTCACTGGATTTTGTGTTTACTCTCTAATCACTCAGTGTTTATTGGGTTAATCACTCTATTCTTCTTTTTATTCTTTCTTTCTATAACTTTGTTCTTCATCTAACCAATCAACAATTATAGAATATAGACATACCAAAAATCATGAGGTCTTTAATTAAGGTTGTAATGGGGCCAAGGTAAAGGTAAGGGTATATGTATAAGGCTAAGTGAGCTAATAAGTGAATCCTTAATTAGTCTAAGATCTCACCTAACATACATACTTTCTAAAGTAAAGCTGCTTTACCTATTTTCCCATATTTTCCCACTTTTGATGTTACATGTTCATGCCTTAATGTTTATTTTTTTCATCCCATGTGCATTGCTTTATTTGCATTTGGGGAATCCCTTGGTGTCCCCTTTATTCGAATATTGAAAATTAATAAAAAAAAAATTTATGCACATGGTAATTTAATTTCTTTAACTTCACATGAGCATGTTTCCCAAAAATTCTTATTTTGAAACATCTTTATTCTTTTTCAACATTCTACCCTTTGTTTCTATCATCCATGTTCCTAATAGGTTTTCCCACATTTAAACAATTACACAATTTCTATCTTAAGCTAACCAAGGATTCAACTTGGGACTTCTTTATTTGTTTTCCCGCTTAAGGCTAGTAATGTGGTTATAAAATAAGAGGGGATTTAAAGGCTCAAGTGGGCTAACAAGGGTGATGTAAAAGGTAGGCTATTTTGGGATAAGTGAGCTAAAATCAAATAATGGCCTCAATCACTCTCTTGGTATGTATCTACATTCTATAATCGGACATATAGATTAAAAGAAAGTAAATAACATCAGAATATAAAAGAAGGGCGGAACACACAGGAATAAAAATTATGGTTTGAATGTAACCATACAATTAAGCTCAGAACTCACAGGCTATGTGTTCTCTAGCTCAAAAATCATTTATCAATTATGTATGTCATGCAGGTTTAGTTAAAAATTCCAATTATTCTCAATGTAAAACTTAAGGTGGCTTTAAAGTTCTAGTGTTTCTCCTTGATGAAATGTTGTTTAATTAACTAACATCTAATGCTATATATACAAGGTGTGGGTTGTTTTGATTCTGTTTAAGTCTCTAGTTTACTTCCTTTTTCTTTTCAATCTATTCCGAGTTATCTTATGCTAAAAAGGGTAAACTATACTAATCAATCCACAATTTCTATAACTAATAAGTTAGAATTGCAACTAAACTAAGTGGCTAAAATATGAACTAAAAATGCAAAATGCAGAAATAGAGTATAAATACATGAAAATAGCAATGTATAAGTACTGCAAAATAGAAATAAAAAGAAAAATATAGAAAAATAGAAAAATAAATAAAAAGAGTATGTAGTGGTTCACCAAAAAAGAACGCCAGAGATGGCGACCTCCCCACACTTAAAATGTAGCATCGTCCCCGATGCTCACTCAAGCAGGGTGTGAAGGGGTGTCATCACTGGAAGGACGGGTAGCTGGTGTCTCTGTGGTGGCGGTCTGAGCATCCGACTGCTGTAGAGGAGGGGCTGTCTGAATAGGGATTTCAGGGTCTGCAGCCTGGATCTAATGTGGGGTCTCCTGCTGGTGAGCTGCCTGCTGGATGCCTGCCTACGCTGCCTCCTGCTGTGGATGAGTTGCAGCCTCGGGCGCATCCGCCTCCTCCTCAGATGCCTCGGATGGTGTGTCAGGCTCGGAGGGGATGTCGCCAGAGCGTATCATCAGCTTCAGGTGCTCATAGCGTCGCTTGTTGCGACGCTGCATCTGGTCAAGCCGTCGAAACAGGCGGTGCACTAGATGATAGATGGGCTCTGGGGCAGGTGGAGGGGCGGTGGTGGTGGTAGGTGTAGCTGTAGAGGAGGAGGGGCCGGTAGATGGTGTGGCAGTATCACCAGAAGCATTGAGGAATGGAGGTCTGTAGCCCAAGGCCAGAAAGTTCCTGCTGTGCGGGATAATCTTCTTGCATTCTGCAGTAGGTGGCCTCTCATCAGCATCCTCCCAAGGCACGTCAGCTCGACGGCCTAGCTGTGTGATCAAATATGGAAAGGGAAGAGTGCCTCGGACGTGGACCCTGGCCATGTAGAACCGGATAAAGCGTGGCAGGTACAAGTCCTTACCCTCCATCACACACCATAGGAGGGTGATTATAGCGGCAGGTATATCTGTCTCGTGAGTACTCAGCATAATGAAGTTGCTAAGTATCTGATGCCACAGCCGAGCCTCATCATTCAAGTATGCCCGCTTGATTCCCTTGGGCATGGTGGTGTTCTGACCCATAATCCAAGGAACGGTCGGGTCAAGGGCTATCCGGGACTTGACTGCATCCCAATCAAACTTCAGAAAGTGCATGTCTTTCTCAGCTTTCTGATAACCATCTGGCTGATCAGATTTAGGCAGAAGCTTCAGAACATCTTCAATTGCCTCTTCAGTGACCAGAATCTGCTTCTCCCTAAGGTTCACTGCATCTAGGGAAGTCTTGAAGTAATTGCATTAGAATTCCCTTACCCAAGATGCATTGACCTCAGTCAGGTTTCTCTCCAGAAAGAACCAACCTCTTTGTTTGATCTGATTAGAGGTGTATTGCTGGAGTTCTTCTGGGATCTTCAGAGTCCTCTCCAGGTATAGGTTCCTGGAGTTTGCAAACACCGGATACTTCAGCTCACAGTATTGGTTTGCAAACTTCACTGGGTCATTAGCAGGGAGCAGCTGGTCGGCCTTCTCCTGCGGGGTGAAGTTTTTCTCCCGCCAGGAGGCATCATGCATGAGATCTATGATAGACATAGATGATTCTCCTCTTTTACGTTTGCCAGTGGTAGCCTTTCCTTTTTCCCTTTCTCTGGGAATCTGACATCCTGAAAAATAGAAAACCAGGATATAATAAAAGCAGGAAAACAAATAGGCAAATGGTCAGAAGAAACACAAAGTGGCAAAGGAGAAGTAAAATGAGGAAAATGAGTTAAGTAAATGTGCATTAAGGATTGTATAGGAGTTAAAAGTTCGAAAGGAAAAATTCACAATCCAAAATGTAATAGAAGGCATGTTAAGTAGGAAAAATTATCAGTATGTGATAAACCACTATTTTATGGTTTATCTTGTGCTCAATTGAGTGATTTTTATCTACTCTTTACCCACTTATTCATACTATTTGCTTGGTTTTACATTTGCCTTCCTAATTATGTGCTTTGATTGAAAACATGTTTCTTTGGACTTATATTTGCTAATATTAATCCTCTCTTATTACCATTAGATGCCTTGATATGTGTCTTAAGTGATTTCAGAGATTACAGGGCAGGAATGGCTCAGAGGATGAAAAGAAAGCATGCAAAAGTGGAAGGAATGCAAGAAGTTGGAGAAATTGCTAAGCTGTCCAGCCTGACCTCTCTACACTCAAACAGCTATAACTTTAGCTACAGAGGTTCAAACGACGTGGTTCCAGTTGTGTTGGAAAGCTAACGTCTAGGGCTTCGATTTAATATATAATATATTATAGTTTCCCTGAAGCTAGGCGACGCGATCGCGTGATCTATGCGGCTGCATCGCAGTGACTGAAATCCAGCGTGGCAAAATTCGAAACCAGCGAATTCTGGACTGTTTCTGACCCAGTTTGCGGCCCAGAAAACACAGATTAGAGGCTATAAAGTGGGGGACTGCACCCATTCATAAAGGAAGCCTTCATATTCACAATTTGAGGAGTAGATGTAGTTTTTAGAGAGAGAGGTTTTCTCCTCTCTCTTTGGATTAGGATTTAGGATTTCTCTTAGTTTTAGGAGTGACTCTCAATCCCAGGTTCTTTATTTTTATTTATTTTTATTTAATTTATGAACTCTTCCGTGTTACATATAATTTTCTTAATTAATGTTATTTGAGGTAATTCAGATTTAAGATTGCTTTGCTCTGTTTAAGATTGCTTTCAATTTAATTTAGATATTTTTCTCCCTTTTGGCTTTGGTCAAGTGATTGGTAACACTTGAGTTGTCAAACTCAGGAGTGGTTGAAATTGGCAGATTTTGCTTTAGCTAGGATTGCTCTAACACTAGTCTCTCCACAGGAGTTAACTAGGACTTGAGAATCAAGCTAATTAGTCCACTTGACTTAACTAAGTGGGATTAAAATCCAATTCTCATCACATCTGATAAGGATAACTAGGATAGGAATTCCAATTCTTATACCTTGCCAAGAGATTTTATTATTATTATTTTATTTTACTTATCATATAACATATTCCCACCTTACTTCCAAAACCCCAATTTACAAACTCATAACCAATAATAAGAACATACCTCCCTGCAATTCCTTGAGAAGACGACCCGAGGTTTGAATACTCGGTTATCAATTTCAAAGGGGTTTGTTACTTGTGACAACCAAAACGTTTGTATGAAAGGACTTTTGAAGGTTTAGAAACTATACTTGCAACGAGGATTTATCCGCAAATTTCTAGACCACGCACAAGTTCTCTCATCAAAATGGCGCCGTTGCCGGGGAATTGCAAACGTGTGCCTTATTATTGGTTATTGTAAATATTTTCTTTTGCTTGTTTATTTGTTTCTATTTTTGTTTTTATTTTTTCTTTTTCGCAAATTAAGAGGTTATTGGTTTTTATTTTAAAATTTCTATCTTATCTTATCTTATTTCAAAAATCAAATTTCAAAAATTCAAATTTAAAAATTTTCAAAATTTAAAATTCAAAAAAATTTTAAAATTTAATTTTCAAATTAAAAATTTAAATAACCTTTTAATTTCAATTTGTTTTTATTTTTAATTTCTATTTACTATGAACTCTCACCCCTTTGGCTATGAGTCTGGTTACAATAATGTTGTAGGAAGAAGAAATTACAATGAGAATAGGCATCAAGGTTGGAACAATCAAAGATGAGAGGAGCCACAAGGATTTGATCAATCTTCATGGCAACAACCACCTCCAATGGACTATCAACAACCACCACCATATGCCTATGAACCCTTTCCTCAACATAACTTTGGACCACCAAACTCACAAGCCCCTTTTCCGCCATTCACCTATATATGACCCTAACCCTCAACCACCATACCAACCACCTTATGAGCCATATGAACCATATATAGAACCACCCCAATTCCAATCCAATCACTCTCAACCACCACCACTTTCTTTTGTATCATGTCCAAGTCCAGCAACCCGAGAAGCAGAGGTTTGCCTAAGGGAAACAGTAATTAAATTTCAGGCAACCGTTCAACAACTGGAGCAAGTATTAATTCAATGGGCTTCTAGACGCTCAAATACACAAGAATCAGCCACAGCCCCATGTGAACAGTCTAACGAAGAGCGTAGCATGAAGGAGATACTAGAGGCTCCAGTGGACAAGACAGAGCATGAATTCATACTAGAACAAGTAGAAGAAGCTGTCATTGTTCAAGAAGAAGAGTTGGTTGAAGACTTAGGAGATACAGAACCTCCATGGGAAAGTCCAGTCATAGAACCCCCTTCCAAGATGTTTGAAATTGATGCTAAGGAGGGTGTACAACCTCCAAAGCATATCACAGTTGAAGACTTGGAAGAGGTTGATCAAGAGATGGAGATTCAAGAAGAAGAAGCACAACCTTCCATGCCCTTGGAAAGCAATGAAGAGGAGATTAAATTGGAAGAGAGCTGCCAAGAGGAAGAGGTTGAAATTGAAGAAGCTTGCAAAGAGGTGGTAATTATCAGAGAAGAGCACAAGGGAGTGGAACTTGCAATTTCATTAAAAATACCTCCCCTAAGTTGCCATCATCCTTCACAACATTCAAGTGGGTAAAATTCATATCCCTTAGCTTTCTAATCCCACTTGAATATGGACTACTGGAGACGGATGGTCAACTTAGAGCTCTTTGTGGCATTAAGAGTAAGAGGAAGATGGCCAGTGGTAAGAATTGTCCTGCAAGGTTCATCATGGTTGGAAGCTTTAAGTTTAAGAGTAAAGGTTGGTATAGAGCTCAACTGAATGGGTCTAAGAAGTTGTTTGGCCGCTTACGTGAGAATTCAGACTGCTTGCCACCCGGATGGAACAATATTGCTCAACTAAAAGACGGGTGCAAAGGCAAGGTCTGGGACCCCGGAATCCATTCTATCAATCACCACTCTTGGGGCCTGGTCACTTGCTTTAACTTACTTGAAGGCTTTCTGCGCCTAGTTTGGGATCCCGGAGCCCATTGGAATCACAAACATTGGTGGAGATTCCTGGATCAGTACAAGCACAAGCCACCATAACAGGAAGCTCATCAAATGTCCAACTTAAGGACTTTAACTAAAAGTGCTAGGTGGGAGACAACCCACCATGGTATAATCATTCCTTTCTCAATTTTAATTTTATTTAGTATTGTTTGTTTTTGAAATTTTATTTTATTTTATTATATTGAACCTGGAGTTTTGCATCACATTCATATTAACACTGCATTCTACATCTTTTCAGATTTAAAAAAAAAAAGCGAGCACGTGACGCGATCGCATCAGCGACGCGTCTGCGTCGCAAGGAGATGGGAGACAATATTAATATGAACAGAGAGTTTCGCAGGAGCAGCGCTGGAGGCATGCCAATGGCACAAATCACCCCACGCAACCTCGTCGCTGACGCGACCGCGTCATATGGGAATAATGGCCTCCCACGCGACCGCGTCACCCACGCGGCCGCGTGACCTGAAATCGGCGTAAAAAGGGTGTATGGCAGAAAGTTGAGCTGGAGTTGGGCTGGACCCGTGCTAGTAGCACAAACCCTGCCACGCGAACGCGTCATTCACGCGTCCGCGTCATATTAGAAATAATGCCACCCGCGCGATCGCGTCGACCACGCGACCGCGTCACCCTGGATTTTGGCAATACTGAGTTTTGAACAGAGAGTTGTGCGACCGCGAGGCTGCACTCGCGCCACTAGCACAAATCAAGTCACGCAATCGCGTGCCCCACGCGTCCGCGTCACCCAACCTTATCGCGTACCACGCGACCGCGTCGCCAGCGTCGCACAACCTATCCAGATTAGTGCCAATTTTCTTATCTTCTCTTTTCTAATCCTAATTTCTTCCTTCTCTCTCCTTTCTCACTTTCTTTTTCTTCTTCAGATCCTTTTTCCCTCTCATTTTATTTTACTTTATTTATTTGCATATTTCATTCATTGCATTATTCTCATTGGTGTTGGAGTTTTATTTGGATAAGTGCCTTATTTTATTTGAGCACGTGGCTACTCGGAGAAGAGATTTGACAATTGACATTTACTTATGGCTCTCATATACAGTTGGATTACATTATTTTCATCCCTATTTTAACTTGCACACCCAATGTATTTGGGATTATCATTCACAATTGTCATCATTACACATGCTCTTTAATTTGGCACATTTATTACTTGATGCTTGAGCTATGCTTCTCATGCCTATTATTTGCATGTTTTTACCCTCTTGCATCTAATTATTTTGAATTGCCCTTTTTAATCTTTATTGTGGTCTTCCCTACATGTTGTAGCTACCATGTAGATGGACTATCATCTTTCCTTTGGCATTCCTTATCACTTGGAATTTCCTCCCTTCCGGTCTTAGTTTTCTATATTTCACACTCTTCCTTTTTCTTCTTCCTTAGGCATGGGTACCAAGAAAGGAAAAGAGAAGGCCACTGACAAGACACCAGTAAGGAAAGGAACCAAGAGATCTCCAATTAAGGCGCCTCCATCTACAAGCGTTAGTTGGAGCAACCCGTCCACCTGCACATCTCAGCATGCACCGAGGACGGTGCAATCTTTAAGTGTGGGGAGGTCGATACCGATCTCCATGGGTTAGTTATTTCCTGACTCAACACCAAAAATTTTATTTTATTTGTTTGTTCATTGTTGCATTTGCATGTTTGATTGCATATTTTTTTTATTTTTTGCATATTTTACCACCTGGTTGAAGTAATATTTTCTTTTTCAAGAAACCTTTTAGAGCATTTCACTAATTTGAATAAAATTTAATATTACACTTGTTTGAAGAAATATTATACTGGAACATGGTTTAGAGCTCGAACACACAAAACCTGTGAGATTTTTGAGCCTATTTGAATTGGTTGTATTTTACCAACCAATATTTTATTTTTGATGTGTGTTTTTCTCTCTAAAATTGTGATCTTTGTCTTGCTTAATTCTATATTTTTATAATTTGATGTAGGCATACACTTACATGATTGAGGCCTTTGTTTCACTGAGCTTACATACCCATATGGCCTTACCTTTCATTATCCCTTGCAAACCAATTTTGAGCCTATTTTACCCCTTTGTTCTTTTTATTTAGCACATCATTAACTCTAAGAGAAAAATAATAATGTCCTTAATTTGAATCCTTGGTTAGCTTAGACTAGTGAGAGTACTTATGATTTAAGTGTGGGAAAATTGGGTTTGGAACCAATTGGTTTAAGAATTGGGTATTATATATCTTTATGAAAATGTGAAAGAAATGTTTAGAACACGATTCATGCATCCAATAAATTAATCATATGCATTGAGAAAAAAAAGGAGAAGTGAAAAAAAAAAGTGTGAGAAAAAGAAAAGAAAAAGAGCAAATAAGAAATAGGGGACAAAATGCCCCAAAGTTAAGTGTTGAAAGCAATGCATATGTACTGTACTTGAAATTTGAATGCATGAATACATGGAAAACATGGTTAATGGACAGTTGGGTTTCTGTATTATGATTACATGGATTGTTTAAGTTAGGTGGAAAGTTTAAGTTAATTAAGGATTCAGATTTTAGTCCACTTGGCCAAATACAATCCTACCTTGACCCTAACCCCATTACAACCCTTAAAAGATCTCTTGATATGTGTATCTGTGCATTAAATTTTTGTTGATTGTTAGATGAAGAGCAAGCCTTAGAAAGCAAGGTTAGTAGATAATTGAGAGATCGAACCTTAAACACTTGAGTGATTAGAGTGTATACACTACCAGTGAGGGTTCGATGCTCAATTCCTTGTTCTCTGCTTTCATGAGCTATTTTCTTCTTGTAAGTCTATTTGTACTTCATTTTTATGATTTGAATTAGTGAAATCCAGTTCATATTTATTCTTGGAGAACTTATTTACTCTTAACCAAGTAAGTAAAAGCATTTAGCATGTAGTTGCATTCATAGGTTGCATTTCATACATTCTACCATTCCTCTTCATTTCTTTATAGCTTCTCTTGAGCTTAGCATGAGGACATGCTAATGTTTAAGTGTGGGGAGGTTGATAAACCACTATTTTATGGTTTATCTTGTGCTCAATTGAGTGGTTTTTATCTACTCTTTACCCACTTATTCATACTATTTGCATGGTTTTACATTTGCCTTCCTAATTATGTGCTTTGATTGAAAACATGTTTCTTTGGACTTATATTTGTTAATATTAATCCTCTCTTATTACCATTAGATTCCTTGATATGTGTGTTAAGTGATTTCAGAGATTATAGGGTAGGAATGGCTCAGAGGATGAAAAGAAAGCATGCAAAAGTGGAAGGAATACAAGAAGTTAGAGAAATTGCTAAGCTGTCCAGCCTGACCTCTCTGCACTCAAACAGCTATAACTTTAGCTACATAGGTCCAAACGACACGGTTTCAATTGCGTTGGAAAGCTAACGTCCGGGGCTTCAATTTGATATATAATATGTTATGGTTTCCCTGAAGCTAGGCAACGCGACCGCGTGATCCATGCGGCTGCATCGCAGTGACAGAAATCCAGCGTGGCAAAATTCGAAACCAGCGAATTCTGGACTGTTTCTGACCCAGTTTGCGGCCCAGAAAACACAGATTAGAGGCTATAAAGTGGGGGACTGCACCCATTCATAAAGGAAGCCTTCATATTCACAATTTGAGGAGTAGATGTAGTTTTTAGAGAGAGAGGTTTTCTCCTCTCTCTTAGGATTAGGATTTAGGATTTCTCTTAGTTTTAGGAGTGACTCTCAATCCCAAGTTCTTTATTTTTATTTATTTTTATTTAATTTATGAACTCTTCCGTGTTACATATAATTTTCTTAATAGGTAACTCATAACCAAACAAGGAAAACAGGTTGATGATGATTCAAATAGATATAGAAATAGCAAAAATTGGAATCAAACATCAAAAATGCAATATATAAACCAATCAATCAAAGAAAATAAGAATGCGTGCCTGGTATTCATGAATGGGTTTGGGTAAAGCAGAGGAAAGCAGATTTCAAAATGCCAAAACTAAAACATGAATGAAAATATTTTACAGAAATTTGGGCAGCATTCTGGCTAAAATTGGATTGTCCCGGAAAATAAACAGCAATCAAATAGTTCATATGAATTAAAATTAAAGCTTGCAATTACATATAAGGAATATAGACATGAAAATTCAGTGTAAAGAGCAGCATGAAACAAGAAATCACAGCATATAAACATTACAAACATCACAGCAACAGCAGAATTACAAATTTGATAAAACAGAAACATGAACAGTGCAAGTAGTCAGGCCTAAATCCACTAACCACAGCCTAGGCTACCTAACAACCTAAAATCCACTACAGCATGCATATCTAACTAGCCTAAACATGAACATAAACAGAAAATAATGAAATAATGACTAAGGATAGAAGGGTGGCGTTCGTCGGAACCTGGTAGGCCGAATAAGGAGAGTGTGCAGAAAGGTGGCTGGGGGTGGTGGTGACGGCGTCTGGCACGGCGGCTGGCGGTGGTGGGCACGGCTGTTCGCGGCAGGGGGAAAGAAGGGATGGGTAATGGGGTAGGGGGTAAGAGGAGAAGGGAGGGGTAGGTGTGTGTGTGGCGGATGGGGGGGCGTGGCTGGGACGGGCGGCGGCGGTGGGTGGTGGTTGCGAAGGGGGCAGAGGCGGAGAGGGTGATGCCAAGGCATCATAGGCTAGTTTCACTAGCATTTTTCTGTTAGTTTTAGTTGTTTTATGCATTTTCTTGAGCTTAAAGTAACCAAAAATGGTTAAATGAAGAACAAAGTAATGAACCATCCAAACAATATGATTTTGATACAAATTCCATGAGTTTTAGTTATATTACTTAAATGCTATGAATGAAAGATTTCTCATGAAATTTTGCAAGACTTTGATGCAATTGTTTGGATGATTTCAGGGAAGAAGAGGCTAAGCAAGGAAGCAACAAAATCAATAAAGGAAGCTTGAATATCACATGTGGAGTTTAAGTTCCAGTTTAAGCCTAAACTGGAGCTTAAACGCCAAAATCATGAAGGATAAGAAATGCTGGGATTGAAGTTTAACCTCCAGTTTGACCTCAAACTGGAGGTTAAACGCCAGAATGAAAAGCCTCACTTAAGGAGCATTCCACGTTTAACCTCCAGTTTGACCTCAAACTGGAGGTTAAACGCCAGAATGAGTATGCCACCCAGGGAGGAGTTCCACGTTTAACCTCCAGTTTGACCTCAAACTGGAGGTTAAACGCCAGAACCAGGAAGAGTACCAGGGGCCATTCCACGTTTAAGCTCCAGTTTGACTCAAACTGGAGCTTAAACGTGTTCGATAGTTTTCTCACTCCAGGGTTGCTCTCTCCATCTCCACGTTTAACCTCCAGTTTGACCCCAAACTGGAGGTTAAACGTGTTCGACACCTCCAGGGCCACCATTCCAAGCTTCCACGTTTAACCTCCAGTTTGACCTCAAACTGGAGGTTAAACGTGTTCGACCTCCAGTATGCCTACACCCCTTTCCACGTTTAACCTCCAGTTTGACCTCAAACTGGAGGTTAAACGTGTTCGACCTCCAGGATGCCTCATTCCTTTTCCACGTTTAACCTCCAGTTTAACCTTAAACTGGAGGTTAAACGTGTTCGACTACATTACTCTCCAGGGCTACCATTCTTCCATTTCCACGTTTAAGCTTCAGTTTAACCTTAAACTGAAGCTTAAACGTGCTTCTACAAATGGCCTCACTGGAAGTGTCTGGCGTTTAAGCTGCAGTTTAAGCTTAAACTACAACTTAAACGCCACTCTTGAAAAAGGTTTCTGGGCCAAAAATATTGTGATTTAAGTTAGTCTTTGAGCACAATTATTAACTTAAGCTTACTTTGGTATGAAACCCAATTGAATATCATGGTTTATGGGATTGGGCCTGAAGGATTGATGAGTTTGAAATCTCAATTTATTGAGTCATGTGTCATTATTTGATTATCACTAAGTTGGCTCAATAAATGTTACAGGACTTGGATCAACAACCTCATCAAGATTATGGATCATAAACCCAAGGCAAAAGGAAAGCAAGGAGAGGCCTCAAAGCCCAAGAAGCACAACTGAAGCTCAATATAGAAAGTGTATAAATAGGATAGAAGTTAAGTTAGAGAGGACTTTTTACTTTCACTTTTAGCTAGTTTCCTTTTCTTTGTAATTGAATTCAGAGCTATGATTCACTAAACCCCCTTCATTGGGTTAGGGAGCTCTATTGTAATTCAATGAATCAATAATAGTTTATCTTCTTCTTCAACCTTTTCTCTTGAATTTTGTTAGAAAGCTTCTCGATCTAATTCCATTGAGTAGTTGTCTTGGGAAAGAGACTACTCATACTTGGAATCCTTCGGAGCCTTGGGAAAGGAATGGAGGATTCATGCTAGAGAAGCTTTCTCACAGTGGATTGGATTGGGGTTTGGATGGATATTGTGACATGTAATCCTACCAAATTGTGGTTCATGAAATTGTGTGGTATAATCAGTGATCAAGCATCATCTCTTCTTATGAACATTTAAACCAAGGGATTGGGAATTTGTTTGTTTTTAGAGAGCATTGGTGAGCCAAGGAATTGGGATCCAATCATATAAGATTGCCAAGCAAAATTCAATGAATGCATTGGTTGAGGAAGAGATTTACATGTTTTGATTCGGAGATTTCAATATCTCCTAAACCCAATGAATTCCCCATTTCTGATTTCCACTTTCTCTTTACATTCTGCAATTCAATTCTTGCAATCATCCCCATTCCCTTTTAATTTCAGCAATTTACATTCTGCTCTTTAATTCATGCAATTTAAGATTCAGCCATTTAATTTTCTTGTCATTTACTTTTCCCGCCAATTTTACATTCCGCAATTATCATCTCAAATCTTGATTCCGCTCAACTAGAACACACTTCTAATCCGAATTGCTCACTCAACCAATCCTTGTGGGATTCGACCTCACTCTATTGTGAGTTTTTACTTGACGACGATAACCGGTGCACTTGCCGGAAGGAATTTTGCCGATCGTGCAATTTCCTAAATCGTAGCATAACACATTTATGCGCATCAAGTTTATGGCGCCGTTGCCGGGGATTGGTTTTCGATTGACAATTCTCAAATTGGAAGCTAACTAGATTGAGCAATTTTCTCTTGCTTTGTTAATTCTGTTCTAGATACTTGTTGAATTTTAATTTCTGCACTTGGTTACATGCTTCCCTTCTTTATGCCTTTAAATCCATGCAACTAACTCACTGACTCACTAACTGTTTGATTTAATTCCTCAATTGATCTAACCATACTCTTCCATTAACCAAGAGTATTTTACTTGTTTGTGTTTGAGCTGTGTTCTTGTATGACAGGTAGGAGAGGAGGGACATCAACTCCTCCATATACCGAACCGGAAAGGACCCTTCATAGACTTAGAAGGGAAGCAAGAGGGAAGAGAGTAGTGGGAGAAGAGGAATCTGAAGGAGAATCTGAGGACAATTTTGAGGAAGCTCTAGATCTCAACATGGATAGAGAAGTTCACAACCATGAGAGAGCTGATGGAAACAATGCCATTCCTGAGAGGAGGGTTCTTAGTTCATACATAAACCCAACCTCTGGGAATTGTGGTAGTAGCATCCAGAAACCACCCATTCAGGCCAACAATTTTGAGCTCAAGCCACAGCTAATATCATTGGTAGAAAATCATTGTTCCTTTGGAGGAAGTGCTAACGAAGACCCAAACCAACATCTCACAAAATTCCTGAGAATTTGTGACACTGTGAAGTCCAATGGAGTCCAGGAAGATGCCTATAAACTGCTCTTGTTCCCATTTTCACTTAGGGACAAGGCAGCTAAGTGGCTGGAATCATTCCCAAGGGGGAGTCTAACCACATGGGATGAGGTGGAAGGCAAGTTTCTGGCACGTTTCTACCCTCCACAAAAGGTCAATAGGCTTCGATCTGAGGTCCAGACTTTTAGACAACAAGATGGTGAAACTCTCTACGAGGCATGGGAGAGATTCAAGGACTTGACAAGGAAATGCCCACCAAACATGTTCCATGATTGGGTGCAATTGCACATCTTCTATGATGGGCTCTCTTATGAATCAAGGAAGGCTGTAGACCATTCATCAGGAGGTTCATTGAACAGGAAAAAGACCGTGGAAGAAGCCATTGAAGTGATCGAGACAGTGGCTGAGAATGAGTACTACTATGCATCAGAAAGGCACAACACTAAGGGAGTCATGGAGCTGAACCATGTTGATACAATTCTAGCCCAAAACAAGGTGTTTGCCAAGCAACTAGCAGAGCTTACCAGGCAATTAGAAACAAAGCAAGTGGCTGCAATACACACACAAGATCAAGAGGAAGTAGGCATTGAAGGAGGTGATTGGGATGAGGTTAACTATGTGGGAAACCAACAAAGGCAATCATATAATCCACACTCCAACACTTACAACCCAGGCTGGAGAAACCACCCAAACTTTGGGTGGGGAAACCAACAAACCCAACCACAAAACCACAAACCTTACAACCACAACCAACAAAACAATTCCACATACCAAAACTCCAACCAAAGATCATACCAAGCCACACAACACACTTACCCCCAATCATCATATCATGGCCAAAATAATCAACATACCCAACCTAATCCGAACCAACAATTTCAAGATCAATTAAACCGGATGGAAGGAATGCTTGCAACCATGAGCCAAGACATAATTGAATTGAAGGCTTTTAAGGAAGAAGTAAATTCTAACTTGCAAAACCAAGGAGCTGCCATCCAGAAGCTAGAAAATCAAATTTTGTATTTGACTAAGCAAGCCCCTGGGACAAGCAGTTCTCATGCTGCCAAGGCTATTGCAAGGGAGGAATGTAAGGCCATAACCCTCAGAAGTGGAAAGAATCTAAAGGAGATTTCAAGGGAAACCACAGAGGATGAAGCAAAGGAAAATGTGAAAGACAAAGAACAAGGACAATCTGTTACACCGTTTGCAACAAAAGAAAAAGAAAAAGAGGTCTTGAAGCCTTACACACCTAAAGCACCTTATCCTCAACGTTTGATGAAAAGTGAAAAGGATGGCCAATTCTCCAGGTTCTTGGAGATTTTCAAGAAGCTTCAAATCAACATTCCCTTTGCTGAGGCAATAGAGCAAATGCCACTCTATGCAAAATTCTTAAAAGAATTAATGACCAAGAAGAGAAGCTGGAGAAATGAGGAAACTGTGTTGTTAACTGAAGAATGCAGTGCCATCATTCAGCACAAATTGCCTCAGAAATTGAAGGACCCAGGCAGTTTCCAAATCCCCTGTATTATAGGAGAAGTCATGGTGGAGAAGGCCTTGTGTGATTTAGGGGCCAGCATCAATTTGATGTCGCTAACAATGATGAGAAGAATGAAGATTGAAGAAGCCAAACCAACAAGAATGGCCCTCCAATTGGCAGATCGAACTTTTAAATTCCCTCATGGGATAGTTGAGGATTTGTTGGTGAAAGTGGGAGAATTTATATTTCCTGCTGATTTTGTGGTGTTAGATATGGAGGAAGAAGCCAAAGCTTCAATAATTCTGGGAAGACCCTTCCTAGCTACTGCTGGAGCCATCATAGATGTACAAAAGGGTGAACTCACTCTTAGACTCCATGATGAGAAATTGGTGTTTAATGTATTCAAGGCAATGAGCTATCCATCAGAATCACTAAGGGAATGCATGAGGGTTGATGTAGTGGACATTGCAGTACAAGAAACTTTTGAGGAAACAATAAAGGAAGTAGCAGAGGAGGAGTTCACCAAGGATATTGAAGTTAGTGATATCAAGGATGATGACACAACTATGCTAAGCAGGCCAGAGAAAGTGAAAGAAGAAAAGGAAGCACCAAAACCTGAGCTCAAAGCATTGCCCCCTAATCTCAAGTATGCATACTTGGGTAGTGATGAGAGTCACCCTGTTATCATTAGCTCGGCCTTGAGCTAAGAACAGGAAGAAGAATTGATCAAGGTGCTGCAAACTCATCAAGATGCCATTGGATGGACCCTAGCTGATTTGAAGGGGATAAGTTCATCCATATGCATGCATAAAATCTTGTTAGAAGAAGATGCTAGACCCTCCATTCAAGCTCAGAGAAGATTGAATCCCGTCATGAAAGAAGTGGTACAAAAGGAAGTGAGGAAGTTATGGCAGGCAGGGGTAATATACCCCATTTCTGATAGCCCATGGGTTAGTCCCATCCATGTAGTGCCCAAGAAAGGTGGCATAACTGTGGTTCCAAATGAGAAGAACGAACTCATACCCACAAGAACCGTTACTGGATGGAGGATGTGCATAGACTACAGGAAACTCAATGAAGCCACCAGAAAAGATCATTTTCCACTCCCATTCATGGATCAGATGCTTGAAAGGCTTGCCGGACATGCTTACTATTGCTTCTTGGATGGATATTCGGGCTACAACCAAATAGTAGTTGATCCTAGTGATCAAGAGAAAACATCATTTGTTTGTCCATATGGAGTTTTTGCTTATAGACGCATGCCCTTTGGGTTGTGCAATGCACCTGCCACTTTCCAAAGATGCATGCTGTCCATCTTTTCGGACATGATTGAAAAATTCATTGAGGTCTTCATGGACGATTTTTCTGTGTTTGGGGATTCTTTTCCCAGCTGCCTACACCACCTTGCCTTGGTGCTTAAGAGGTGCCAAGAGACTAACCTAGTATTAAACTGGGAAAAGTGTCATTTCATGGTCACAGAAGGAATAGTCCTTGGCCACAAAATCTCTAATAGAGGCATGGAGGTGGACAGAGCTAAGGTGGAAATCATTGAAAAACTACCTCCACCAAGTAATGTCAAGGCAGTTAGAAGCTTTTTGGGACACGCTGGTTTTTACAGAAGGTTTATTAGAGACTTTTCTAAAATAGCCAAACCTTTGAGTAACTTGCTTGTCTCTGATACACCCTTTGTATTTGATAAAAATTGCATGCTAGCCTATGATCTTTTGAAGCAAAAACTTTCCTCTGCACCTATCATTGCCCCACCTGATTGGAACTTACCTTTTGAACTGATGTGTGATGCATCAGACCTTGCTATTGGGGCCGTGTTAGGACAAAGGAAAAACAATTTGGTGCATGTGATTTATTATGCCAGTAAAGTCTTGAATGCTAACCAAAAGAATTACACAACCACTGAAAAAGAACTCTTGGCAATAGTCTTTGCATTTGACAAATTTAGATCTTATCTCATTGGATCTAAAGTCATTGTCTTCACTGATCATTCAGCTTTAAAATATTTACTTGCTAAACAAGAATCTAAACCAAGACTTATTAGATGGGTTCTTTTGTTGCAGGAATTTGACATTGAAATCAAAGACAAGAAGGGTGTAGAAAACAAGGTGGCAGATCATTTATCAAGGATACCATGTGAAGAAAGAAGCACGCAAAGCACACATGTAAATGAGTGCTTTCCTGATGAACAACTCATGGTAATTCACAAAGCACCCTGGTTTGCAGACATAGCAAATTTCAAGGCCACTGGGAGTTTACCTTTGGAATTTAACAAACATCAAAGGAAGAAATTGGTAAATGATGCCAAATACTTCATCTGGGACGAACCATACTTGTTCAAAAAATGTTCCGATGGCATACTCAGAAGATGCATATCCGAGGAAGAAGGAAGGGAAGTTTTATGGGACTGCCATGGCTCCACTTATGGAGGGCACTTTGCAGGAGAAAGAACAGCAGCTAAGGTGTTGCAGTGTGGTTTTTATTGGCCCACTATCTTCAAAGATGCAAAAGAATTAGTGAAGCACTGCCATGAATGCCAGAAAGCTGGGAACTTGCCAAGAAGAAATGAAATGCCACAACAATTCATTCTGGAACTTGAATTGTTTGATGTATGGGGGATAGATTTCATGGGACCATTTCCCTCCTCATACTCAAACAATTACATTCTTGTGGCAGTAGACTATGTCTCCAAATGGGTTGAAGCAATAGCAACTCCAACCAATGATAATAAGGTAGTCATGAACTTCCTCAGAAAACACATTTTTTGCCGTTTTGGGGTTCCAAGAGCAATCATCAGTGATGGAGGAAGCCACTTCTGCAACAAACCATTAGAGGCATTGCTTCTAAAATATGGAGTCAAACACAGGGTAGCCACACCATACCATCCACAGACAAGTGGGCAAGCCGAAATATCTAACAGAGAACTCAAAAGAATCCTGGAAAAGACTGTGGGAACTTCAAGGAAGGACTGGTCGATTAAGCTAGATGATGCTCTTTGGGCATATAGGACAGCTTTCAAAACACCAATTGGAATGTCGCCTTACCAACTAGTATATGGAAAAGCTTGCCATCTGCCACTGGAGTTGGAGCACAAGGCATACTGGGCCTTGAAACTTCTGAACTTGGATAACAAAGCCGCTGGAGAAAGAAGGATGTTGCAAATTCAAGAGTTGGAAGAATTCAGAGCGGAAGCTTATGAGAATGCCAAAATTTACAAAGAAAGAGCAAAGAAGAAGCATGACAGCAACATAGCCCCAAGGAAATTTGAAGAAGGGCAAAAAGTATTGCTCTACAATTCTAGGCTGAAGCTATTTCCAGGGAAGCTAAAATCAAGGTGGTCTGGACCATTCCTTGTCACCAAGGTCTCCAATTATGGACAAGTAGAAATCATGGAAGAAAAGTCACAACGAACCTTCATTGTTAATGGTCAAAGACTCAAACATTACTTGGGAGATGTGGAGGAGAAGGACAAAGTTAAATATCACCTCAACTGAGGAAGCTGACCGTCAAGCTAATGACGTTAAAGAAGCGCTTGTTGGGAGGCAACCCAACCTGAGGTAATACCTTGTTGCTGTTTCTTTTATTTGTTTCAATAAAAAGGGTAAAGTAGTTTCTGTGCATTGCAAAGAATTAAGTTTGGTGTTTCACACCAAACAATGAATTCATGGATCAATAAGTCAAAGGGGAATGTGTAACTCTAAGTTTGGTGTTCCACCATAAAGATCAACTGAACACAACAACCTTTGAATTATATGAAAGGAACAACTATTCTAAGCAGTCACAGAAGTGCTTAAAACCCTTAGTAGCAACATCATTCCAAGATAACTCAAGGATTCAAAGAACAGAGAGAAGTAAGTGGGAGACTAAGTTTGGTGTTCACACACCAACCTAAGAATCCGATACTTACCCACACATAGTTGAGCTAACTACTCAAGTGCTTGAGAAGCAAGCAACTTCATTACTCTTTGCAGGAAAGGAAACAAGAACCTTAGAGCATGAAGCAACATTTAGGAAGAAGAAGGAGAAATCAAATTGTTTCCTGACAACAAAGAGAAAACAAGGAATTTCACAAGGTGGTATTGTCCCTTAATAATTCTTTAAAAAGGGCAAACAAAAGCATGCGTGTTCTGGTTTAAACTGTAAATGTTGAATCTTTCTGGAATGTGTAGTTTGTTTTAGTATGTCTGTTTATTAAGTGCTTTGAATAAAGTGAATGCCTAGATGTTTGGATATAACTTCACCTTCTTAAACAAGTGCGTGCCATGCTTGTTCTGTTTCCAAAAATAAAAGAAAAGTTTGAACAAAAGTAACTTGGCTAAATTAGTGACAAATCAAGTAGAATTAAGTGGTGGTATGCATGCTTGATTGTTTAGTCACATCACTAAAATTAGAGTGTAGAATTATCATTTTTTATGTAGAAGTAAAAATTGTCTATGGATCTTGATGAATAAATGTCTTTGGCCATGAAAAAGAAAGAAAAAGGAAAAGAAAAAGCCACGGAAAAAGGCAACCAAAAAGCAAAAAAATTGAGAAAATAAGCTAGGCACCAATGGTTTGAACTTCTGAGACAAATGCCTGTGGTGTTTATGTATTAAGGATATGCTTGGATGAATAGGTTCTGAGGAGTGTTTCAACACTTGGTAACTTGGGTTAACTAACCCGGGATTATCAACCAAAAGTCCATTATCAAGAGCAACCTCAATACAAAACATTTAGTCACACAAAGAGGTGCTGGGCACCAATGTCTCAAGAAGAAATGTGAATTAAAATGCCTAAAGTGGATATGTGTAGTGCACTGATAAGAAAAAGAAAAGGCCAAAGGCTTGTGCAACACATGACACTAAGCAAACAAGGAGCAAAAGAAGCTCTAAGAAAAAGAAAAGAAAAACAAAAGAAAAGTGCCAAAGACATAAGAATAACAGGAGGCCATAGCAATTTTTGACGGATGCAATGAAAAAGTGACAATCCTACCTGATAAGTATGAAAAAGTGATGCTGCAACTTTCTGCATAGAACCCTTCTGATGAACTTTAAATGCTTGCTAATATAGCCAATGTAATTACTTTCTGTTCATACTGTCTTCTCAAATAACTCAGGACTTGCTTAGGGACAAGCAAGTATTAAGTTTGGTGTTGTGATGCCAAGGCATCATAGGCTAGTTTCACTAGCATTTTTCTGTTAGTTTTAGTTGTTTTATGCATTTTCTTGAGCTTAAAGTAACCAAAAATGGTTAAATGAAGAACAAAGTAATGAACCATCCAAACAATATGATTTTGATACAAATTCCATGAGTTTTAGTTATATTACTTAAATGCTATGAATGAAAGATTTCTCATGAAATTTTGCAAGACTTTGATGCAATTGTTTGGATGATTTCAGGGAAGAAGAGGCTAAGCAAGGAAGCAACAAAATCAATAAAGGAAGCTTGAATATCACATGTGGAGTTTAAGTTCCAGTTTAAGCCTAAACTGGAGCTTAAACGCCAAAATCATGAAGGATAAGAAATGCTGGGATTGAAGTTTAACCTCCAGTTTGACCTCAAACTGGAGGTTAAACGCCAGAATGAAAAGCCTCACTTAAGGAGCATTCCACGTTTAACCTCCAGTTTGACCTCAAACTGGAGGTTAAACGCCAGAATGAGTATGCCACCCAGGGAGGAGTTCCACGTTTAACCTCCAGTTTGACCTCAAACTGGAGGTTAAACGCCAGAACCAGGAAGAGTACCAGGGGCCATTCCACGTTTAAGCTCCAGTTTGACTCAAACTGGAGCTTAAACGTGTTCGATAGTTTTCTCACTCCAGGGTTGCTCTCTCCATCTCCACGTTTAACCTCCAGTTTGACCCCAAACTGGAGGTTAAACGTGTTCGACACCTCCAGGGCCACCATTCCAAGCTTCCACGTTTAACCTCCAGTTTGACCTCAAACTGGAGGTTAAACGTGTTCGACCTCCAGTATGCCTACACCCCTTTCCACGTTTAACCTCCAGTTTGACCTCAAACTGGAGGTTAAACGTGTTCGACCTCCAGGATGCCTCATTCCTTTTCCACGTTTAACCTCCAGTTTAACCTTAAACTGGAGGTTAAACGTGTTCGACTACATTACTCTCCAGGGCTACCATTCTTCCATTTCCACGTTTAAGCTTCAGTTTAACCTTAAACTGAAGCTTAAACGTGCTTCTACAAATGGCCTCACTGGAAGTGTCTGGCGTTTAAGCTGCAGTTTAAGCTTAAACTACAACTTAAACGCCACTCTTGAAAAAGGTTTCTGGGCCAAAAATATTGTGATTTAAGTTAGTCTTTGAGCACAATTATTAACTTAAGCTTACTTTGGTATGAAACCCAATTGAATATCATGGTTTATGGGATTGGGCCTGAAGGATTGATGAGTTTGAAATCTCAATTTATTGAGTCATGTGTCATTATTTGATTATCACTAAGTTGGCTCAATAAATGTTACAGGACTTGGATCAACAACCTCATCAAGATTATGGATCATAAACCCAAGGCAAAAGGAAAGCAAGGAGAGGCCTCAAAGCCCAAGAAGCACAACTGAAGCTCAATATAGAAAGTGTATAAATAGGATAGAAGTTAAGTTAGAGAGGACTTTTTACTTTCACTTTTAGCTAGTTTCCTTTTCTTTGTAATTGAATTCAGAGCTATGATTCACTAAACCCCCTTCATTGGGTTAGGGAGCTCTATTATAATTCAATGAATCAATAATAGTTTATCTTCTTCTTCAACCTTTTCTCTTGAATTTTGTTAGAAAGCTTCTCGATCTAATTCCATTGAGTAGTTGTCTTGGGAAAGAGACTACTCATACTTGGAATCCTTCGGAGCCTTGGGAAAGGAATGGAGGATTCATGCTAGAGAAGCTTTCTCACAGTGGATTGGATTGGGGTTTGGATGGATATTGTGACATGTAATCCTACCAAATTGTGGTTCATGAAATTGTGTGGTATAATCAGTGATCAAGCATCATCTCTTCTTATGAACATTTAAACCAAGGGATTGGGAATTTGTTTGTTTTTAGAGAGCATTGGTGAGCCAAGGAATTGGGATCCAATCATATAAGATTGCCAAGCAAAATTCAATGAATGCATTGGTTGAGGAAGAGATTTACATGTTTTGATTCGGAGATTTCAATATCTCCTAAACCCAATGAATTCCCCATTTCTGATTTCCACTTTCTCTTTACATTCTGCAATTCAATTCTTGCAATCATCCCCATTCCCTTTTAATTTCAGCAATTTACATTCTGCTCTTTAATTCATGCAATTTAAGATTCAGCCATTTAATTTTCTTGTCATTTACTTTTCCCGCCAATTTTACATTCCGCAATTATCATCTCAAATCTTGATTCCGCTCAACTAGAACACACTTCTAATCCGAATTGCTCACTCAACCAATCCTTGTTGGATTCGACCTCACTCTATTGTGAGTTTTTACTTGACGACGATAACCGGTGCACTTGCCGGAAGGAATTTTGCCGATCGTGCAATTTCCTAAATCGTAGCATAACACATTTATGCGCATCAGAGGGGGGAAGAAGAAGAAAGAAGAAGAAAGAAGGGGGAGGAGGAAGGGGGGTCGGTGGTGGCGGCGTCTGGGAGGTCGGCGGCGTCTGGGGGTGGCGGTGATGGTGGCTGGATGGTGGTGGTTGGATTGGAGGGGAAGAGAGGGAGGAGAGGGTTTTAGGGGTCGACTGATAGGGTTCGCGTGGTTGGGGGGTTATAAATTTGAACCCACGCGGCCGCGTGGGGCACGCGGTCGCGTGGCTGGAGCGAAATGGGGGGTGACGCGATCGAATGGAAGGCAAAAAAAAGATTAATGACGCGATCGCCTGGCACATGCGATCGCGTCGCTGGGATTTGTGCTAAACGCACGAATCCAGCGTCGTTTCAGTGCAACTCTCTGTCTCCTTTGGGGTGTTCGTGCAATCCATGCGACGCGGTTACGTCGCTCACGCGGTCGAGTGGGATTGGTTGTGTGCAAGTGACGCGATCGCGTGGGTTACGCGATCGCGTAGGTCATTTGTGCAAAACGTACAATGGCCGCATGATTCCAGCCTAACTTTCTGGACGTTGGATCTTTACACCGATCTCCAGGTCACGCAGCCGCGTGGATGACGCGGTCGCGTGGGAAGTGTATTTTCACCATTTGACGTGATCGCATGGATGATGCGGTCGCGTCGCGCACCCCTTTTTTTTATGCAGTATGCAGAATGCAATGATTAATATGAATGCGATGCAAAATTCCAGGTTCAATATTATAAAATAAAATAAAACTTGAAAACAAACGAAATAAAAATTGAAAAATGAACGATCATACCATGCTGGGTTGTCTCCCACCTAGTACTTTTAGTTAAAGTCCTTAAGTTGGACATTGGAGGGGCTTCCTGTTACGGCGGCTTATGTTTAAATTCATCCAAAAATCTCCACCAATGCTTGGAATGCCAATAGCCTCCGGGGTCCCAAACTAGGCATGTAAAGCTCCTGAGCAGCTTCAAACAAATTTTTAGGCTCCCGGAATGACGAATGTCGGAATAGATTCCAGGATCCCAAACTTTGCTTTTAAATCCGCCTCCGTCTTGATCTATATTTTTCCATCCGGGCGGTTTAGAAAGCAGATTCTCACCATGGTGTCCAAACGTTTTCTGAGATCTATTCAATTGAACATGATACCAATCCGTGCACTTCAAGTTAAAGTGTGGAACCTTATTGAACCTTGTGCACCAGCTCTGAGCACGAGCCATTTCCCTCTTACTTTTAAAGCCGCAGAGAGCTCTAAGCTGGCCATCTGTTTCAAGCAAACCATATTCAAGTGAAAAAATACAGTTAAAAGTTAAGGATTGTACCCACTTGAAGCTTGTATTGGGTGGTAATGGCCTTGGGGTAGGTGGTTCTAGTGGTTCTGTGAGTTCTACTCCCTTGTGCTCTTCTGTGAAATCCTCCACTTCTTTGTAAGGTTCTTCAAATGCATCTGTGTCCTGGTCAAAGTCTTCTGTGTCGTCCTCATCACTCGAGTCATAGATTGGAGGTTGAGAGAAATCTACCTCTGCATCATCTTCGTATTCATTTGGGGAAGATTCTTCGATCTCAGAGAATTCACTTGCGGATGCAAGTTCATTACTAAGAGAACTTGACTTGTGACTATCATCATCAAGGGAATTTGTGTCCTGGGTTATTCCGTCTAGTTCTTCATAAACGACTTGCCTTGGGGATTGTGCACTGTCCTCCTTAGCATCAACTGTAACGTCCTTGACGGAGTTCTCCTCAGCTCTGAATTCCCATGGAGGTTCAGCGTCTCCTAGATCTTCAACCAACTCTTCTTCTTGCGTAATGACAGCTTCTTCACCTTGTTCTAGTACGAATTCATTCTCTGTCTTGTCCACTGGAGTTTCTAGTATTTCCTTCATGCTACGCTCTTTGTTAGATTGTCCACTTGGGGCTGTGGTTGGTCCTTGGATGTTTGAACGTCTAGAAGCTAATTGAATTACTGCTTGCTCCAGTTGTCGAATGGTTGTTTGAAGTTTATTTACTGTTTTCTTGAGGCGAACCTCTGATTCTCGGGGTGATGGATTTGGACATGATACATAGGAAAGTGGTGGTGCTTGGGAGTGATTGGATTGGAACTGGGGTAAATATGAATCATGTGGTGGAGAATGGTGAAGAGAAGCTTGTGAGTGTGGTGGTTCGAGGTTATGTTGAGAGGATGGTCTATAGGCACGGGGTGGGGCTTGTTGGTAGTTACAAGGTTGTCCACCATATCTATCAGCTGGGTATGCATTGTGGAATGGTCGTTGTCCATGATATCTTAGAGGGTGTTGTTGCCTAAAGGGTTGATTAGATCCTCTTGGCTCCATCCATCCTTGATTGGTCTGACCTTGATGCATATTCCTGCTGTGACTTCTATTTCCTTCAACAAAGTTAGAACCAAACTCAAAGCGAGAAGGGTGAGAGTTCATAGTAGCAAATAAAATTAAAAAGGGAAAACAGAAATAAATAAACAAGTAAAAGAAAAATATTTACAATAACCAATAATAAGGCACACGTTAGTAGTTCCACGGCAACGGCGCCATTTTGAAGAACTGAAGATTGATGGCTTAGAAGTTATAGTAAACTCTCGTTGCAAGTATAGTTACTAAACCAAGCAATCAACCTTTCTTACAAACGTTTTGGTTGTCACAAGTAACAAACCCCTTTTAAATTGATAACCGAGTATTTAAACCTCGGGTCGTCTTCTCAAGGAATTGCAGGGAGGTATATTCTTATTATTGGTTATGAGTTTTGTAAATTGAGGGTTTTGGAGCTTGGGCAATGAGCACAGATATATTTAAATGACAAATAAAATAAATAAATAACTGTAAAATAAACTTTTGGCAAGGTATGAGAAATTGGAAGTCCAGACTTAGTTATCCTTATCAACAATAATGAAAGTTGAATCTTAATTCCACTTAGTTAACCTTTACTAAAGCAAATAAAAGTCAAGGGACTAATTAGTTTGATCTTCGAATCCTATTTATTTCCTAAGAAAAGGTTGGGATTATTGAAGTTCAGTTCAATTAGCAAAGATAACAGTTATCAATTATGTTGAGCTAAGATAACTCCTGAGTTACTGCTTTCTTAACCAAAACCAAAAGGGAAAAAGTAAATTTGCTGGAATAAAAATGTCTTCAGATTGAGAGCAATGGTGACATAAATAAAAGAAAGCAATAATAAACTAAAATACCTCAAATAACATTAATTCAAATAATCTGGAACATAGAAGAATTCATAAATTAATTGGCAAAAGTAAATAATCAACTAAAGTAATGGAATGAATAAAAGTGAAAGGGAAGCTTAAAGTAAAGGAACATTAAACCTGGGATTGAGAGTCACTCCTAAAATTAAGAGAAATCCTAAATCCTAAGAGAGAGAGGAGAGAACCTCTCTCTAAACTAAATCTAAATCATGAGAAGTAACTAAATTTGCGAGCTCTCTTTGAATGGATGCATTCCCACACTTTATAATATCTGATCTATGCCTTCTAGACTTGGATTTGGGCCAAAAAGGGCTTCAAAAATTGCTGGGAGCATTTTCTGCAATTTCTGGTGCGTGGCCTCTATCACGCGTCCGCGTGGGTCACGCGGTCGCGTCATTCGGAGCTTTTCTTGTCACGCGGTCGTGTCAGTCATGCGGCCGCGTCATATGTGTTTTGCTTAAGGCGCGCGGTCGCGTCAGTCATGCGGCCGCGTCGCTGTCGATTCCTGCTTGGCAAGCGTCCGCTTCGCCCATGCGATCGCGTGGATGCCAGTTTCTTTAGAAACTCTGTTTTGTGCTTTTCTTCCATCTTTGTATGTTTCCTTTTTCATCCTTTAAGTCATTCCTACCTTAGAAGATCTGAAACTACTCAACACACTAATCACGGAATCGAATGGAAATAAAGGCAATTAAAATAATTAATTTTAAAGCACAGAAAACATGTTTTTCACATACATCACATAATAAGGAAGGGAAAGTAAAACCATGCAATTAATATGAATAAGTGGGTGAAGGATTGAATAAATCACTCAAATTAAGCACAAAATATATCATAAAATATGGGTTTATCACGCGCCATGTACACATCCGCGTGGCTTAAGGTCCAGAGTTGGCCCAAAAGTGGCACAACTCTCTGGTCCTTGGCCCGGAAAGTGCGAAATGCACGGCCAGCGCGCGCGCGCACTGTGCGCTTGCACGTGGCTTCTCTTTCTCTTTTTTTTTTCAATAGCACCAAGAAGAGCTCATAATCCTCCCAACCTCCTCTAGGACTCTAAAACCAGCTAAGATGCAAAATCAGACATATTTTTGAATTTTGGGGATTTTCCAAACAATTTGAGGAAACTTGTAATTCAAGCAAAAACTCAAATTCAAAGAATCATCCCCAATTAAGGCACAGAGTGTATGAACAACTTAGCAAGCAGGGCAAAATGTACTAAGGGGGTAAGGAAGCTATATACAATGGAACCCAATTCATTCATTCATTATATCTAAAAGAGAATGGAAAGAGTTTACCATGGTGGAGTGTCTCCCACCAAGCACTTTTAATTTAATTCCTTAAGTTGGACATTTGGGAGGCTCCTTGTCAAGGTGGCTTACGCTTGTACTCATCCTTGAACTTCCAAGAGTGCTTGTCCTTCAATCGATCATTAGAAGTTCCAACCATCTTCACCGAGCTCAGGTGAGGTTCTTTCCCAGATATGAGCTCCCAAAATTAGTTTTCATGTTGTGATCCAGGGTCTCATATCTTATCTTCTCACCTATCTTCTAGTTGATCGCCTTGATTCCATCTGGGTGACAAGAAAGCTGAATTCTCATGAAAGCACCAAAGTACCCTCCTAGACCCATTTAATTGAGAATTACACCAATCCATACTCTGCAATTTTGAGCTTCCAACCATAATGAGTCTAGATTTACAACGCCAACCACTAAACATCCTCCTCTTTCGCTTAATTCCACAAAGCGCCCTAAGTTGGCCATCCGTTTCAAGCAAACCAAATTCAAGTGGGATAATAAATCTAAGAGTTAGAAGTTTTACCCACTCAAATGAAGGATTGGATGACAACCTAGGTGGAGGAGTTCCCAATGATCTTGACAAAGCACACTCCACTCCTATCCATCCTCTTCTAGAGGCTTCCACCACTTGGTAAGATCTTTCAAGTTCCTCCTCTTGCCAAGCTTCCTCAAGTTCGCATTCTTCTTTATCAATTTCTTCTATCTCTTCCCCATTACTCTCATCATAGGTAGGAGGTCTATTGAAGTCTACCTCATCATCAAGTCTAAGCATATTGGGAAAGGACTCTTCAAACTTGAAAGGATCATATGTTGATGCAGAATCATCGTATATAAGGGGGCTTGTTGCTTAGGACACTTCTTCCAATTCTTCACTCACAATATTCCTTGGAGGTAGCACATCCTCCTCAACATTGCATTCTAGTCCACTGAGAGAAGGCTTAACAAGATCATCAAAGGGATTGATCGATGTGGACAAAAAATCACTAATGACGGAATCCACTTCTTGATCAATTTCCTTTAACTCTCTATCTACTACCGCAACATTACTCTCTTCTTTAACATCCCTTCCAAACTCCTTGGAAGAGGGCTCTTCAACTTGAGATTCTTTTATGTGCTCAACATATCCCAAACATCCACCCACTACTTCCTTTCGTTCACTAATCTCTACCTCCTCCTCTTGTCGTACCTCTTGTTTTAACTCTTCTTCCTTATCATGGAGCTTCAAGTTCACTCCCTCACTAGGCTCCTTGATTGTTTCTCCACATTCAACAATGGGAGTACTTAGGATGCATGAGCTTAGGTGGTATGTTAGGTGACTCACGATTTCTACCATGCTAGCCATCCTTGCTCTTAACTCCTTAAACTTATTTTAATCCTCCTCTTGTCGCCTTAAGATACGAGATTCAAGGTCTCTCAGTTCTAACATGAGGGCTTTATCAGGAGGTGGTGGTGGAAGAGAGGGTTCATTGTTTGAGGGAAGGTTGTTGTAATTGGAAGGTGGTTCATATTGGTGAAATTCTTGAGGTGATGTGTGTAGACTTTGTGGTTCTTGGGCGTATTGGTGTTGGAATGTTGGATATGGGTTGGGATCATATGGAGGTGGATGGTGGTAGAAGGTTTGTGAGTGTGGTGGGGGGCTATGTTGAGGTTGGGGTTCATATGCATATGATGGTTGTGGTTGGCAACCACAATGAGGGTCATCACACATATTAGGTTGGTATGCATCTTGGAGTGGTCCTTGCTCATAGTACATTGGTGGAGGTTGATGCCATGCAGGTTGAGCAAATGCTTGAGGCTCCTCCCACCCTTGGTTGTTCCTTCCTTGATGCATGTTACCATTGTAATTTCCATCTCCTACAACATAGTTAGAACCACACTCATAGCCAAAAGGATGAGAATTCATAGTGTCAAGAGAAAATAAAAAAAAAACAAAAGCTAACAAGAAATAAAGGAAACTAAGTCTTACAACTAGCAAAAACCAACAAGCAGACCAAAAATCAATTTATTCACAATAGAGACAATAGCCAATAACATAGCACCATTGCAATCCCCGGCAACGGCGCCATTTTGATGTGTCAGAATGTCGTGATGGTATAGAATTTCCTCAAATGAATGAATTCTCGTTGTAAGTATAGTTCTACACCAACAAACAATCCTCCCAATCAAAAATTGAGTTGTCACAAGTACAAACCCCAATAAGAATTAACCGAAGTATTTAGACTCCGGGTCGTCTCACAAGGGATTGCAATGAAGTGTCAATTATTGGCTATGAAGGGGCAAAGGGGTTTGGTTGATAAAAGGGCAATAATATAAATGACAAGAAGAGTAAAGAGAGCAATAAAAGAAGCAATTAATAAAGAGAGACATTCATGGCAAGATGTAAGATCATAGGCCTTCTATCCAAGTCATGAATCATAACAATACTTAACAAGAATTTATCTTATTTCATCATCCCCAATGTTTGAAGAAGATGTAAGTTATCTTCCATTAGAGAAAGTCAAACAAGACTAGTTAATCTCAAGTCAAAAATCCTAATCAACTCACTAATTGGATTAGCAAGAGATTAGAGTCATTGAGAAAGATGTTAGCTAACAACTCTAGATCGCCAATCTAAATTGGGTACTAATGACTCAAGGTTGCCCAATTACTCTTTCCAAGCTAAGAATGCTCAAAATCTACTCTAAAGCCCAACCAAGCATTTTGTCAAACACTTGGAAGGCATCAAAAGAAAGCATAGTAAAAATGCAAGAATAATAAATCTACCAATTACCAATTGCAAGGAAAGTAAATCAACAACTCAAATCATCAATGAAAAGAACATCAAACATTAGATTTCATTCAATGTAAATAAATTCCAACATGAGCATTCATAAACATAAAAGAGACATAAAAGTAAAATTGGCAAGAGAACTAAGAAGAATAGAGTAGTAGAAACAAGAAATTATGAAGGAACCAAGATAAAATTAAGTAATTAATTCAAGATCCATGACAATTTATCCTAAACCTAACCTAATTCTAGAGAGAAGAGAGAGCTTCTCTCTCTAGAAAACTAACTAAAGGCTCATGTTGACTAACTAATTACTCCCCCTTGCTTGGACTTCAATTCTGCATGAAATACACTCAGAAACAAGTTGGACTTGGGCCTGGGTAGCTCAAAAATCACCCCCAGCGTTTTGACTTTAAGTGGGTCACGTGTGAGTATCGGCGCGTACGCGCCATATGCGCGTGCGCGTCAATTGGCTGTTTCTTCATCCGCGCGTACGCGTCATGAACGCGTGCGCGTCTCTATGTGAAGCCACTACCTCGCGCGCGCGCGCCTAGTACGCGTGTGCGTCTCTATGCGAAGCCACTTCTGCGCGCGCGTGCCTAGTACGCATGTGCGCCCATCGATGCATTCCCAATTCTTGTTTCCTCATGCATTCTCCACTTTGTATGCTTTTCTCCTCATTTCTTCCATCCAATACTTGCCTCATGAACCTGAAATCACTCAACAAACACATCAAGGCATCGAATGGAATTAAAGTGAGTTAAAATCACCAATTTAAGGGCCTAAAAAGCATGTTTTATACAACTAAGCACAATTCAAGGGAGAATTGAAAAACCAAGCTATTTCATTGAATAAATGTGGGAAAAGGTGATAAAATCCCCTAAAATAAGCACAAGATAAACCACGAAATCGGAGTTTATCAGGGGGAGCACTTAGTTAGTCATGATGAGCCTTTAGCTAGTTTTCTAGAGAGAGAAGCTCCCTCTTCTCTCTAGAGTTAGGTTAGGGTTAGGTTAATCTCTCTCAAATTTATCTTTCAAATCTTGTTTTGATTTCAATTCTCTTTATATTTTAGTATTCTATTGTCTTAATCTTCTTAGATTCTCTTGTTAATTTCTTATTATGCTCTCTCTTATGTTGATGAACAATTGTTGGATGTTGAATTCTTTTAATGCAATTTGATGTTTCCATGTCTCTTTTATGTTTATCTTCATTGCTGTTGTTAATTTCTTGCTAAGGGAATTGAGTTTCCTTGAGTCATTGGGTCTTATTGAATTGGTGATTTGAGAACCCTTGGTGGTCAATTTGATAACCATTGATGCTAGCCTACTACTAAGTCAATTAGTAGCTAGGTTGGGACTTATGGATTGATATTGATCGAGCCATTTGACATACTTCAAGCATAGAAGTACACTTAACGAGCTTAGTTCCTCATAATTGTCAATATATGGTTTGTTGACAAGGATGGTGATCTCAATTACCTATGTCTAGCCAAGAGTTCTTTTCCTTCTTTTATTAATTCGTATTATTTACTTTCTTGCTATTTACTCTTCTTGCCAATTACAAATCAAACCCCCTTGCATCTTCGTAGCCAATTATTAAATACTTCATTGAAATTCCTTGTGAGACAACCCGAGGTTTAAATACTTCGGTTAATTCTTATTGGGATTTGTACTTGTGACAACCATCAATTTTTTATGTGAGAATTGTTTGTTGGTTTGGAGCTATGCTTACAACGAAGTTCTTATTTATATAAAAGAAAATCTAGACCGACAATAATTTTTGCTATCAAAATAGCGCCGTTGCCGGGGAC
Source organism: Arachis hypogaea (assembly GCF_003086295.3). NCBI lineage: Eukaryota > Viridiplantae > Streptophyta > Magnoliopsida > Fabales > Fabaceae > Arachis > Arachis hypogaea. Next base: position 105,903,880 of record NC_092048.1, read on the forward strand.
TTGCAATGGTGCTATGTTATTGGCTATTGTATATATTGTGAATAGCTTTATTTTTGGTCTATTTGTTTGTTTTTGCTAGTTTTAGGATTTGGTTTTCTTTGTTTCTTGATTAGAATTTGTTTTTGTTTTCTCTTATCACCATAAATTCTCATCACTTTGGCCATGAGTGTGGTTCAAACTATGTTGTAGGAAATGGAAGCTTCAATGAGGATGTGCATCAAGGATTTGGAAATCAAAAGATGGAGGAGCCCCAAGCTTATGGACAACCTTCTTAGCAACAACCTCCTTCCGGATCAAGTTTGACAAGAGTGCTTGGGAACATGATTACTCTCCTCACGGAGATGCGCAAGGACCAAAAGGCATTTTATGCCATCCAAGCCGCTCAAGCACCACCCCAACATGACTACTCTTCGGATTCTTATGGGTATAATTCTAATCCTAATATATACCAAGCTAATATATGTGATGACCCTTATTGGGATTGTCAACTACAACCACCACATACATATGAAATCCCTCCTCAATATAGCCCCCCACCATACTCGCAAGCCTCATACCACCATTCACCTCCATATGATCCTAACCCATACCCACCATACCAACCACCATATGAACCATATCTAGAGCCACCACCATTCCAACACCAATACTTCCAAAAACCACAATTTTCTCATACACCACCTCAAGATTTTCACCAATATGAACCACTTCCAACTACAATACCTTCTCTTCAAACAATGAACCCTCTATTCCACCACCACCCCCCATGAAGCTCTCACACAAGAATTGAGAGATCTTGACTCTTATATCCTAAGGCAACAAGAGGGGACGGAAAAGGAGCTTAAGGAGCTAGAAGCCAAGATGGCGATCATAGTAGAAGCCGTTAGTCACATAACCTCCCACCTAAGCTCATGCATTCTAAGTAATCCCATTATTGAATGTGGAGAAGCACCCAAGGAGCTTAGCAAAGGAGTGAATTTGGAACTCCAAGGGGAAGAAGAGGAGTTAAAGCAAGAAGTGCAATAAGAGGAGAATGTAGAGATTAGTGAACAAAAGGAAGTAGTGGTTGGGTATTTAGGATATGTTGAGTACATAGAGGAATCCCAAGTTGAAGAGCCTTCTTCCACGGAGTTTGGAAGGGATGTTAAAAAGGAGAGTGATGTTAAGGAAGTGGATAGAGAGTTGAGAGAAATTGATCAAGAAGTGGATTCCACCATTAGTGATTTTTTGTCCACATTGATCAATCCCCTTAATGATCTTGTTAAGCCTTCTTCCATTGGATTAGAAAGCAATGTTGAAGAGGATGTGCAACCTCTAATACATATTGTGAGTGAAGAATTGGAAGTATTCCAAGCAACAAGCCCTCCTATCTATGATGATTCCACCTCAACATACGACCCTTTTGAATTTGAAGAATCCTTCCCCACTATTCTTGAAATTAATGATGAGGTGAACTTCACCAAACCTCCTCTTTATGATTGGAGTGATGGGGAAGTGATACGCGGAAAACTTGTCTCGCAACAAATTTCCTTCGGCAAGTGTACCGAATTCATCGTCAAGTAAAAACTCACAATAGAGTGAGTTCGAATCCCACAGAGATTGATTGATCAAGCAACTTTAATTAAAGGAATGTTCTAGTTGAGCGAACCAGAATTTGAGTTGGGAATTGCAAAAAATTAAATGGCGGGAAAGTAAATAGTGAAAACAGTAAATGCAGGAAATAAAGAGCTGAATGTAAATGGCGGAAAGTAAATTGCAGAATCTTAAATGGGGATGGGGCAATTGCTCATAAGAGTAAATGGCAGAAATTAAAGAGAATGGGTAAGATAAGAAATGGGGAGTTCATTGGGCTTAGGAGATATTGCGTTCTCCGGATCAAGTTCATTTTCATCTCTAGCATGATCCCTTCATTCCTCTTTCAAGGTTCAGAAGAGATCCAAGTATGAATAGCTTCTTTTCCAAGATAACTACCCAATTGGATGAAGATTGAAAGCTTTCTAGTAAAATCAAGAGAAAAGATAGAAAAAGGAGAATGAAAACTAAAATTGATCCATCAAATTACAACAGAGCTCCCTAACCCAATGAAAGGGGTTTAGTTGTTGATAGCTCTGGAAAATGAAAACAAAGATGGAAAATACATGCTGAAAGTAAACTAGAAGTGCAGAGAAAGTAAAATACAGAGAGTAATTCTAGGCCAAAGGCTCTCTAAAGTTTCCAGCTCCCTCAACTAATTCAAAGCTACTCCTATATATACTACTCTTCTGATCTTCTAGTTGGCTCTTCAAGTCTTGGGTATGGGCCTTTGGATCCTAACTTTGAAGCAGTTATCTTCTTCATTGGGCTTAGTTGTGCTTGCAGAGGGAAAGTGTGAAGTAGGCAGGGACTTTTAGCTCAGGACGTTAGTGGTGTTAACGTTAAGTGAAAGTGTGGGTTCGAGAACGTTAGTGACAATCACCTTTTTCACTAACGTTGCTCACCCAAGTATGAGCCATGTTAACCTCAACGTTAGTGGCACAAACGTTGCCACTAACGTTGCCTCTTGGTCCTTCGCACACGTTATTGGGGCTTACCTTTCCCAATAATGTTGATAAGCCTCCCTCTTCCCTACGTTAGAGTCCACGTTAACTTAGTTAACGTGGCTCTTAACGTAAGCTTGCCAATCCTTCGAGAACGTTAGTGACACTTACCTTTGTCACTAACGTTCCAATGTGCCCCTCTTTCTCACGTTAGAGTCCACGTTAACTAAGTTAACGTGGCTTCTAACGTCGTCATGCTAGCCATCTCCAACGTTAGTGACAAAGGTGAGTATCACTAACGTTGACTCATTACCTCTTTTTTCACGTTAGCTTCCACGTTAACTAAGTTAACGTGGGAGTTAACGTTGCTCATGGTGGCTCTTGGTGGTTCACCCCAACGTTAGTGACAAAGGTAAGTGTGACTAACGTTGACGACCAATTGCTCTCTCCACATTAGCTTCCACGTTAACTAAGTTAACGTGGGAGTTAACGTGGCTTATGGAAGCTTGGCCAACGTTAGTGACAAAGGTGAATGTCACTAACGTTGGCTTCCCTTTTGCTTCCTAACGTTAGAAGCCACGTTAACTAAGTTAACGTGGCAACTAACGTGGCCAATTATGAGCTTGGTCCAACGTTAGTGACAAAGGGGAGTGTCACTAACGATGGCCTTATTGTCTTCTTCCACGTTAGAGTTCACGTTAACTAAGTTAACGTGACTCTTAACGTGGGCTATGATGGCTTCGAGGGCGTTATTGGCGATTACTTTTCTCATTAACTTTGCAAGTTAGCTCCCATTCCACGTTAGAGGTTACGTTAATTAGATTAACGTGGCTGCTAACGTGGTTCTTCCTTGCTTCTTTTGTCCTGAAATCAAGCAATAAAGTGCATCAAAGTTCTAGTCCAAGTCATGAGTCATGCATCATCCAATTTATCATATAATTTATGCAAAATCCTCATGAAATCATGTAAAGTGCACAATGTATGCTTGAATTAAGATGTAAGTAAATATCTACCCAAAACTAACTTATTTCTAAGAAAATGCATGAAACTACCCTAAAAACAGTAAAGAAAAGGTCAGTAAAACTGGCCAAAATGCCCTGGCATCACAACACCAAACTTAAAGCTTTCTTGTCCCTAAGCAAGTGCTGGAACAAGAGAATGATGAATGGAATGCCAAGAGAAATGAGTCATTCTTGTGGAAGTCATGTCTCTGGTTTTGTGGTGGTTTCATGCATAGCAACTTAGGTTCATTCCTTCACTGGCTTTCAGACCTTTATCATGTCCTAGAATACTCACTGTGATTGCATCCCATGAGACTTTTATTCATTGATCCTTTTGTTGTCATTTCAGGGCTTATTTGTGTTCTTAGGCCAAGTGCTCTGTAAGGGGGCAACTCTTTAAAATAAGCTTTCAGCCAACACTCCCGAACCAGTTGGTTCAAGGTGCTAGGTGTTGAAGCACCCCTAAGGACTTACTTCCTCAAGTCTCTCCCCCATACATACACACCACAGGCACATGGTTTATTTATTTTCTTTCCTTGAGGTCTTGTTATCCAGCACCTCTTTGGGTTACTAAATGTTCTGTAGCAAAGATTGCTCTTGATAGTGGACTTTCAGCTGATAATTCCGGGTTAGTTAACTTAAGTTACCAAGTGATAAAGCACCCCTGAGAGCTTAGTAATCCAAGCAGATCCTTGGTACAGGAACACCACAGACACATCCCTCAAGACTCAAACCCTTGGTGCCTAGCTTCTTTTCTTGCTATTTTTCTTTTATTCTTCAACTTTGATTGTTCTTTTCCTTTTTCTTATTAGGATCTTGTTATTTAGCTAGTCTCATGGGTATGTTCAAAGCATAGTATTCATGACAGATAGCTGTCTTCCCACCTTGTGGTTGAACCAACTTAGCTAACTTATGACCACACCACAAACTCAGGAACTTACTCCATAGTATGAACTTCACTCTGGTCTTTTATAAAACACTCATTCTCTTTTCATTTGATTCAAAAGGGGACAAGCATACAAATAAGCAAGGTGAAGATGCAGCAATGACATTCAGACTAGCAAACACAGCCCTAATCAACAAAAAGTTTAAAAGACAGAATTGAAAAAGGTTCAAACTAACATGGAAGCATGTTCTATTTCATACAAGATCTTCCTTATTTAAAGCATAGAAAAAGATGGACCAAAGAAGGAACTCCACCACCTTTTACTCATGTGGTTGCCCATGCTCTCCTCCTTGCTTGTCCTCTTTGTGTCCCTCTTGAGTGCTCATACTCCCACTCCCTTTGCTCTTTCCAATCAACTTCTTCCAGAAACCACCATCTTCCATCTTCTTCTTTAGTGTTTCCTTCTGCTGTTTCACTTTCCTTTCTTCTTGTTCCACAAAATCTTTTTGAACCTCATCATATGTAGGGATAGCATAGTGTAGATGATGCATATGACTAGACATGTAGTTCAACTTGGCTTGAGTGTTTACGTTGAACTCCTCCCTATGTAGTTGCCGTCCTTCATTAAGAACAGTGAACTCATTGAATGCTTTCATCTGAGCTATTTGCCGCTGATTGAGTTCTTGCAAGTGCTTATCTTGACGTTCTTGCCTCTCAGTAACTTGGTGGATGGATTGAGTGAGCTAGGAGTAGTGTTCCTGTTGCTGCTCCATTTGTTGTTTCTACCACTCTTCTTGTTGGCTCATCCAGTTGGACTGAAGGTTTAGTATTTGCTCTTGTCCTTCCATATGTCTCATCCCCAAATCTTCAATGGCTCTTAGAAGGTGATTCATATTCAAGTTGGCTGGGTCATGATGTTCCTCTTGTTGATATTCTTCCTGATGAGATTCTTCTTGATGAGCTCCTTCTTTCGCTTTTTGCTTTCCTATTTGGGGTCTTCTTTGTTGTTGGGCGGGAGTAGTATAGATCAGACGCTGGAGTGTAACTAGCCTCCCAAGATTCACCCAGTCTGGATTGCTATCCTCGAAGACTACCTTGGCTCTTGTACACAATCTGAGAATAGTGCTGGGGTACCAAAGCCTGGCACCCGGATCAACCTTCTCAGCTGACTCTTGAATCCCCTCAGCTATGAGTTCATGCACATTGATTTCTCCACCCTGTACTAGGCAATGTACCATAGTCGCTCGATTGATATTGACCTCTGAATTATTTGCAGCTGGGAGGATAAACCTCCTTACGAGTTCAAACCATCCCTTGGCCTCTGGGCTAAGGTCTCCCCTCTTGATGAATCGAGGTCTCCCATCTGCATACCTCTCCCAGCAGCTGCTATAACACAGATATCAGTCACGATTTCTGTGAGCTCATCATTGTCAGGGCTCTTATTTATCCTTGCATGATAACTGAGCTCATCAAAATGTGGTAATTTCAGGTGAAGAGTTCTTGTTATAGCATTTGGGCTGATGTCCACCTCCTTTCCTCTTACGTAGCTTTTGAAGGTTGGGGCCTTGGTTTTGTCTTCTCTAACCACATTTGCATAAAACTTTTTGATGAGGTTTGCATTGATCTTCCCCTCTGGATTCGTGAGCCTTTGCCACCCTCTTTGTTCAATTTTCTCCCGAATATGTGGGCACTCGTCTTCATTGATTTGGAAGGTTAACTCGGGCAGTATCTTTTTGAGCTTTATCTGCTCAAATTCTTGTTCATGGAATGCAGTTTTGAATATCTTCTGATCGAAAGGAATGCTCTCCATTGGTTTCTTCCTCTTTTGCCTCTTGGAGCTTGATGATGCCATCAACTTGAGTTGCTGTGTGAGGAGATTGGAAGGTACGGATAGATAAGGAATTTGGTTGGTTAGGACGAGGTGTGATGAAGGAATTTTGGATGCCGGAAGTGTGAAGTGTGGAGAGTGGGAATTCGAGTGTGAGGGGTAAGTACGCACTAGGACTCACTTATATAGGGAGATGATGAGGGGATGAAAGGTATGGATTGATGTGGAGGTTGTTGGATGGACGGATGGGGTTTTGCAGAGCATGAGCACAAGGATCGTCATCTTTATGAGGGCTATTGGTTCGGTCTTCAAGGGTCTCCTTTCTTCAATGTTGCATGGCAACATTTTCCAATACATCCCCCTTTGGTGCATGTGTGTTGTATCCTCCTTTTGTGGTGTCCAAACCTTCTTCATTTAATTGTCCAATCAATCCTCTTCAATGCTCCTTTCCTTTTCCCTATAAAAATAAAATAAAAAAATCAATATCATAAAAAAAAGATTTAAACTTTACGGCTAGAATAATAAGGAAAAAGAATTAGATTGTTTATTCATGACTACTAACTAACTAACTAACTGTGCATCCTTATATGCATATTCGTGGCACCTTGGGTGACACCAAACTTAGTTTGGAGCATTGTGATGAAAAAGTCTTTGTTCAAAGCTACAAGACTAGCATGCTCTGAGTTGCATTCATGCTTTCTTGGCATGCTTTGAACACCAAACTTGTTCTTCACTATATACTGCATAACAAGGATTTCACCAAGTGTTAGTCAAGCTTGGGTTGGAATTCATAAAAATTGACTTATTAACTATTTTCTAAAAGCATATAAAACATGGGTTGCCTCCCATGAAGCGCTTCTTTAGAGTCACTAGCTTGACGTTTCGCCTTCATCAGGGAGGTCGATAGTGCTTCAAGTCTTCTCCTCTGGCAGTAGACCTATATCCAGTAGTTGTATCAATGATCTCTACATGTTCCAAGGAGAGAACTCTGTTGATAGCGAAGACCTTAGGTAGCTGAGATGGCACAGTGGGGAGATCAGGGGGGATATCTGGGAAGTAAGCTGAAATCACTTTATCCCCTGGAGAGAAGTCCTCTGTAGGGATCTTTTTGTTCCTCCACCTCCTTGGTACCTTCTTCTTTGTTCCTTGTGCTGTTGTCTTACTCTTTGTGGCCTCTTCTTCTAAAGGAATTTTGATGTTGTCTTCACATGCCTCTGGTGGTTTAGGTTCTTCCAGCTTTTCCTTGAGCTGTGACAGCTGCTTGTTTCCTTGTCCATCAACCAAGGGAATCTCCGGATGAGCTTGTTGTTCTTCAGTACTCATCTCTTCCTTCAGTATCTCACTGTTATCCTTCCTTGGTTCTTTGTTCTCTTGATCTGTTTCTTGTGAGTGTTTGAAAACAGTGAAGGTGAGCTGTTCATCATGGATCCTCAAAATTAGCTCCCCTCGCTCCACATCTATGAGTGCTCTGGCTGTAGCTAGGAATGGTCTTCCCAATATGATTGGGTCAGTGTAACTCTCTTCCATGTCCAATATGACAAAGTCTGCTGAGAGGAAGTATTTCCCAACCTTTACCAACACATTTTCCACCACTCCTATTGCTTGTTTTTGAGTTTTGTCAGCCAGCCTGATGACTACATCTGTGGGCATTATCTCATTGATCTGCAGGCTTTTCACAAGGGATAAGGGTATTAAGTTGATGCTTGCTCCCAAATCGCAGAGTGCTCTATCAAACATTGTTTCTCCTATGGCACAGGGGATATGAAAACTCCCTGGGTCCTTTCTTTTTGTAGGCAACTCTGGTTGAATGAGGGCGCTGCACTCCTTGTTCATCACTATAGTTTGGCCTCCCTTGAGTGAGCTTTTCCTGGGAAGCAGTTCCTTCATATACTTGATGTATGCAGGCATTTGTTGGATGGTCTTGATGAATGGTATGTTTACATGCAGAGAAGCAAACAAGTCAAGAAATCTTGAGTATATTCTCTTCTCCACAGCACCATCGAGTAGTTGAGGAAATGGTGCATAGAGTCTCAGCAGCTCCTGTTGTGAGATTTTTGGTTCTTGGTGATCTTTTTCCTTCTCCTCTGCTGAGGTATCTCCAGGTTGTTCTGACGGCTTGTTTGGCTTGTCCTCAGTCTCCTTATCACTTATAGTGACCATCTTGCAATCTTTCCACCTTACTTTCTTTGTTTCTCTTCTCGGATTTTTCTCTGTGTCACTTGGGAATCCATCTGTAGGTTTGGGAATCTGCTCAGAGAGATACCCTACTTGAGATTCCAACCTCTTGATGGTGTCTCCCTGGTTCTTAAAATTTGCTCGCACTTCCTCCTTGAACGCCTTGTTATCTTGAATCTCTTTGCCTATGCCTTCAAGTAGATTCTCAATCCTTGAGAGTCTGTCATCAAATGATGGGTGATTGGGATTAGAAGTCGAAGGATGAGGAGTGTTATTTTGGTTTTGATATGGGTGTGGAGAGGTATTGTCATGGTGGTGTTGATATGTTCTTTGTGTGAATTGTTGGTGAGCTGCATTGTTGTTGGGGTTGTGACGTCTCTGATCTTGGCCTTGATCTTGTTGATTCCCCCACCTAAAGTTTGGGTGATTTCTCCATCCAGGGTTGTAGGTCTTGGAGTATGGATCATGGTTTTGCCTAGATGAATTCCCAATGTAGTTGGCTTGCTCCTGACTACCCTTTGCTTCTTCATTCACTCCTTCTTGGGTTGCTGATAAAGTGGTGATTGCTGCTACTTGGTTCCTCTCCATCTTCTTGGTGAGGTCAGCCAGCTGCTTAGTAATGAGCTTATTTTGGGCCAGCAGAGCATCTACATTGTTTAGCTCCATCACTCCTCTAGTGTTCCCTCTTTCAGAAGCATAGAAATAGTCATTTTCTGCTACAGTCTCAATGACATCTATGGCTTCTTCAATGGTCTTCTTCTTGTTCAAAGATCCCCCGGATGAGTGGTCTACTGCTTTCTTTGATTCATAAGAAAGGCCTTCATAGAAAATGTGTAGCTGCACCCATTCATTGAATATATCTGGTGGACACCTCCTTGTCAGGTCCTTAAACCTCTCCCATGCTTCATATAGAGTCTCACCATCTTGTTGCCTGAAAGTTTGGACCTCAGCTCTCAGCCTGTTGATTCTTTGGGGAGCATAGAATCTGGCTAAAAATTTGTTCACCACATCTTCCCAAGTTGTCAAACTCTCCTTCGGAAAAGACTCCAGCCACTTGGCTGCCTTATCCTTGAGTGAGAATGGAAATAAGAGCAGTCTATAGGCGTCATGATGAACACCATTAGACTTCACCGTGTCACATATACTCAGGAAGGTGGTTAGATGTTGATTGGGGTCTTCTTGGACTCCTCCGAACGAACGAACAGCTGTTCTGAACAAGGGTGATGAGCTGCGGTTTTAGTTCAAAATTATTGGCATGGATGGTCGGCTTTTGAATGCTACTTCCACAGTTTCCTGGGTTTGGATTGATGTAAGAGCCTAAAACTCTTCTCTCCTCCCCAGCATGATTTGCTCGACCTTCTCTGCCATGGTTGTGAGCTTCTTCTTCATGATGGTTTTCCATGTTTTCTTCCATGTTTGGTTCAAAGTATTCCTCCTCTTGCTCGGCACCCACTACTCATTTTTCTCTTGCTTCCCTCCTTAATCTAAGGAAGGTCCTCTCAAGTTCTGAATCAAAGGAAGTTGAAGCCTCGCTTCTTCTCCCTGTCATAAAACTAACAAAGCACAAGCAAGGAAAATAGATGCAGAAAGTATTTCTGTTAGAATTACTGTTAGTGTGAGTGATGCAATATATCAAACAGTTAGTGGGTCAGTGAATTGAATTGTAAATAACTAAAAAAAAATGAAAAAGTAGGGGGAGGGGGAGAAATTAGCTAAAACTGAAAGTAAATTACTCAAACAGAAAATTAAATCAAACAAACTAAAAATGCTCAATCTAGTTATCCTCCAATTTAATCATTGTTGATTCAAAATCAATCCTCGGCAACGGCACCATAAACTTGATACGCAGAAAACTTGTCTCGCAACAAATTTCCTTCGGCAAGTGTACCGAATTCGTCGTCAAGTAAAAACTCACAATAGAGTGAGGTCGAATCCCACAGAGATTGATTGATCAAGCAACTTTAATTAAAGGAATGTTCTAGTTGAGCGAACCAGAATTTGAGTTGAGAATTTCAAAAAATTAAATGGCGGGAAAGTAAATAGTGGTAACAGTAAATGCTGGAAATAAAGAGCTGAATGTAAATGGCGGAAAGTAAATTGCAGAATCTTAAATGGGGATGGGGCAATTGCTCATAAAAGTAAATGGCAGAAATTAAAGAGAATGGGTAAGATCAGAAATGGGGAGTTCATTAGGCTCAGGAGATGTTGCGTTCTTCGGATCAAGTTCATTTTCATCTCTTCCTCAATCAATGCATTCATTGATCTCCTTGGCAATCTTAAGTGATCGAATTACAATTCCTTGTAATTCAATCTCTCAAATCTTGATCAATAGCCAATTCCTTGGTCAATTGCTCATGAGAAGAGCTGAAGTATGGTCAATGATTATACCACATGCATTTCCCAAATCAAGTGTTGGAAGGATTATAGTCACATATCCATCCACACCCAATTTGGTCCAGCATGAGAAAGCATTTCTAGCATGATCCCTTCATTCCTCTTTCAAGGTTCAGAAGAGATCCAAGTATGAATAGCTTCTTTTCCAAGATAACTACCCAATTGGATGAAGATCGAAAGCTTTCTAGTAAAATCAAGAGAAAAGATAGAAGAAGGAGAATGAAAACTAAAATTGATCCATCAAATTACAACAGAGCTCCCTAACCCAATGAAAGGGGTTTAGTTGTTGATAGCTCTGGAAAATGAAAACAAAGATGGAAAATACATGCTGAAAGTAAACTAGAAGTGCAGAGAAAGTAAAATACAGAGAGTAATTCTAGGCCAAAGGCTCCCTAAAGTTTCCAGCTCCCTCAACTAATTCAAAGCTACTCCTATATATACTACTCTTTTGATCTTCTAGTTGACTCTTCAAGTCTTGGGTATGGGCCTTTGGATCCTAAGTTTGAAGCAGTTATCTTCTTCATTGGGCTTAGCTGTGCTTGCAGAGGGAAAGTGTGAAGTAGGTAGGGACTTTTAGCTCAGGACGTTAGTGGTGTTAACGTTAAGTGAAAGTGTGGGTTCGAGAACGTTAGTGACAATCACCTTTTTCACTAACGTTGCTCACCCAAGTATGAGCCACATTAACCTCAACGTTAGTGGCACAAACGTTGCCACTAACATTGCCTCTTGGTCCTTCGCACACGTTATTGGAGCTTACCTTTCCCAATAACGTTGATAAGCCTCCCTCTTCCCTACGTTAGAGTCCACGTTAACTTTGTTAACGTGGCTCTTAACGTAAGCTTGCCAATCCTTCGAGAACATTAGTGACACTTACATTTGTCACTAACGTTCCAATGTGCCCCTCTCTCTCACGTTAGAGTCCACGTTAACTAAGTTAACGTGGCTTCTAACGTCGTCATGCTAGCCATCTCCAACGTTAGTGACAAAGGTGAGTGTCACTAACGTTGACTCATTACCTCTTTTTCCACGTTAGCTTTCACGTTAACTAAGTTAACGTGGGAGTTAACGTTGCTCATGGTGGCTCTTGGTGGTTCACCCCAACGTTAGTGACAAAGATAAGTGTCTCTAACGTTGGCGACCAATTGCTCTCTCCACGGTAGCTTCCACGTTAACTAAGTTAACGTGGGAGTTAACGTGGCTTATGGAAGCTTGGCCAACGTTAGTGACAAAGGTGAATGTCACTAACGTTTGTGATGACAAGTCGTCTTAGCCTAGTTTCACTAGCCTTTTTCTTTTGTTTTCAACTGAATTATGCACTTTCTTGAGCCATAAGCAAGCCAATTGGGTAGATTTTTATGTTTCCTTTGATTTAATCAACCATGTATGAATTCATGCTATTTCATGAGGTTTTATGCTATAATTGTCACATATTATGAAAGAATGAATATCTCATGATTTTGAGCATAGCTTTGATGTGTTTGGTTGATTAATGATAGGTGAAGAAAGCTTGGAGAAAGGTTGAAGCAAGGAGGAATGGCTAGGAGGAAGAGAGGACAAAAAGTTTGAGCAAAAGTTTGCCTCAAACTTTAGCTCAAACTTTTGGATTAATTGAAAATGAACCAGGAAGCAAAAAGCTTGACCAAAAGTTAGCCTCAAACTTTTTGGCTAACTTTTGGGCAAAAGCTGGAGCAAAAGTTAGCCCCTAACTTTTTGGCTAACTTTTGGCATGAAAAACACTCCCTGGATGAGCAAAAGTTTGCGCCAACGTTAGCCCCTAACTTTTTGGCTAACGTTGGCGCCATGAATAAGCAAGGGGAGGCCAACGTTGGAGCAAAAGTTAGACCCCTAACTTTTGCCCCAACGTTGGTATCAGCAAGGAAGGGTGCTGATGTGAAAAGTTGGAGCAAAAGTTAGCCCCTAACTTTTACTCCAACTTTTACTCAAGCTTTCATGATTCCAACCCGGTTCAATTCGGTTCTTCTCCAAACTCCAAGAGCAATCAACCAAGGCCTCTATCAACCCAATTTCATCAAGAGCAAAGGCCCAATTGAAGGCTTGAAGACCATTTGAAGAAAGTGTATAAATTACATAGGATTTAAGTTTTTAGAGAGCTTCCCTTTTAGTTTTTCAGAATAGCTTTCTTTTCGGTTTTGCTTGGAGCTCACTTTTATTTTTCTTAGTATTGTTGTTTTAATTCAAGAGAATTTGGGAGGAGAATTGATCTCTCTTCTTCCTTGTTCTTGCCCAGCACTCTTTACTTTTCTTGTCTTGGATTTTGGGTGGAGAGTTGAAGAAATTCTGTTTCAATCTCACCTTGGGATCTTGTTTAATTTTCTGCTTAATTGAATTTCAGTTTCGGTTACTTGCTTCTTCATCTACTTTCTTTGCAATCTACATTTCCTTTGCAATTGTTCTTGTTGGATCTAGGAAGGCATTGGGATCTAGACTTGGTTTTCTAGTCTCTTGGGTCCTGAGATCTGGATTTCCCATTTCCCATTCCCTATTTACTGTTTTCATGCTTATTTACATTTCTGTTTTAAGATCCGGTTTGATTCAAGACATCCTTTACTTCTCTGTTTGTTACAATTTACTTTTCCTTGTTTAATTCCTGCAAATCCAACTCCCAATTCCCTTTACAATCCAAGCCATTTACATTTCTTGCACTTTAAGATTCTGCAATTTACATTTCTTGCGTTCTAAGTTTCTGCCATTTAATTTCTTGCTCTTTAAGATTCAGCACTTTAAATTCCAGTTCTCTTTAATTTCATGCAATTCATCCATTTCCTTTACTTTCTATGCAATTTAAATTCTGCAAATCACAAATCTCTCAACCAATTCTTGATTCGCTTGACTAAATCAACCACTAAACTAAAATTGCTCAATCCTTCAATCCCTGTGGGATCGACCTCACCCCCGTGAGTTATTATTACTTGATGCGACCCGGTGCACTTGCCGGTTAGATTTGGGTGTTTTGGAGAAATTTGTTTCTCTACGAAAATATCCCATCAAGTTTTTGGTGCCGTTGCCGGGGATTGATTAGATTGACAATGATTAAGTGAAGTGGTGATCTAGATCTAGCATTTTTCTTTTCTGTTCTTTAATTTTCAATTAACCCACTAACTGTTTGAATTTTTGCCTGAGATGACTGAAACTTCGCTTTAGCAACAAAGTGAAGTTTTCCAGGAAATTTCTGGCTCTATGCAATGCTCTTGCTTACACAAGAGAAGCAATTTCTGCCACTAATCTCCCAAGTCCATCAACTGTTTGATACTTTGTGCCAGCTAACCTTTTGAATCACATTCTGAGCTTGAAAATATTCAATCATCACTTGAATTGTTTGTGACTGTGCAGATCATGGAGGAAAGTAAGAAGGCTATGGAAAGAGAAACAGAGAGAAGGAAGCCCATAGCAAGAGAAGGAAACCTAAGGCAACAGAAGCCTCAACTTCCATGAGCACAGAATGAAGGATGTCAAGCTAGTGACAATAAAAGAGCGCTTGTTGGGAGGCAACCCAACCTGAGGTAGTTTTCTTTTCATATCTATTTCAATAAAAAGTTTAATTAGTTTTATCTATATTGCAAGAAGCTAAGTTTGGTGTTGCACACCAAAACAATCTAAGGGAGAATGAAGGATTCTAAGTTTGGTGTTCCACCAAAATCCCATCATAAAACACATTCTCACTCTCTGCATAATGCTAGCTTCAAGCATTTAGATAAACTAGTTAACTATTCTGCCGTTTCCTAGTTTTCAGTTTTATTACTTTTGAAAAAAGAAAAAGAGTTTCACACATGGTTAATCTGATGCATGAGAACCATTGGCAAGGTACTAAGTTTGGTGTTCCCACACCAAAGTAAGTTCAAGGGCCCACAAATAAATCATGCAAGCTAACCATTTCTTCTTTCAAGTGCTTGGGGAACAAGCAACTTTCAATATCACTGCAGAGTACCATACAAACTTTTGGAGAGATTAGGCATCATCAACCAAAGAGATGAAAGATGAATGTGAAGGCCGGCAATGATGATGATGAGAAGAAGGAAAGCAAGCGAATTCCAAAAGGTTGTATTGTTAAGTGATTATCTTACATCAAACACTGCTATGATTGAGAGTGGTTTTGTTTCCCTGATTTTCTGTCTGCATAGTATAGTTCTCTATAATTCAATAAGCAAGATGCTTGATCATTCACAACATTTTTCTCTTCAAAACTTGTTTGCACTCAATGTTCAAAAATGCATCACATGAAAGTTCTTTGAAAAAGAAGGATTAAGGAATCAAACAATTTTGAGGCAAGCAAAAGATTAGGAAAAGTGGTGGTTCTAGTTGTATGATTATGTATTGAGGTTGCATGCTTATGAAAACTTGCATGGGAGCTCATAGGCAGGACATGAAGTTCAAAGAAGTATTGTGGAGATTCTCAAAAATTTATTGATCCAAGAAGCAGCAAACAAAACAAAAGAAAGAAAAGAAAATACAAAAACAAAAAGAACATGGCCCAAGGCTCTGAGCATCAATTACTAGGCAGAAAAAGAAAGAAGAAACAAAACTCAAAGAGTTGTTAGCCTAGTAAATGCTTGTGGTTGAGTTGTGTCAAGGAAAGAGGATTGAGCAAGTAAATCCTTAGGGGTGCTTTAACACCTAATACCTTAAAACCAACTGGTTTAGGAGTATTGATTGAAAGCTTATCTAAAGAGCCGCTTTGAGACATGACACTTAGAGTCGAGGCCAAAGCACAGAAACTATAAGCTGCTTCAAGGTGACTACATATAAAGAGATCTCCATGATACCATTTGGATGAAAATCCTAAGACCTAAGACTCCCAATATGTGAGGACTAGTGAGCACTGAAGCCCTTGCACGAGCATATGATTTAGAGTTCACCCCACTGACACTTAATCACTTCACTCACAGGACTTTACAAGCTATTCTTCAATCCGTCTCAATTGAAAGAACCCTGGAGCATAATTCATTTCTTGCTTGGGGACAAGCAAGCTTTAAGTTTGGTGTTGTGATGACAAGTCATCTTAGCCTAGTTTCACTAGCCTTTTTCTTTTGTTTTCAACTGAATTATGCACTTTCTTGAGCCATAAGCAAGCCAATTGGGTAGATTTTCATGTTTCCTTTGATTTAATCAACCATGTATGAATTCATGCTATTTCATGAGGTTTTATGCTATAATTGTCACATATTATGAAAGAATGAATATCTCATGATTTTGAGCATAGCTTTGATGTGTTTGGTTGATTAATGATAGGTGAAGAAAGCTTGGAGAAAGGTTAAAGCAAGGAGGAATGGCTAGGAGGAAGAGAGGACAAAAAGCTTGAGCAAAAGTTTGCCTCAAACTTTAGCTCAAACTTTTGGATTAATTGAAAATGAACCAGGAAGCAAAAAGCTGGACCAAAAGTTAGCCTCAAACTTTTTGGCTAACTTTTGGGCAAAAGCTGGAGCAAAAGTTAGCCCCTAACTTTTTGGCTAACTTTTGGCATGAAAAACACTCCCTGGATGAGCAAAAGTTTGCGCCAACGTTAGCCCCTAACTTTTTGGCTAACGTTGGCGCCATGAATAAGCAAGGGGAGGCCAACGTTGGAGCAAAAGTTAGACCCCTAACTTTTGCCCCAACGTTGGTATCAGCAAGGAAGGGTGCTGATGTGAAAAGTTGGAGCAAAAGTTAGCCCCTAACTTTTACTCCAACTTTTACTCAAGCTTTCATGATTCCAACCCGGTTCAATTGGGTTCTTCTCCAAACTCCAAGAGCAATCAACCAAGGCCTCTATCAACCCAATTTCATCAAGAGCAAAGGCCCAATTGAAGGCTTGAAGACCATTTGAAGAAAGTGTATAAATAGCATAGGATTTAAGTCTTTAGAGAGCTTCCCTTTTAGTTTTTCAGAATAGCTTTCTTTTCGGTTTTGCTTGGAGCTCACTTTTATTTTTCTTAGCATTGTTGTTTTAATTCAAGAGAATTTGGGAGGAGAATTGATCTCTCTTCTTCCTTGTTCTTGCCCAGCACTCTTTACTTTTCTTGTCTTGGATTTTGGGTGGAGAGTTGAAGAAATTCTGTTTCAATCTCACCTTGGGATCTTGTTTAATTTTCTGCTTAATTGAATTTCAGTTTCGGTTACTTGCTTCTTCATCTACTTTCTTTGCAATCTACATTTCCTTTGCAATTGTTCTTGTTGGATCTAGGAAGGCATTGGGATCTAGACTTGGTTTTCTAGTCTCTTGGGTCCTGAGATCTGGATTTCCCATTTCCCATTCCCTATTTACTGTTTTCATGCTTATTTACATTTCTGTTTTAAGATCCGGTTTGATTCAAGACATCCTTTACTTCTCTGTTTGTTGTAATTTACTTTTCCTTGTTTAATTCCTGCAAATCCAACTCCCAATTCCCTTTACAATTCAAGCCATTTACATTTCATGCACTTTAAGATTCTGCAATTTACATTTCTTGCATTCTAAGTTTCTGCCATTTAATTTCTTGCTCTTTAAGATTCAGCACTTTAAATTCCAGTTCTCTTTAATTTCATGCAATTCATCCATTTCCTTTACTTTCTATGCAATTTAAATTCTGAAAATCACATATCTCTCAACCAATTCTTGATTCGCTTGACTAAATCAACCACTAAACTAAAATTGCTCAATCTTTCAATTCCTGTGGGATCGACCTCACCCCCGTGAGTTATTATTACTTGATGCGACCCGGTGCACTTGCCGGTTAGATTTGGGTGTTTTGGAGAAATTCGTTTCTCTACGAAAATATCCCATCAAGTTGGCTTCCCTTTTGCTTCCTAACATTAGAAGCCACATTAACTAAGTTAACGTGGCAACTAACGTGGCCAATTATGAGCTTGGTCCAACGTTAGTGACAAAGGGGAGTGTCACTAACGTTGGCCTTATTGTCTTCTTCCACGTTAGAGTTCATGTTAACTAAGTTAACGTGACTCTTAACGTGGGCTATGATGGCTTCGAGGACGTTATTGGCGATTACTTTTCTCATTAACTTTGCAAGTTAGCTCCTATTCCACGTTAGAGGTTACGTTAGTTAGATTAACGTGGCTGCTAACGTGGTTCTTCCTTGCTTCTTTTGTCCTGAAATCAAGCAATAAAGTGCATCAAAGTTCTAGTCCAAGTCATGAGTCATGCATCATCCAATTTATCATAAAATTTATGCAAAATCCTCATGAAATCATGTAAAGTGCACAATGTATGCTTGAATCAAGATGTAAGTGAATATCTACCCAAAACTAACTTATTTCTAAGAAAATGCATGAAACTACCCTAAAAACAGTAAAGAAAAGGTCAGTGAAACTGGCCAAAATGCCCTGGCATCAGGAAGAGATAGAAGGATTTGGTGAAGAAGAATGTGAACTTGAGGAAGCTTGGCAAGAGGTAGAGCTTGAAGGACCTTGCCAAGTGGTGGACACCTCTAGAAGAGGATGAACGGGATTGGAATGCGCTTTATCAAGACCGTTGGGAACTCTTCCGCCTAGGTTGTCATCTAATCTTTCATTTGAGTGGGTAAAACTTCTAACTCTTAGCTTTATTATCCCACTTGAATTTGGTTTGCTTGAAACGGGTGGCCAACTTAGGGCGCTTTGTTGAATTAAGCATAAGAGGAGGATGTTTAGTGGTTGGCGTTGTAAGTCTAGGCTCATTATGGTTGAAAGCTCGAAATTGAGGGGCATGGATTGGTGTAGTGCTCGATTGAATGTGTCTAGGAGGATCGTTTGGTGCCTTCATGAGAATTCGATTTCTATACCACCCAGAAAGGATTACCATGATCAAATTGAAGATTGGTGTGAAAATAAGATATGGGATCCCGGATCACCACGTTAAGACCAATTATGGGAGCTCATATCTTGGGAAGAACTACCCCCAAGCTTGGTGAAAATGGTTAGAATTTCTGACAACCGTTTGAAGAGCAAGCATCCTTGGAGGTTCAAGGATGAATACAAGCATAAGCCACCATGACAAGGAGCTTTCCAAATATCCAACTTAAGGACTTAAACCAAAAGTGCTTGGTGGGAGACACCCCACCATGGTAAACTCTTTCCATTCTCTTGTAGATATAATGAATGAATGAATTGAGTTCCATTGTAAGTAGTTTATCTACTCTTTTGCATAGTATGTTTTGCTTGTTAGGTTGTTCATACATTGTATGCCTTGAATAACGATGATTCTTTGAATTTAAGTTTTTGCTTGGATTTCAAGTTTCCTTAAATTGTTTGAAGAATCCTTAAAAATCCAAAAATATGGTTAATTTTGCATTTTGGCTGGTTTTTGAGTCATACGAAAGGTTAGGAGAACTTTGAGCTGTTTCTAGTGTTCCTGAAAAAAAAAGAGGCATGGACGAGTGCACACGATGTATGCGCACGCGTCGATAAGTGAATGTAGCCCCTCATACATGGAACCTGAGAGACGCGCGAACACCACGCGTGCACTACGCTCCTTGCGCAAGTTGTGACCCATGCGGACGCGTACATCATGCGTACGCGTCAATGCGCACTCTCTCCACCCACGCTTAAGCGTACATTACGCTTGTGCGTCCATTCCTTTTTCATCCACCTGGACGCGTCCGCGTGGATTCAAAAACATAACCCAAGGTAGTGTTTGGTTAATGTCCATGTCTTATTAAGACATGGACACAGTGACACATGTCTGCGGTTTGGTTTGGTGAGACACAGATCTTCGAAGGACACGGGAGGACACAGATGGACACGGAGACACTAAATTTGTGTACCTCCAATTTGGTGAGACACAACTTGTGAGACACTGATTTTTTTACTCTTTTACCCTTATTAAATTTTTAAAATTTATCCTCTTATCTCCCCAAACCTTTCTTTTTTCTCTTTTTCTTTTAGATTCTACAACCAAATTTATCCTTCTATTTTCTTTAAGAAAAAAATTGTATATTTAATTTTTTTATTTATTTAAATTTTGATTAATCTTTGGTAAATTCTGAGATTTATTTTTCTATTTTTTTTCAAAAAAATTATATATTTAATATTTGAATGATAATTTAAGATGATATCAGAAGAAATAAAAAATATTAGAAGAAATAAAAATTTAATAGTGATGATATGTAGTGTTTGGGGTAATGGGTATACAATGATGGTGATAAAATTTGTGGTTGAATGAAGGGTAATTTAGTCTCTTTGAAATATGTGTGTCATGTTCCTTACTTTTGCCAAACACAATACATAGACACAAATATTTTATGTCCATGTTTTTAATGTCTGTGTCTTTGTGTCTATGTCTCATTATATACATAAACCAAACGGAGCCCAAGGAACACGAGAAACCCTTGCCATTCACATCCCTCACTTCTCTCTCTTCCAATGTTCCTCTCCCTCCTACCTCCAGAACCACCCTCAACCACCAAAACCACCCCTGTCCGGCGATCTCGTCCTGCCGCCGACCCATCACGACCCCTCCTTTCTTCTCTTCTCTCTTCTCGCCTCTGTCTTCCTCTTCCTTCCCACTGTCAGTTTCCTTCTGCTTCCGCTCAGCACCGCCGTGCCGCCACTGCCACTGGCAAACCCATACCACCATCACCAAAACTCTTGCTCTCCTCTTCTCCCATTCCACCCCTTTTCCTTACTACTTCACCACTTCTCCGTCCAGAATCCACGCCTCTTCCCCTGCCCTGTTTTAGCGACCCCTGAGTTGCCCTGCTGTGCCACCGCTGCCACCACTGCTAGCAGCACCGCACTGCAGCACCCACACCCCTCTTCCCTTCCCTTCATCTTCCATTTTCTCAGCTCTATTTCTCTTTTGCTCTGTTTCCAGGTTCCATACTGCCTGCTGCTCTGTTTTTCTTTCTTTCATTAATTCTGTTTGTTAATGACTAGATTAAATTAGTTAGTTGATTATTCTGTTTGTTAAGTTAGATAGAAATGCATGCTGTTAGGTAGTTAGGATGTGGTTAGAGGATTCTAGGCCTGATAAGTGCTCCGTTCTTGTTTACTTTTCGAATAGTGCATGCTTTGCTGAATGATGGTTGCTATGGTGATTTCTATTTTACATGCTATTACCTACTGCTGCTTTGCTGAGATTCAATTGTATGATTGTGTTTGACACTGCCTGAACATATGTAATCCATGCTCTCACCATATTTGTTACAATTCTTGGATTCATATGTGATCTTTACTGCTGTTTGCTATTCGGGAACATCCAATTTACTGTCGGAATGCTGCCCGAATTTCGGGAAATTATTTTGTCCTTAAACTTGCTACCTAAAAATTGAACTCGACAACTTTGAAATTGAGATTTTTTTTAGCTCGCCAAGTTCAATTCTTAGGCTACTCGGTTGGCACTTCCGTGTTTATTTTTATTCCCATTGATATGCACTGAAAGGGTTGGTCCAAGGAACTCTTTGTCGGATTTCTGTGACAAATAGTATCTTGCCTAACCCTATTTCTTCAATTTGAACCTTTATGTGTTTTCACTTTTCAAGTTAAATCAATTGCCTTTTGACTCATACTAAACTTATCATTTGACTTTAACTTGTGATTTTCTCCAATAAGGTTCATTCATTTGCATTAATTGGTGGATTTCACTAGTGTGACCCTGTTGATTCAAAACTATTTCCAATTGGCTTTCCATTACACTAGTGCATACTTCACTCTTTCAACACCAATTATTGTAAACTTAGTGACTAGGACATTGTTGATGATTTGTTCTCCTATTGTTTTCTTTATCTAAATTCATATTTCATCATCAATGATTACATCTTCCTCATGAATGTGAGTATGCTTATTTTCCATACTTTGTACATCTCTTTTGATTGAGCCAATAACCATCATACCAGTAATCTTTGAACCAGTTCTCTAACCTCTAACTCGAATAACCAATTACTTTTTTTTTTCTTTTTGCTTCCAAACTAACCCTTTAACCATTCTTCTGGGTATGACGCTTCTTGGGCTTAATAAACAAGCATTGTGCAAATATGGCTTGATTTCTTGGTTTGTGGCTTTGTTTAATTCCTGAATTATATTTCTTGCATTCCAAGAATTCTTATCTCTTAAATCACTTTATGATTACATATCAATCCTCTTGTTTTCTGAATATGTCATTCCTTGCTTTCTACTCCTCTACTTGACTTAAGTGTTTGTATCCTGTCATATCTATTTTTCAGGATGGCCGATAGAGGGAAAGCCAAGGTTACTTCGAGAAAGAGGAAGAAACCTCAGCCCTTCACTCTTTCTACTTACCATGACTATGCCAAAAACCCTCTTAATGATGAGGATAAAGCTAACCAACAGCTGTCGCCTACAGAGGCGTACAGGTTCCCTAATCTATACTGCGAGCTCCACTTTTCGACATACCGAAAGAAGAACCTGAATATAGAGAAGAAACTGGCCATCCCAACTGACTTGAGGCGAGCCATTACGACACGTATTCAGGGGATGGGCATGGGCATTATTGATAGGGAGCTTGTCAGGATAAACTCATCATGGGTGAAGGAATTTTACTGTAACTTCTTCAAACACACCCTTGATTCAGTCCACCTTCGAGGCGGTCAGATAATGGTTACGGAGGCCGCTATTCATGATAGACTCCTACGTCTGCCTAGGACTGGTGGCACTGATAAACCCCTATTTTATGATGTACTTTGTGGTCAATTGAGTGTTTTTATCAATTCTTCACCCACTTATTCATGTAAATTGCATGGTTTTACTATTCCTTCCTTATTTTATAATATATGTGAAAACATGTTTCCGATGCTTTAAAAATAATAAATTTATTTATGCTTTATTACCATTTGATGTCGTGATCTGTGTGTTAAGTATTTTCAGGCTTCATAGGGCAGGAATGGCTTAGAGGACAGGAAGGAAACATACAAAAATGGAAGAAAAGCACAAAAATGCAGTTTTGAAGAAAAGGCAGCGACGCACACGCGTGGAAGATGCGGACGCGTGCCTAGCGCAAAATGGCAGTGACACGTATGCTTGGATGACGCGTACGCGTGACAAGGAAAAACTTCAAATGACGCGAACGCGTGATCCACGCGCACGCGTGACAGACGCCACGTGCAGAAATTGCAGAAAACACTCCCAGCGATTTCTGGACCCCTTTTCGGCCCAAATCCAAGCCCAGAAACACAGAATATAAGCAGAGAATGGGGGAATCAATAAGGAGAATTCATACAACAATTGATACAACTTTCATATTCATAATTTTAGGTTTAGATGTAGTTTTAGAGAGAGAGAGAGGCTTTAATTTAATTTAAGATTTATTCCCTCTTTGCTTTAGTTAAGTAATTGGTAACACTTGAGTTATCAGACTCAGCAGTTGATTGAAAATTGGGAATTGCTGATTGATTTGGATCGCTCTAAAGCTAGTCTTTCCACAGGAGTTTCCTAGGACTTGAGGATCAAATTGATTGGTCCACTTGACTTTTCTTTATTTAGTAAGGGTTAACTAAGTGGGAGCAATAACAATTCTCATCACACCTGATAAGGATAACTAGGATGGGATTTCCAGTTCTTATACCTTGCAAGAGATTTTTATAATTATTAATTTATTTTTCTTGTCATTTAAATTACATGTTCCTTATTTCAAAAACCAAAAAATATACAATTTTCCATAACCAATAATAAATCATACTTCCCTGCAATTCCTTGAGAAGATGACCCGAGGTTTACATACTTCGGTTATAAATTTATTGGGTTTTGTTACTTGTGACAACCAAACGTTTGTACGAAAGGATTCTCTGTTGGTTTAGATACTATACTTACAACGCGATTATTCTTATAAAATTCTTTACTAGCAGTTAATCCAGATCGTCAAAAATGGTGCCGTTGCCGGCGAATTGCAAACATGTGCCTTATTATTGCTTATTGTAAATATTTTATTTTGCTTGTTTATTTGCTTTTATTTTTGTTTTTAATTTTTATTAGTTACTATGAACTCTTACCCCCGTCGCTTTGAGTTTGGTTCAAATATTGTTGAAAGGAATGGAAGCTATAATAGGAACATGCATCAAGGTCAAACCAATTACAGATGGAAGGAGCCATGAGGATCTGATCAACCCTTCTGGCAACAACACCTTCCAAGATACCATGGACAACGACCATTATATAATGCATGCCAGGACAATAGTTATGGTGGACCCTCTTGTGACAACCAACTTCCACCAAATTACTATGGTCAAAAGCCATTCTGAGGTGCATACCAAGATAATAGATATCGTGGACACCCTTGTGGTTACCAACAAGCCCCATCATACGCCTATAACTCACCTCCTCAACATAGCTATGAACCACCACACTCACAAGCCACCTACCACCATTCACCTCCATATGACCCTAACTCTTATCTACCCCAATTCCAATCCAATTACTCTCAAGAACCACCACTTCCACATGCACCATGTCCATATCCATCAACCCAAGAATCACGGGAGCATCTCAAGGAAACAGTGGAAAAATTTCATGCAACCCTTCACCAACTGGAGCAAGCGATCAATCGATTACCTTCCAGACATTCGGACACTCAAGGAACCCCCATGGCTTCATGTGGACAATCAAATGAAAAACGTAGCATGAAGGAGATACTAGAAACTCCGATGGACAGTAAGGAGCATGACTTTGTACTGGAACAAGTGGAGGAAACCAAAATTATCGAAGAAGAAGAAGAATTGGTTGAAGACTTAGGAGATGCTGAACCTCCATGGGAATCCAGAATTGTGGAGAGTTCCGTCAAGAAATTTGCAATTGATGCTAAGGAGGATAGTGCACAACCCCCAAAGCAGGCATCTTATGAAGAACTGGACAGAACAACTCAAGAAGCGAGTTTCTTTGATAATGATAATCACGAGTCAAGTTCTCCTAGTAATGAACTTGCATCCGCAAGTGAATTCTTTGAGATTGAAGAATCTTCCCCAAGTGAATACGAAGATGATGAGGAGGTAGACTTTTCTCAACCTCCAAATTATGACTTGAGTGATGAGGAAGATATCGAAGACTTTGATCAAGACGTGGTTGCAGTTGAGGAAGTTTGCAAAGAAGTGGAGGAATTCACAAAAGAATACAAGGGAGTAGAGCTTGCAAAACCACTGGAAACACCTATTCCAAGGCCATTACCACCCAATACTAATTTCAAGTGGGTAAAATCTTTAGCCCTTATCTATACTTTTCCACTTGAATATGGTTTGCTTGAAACAGATGGCTAGTTTAAAGCTCTTTGCGGCTTTAAGAGTAAGAAGGATATGGCTCGCACTCAGACTTGGTATGCGAGATCCAATAAAGTTCCACGCTTCAATTTGAGGTGCAAGGATTGGTTTCGAGTTCGATTGAATGGGTCTCGGAAGATGTTTGGTCATCTTAGTGAGAATTTAAATTCCGTACTACCCGGCTGGAAAAATGTAGATCAAGACAAAGATGGGTACAAAAGCAAGGTTTGGGATCCTAGAATCTATTCTGACATTCAGTACCCCGGGAGCCTGAAACCTGTTTGAACTTACTCAAGGGCTTTACGTGCCTTGTTTGGGACCCCGGAGGCTGTTGGCATTCCAAACATTGGTGGAGATTTTTGGATGAATTCAAACACAAGCCACCATAACAAGAAGCTCACCAGAACGTCCAACTTAAAGACTTTAACTAAAAGTGCTAGGTGGGAGACAACCCACCATGGTATGATCGTTCCTTTTTCAATTCTAATTTTATTTCATTTTGTTTGTTTTTAAGTTTTATCTTATTCTATTTTATTGAACCTGGGATTATTCATAACATCCATATCAGCATTGCATTTTGCATCCTGCATTAAAAAAAATGCACCCCACGCGTGTGCATGGGCCACGCGTGGGCGTCGATTCGAAATCGACGTAACAATCCAACGCCCAGAAAGTTGGGCTGGAATTGTGAGGCTGGTATGCGTTAGGCACAATCTGGGCCATGCGATCGCGTCAACGACGAAAACGCGTCGGTTTCACTTCACACACACCACGCGAAAAGCGTGGGCAACGCGTACGCGTCGCGTGAATATTATTGCCCCCTAAATAGAAACAGAGAGTTGCGCCAAAACGACGCCGGAATTGTGCGTTCAGCACAATTCTGAGCGACACGTACGCGTGCCTCACGCTTACGCGTCACTTTCATTATCCCTCAATCATGCGATCGCGTCAATTACGCGTTCGAGTCATTGCCTTTCTGCCTCAGTCACGCGATTGCGTGATCCACGCGTTCGCGTGGATTTGAATCCACTTACCCCCTTCGACGCGGAACCCTAACCCCTTTCGCGTCCCAATTTGCCCCTTCCTCCTCTGCACTCTCTCTTCTCCACTTCCCAACCACCAAACCACCACACCTCCCAACGCCTGCCACCACCGTAGCCGACCAAGACCGCCGCGCCACCCTCGCCGAAACCCCCTCTCCCTTTCTCCTTCACCCCTCTTCCCCTCCACTGTCGCGCCACCCTCACCAAGCCGCCACCAGCGTCGCTGCGCCCCTGCTGGCCACCACGACCCCCACAACCCTCTACCTACTTGCCCCTTCTTCTCCTTCCCCCCCTCCATAACCCCCATTCTCCCCCAACTACCCAGAACCGCCGCCCTGCCTTCACCACGGACTACTGTCGCACCGCCCCCCAGCGTCGTCGCATCACCGCCACCACTACCACACCACCACCATCTCTCTGAGCCTGATTTCTGTTCCTCTGCCCACCAGGTTCCACCAAACACCGATTCCAAGTTAATTAGTTAGCTGCATTTTTTTTTTTCAAAATTAGGATAGTTAGAGATGCATGATCGTAGTGGATTTTAGGTGATTAGGTAGCTAGGATGTGGTTAGTGGATTTAGGCCTGATAATTGCACCGTTATTGTTAATTGTTTTATCTGTTTCGTAATTTTGAATTTGCTGTGATGATAATACTGATCATATGCTGCTCTTTACTAGTCCTTAATGCAGATTGAGCTTGTTTAATCTGAATTCATGTGAATTACTATTTGTTACTCTTTTCTGCACTACTTTATTACCATATGAACTGCCTCTGCTGCTGTTTATTACCCGGGAATGTCCAATTTTTAGACGAAATGCTGCCCAATTTTTTTTCAGCAAATTATTTCACACAACCCCCATTCATGAATCAGTTTTGGCACTTTCAAGTTTTGCACTAATTGGTTTCAACCAAAGCAATTCATGCATGCACGGGCTAGCTTTCTTATTTTTCTGATTTCCTTATTCATTAAACAACATTATTGATGATTCCACATTCATTTTGCAATTCTTTTATATGAATTATCATTAATAATCTGCAATATTTACTTGAATGTGAGTTACTTGTTATTCAAGTTTGTGCAATTTTAGTTAATTTGAAAACACAACACCATGCCACTTACTTTAACTCATTTTTAACTCTTAACTACTTTAACTTTCTAACTTTTCTATTAGCTTTCAACTAACCACTTTAAAACTACTTCAAGGCATGATTACTGTTGTTCCTAATTAACAAAGAATTCCGCATTTCATAAGATTTTGGATTGTGATTTTTATTCTCCAACTTTTCACTTGAATACAGTCCAATATTTTACATTCATTCAACTCACTCCATGCTTATATTGCTCTTTTATTCATCTTTTGCCTATATGCTTTTATTGCTAAAATACTATTTGCTTACCTGTTTTCCTGCTTTAGTTCTTAAACTGTATCCTGGAACTTCTACTTTTCAGGATATCTGACACTAAAAGTAAAGGAAAGGGCAAAGCAACCACTAACAAAAGGAAAAGAGGAGAATCCTCTACTTCTATATTGGATATTCTCCATGACGATTCCTGGTGGGAAAAGAATTTTACCCTGCAGGAAAAGACTGATCAATTGGTGCCTGCCACTGACCCAATAAAGTTTGCCAACAGATATTGTGAGCTGAAATACCCGGTCTTTGCAACTTCCAGAAACCTATACCTGGAAAAGACCCTGAAAATTCCAAAAGAACTCAAACAATACACATCAGAACAAATTAAACAGAGAGGCTGGTTCTTCTTGGAGAGGAACTTGACTGAAGTCAACTCATCCTGGGTAAAGGAATTCTACTGCAACTACTTCAAAACGTCCCTGGATGTAGTGCAACTCAGAGGCAAGCAAATTTTGGTTACCGAGGAAGCAATAGAAGAGATCCGCTAGCTCCTACCTAAATCAGATAAACCAGATGGTTATTAGTAGGCTGAAGAGGATATGAGATTCATGAGATTTGACTGGGACGCAGTGAAGCAGAGAATAGCTCTTGATCCTACTGTCCCATGGGTCATAAGCAAGTCCACAGTGGCCCCAAAAGGAATTAAGCTTATCTATCTAAATGATGATGCTCGGCTATGGCAGCAGATTCTAAGTAACTACGTGATGTCGAGCACTCATGAGACAAAAGTGCCAGCAGCCATGCTTACCCTTATTTGGTGTGTGATGGAGGGCAAGGACCTATATCTTCCCGCTTTATCCGGTATTACATGGCCAGAGTCCATGTTAGAGGAACTCTCCCCTTTCCCTACTTGATTACTCAGCTAGGCTGCCGAGCTGAGGTACCCTGGGAGATTGCTGATGAAAAGCCAACCGCCGCAGACTGCAAGAAGATTGTCCCTCACAGTAGGAAGTTCCAGGCCTTGGGTTACCGACTTCCTTTTCTCACTGACTCTGCTGAGGCAGCCACATCTTCTGCTGCTCTTTTAGCCCTTGCTGCACCAGCCACCACCACGGCACCCTCACCTGCTTCAAAGCCCATCTACCACCTCGTGCATCGCCTATTTGACCGGTTGGACCAAATAGAGTGCCGCAACCAGCGGCGATATAAGAGATCTGAGCGTCGCAGCAAGCGACGCTATGAGCATTTAAAGTTGATCATCTGATCTGGCTACCATGACATCCCCTCCGAGTCCGACACCCCTTCTGAGCTATCTGAGGAGGAGGCGGACGATCATGAGGAGGAGGCACGTGTAGAGTCTGAGTAGGCAGAACATGAGCAGACTGTCCCACGTCATGAGGAGCCCCATCAGATACAGCCAGCAGATCCAGAGGTCCCTCTACAGACAGAGCCTCCGCTTCAGTAGGTAGATCCTCCGACACTCATAGCGACTGCAGACCCTCAGGCCACCACTGAGACACCAGCAGCACATCCTTCCAGAGATGACACTTCTTCACACCCAGTTTGATTGATCATCAAGGACGATGCTATTATTTAAGTGTGGGGAGGTCGCCATCTCTGGCGAACTTTATTTTTGGTGAACCACTTTCAGACCCTCTTTTATCCTATTTTATTTATTTTCTGTATTTTTATTTTATTTTATTTATCTTTTATTTATCTTTCAGCACTCGCACATTTTCCTTTTACTGTACTTCTGTTTACTTCATTATATTTTGCACTTTGGTTTATATATACCTTAGATATTTAGCTTAATTTGCACTCTTAGCTTATTAGTTGTGATATAGAAAATATGGATTAATTAGTTTAGTTTACCCTTTTAGCATATGATAATTTGGTTTAATTAAAAATAAAGAGTAAACTAGAAACTTTAGTTTAACAGAATCATAACAATCCACACACTGTATATATATAGCAATAAATGTTTGTTAATTTGACAACATTTTTTCAAGAAAAATACCTATTTTTATAAAAGCCATTCTAAGATTCATATTGAGTTGAACGGAAACTCTTGATTTCTACTTGCATGACATACATAACTGATATATGATTTTTGAGGCAAAGAACACACAACTCATGAGTTTTTGAGCTTAACTACATGGTTACATTTAACCATAAATTTCATTCCTGTATGTTTTGCACTTCTTTTCTATGCTTGCAATCTTTACTTTCTTTCAATCTATATATCCAATATAGAATGTAGATACATACATGCATGTGATTGAGGCCATTATTTATTATTTACTCACTTATCCCAAATAAACCTACCCTTTTATGTCACCCTTGTTAGCCCCCTTGAACCTTTTAATCCCCTTTTATTCTATAACCACATCAGTAGCCTTAAGCAGAAAAATAAATTAAAAATCCCAAGTTGAATCCTTGGTTAGCTTAAGATAGAGATTGTGCATCAACTAAGTGTGGGGAAATTTATGGGAATATGGGATGATAGGAAAAAGGTATTTAATTAAGAAATTAATCAGAAATTTTGGGAGCATGCTCATATGAAACCAAAATAATTAAAAATACCATATGTATTGAAAATATTGTGTTTATGTTTCAAAAAAAATCCTTTTTATATAAATAAATAAATAAGGGGACAAAAATTACCCCAACAATGAGTTTAGTAAAGAAATCAATGCACATGGAGGTAAAATCAAAACAAAGTTGGTACATGAGTATGTGACACGAAAGTGGGAAAATTGGATAGCTAGGCAAATTTCCAAAATTATGAAAGAGTATGTATATGTTACGTGAGATCTTAGACTAATCAAGGATTCAATTTATAACTCACTTAGCCTTATATATATACCCTTACCTTAGCCCCATTACAACCTTAAAAAAACCTCATGATGTTTGTATGTATGCATTAGATATTTGTTGATTGGTTAGATGAAGAACAAAGTTTTAGAAAGCATGACTAGAGAAGAATAGAGTGATTAACCCCAAACACTGAGTGACTAGAGAGTAAACACAAATCCAGTGAGGGTTTAATAGCTCATTTCCATATATCCCTATTTCATTGTTAATTGTCTTGCAAGTTTGTGAATTCCTTTAACTCAACTCAATTGTGAAAGTGCTTTAACATGATTTAGGCTTGGCTATGCAAATATGATTTCTTAAAAATATGAATCAAATTAACCACATGTAAGCTCTATATATATAGGTGGATAATAATTAGAATTGCATGATTCATATAGGTAGCTTGCATTTAGAATAGATTGCATGGCATAAGATTCCACCATTCTACCTTCATTTTCTCTTGGATTTAGCATGAGGACATGCTATTGTTTAAGTGTGGGGAGGTTGATAAACCCCTATTTTATGATGTACTTTGTGGTCAATTGAGTGTTTTTATCAATTCTTCACCCACTTATTCATATAAATTGCATGGTTTTACTATTCCTTCCTTATTTTATAATATACGTGAAAACATGTTTCCGATGCTTTAAAAATATTAAATTTATTTATGCTTTATTACCATTCGATGCCGTGATCTATGTGTTAAGTATTTTCAGGCTTCATAGGGCAGGAATGCTTTAGAGGACAGAAAGAAAACATACAAAAATAGAAGGAAAGCACAAAAATGGAGTTTTGAAGAAAAGGGAGCGACGCGCACGCGTGGACGACGCGGACGCGTGCCTAGCGCAAAATGGCAGCAACGCGTACACGTGGACGACGCGGACGCGTGCCTTGAGCAGAACGCAAATGACGCCTACGCGTGACTGACGTGTACGCGTGACAAGGAAAAACTCCAAATGACGCGAACGCGTGATCCACGCGCACGCGTGACAGACGCCACGTGCAGAAATTGCAGAAAATGCTCCCAGTGATTTCTGGACCCCTTTTCGGCCCAAATCCAAGCCCAGAAACACAAAATATATGCCAGAGAATGGGGGAATCAATAAGGAAAATTCATACAATAATTGATACAACTTTCATATTCATAATTTTAGGTTTAGATGTAGTTTTAGAGAGAGAGAGGCTCTCTCCTCTCTCTTAGCATTAGGATTTAGGATTTCTATTATGATTAGGCTACTTCTTTTCAATCACAGGTTCAATGTTCCTTTAATTTATTTTTTACTTTTCTTTATTCTATTACTTTAATTGTTATTTATCTTTCCAAATTGGCTTATGAATCTTTCCATGTTAGATTTGAATATTCTATTTAATATAATTTGAGGTATTTCAGGTTTATGATTGTTTTATTCTATTTATAATGCTTTCAATTCAATTTAAGATTTATTCCCTCTTTGATTTAGTTAAATAATTGGTAACATTTGAGTTATCAGACTCAGCAGTTGATTAAAAATTGAGAATTGCTGATTGATTTGGATCGCTCTAAAGCTAGTCTTTCCACAGGAGTTGACTAGGACTTGAGGATCAAATTGATTGGTCCACTTGACTTTCCTTTATTTAGTAAGGGTTAACTAAGTAGGAGTAATAACAATTCTCATCACACCTGATAAGGATAACTAGGATGGGATTTCTAGTTCTTATACCTTGCAAGAGATTTTTATAATTATTAATTTATTTTTCTTGTCATTTAAATTACTTATTCCTTATTTCAAAAACCCAAAAATATACAATTTTCCATTACCAATAATAAATCATACTTCCCTGCAATTCCTTGAGAAGACGACCCGAGCTTTAAATACTTCGGTTACAAATTTATTGGGTTTTGTTACTTGTGACAACCAAACTTTTGTACGAAAGGATTCTCTGTTGGTTTAGAAACTATACTTACAACGCGATTATTCTTATAAAATTCTTTACTAGCAGTTAATTCAGATCGTCAGGCACAGATGCCATTGAGCAAGCAGAGGTGGCCATACATTGTATGACTTTTGATTATGATGCTCTGAGGGATTTTATTGCCACCCCGGATGCCCCTTGGGTGATGGATGCTGACAACAGGAAGCCCAAGGGGATGCTGTTTACTCATCTTTCAAGGGAGGCCAGGACGTGGCAGCTGATCTTTGCCCATTACGTCATGCCCACCACCCACTTTACAGAGATCCTGGTGGACATGCTCGTCCTAATCGGATGTGTTATGGAGGGGAAGGAGGTATACTTTCCCCGACTGATCAGGTGATACATGTGGCGAGCACATGTCCGTGGCTTACTTCCATTCCCGACATTGGTGATGACATGTCATCATGTCATATTTTTCTATATTTTTTCATTCAAGAAATTGATGATTAGTGCTTAAATATTGCATCCTTTTGTGCTTAAACAGTATATTTCTTTGATCTTTTGATTTTATAAACTTTGTAGGAAATAAGAAGAAAAAGAAGCAAAAAAAAGCACAAAATAAGCTAAAAAAAAGAAAAGAAGAATTTCAGGCACGCTTTGAAGATTGAGCACGCTTTGGAACCTTAGGCCACGCTTTTAAAAGCGTGCCCCATGACCATGAAGCCTTGGCATATGCGTTAATGCTTATGTATGCATGCATTTAATAATTATGCAATGCATGAACGCATTATCATTATTAATTAAACAAGAAAAAGCATGCATGCATGAAACATATAATGCTAATGAAATGAACGCTAAATAAATGAATGAAATGCATGTATTATTAATTAAAGCCAATGGAAGAATGCATGTAATACATTATTAAAGCAAATTGCTTTAACGTTAATGCATTGGCATTAATTAATAAAGCCAATGAATGCATGCATGAATCGATTATTAAAGCTTACATTAATGCACTGCAATATAATAAGCATGTAACACATTAGCGTTCATTAAAGAGAACGCTACCTTCAAATAAGGGAATAAAATAAAAGCATCAAGCGTTCATTAGAATGAACACTGCGCTCAATAAAGTGAGCGTTTTTGGGCTTTTCTTTAAGCCTTGTTCCAGCAACGTTCAAGTCACTAGCGGAGGACCAAGTGAAGCAAGGAAGCCTAGCGTTCAAATCCAAAGTGAACGTGGCGTTCACATTTGTTCACTTTTTCGTGAATTTGGCCAAGGAACCATAAGACACAAGGGGCAGCGTTGGGTAAGTGAACGCTAGGCAAGAAAGGCTTAGCAAAGGAAAACGCAATGCTAGTGAACGGGGCGCTCAAATTACTGAACGGAACGCTCCACTGGAGCATCACCAAGCCCACCCGGATCTACTTCTTCAAGGCCAAACCAAAAAGCTGCAACTCTGGCTCAATTAATCCCAATTCAAGCCCATTGACACACCAAAGCAAGCGAAACCCATGGACATCACTCAAAGGCACAAGAAAAAGCTAGATTAGGAATTTCATTTAAATTGTAATTTATTTTCAATTTCAATTTCATTTTCATTTTTATAAAGCCTATATAAAGGCATCAATTTCATTTTATTAAAGAGGCTGGCTCTGCTAGAGAGCAATAGGAGTAGGAGTAGAATAGAGAGTTTTCTTTGATACACTTTTAATTTTTTTGCACTCCACATTTTAGAATTCAATTTAGCTTTATGCAATTTCCATTTCTCTGCTACAATTTCCTTTTCTGCTACAATTTCCTTTCTGCAATTATACACTTCAGTTTACATTGAGCTTGAATTTAAATCTTCTGTTCCAATTGCTTCCAATTTACTTTTATGCAATTTAATTCTTCTGCAAGTGTTTTGCATTTTACAATTCTTGCTGTGATCTGAATTTACTCTTTAAATTTCCAGTCACTTGTTCTCAAGATCTCTTCGATTGCTTGCTTTATTGCTTTCTTTAATTTCCAACACCCAGCCCCCTTTACATTTCATGCAATTTATCTTTCTTGTCATTTAAGATTTTGTCAATTTAAGCTTCTATCCAAATTTCATTCTGCAATTTATAAGTTCTGCAATTTACTTTCTGTTGGTTACATTTCATTCAATTCACCAATGTTAGCTTAACTAAACTAATCACTCACTAAAGTTGCTTGATCCATCAATCCCTGTGGGATCGACCTCACTCTTGTGAGTAATTACTACTTGATGCGACCCGGTATACTTGCCGGTGAGTTTTGTGTGGAATCTAATTTCCACCCATCAAGTTTTTGGCGCCGTTACCGGGGATTGATTTAGATCAACAATAATTAAGTGGGTGAGAAGTCTAGATTAAGCATTTTCTTTGTTTTTGTTTACTATTTTAAACTGACACCAAGGTGTTTGAGTTATTGCCTCACTAAGAAATTCTTCTCTGAGATATGAATTTCAATTTTTATTGGTGTTGTGTTTTACAAAATTCAAATGGAGTTCAACTCATCTTATGATCAAACAAATTTTATGGGATATTACCCACCATCATCAATTTCTAATGATGGCTGGAAATATCACCAACAAATTACAGATTCTGAGCACTCCAATCAATGGAGATATGCTTCAGAACCACAAGATGAGCCAGACAATCTCATGGGATGCTCACCATCACAATATGATTCAAATCATTATCCTAATGATGGTTGGGAATATCACCAAGGAATGATAAATGATGAAGCAAATCACATGAGATATTATCCAGAACCACAAAATGATCTATGTCATTATCCTTATGGTATCTGGGCATATCAACAAGAATGTGAACAATCAAGTGTAATAAATGCCCTCCCAGAGCCACAAAGTGACTCATACTGTAATGACAGTTACACAAACCGTGGCTGGAAAGGGAATTTCAATGATTCATATTCCACTCATCAAGAAACATATGATAAACCACTATTTTATGGTTTATCTTGTGCTTAATTGAGTGGTTTTTATCAACTCTTTACCCACTTATTCATACTATTTGCATGGTTTTACAATTCCTTTCCAGAATTTGTGCTATGATTGAAAACATGCTTCTTTGGCCTTATAATTGCTAATATTAATCCTCTCTTATTACCATTCGATGCCGTGATATGTGTGTTAAGTGTTTTCAGAGATTACAGGGCAGGAATGGCTTAGAGAATGGAAAGGAAGTATGCAAAAGTGGAAGGAATACAAGAAGTTGAAGGAACTGCAAAGTTGTCAGCCTGATCCTCTCGCACTAAAACGATCATAACTTGAGCTACAGAGGTCCAAATGATGCGGTTCTAGTTGAGTTGGAAAGATAACGTCTGGGCTTCGATTTGATATATAATTCGCCATAGTTGCCCTGACGATAAGTGACACGAACGCGTGATCCACGCGGACGCGTCGCAGTGGCAAAAAACCAGCGTGTTTTAATTCGAAACCAGCGAATTCTGGGCTGTTTCTGACCCAATTCTCAGCCCAGAAAACACATATTAGAGGCTATAAAGTGGGAGAATGCATCCACTCATGAGATAACTCAGATATCTTCTATTATTCACTTTTCATAATTTAGATGTAGTTTTAGAGAGAGAGAGGCTCTCTCCTCTCTCTTAGGATTTAGTTTTAGGATTTAGGATTATTTCTTCTTCATCACAGGTTCAATGTTCCTTTAATTTATTTTTCTACTTTTATTTTATTACTTTAATTGATATTTATCTTTTCAATTTAGCTTATAAACCTTTCCATGTTAGATTTGAATTTATGTTTAAACGTAAATTGAGGTATTTCAAATTTATGATTGCTTTATTCTATTTATGAATGCTTTTAATTTAATTTAGATATTTTCTTCCTTTTGGCTTTGGTTAAGTAATTGGTAACACTTGAGTTGTCAAACTCAGTAGTGGTTGAAATTGGCAGATTATTAATTGATCTAGATCGCTCTAAAGCTAGTCTTCCCACAGGGATTGACTAGGACTTGAGGATCAAACTAATTAGTCCACTTGACTTTCCTTTGCTTTAGTAAAGGTTAACTAAGTGGGATTAAAACTCAATTCTCATCACCATCGATAAGGATAACTAGGATAGGACTTCCAATTCTCATACCTTGCCAAGAGCTTTATTAGTTATTATTTTAACGACTTGTTATTTTACATTACTTGTTCCTTATTTTAAAAACCCAAAACAAAATTCTACCTTTTCCATAGCTAATAATAAGTCATACCTCCCTAGAATTCCTTGAGAAGACGACCCGAGGTTCAAATACTCGGTTATCAATTTTATTGGGTTTGCTTAAGTGACAAACAAAACTTTTGTACGAAAGGATTTTCTGTTGGTTTAGAAACTATACTTACAACGTGATTACTTTTATTCTTTACTGATAGAAAATTCTGAACGTCAACATCATCACTGGAGTATGCTTTCAATGAGTTCATGCAAGATTGTCCCCCAAGGCAACAAAATGATTCATACTGTGATGAATTCAACAATGATTCAAGTTGTGCTTGGAAAAATCAAAATCAGAAAGCATTTGACAATTCATACTCCACTTATCAAGAGCTATCATCACTTGAGCAAACCTTCAATTCATTCATGGAAAGCTGTCAAACCTCACCTCCCAGTTTTTCATCTGAAAATTCTTCATCAATTAACTATCCCTTGACACAAAATCTCTTCCAAAACTCACAGTCCACACAAACTTCCATAGACCAAAGCTTCTCAAGGCTTGAAACCATGCTTGAAAGATATGAAGGGGAAGCACAGAGATCCTGGAATGACCAAGAAAACTCCTTCAAAAACATGGAAGTGCTGGTAAACTAAATGATAAGTATGAAGGAGGAAGTGGAAGAGCAAGAAGAAGAGGCCCGGTGTCAAGCAAATTTTCAGTGAAGAATGAGGTGGTTGAAACTGAAACTGCACTTGAGATGATAAGAGAACATGAAAACTCACAACCCTTACAAACTTTCCTGAACCAAAGACTCTCAACACTTGAATCTGTGATTGAAAGATATGAAGAGGAGATGAAGAAATCTTGGGAAGAACAACAAACCTCCTCCATGAAAATGCTATTGATTCAAATGTTGGGTGCAAAAGAAGAAGTGGAAGAACAAGAAAGTGAGGAAGTCAATCAAGAGAATTCACACTCAAGTGAAGCAGAGAAGTACATAGAGGAAGAGCTCATGGAACTACCAATTCAAAAGGCTCTTGATGAAGATAAAACTCCAATGATCACACAACCACCAAGCACTGATAACCAAGAAGTGAAGGCAACTAACAAGAGCACCAATCCCACCCCTGATCTAGCAAGCAAGCTCAATCAAGCCATTAACAAAAGAAAGCTTGCAGAGGAGAGACCAAGACAGGGGGCAATAGTTGAATTCTCTCCCCACTTGAAGTCATTCCTCTTAACAAATTGGAAGAAGAGGAAGAAAGTGAAGAACAACATGTCAAGCTAATGACACTAAAAAAGCGCTTGTTGGGAGGAAATCCAACCTTAGGTAACATTTCATTCCTTTGCTTTGTTCATTTTCTCTCTCTGTTTTGTTTAAATTTCAATAAATTGGCATATGATTACATCCTAAGTTTGGTGTTGCCCTGCAACAATTTGTTTTCAAATCTTTCTGGATGATTGCATCAAAAATGAAAGTGTCACACTAAGATTCTAAGTTTGGTGTGCCACTTAATTCTCTATGCAATTCATTAAGAAACACCACTTATCTGCATAATCATAATGCCATTTGCAATGTTATCTTTCTTTTAGTTAGACAATTTTAGTTTTCTCTTTGTTTTAGTCATTTCTTTGTTTTTAATGCTTTCTTCTATTAACTATTTTTGTTAATACATCACCAAGAGGTCCTTATTCATGACAGATTCTTGGCTTGGTGATTGTACTTAACATATAACAGTTTCATTTGCTTAGTTTTAATTCAAATAAATTGACATATGATTGTATTCTAAGTTTGGTGTTGCTATGCAACAAAATTTGGTTCCAATCCTTACTAGATACTTGCATCAATTCCAAGTGAAAGTGTCATACTAAGTTTGGTATGCCACTTATCTTTTATGCCATGTATCATACACACCCTCTTATGTTTGCAATCACAATGTCTCTGTCTCTGTGCCTTCATGGTTATCTTTAATTTTGCTTGCTTAAAACACATGTACTACTAACATTTCATTGTGTAAGACACTCATGATCCATCTTAGCCCCATCACCACTGTTCTAATTGTCGCTTAAAGATGAGCAAGCATTTTGAAGTTGGTAGGGGAAGGGTAAGAATGGGAGGAAAAAGACAATAATAGAGAAGATGAATTACAAGGTTGTCAAGTTCCTTTTCCTCTCATCTGTTTCCAGCACTTTCAATTGCATGATTGGCCTTATCTTCTCTGTTTACATGTGTGTATGAATAAAGCATAGCCTAAATTTTTATCTGTAACATGTTGCTATGCCACTATGACTACCAACTTGAATTTTGTAAAGTTCAAAGCAGTAAAGTATCATGATCATAAACAAACAAGACATTAAAGAAGAACTTAGCATGTGCATACAAGTATTGGAAGGCTAGTATGGTTAATTGTTGCTCAATTGCATTGGATTTTATTTAATTGAAGTTTTTATCTAGGACATTTTATGAAATTTTGTTTGAAATCATGAAAACCTGGAAAAGCAAATGCAGTTAAGGCAAGAAAAGAAAAAGGGAAAGAATGAGAAAGTTGAAGGCTCTGAGTACCAATGGCAATTCAATTGTTAAGTACTTGTGGTGTTTATGTATCAGGCAAAAAGCTTGAAAACAAAACACTTAGAAGTCAAGGCTAAGCTCAAGTGCAAAAGCACTCCCTCAAAGCTCAAGGTTCTGAGCATCAATGATTAGAGAGTCAAGAAAAGAAACAAATGAGCTTAATGAAGTCCTCTAAATCAATGCTTGTGGTGCTTATGTATCAAGTGGTAATACCTGAAAACAAAGCATTTAGAATCGTAGCTTTGTTATCAACTCATGGGGCAAAGCACCCAAAAGGAGAAGCTAATCAGAAAATCAAAAGCTTGTTTCAAGGAAGAAATATAAGGAAAAGATTTCATAAATTGAGCTAGATAGAAGCATCAATCATTTATATTTCTTTTGTGATTGTAGCATGTATAGAAAACTAGCCAACTATGAACATTGAGTTGCTATTCTTCTTACCTTGGAATACCAATCTTTATTGCATCATTCTTTTCTTGCTTGGGGACAAGCAAGGTTTAAGTTTGGTGTTGTGATGACATGTCATTATGTCATGTTTTTCTATAATTTTTCATACAAGAAATTGATGATTAGTGCTTAAATATTGCATTCTTTTGTGCTTAAATGGTATATTTCTTTGATCTTTTGATTTTATAAACTTTGTAGGAAATAAGAAGAAAAAGAAGAAAAAAACAAGCACAAAATAAGCTAAAAAGAAGAAAAGAGGAATTTTGAGCACGCTTTAAAGATTGAGCACGCTTTGGAACCTTAGGCCACGCTTTTAAAAGCGTGGCCCATGACCATGAAGCCTTGGCATATGCATTAATGCTTATGTATGCATGCATTTAATAATTATGCAATGCATGAACGCATTAGCATTATTATTTAAACAAATAAAAGCATGCATGCATGAAACATATAATGCCAATGAAATGAATGCTAAATGAATGAATGAAATGCATGCATTATTAATTAAAACCAATGGAAGAATGCATGTAATACATTATTAAAGCAAATTGCTTTAACGTTAATGCATTGGCATTAATTAATAAAGCCAATGAATGCATTCATGAATCATTTGATTATTAAAGCTTACATTAATGCATTGCAATATAATAAGCATGTAATACATTAGCGTTCATTAAAGAGAACGCTACCTTCAAATATGGGAATAAAATAAAGCATCAAGCATTCATTAGAATGAACGTTACGCTCAATAAAGTGAGCATTTTTGGGCTTTTCTTTATTAAGCCTTGTGCCAGCAACGTTCAAATCACTAGTCGAGGACCAAGTGAAGCAAGGAAGCCTAGCGTTCAAATCCAAAGTGAACGTGGCGTTCACATTTGTTCACTTTTTCATGATTTTGGCCAAGGAACCACAAGACACAAGGGGCAGCATTGGGTAAGTGAACGTAATGTTCACTAAGTGAACGCTAGGCAAGAAAGGCTTGGCAAAGGAAAACGCAATGCTAGTGAATGGGGCGCTCAAATTACTCAATAGAATGCTCCACTGGAGCATCACCAAGCCCACCCGGATCCACTTCTTCAAGGCCAAATCAAAAAGCTGCAACTCTGGCTCAATTAATCCCAATTCAAGCCCATTGACACACCAAAGCAAGCAAAACCCATGGACATCAATCAAAGGCACAAGAAAAAGCTAGATTAGAAATTTCATTTAAATTGTAATTTGTTTTCAATTTCAATTTCATTTCATTAAAGAGGCTGTCTCTACTAGAGAGCAATAGGAGTAGGAGTAGAATAGAGAGCTCTCTTTGATACACTTTTAATTTTCTACACTCCACATTTCAGAATTCGATTTAGCTTTATGCAATTTCCATTTCTCTGCTACAATTTCCTTTCTACAATTATACACTTCAGTTTACATTGAGCTTGAATTTAAATCTTCTGTTCCAATTGCTTCCAATTTACTTTTATGCAATTTAATTCTTCTGCAAGTGTTCTGCATTTTACAATTCTTGCTGTGATCTGAATTTACTCTTCCTACAATTTAAATTTCCAGTCACTTGTTCTCAAAATCTCTTCGATTACTTGATTTATTGCTTTCTTTAATTTCCAGCACCCAGCCCCCTTTACATTTCATGCAATTTACCTTTCTTGTCATTAAAGATTTTGTCAATTTAAGCTTCTGTCCAAATTTTATTCTGTAATTTATAAGTTCTGCAATTTATTTTCTGTTGGTTATATTTCATTCAATTCACCAATGTTAGCTAAACTAAACTAATCACTCACTAAAGTTGCTTGATCCATCAATCCCTGTGGGATCGACCTCACTCTTGTGAGTAATTACTACTTGATGCGACCCGATACACTTGCCAGTGAGTTTTGTGTGGAATCTAATTTCCACCCATCAATTGGTCACCGAGATGATCCAGCTAGCCGGAGCCCCATGGGAGGCGGATGATGAGACACCAACCCCGGCCCACGGAAAGGAGGAAGTGATTCTATGGGGGGGATTGGGTGCACAAGAAGCCCCCATCCCAGCGACGCTCCAGTGTAGCGACCCCTGGCCCTCCTTCTTCCACAGCTACAGTAGGTCCATCAGCACCTACAGTACTGGCACCACCACCAGCACCCCAGCCGATGTATCTCTTAGTACAACATCTTATCCGCTTCATGGAGCGTAGCGAGCGCCGTATCATGCGACACCTGGATGGAGTGGATCAGATGTTTGTGGTACTGGGCGTTGAGTTGCCCCCTCTTCCCGACTCTTCCGCATCTGAGGAGGAGGAGCACGAGGAGGAGCCAGCTCTGACAGAGGCACCACCACATACACAGGCCATCCCAGAGGCTCAATAGTCCCCTGAGGAGCCACAACCTCAGCCCCAGTAGCCAGATGCGACTATTGACCTCCATTCTACGCCCGAGCAATAGCATCGAGGACGATGCTTCATTTTAAAGTATGGGGAGGTCACCGTCGTCACCGTCGGTGGATAGCAATTTTGGGGTGAACATTTCCAGACATTTATCTCCTAGTTTATTTTATTTTGCTTTATTTTGCATTTTTTTTAGGATTATTGTATATACTAGTATTGTGGATACATTTCATATTTTTAGTAGATTTTATTTACATAGTTGTTTTTGCTGGTCTTAGCTTTTTGGTTGTGATTAGAAAAATATTTTGTATTGTTGAAACCTAGTTGAGCATTTTTGTTTATGAAATTTGTTTTGATTGAAAAAGGGGTAAACCTAGTTGTGCCCTATAAGTTGAGTATTAATAAGCTTAGCCAAAATAATGAAATTTTTCAAGGAACTCATCTATAGGGCACCACCCCAATTGGTTGAAAATTTTTTTTTTTATTTTAGAACTTGCTTGAATTATACACTTTGTGGATCATGTTTTGAGCTAAGAACACAAGCTTGTGAGATTTAAACCTAATGGTGTGGTTACATCTTATAACCACTTATTTTCCTTCTTGTGTGTAATTGTTCTCCTTCTATGATTGTGATCCTTGATTTGTTTAATTCTATATGTCCATCATTCCTTCTATACATGCACTTCTATGATTGAGGCCATTGTTTCATTTTCTCACTTACCCAAATGGCTTACCTTTTACACTTCATTGTTAGCCAATTTTGAGCCTATGCTTAACCCAGTTGCTCTTTATTTCAGCACATTACAAGCCTAAAGCAAAAAATAATAAAAGTCCCTTGTTTGGATCTTTGATTAGCTTAGGCTAGTGAGAGTATTTATTATTCAAGTTTGGGGAGAATTGGGAACATTGGTTAAGATGAAGGGGTGTTCTTGTATTTCCATATTTGGGAATTGGGTGCATGCTCATGTATAGATTAAATGTATTAACCTTAGGCATTGATGTTCTTGTGTATAGTTTAAAAAAAAAGAGAAGGAAAAACAATAAATAAGGAGACAAAATGCCCCAAGGTAAAGTTCAATAAAATCAATGCATAAGTGTTGTGAAATGAAAAGAAATACATGAGTATGTGAAAAAGAGTGAAGAATAAGTAGTTAGGTTAGAACTTAATTGTATAGGTTATTATATAGGTTAGGTAGGAAGTTTAAGTTAATCAAAGATTCAAATTGCGAGTCTACTTAACCATATGTGACCTTACCTTGACCCTAACCCCATTACAACCTTATGGGAAGTCCTCATGATGATTGTATGCATGCATTGGATGATTGTTGATTGTTAGATGAGGAACAAATCTTGGAAAGCATGATTAGGGGGAAATTGAGTGAATCAACCCCTAAACACTTGAGTGATTAGAGCAGATACACATCCAGTGAGGGTTCGATTGCTCAATTACATGTTTTCACCATGATCATTCACTTTCATGCAAGTTTGTAAATCTTTTTGAGAATTCAATGCAATTGTGGGTTTGGTTTGGTTTGAATTGATTTCTATCGCTCTAGCCCTTATGCCTACACATGCTTTCTTAGAAGTTGAATTGTTTTGACCAAGCGATTGCATTCATATAGATTGTTGCATTTAGATAGGTTGCATGTAGTTAGTTTGCATTGAATAAATATTGATACCATTTGCTTCTTTCTTGATTTTAGCATGAGGACATGCTTAGTTTAAGTGTGGGGAGGTTTGATAAACCCCAATTTTGTGATTTTTCTTGTGCTTATTTCGGGGGATTTTATCACCTTTTCCCACATTTATTCAATGAAATAGCATGGTTTTGTAATTCTCCCATAATTTGCGCTTAAGTGTAAAAACATGCTTTTTAGGCCCTAAATTGGTGATTTTAATTCACTTTAATTCCATTCGATGCCTTGATGTGTTTGTTGAGTGATTTCAGGTTCATAAGGAAAGTATTGGATAGAAGAAGTGAAGAGCAAAGCATGTAAAGTGGAGAATGCATGAGGAAACAAGGATTGGGAGTACATCAATGGACGCGCACACGCCACAGACGCGCACGCGTGTAAGTGAAGTTGCATGGTGACACGTACGCGTACATGGCACGTACGCGTGGATAGAAAATTGCCAAGCGACGCGTACGCGAGAAGCATGCATGCGCGTCGATGTTCGCACGTGACTCACTTAAAGTGAAATCGCTGGGGGCGATTTCTGAGCTGCCCAGACCCAAATCCAACTCGTTTCTGAGGGTATTTGATGCAGAATTGAAGATTGAGCAATGGGGAGCACTTAGTTAGTCATGATGAGCCTTTAGTTAGTTTTCTAGAGAGAGAAGCTCCCTCTTCTCTCTAAAGTTATGTTAGGGTTAGGTTAATCTCTCTCAAATTTATCTTTCAAATCTTGTTTTGATTTCAATTCTCTTTATATTTTAGTGTTCTATTGTCTTAATCTTCTTAGTTTCTCTTGTTAATTTCTTATTATGCTCTCTCTTATGTTGATGAACAATTGTTGGATCTTGAATTTTTTTAATGCAATTTGAT
Source organism: Arachis hypogaea (assembly GCF_003086295.3). Classification (NCBI taxonomy): domain Eukaryota; kingdom Viridiplantae; phylum Streptophyta; class Magnoliopsida; order Fabales; family Fabaceae; genus Arachis; species Arachis hypogaea. Next base: position 105,948,115 of record NC_092048.1, read on the forward strand.
GTTTCCATGTCTCTTTTATGTTTATCTTCATTACTATTGTTAATTTCTTGCTCATGATGGTCATAGATCTTGTTAATTCTTGCATTTTATGATGTTTACTGATGCCAGGGCATCTTGGCTAGTTTTACTAGCCATTTTTTGTATGCTTTAGGGTGGTTTCATGCATTTTTCTAGGAAATGAGCAAGTATTTGGATGAAAATGCATTCACACCATGATTCAAGCAAACATTGTGAATTTTGAATGATTTCATAAGAATTATGCATGAATTGAATGATAAAATGGATGATGCATGATCCCATGATTAAGAGCAAGACTTTGATGCACTTTGTTTGATTGATTTCAGGTAACAAGAAGCAGAGAAGAGCCACGTTAGTGGCTACGTTAGTACCACTAACTTGGCCACTAACGTGGAAGGAAGAAAAGATGGAACGTTAGTGGGAATGTTAATGGCATCAACTTTGAAGAAGGAGCAGCGTTAGTGGCAAAAGTGAGTGCCAATAACGCTAGCAAAGGTACAAGAAGACCCACCTTAGCTTCCACGTTAACTACATTGACGTGGAAACTAACGTGGAAGGAAATGGAGATGCCAACGTTAGTGGAAAAAGTGATCTCCACTAACGTTTGCGAAGCAAGAAGACCCACGTTAGCTTCCACGTTAACTACATTAACGTGGGAACTAACATGGAAGGAAAGGGAGATGCCAACGTTAGTGGAAAAGGTGATCTCCACTAACGTTTGCGAAGCAAAAAGACCCACGTTAGCTTCCAGGTTAACTACATTAATGTGGTAGTTAACGTGGGCAAAAGTCTCACCCGGCAGCCTGACCATACCTTCTTCAAACAAGAATAACTTGAGCCACAAAGCTCCAAATGAGGTGATTCCATGGCATTGGAAAGTAGGCTTCCAGAGCTTTCCAAGCATATATGGCACTACATGGTGGACACTAAATTTGAGGAAGAAAACCTGCCCCGAAAGTGCAAAGATGAACATGGTATCAACCTGTCCTAAGGCCAGCTGACCTCTTCACCTTCCAAGAAGTATAACTCGAGTTGTAGAGCTCCAAATGATGCGCTTCCAATAGCATTGGAAAGTAGACATCTAGGGCTTTCCAACAATGTATAATAGTATGGGGTGGACATTAAGTTTGAACTTCAAAAACTAGCAATATTCATCACCTGAACGCGGACGTTATTGGCACTCACTTTTGCCAATAACGCCAGCCACTATGCCAGCAACCCTGTCCCCTTCAAAGGAGCATAACTTGAGTTACAGAGGTCCAATTGAGGCAATTCTAGTTGCGTTAGAAAGCTGACATTCAGAGCTTTCCAACGATATATAATACTCTATAGTGGGCATGAAATTGGAGCACAAACCAGAGGCATCTTTTAAGCCCCAAAAACACCAACTGGGTAGCAAGTGTGACGTTAGCCACACTAACTTCAGCACTAACGCCACACTTGTAGCGTTAGTGTGGCTAATGTTAGCACTGACATTAGCACCTGGACCTCAACTTGATTCTCTTTCAAGGACCACCCAATCTCAAGGAAGCAAGCCCACAAGTGTCAACCAATCAAGGCCACAAGAAGCATCTAGAATAGGAATTTTCATTTAATTGTAAATTGTTTTTAATTTAATTTTGTAATTTAGGAGAGCCTATATAAGGGCCTTAGCTTTTACATTCAAAGGACATTCTAGAAATGGGGGATTGAAGAGGGGTCTTCAGACTCCCTCCCCTTACACACTTTTCCTTCTTTTTCTTTTCTTTGTACTTTTCATTTATGAATTTTGAAGTTTCAATTTTAGTTTTAATCTTCATCTTTACTTTTCTGCACTTTCTTTCTTTTCTATTTTGGTAGAGCAATGATCAACTAACTCTTTTCATTGGGTTAGGGAGCTCTGTTGTAATTTGATGGATCAATATTAGTTTTGATTATTCTTCTTCTATCTTTTCTCTTGATTTTACTAGAAAGCTTTCAATCTTCATCCAATTGGGTAGTTATCTTAGAAAAGAAGCTATTCATACTTGGATCTCTTCTGAACCTTGGAAGAGGAATGAAGAGATCATGCTAGAAATACTTTCTCATGTTAGACCAAATTGGGGTTGGATGGGTATGTGACTATAACCCTACCAACACTTGATTTGGGAAAGCATGTGGTATAATCAGTGACCATACTTCATCTCTTCTCATGAGCAATTGAGCAAGGAATTGGCTATTGATCAAGATTTGAGAGATTGAATTACAAGGAATTGTAATTCGATCACTTAAGATTGCCAAGGAGATCAATGAACGCATTGATTGAGGAAGAGATGAGAATGAACTTGATCCGGAGGATTGCAATATCTCTTGATCCCAATGTTCAATTTATTTTTAGTTCTTACATTTACTTTTCTTGCCATTTTACTTTTCTGCACTTTATTGCTTTCTTTACTTTTATGCCATTTACATTTCCTTGTTGCTTATCACTCCAATCTGATTCGTCTAATTAGGATAATCAATTAACCATTGATTGCTTAATCCGTTAATCTCTGTGGGATTCGACCTCACTCTTTTGTGAGTTATTACTTGACGATAATTCGGTATACTTGCCGAAGGGAAATTTGTTGAGAGACAAGTTTCTGTGATATCATTTACTTTTATTGCACACTAGGTGTTTGATAGAATGTTTCCTCTAGTTTTTTAGTAGATCTCTTTACTCTTGGCCTAGGCTAAGGGAATTGAGTGGCCTTGAGTCATTGGGTCTTATTGAATTAGTGATTTGAGAACCCTTGGTGGTCAATTTGATAACCATTGATGCTAGCCTACTACTAAGTCAATTAGTAGCTAGGTTGGGACTTATGGATTGATGTTGATCGAGCCATTTGACATACTTCAAGCATAGAAGTACACTTAATGAGCTTGGTTCCTCATAATTGTCAATATATGGTTTGTTGACAAGGATGGTGATCTCAATTACCTATGTCTAGCCAAGATTTCTTTTCCTTCTTTTATTAATTTGTATTATTTACTTTCTTGCTATTTACTCTTCTTGCCAATTATAAATCAAACCCCCTTGCATCTTCGTAGCCAATAATTAAACACTTTATTGCAATTCCTTGTGAGATGACCCGAGGTTTAAATACTTCAGTTAATTTTTATTGGGGGTTGTACTTGTGACAACCATCAATTTTTGATGTGAGAATTGTTTGTTGGTTTGGAGCTATGCTTACAACGAAGTTCTTATTTCTATAAAAGAAAATCTAGGCCGACAATAATTTTTGCTATCACTTAACCACAAAGAAATATCACTAAGATACCATGCATGAAACCCCATTGACCAGGATTGAATCATTTTGCATTTAGTTGCATGCATGTAGATAAGTGCATATAGTTTGTTTGCATTGAATAAATGTTCATAACCATTTTCTTGTCCTTCTTTATTCTTAGCATGAGGACATGCTTGGTTTCAGTGTGGGGAGATTTGATAAACCCCGATTTTGTGGTTTATCTTGTGCTTAATTTGGGTGGTTTTATCACCTTTTCTCATATTTATTCAATGAAATAGCATGGTTTTGCAATTCTCCCTTGATTTGTGCTTAAATGTGAAAACATGCTTTTTAGGCCCTAAAATTGGTGATTTTAACTCACTTTAATTCCATTCAATGCCTTGATATGTTTGTTGAGTGATTTCAGGTCCATAAGGCAAGTATTGGATAGAAGAAGTGAGGAGAAAAGCATGCAAAGTGGGAGAACTCATGAAGAAATGAAGGAACCGTAAAGCTGTCAAGCCTGACCTCTTCGCACTCAATCGACCATAACTTGAGCTACAGAGGTCCAAATGAGGCGGTTCTAGTTGCGTTGGAAAGCTAACATCCGGGGCTTCAAAATTGACATATTTTGCTTCGCGTTTAGGGGCACGCACACGCCATGTACACGTGCGTGCCGATGCTGCTCGTGACCCACTAAAGATGAAATTGCTGGGGGCGATTTCTGAAGCACTTTGGGTCCAACCCAACTCATTTCTGATGCTATTGAACCCAAGGATTGAGGGGGAATGAACCAAGTAGTCATAGTTTAGTTTTCATCATGTTTTAGGATAGAATTCTAGAGAGAGAGACTCTCCTCTTTCTAGATTTTAGGGTTGTTTTAGTTAATTCTTCTTGGATCCAAGTTATAATTCTTGTTTTGATTTAGTTCTTCCTTTTAATTTCTTGTTATTACATCTCTATTCGTCTAGTTTTACTTGTCATTTCCTTTATTTTGTTATTCTTATGTTTATGAACAATTGTTGGATCTTAATTTACTTTAATGCAAATTTATGTTTCCATGTTCTTTTATGTTGATCTTGCTTACTATTATTGATTTCTTGCATTTTGTTATGTTTACTTTTCTTGCATTCTAGGTGTTTGATAAAATGTTTTCCCTAGTTTTTGAGTAGTTCTCTTTGCACTTGGCCTAGGCTAAGGGAATTGAGTGACCTTTAGTCATTGGGTCTCATTGAATTGATGATTTGAGAACCCTTGGTGATCAATTTGATGCTCATTGATGCCAACCCACTACTAATCTAATTAGTAGGTAGGTTGGGACTTATGGGTTTATGTGATCAAGCCTAGTTGACGTACTTCAATCCTAGGAGTAGATATTACGTACTTAAGGCTTTGGAAGTAGACTTAATAGGTTGGCCTCTCATGATTGTCAATATATGGTTTGTAGACAAGGATGGTGATCTCAATTTACCTATGTCTAGCCAAGAGTTCTTTCCATTTCTGTTATTTAGTTAATTGTTCATTTACTTTTCTTGCCATTTATGTTTTCTTGTCAAATATCAAAACCAACCCACTTGCATCCTCATAGCCAATAATCATACACTTCATTGCAATTCCTTGTGAGACGACCCGGAGTCTAAATACTTCGGTTATAAATTCATTGGGGTTTGTACTTGTGACAACTCAAATTTTAATTTGATGTGAGAGTTGTTTGTTGGTTTGGAGCTATGCTTACAACGAAGTAATTCCTTTCTTTAGGAAGAAAATCTAGACCGACGACAATTTTTGTTTCAAATTAATGGCGCTGTTGTCGGGGAGTTGCAATGGTGTTATATTGTTGGCTATTGTAAATATTGTGAATATGTTTGCTTTTTGCTTATTTGTTAGTTTTTGTTAGCTTTAGGACTTTGTTGCTTATTTTTGTTAGCTTTTATTTTTATTTGCTATTATGAATTCTCATCCTCACTTTGGCTATGAGTTTGGCTCAAATTATGTTGTAGAGAATGGGAGCTACAATGAGGATGTGCATCAAGGATGGAACAATCAAAGATGGGAGGAGCCTCAAGGGATTGATCAACCTTCTTGGCAACAACAACCTCCGGATTCTTATGGGTATAATCCTAATCCTAATGCATATCAATCTAATCGATGTGATGACCCTTATTGTGATTGTCAACAACCACCACCGTATGCCTATGAATCACCTCCTCAACATAATTTTGAACCACCTTACTCACAAGTCCCTTTTCACCAAAAACCTCCATATGACCCCAACTCATATCCACCATACCAACCACCCCAATTCCACCACCAATACCCTCAAGAACCACCACCTCCATACTATTACCAAGATGAATCATCTCCCATGTATGATAACTTTCAACCACATAATGAATTTTCCTTTCCACCACAACCCTCCATGGAAGAACACCCATACCCATCCATCCAAGAGCTAATGGATCGTCTCAAGGAAGTAATGGATCGACTTCAAGCAATAATCCGTCAAAAGGAGCAAGAGGAAGCCCAGAGAAGGAGGAATGAAGTTATCGAGGCTAACCTTGCCAAAATTAAAGCCAACTTGGACTCATGTGACTCATGCAACAAGCAAAGTACCTCTACGGATGAATATGAGAAATCAACCGAAGAGAGGAGTATGAAGGAGATTTTGGAATCCCAAGATGAGGACAAGGAAATGGGGTATGTCTTGCAACAAGTGGAAAGTGAAGAGATTGTTAATGAAGAAGAAGTGGTTGAAGAGCTAGGCAAAGTTGAACAAGAGGTGAATTCCAAGTTTGAGAGCACTTCCACACCAAGTGACATTGTTGATGATTTGGTGGAAGTTATTGAACCTTCTTCCAATGAGCTTGAATTTGGTGTTGAGGAGGGTAATGCGCAACCTCCTAAGCATATAATGAATGATAAAGAATTGGAAGAAGGTGAGCAAATAATAAATCTTCCTCTTGGAGATGAGCCCACACCAACACATGATCCTTTGGTATTTGAGGAATCTTCCCCTATTGATATTGAGGTAAACGTTGAGATAACTTCCACATTACCTCCATGTTGTGACATGAAGAGTGGGGAAGAGCTAAAAAAAGTTGATGAAGAGGTGGTTGAATATGAAGAACTTTGTCAAGAAGAACAGGTTGAAGTTGAAGAAGCTTGCCAAGAGGTGGAGGTAGTCAAGAAAGAGAACAAGGGAGTAGACCTCGCATTGTCTAAGTGTGGGGAAGTTCCCCTTCCTAAGTCACCATCCAATACAACATTCAAGTGGGTACAATTCTTATCTCTAAGCTTTAATTTCTCACTTGAATATGGTTTGCTTGAGACGGATGGGCAACTTAGAGCTCTTTGTGGAGTCAAGAGTAGGAGAGAATTGGTTAGTGGGTGGAAATGCCAATCGAGGTTCCTTATGGTTGGAAGCTTAAAGTCTAAGTGCAATGGTTGGTATAGTCCTTAACTAAAGGGGTCTAGGAAGATTCTTTGGTGTTTACTTGAGAATTCGGATCACTTCTCACCCAATTGGAATTGTGATGATCAACTTGAAGATGGGTGTGGAAACAAGATTTGGGATCCGGGAATATATGAAGATCAATTTTGGAAGCCCTTAGCTTGTGTGGAACTTCATCAAAGCTTGGTGCCATTGATTTTGAATTTTGGAGCTTACTTAAAGTCCAAGCATTGGTGGAAGTTTCAAGATGAGTTCAAGCATAAGCCTCCATGACAAGGAGCTTCCCAAATGTCCAACTTAAGGACTTAAAATAAAAGTGCTAGGTGGGAGACACCCCACCATGGTAAACTCTTTCCATTCTCTTGTATATATAATCAATGAATGCATTGAGTTACCATTGTTAGGTAGTTTTCTTCTTTTCATACTTTTGCATGTCTTGCTTTGATTGATTGCTTATTAGATTCATGCATTGATTAGAATAGTTATTTTTTACTTGAATTTTGCTTGTAGTATAAGTTTTATTTTTAGTATGTTTGAAATTTTTTCAAAAACCAAAAAGAATTGTTGTTGAATTTAATTTTGGTTATATTAGAATGCTTGTAAATTAGGAGAGTGTCCTATTTTAAAAAAAAAAAAAGCATCCGCGCGCGAGCGCACTGTGCGCGTGGGCACCGGTGGTGCATCTCACACTCCTAGTACAAAAACCAGAGAGTTGTGCCAAAGTTGTGCATATTCTGTGCCCACGACCTGACGCGCAAGCGTACATGACGCGTCCGCGTCGGTCGCCATCTTCACATCCATGCGTATGCGTGCTATGCGCATCCGCGTCGCCTGTCTTGCCTGCCCACCCACGCGCACGCGTGCGTGACGCGTACGCGTCGCCCTCCGCGCCCTGTTTTTCCCCTGTTCTGTCCTGTTTTCTTTCTCCCTTCTTCTCTTCTTTTCCTTCTAGTTTCTTCCTCTTTCTTTCTCCTTCTTTCTTCCTTTCTTACTTTCTTTCCCTTCTTCTTTTCTTTTCAAAATTCCACTTTCTATTTTTTTATTCTCATTTTCTTCTATATGTTGCATTTGCATATTATCACCCATTGCATTTTAATTTTATTTTTATAGTTTGTTCTTATTTTATTTTCTAAGTTTCTTATTTTAATAATGGTGTTGGATTCATATATTCAATTGTTGAGAATTTCTTGGTTAATCTTGGTGCTTTGTGACTTGTTTGGCATTAATTGTAATATTCGCTCTACACACAAGATTAGTGCTTTAGTCCGTCCTGACTCATGATCCCTTGTTTTTGTACCTCATCATCATTGAGTTAGGATGGGACCAAATGCTCTCATGCTTATCACTAATCTTGTTTGTGTCAATTGTTGATTAAGCTTGATGCAACATGCTCTTCATGTCATGTACCCATGCTTTAACTTGTTCTTGCATCAAGTATTAGTTAATATGCCTTTGCTTGAATTGCTTTCTCACTCACATGTTGTAGCTACCATGTATTTGAGAACCTTGCTCTTATTTGGCATTAGCCCCCACTATGTTTTATTTTCTTTAATATCTTTGTTGTGGGCTTAATTTCCTTTCTTTCTCTTTCCTTTTAGGTTGGCCACCAAGAAGGAAAGAAATGGAAAAGCTTCTAATGGGGCAACAAACAAGTTCACCCGTACAACCTTTTGAAGAAACTCATCAATTGTAGCAACCCATCCACATTGCTCTTCTTTGCATGCACCGAGGATGGTGCAATCTTCAACTGTGGGGAGGCCGTCCGACCGATCTCCATGGGTAACAATTTCCCTTTTAACACCAATTTTTTTAAATTATTATCTTTGTTGGTTAGTTGTTGCATTGCATGATAGGTTGCACGTTAGTTAGAATTTGTATATATTTTATTACTTCTTTTTATTTTAGGACTACTTAGTTAGGGTGATGATTTTTTTTCCAAGAAAACTGTTTTTAGGGCACCCTACCAATTTGAAAAAAAAAATTTGTTGAACTTGCTTGAAGAATTTATTTTGGAACATGGTTTTTGAGCTAAGAACACAAGATGTGAGTTTTGAGCCCAATTGCGTGGTTACATCACATAACCACTTATTTTCATTCTTGTGTGCATTGTTCTCTTTCTATGATTGTAATCTTTGATTTATTTGATTCTTTATGTCCATTATTCCATGTATATATGCATTTATATGATTGAGGCAATTATTTCATTTAGCTCACCTACCCAAATAGCCTACCTTTCATCAACCATTGTTAGCCAATTTTGAGCCTATTTAATCCCTTTGTTCTTAATGTTAGCACATCACTACCCTTAAGGGAAAAACAATAAATGTTCTTAATTTGGATCTTTGATTAGCTTAGACTAGTGAGGGTGTGTATCATTTGGGTATGGAAAACTTGGGACATTGGTTGAAGTAAAAGTATAATTTTTATTTTTATTGAAAATTTTGGGAATAGGGTACATACTCATGTATTAATTATGTTTAAACCATATGCATTGATACTCTTGTATATGCTTTATTACAAAAAGGAAAAAAAATTACAAAATAAAGAAAAAAATATATAAAAAGAAAAAGAAAATATAGAAAAAGAAATAAAAAGAAATAAAAAGGGGACAAAAATACCCCAAAGTAAAGTTCAATAAAAATCAATGCATATGGAATGTGAATTAAAAAGAACACATGAGTATGTGAAAAAGTGGGAATCATGGGTAGCTAGTTTGTGTATTAGAATTGTATAGGTTGTTATATGTGTTAGGTGAGAGCTTAGGCTAATCAAAGATTCGAATTTCAAGCTCACTTGACCATATGCATCCTACCTTAACCCTAGCCCCATTACAACCTATGAACAGGTCCTCATGATGAATGTATGCATGCATTGAATAATTGTTGATTGTTAGATGAAAAACAAATCATGGAAAGCATGATTAGAAGAAAATTGAGTGATCGACCCTATACACTAGAGCGACTAGAGCGGATACACTTCCGGTGAGGGTTCGATGCTCAATTCCTTGTTCCCGGCTTTCATGAGCTTTTCTTCTTGCATGTCTATTTGTGCTTCATTTTGATATTTGAATTGGTAGGATTCATGAATCGTCGTATGACCTCTGCCCTACTTGCTTATATATGTTTTTGGAGATTGATTCATTTTTAACCAAGTAGGTAGAATCATTTTGCATTTAGTTGCATGCATGTAGATAGGTGCATATAGTTTCTTTGCATTGAATAAATGTTCATAACCCTTTTCTTGTCCTTCTTTATTCTTAGCATGAGGACATACTTGGTTTTAATGTGGGGAGATTTGATAAACCCCGATTTTGTGGTTTATCTTATGCTTAATTTGGGTGGTTTTATCACATTTTCTCACATTTATTCAATGAAATAGCATGGTTTTGCAATTCTCCCTTGATTTGTGCTTAAATGTGAAAACATGCTTTTTAGGCCCTAAAATTGGTGATTTTAACTCACTTTAATTCCATTCGATGCCTTGATATGTTTGTTGAGTGATTTCAGGTCCATAAGGCAAGTATTGGATGGAAGAAGTGAGGAGAAAAGCATGCAAAGTGGGAGAACTCATGAAGAAATGAAGGAACCGTAAAGCTGTCAAGCCTGACCTCTTCGCACTCAATCGACCATAACTTGAACTACAGAGGTCCAAATGAGACAATTCCAGTTGCGTTGGAAAGCTAACATCCGGGGCTTTAAAATGTTATAAAATTTGCCATATGTTGCTTCGCGTTTAGGGGCGCGCACATGCAATGTACGCGTGCGTGCCGATGCTGCTCGTGGCCCACTAAAGATGAAATCGCTGGGGGCGATTTCTGAAGCACTTTGGGCCCACCCCAACTTATTTCTGGTGCTATTGAACCCAAGGATTGAGGGGGAATGAACCACATAGTCATAGTTTAGTTTTCATCATGTTTTAGGATAGAATTCTAGAGAGAGAGGCTCTCTCCTCTCTCTAGATTTTAGGGTAGTTTTAGTTAATTCTTCTTGGATCCAAGTTATAATTCTTGTTTTGATTTAGTTCTTCCTTTTAATTTCTTGTTATTACATCTCTATTCTTCTAGTTTTACTTGTCATTTCCTTTATTGTCATTCTTTTGTTTATGAACAATTGTTGGATCTCAATTTTCTTTAATGCAATTTTATGTTTCCATGTTCTTTTATGTTGATCTTGCTTACTATTATTGATTTCTTGCTATTGATAGTTATGGGTTTCCTTTAATTCTTGCATTTTGTTATGTTTACTTTTCTTGCATTTTAGGTGTTTGATAAAATGTTTTCCCTAGTTTTTGAGTAGTTCTCTTTGCACTTGGCCTAGGCTAAGGGAATTGAGTGACCTTTAGTCATTGGGTCTCATTGAATTGGTGATTTGAGAACCCTTGGTGATCAATTTGATGCTCATTGATGCCAACCCACTACTAATCTAATTAGTAGGTAGGTTGGGACTTATGGATTGATGTGATCAAGCCTATTTGACGTACTTCAAGTCTAGGAGTAGATATTACGTACTTAAGGCTTTGGAAGTAGACTTAATAGGTTGGCCTCTCATGATTGTTAATATATGGTTTGTAGACAAGGATGGTGATCTCAATTTACCTATGTCTAGCCAAGAGTTCTTTCCATTTCTTTTATTTAGTTAATTGTTCATTTACTTTTCTTGCCATTTATGTTTTCTTGTCAAATATCAAAACCAACCCCGTTGCATCCTCATAGCCAATAATCATACACTTCATTGCATTTCCTTGTGAGACGACCCAGAGTCTAAATACTTCGGTTATAAATTCATTGGGGTTTGTACTTGTGACAACTCAAATTTTAATTTGATGTGAGAGTTGTTTGTTGGTTTGGAGTTATACTTACAACGAAGTAATTCCATTCTTTAGGAAGAAAATCTAGACCGACGATAATTTTTGTATCACAACGCTGCCAAGGATGAGAAGCAACGTTGGTGGCCCAAAAGTTAGCCTACCAACGTTGCTACAAGTGAAAAATAGTGAACCAATGTTGGTGGGAACATTGGTGAACCAACGTTGACACCAACGTCTTCGACAAATTTAAGAAAAATACATCGGAAAAATTGGTTGCGACACACACGTGTGGGCGACGCGTACGCGTGAGCGTGGAAATTGACACTCCACGCGTAAGCGTGAGAGGAACGTTGGCACGCCAATGTTGTGTCACTAATGAAAGCGTTGGCACACAAACACTGGGTCACGCATACGGGTTTGCAACGCGTACGCATGACATGAAAAACGTTGGTGCACCAACGTTGGTGACCACGCCAGTGGCAATGCCCAAAATGGCTTATGCATGCAACGTTTGTGCCACCGTTAGTGCACAAACGTTGGTCACCAATGACAGCACCAATTTTTATTTCAAATGGCACCCATGCAAGTAGTAAACGTTAGTGAGCTAACGTCCTTGTCAACGTCACAAAGAGTCGCTCCTAACTGCTTCAATCAAGGCCAAAAGCCCACATACAAGTACTTGAAGACCCATTTTTGAAGATGAGAAAAAGAGTATAAATAGAAGAGCTTTGGAGTTTGAAAAGTAGGCTGAAGGATTAGAGACTCCAGAGCTCTCTTGTATCATGGGGGATTAGAGACCCTAGAGAGCGTAGCATAATTTAGATACACTTTTCTTTTATGCAACTTTTTACATTTCAGATTGTATTGAGTTTAATTCCTTTTATGCAATTTCAATTTCATACATTTCTTCTTCTTTGCAGTTTAATTTCTAGCTTGTATTCAATTTGATTTACTTTCATGCAATTTAAATTTCTTGCACTTGTTCTTAGAGAGATGATTAGCTAAACCCCAATTATTAGGGGGAAATGCTCTATTCTAATTCACATGATTGAATGAAATTCTTCTTCTTCTCAATCCGCTTGTTGTAGCTAAAGGATATCTTCTATATTAATTGTGATTCACTCACTCTAGAAGGGGGTTTGAATCTATTGAATGCCTATGTGAGCCTCGGAAGGGGAATCATGGGCATTAGAATTGAAGCTCTATCCATCATAATTCTCTTGACCAACACCATTCGGGAGGAATTGAGGTCTTAAGGATTAGTGTGGCTTATGGATGAGAGACATGCACTTAACCTCTTCTCATGACAATTGGATCAAGGAATTGGCAAGATTAATTGTGATTAGAGAAATTGGGTTGCCAAGGAATTGGGACTCAATTAATTCCAATCCGCCATAGATCTACTTCATATGATTGAGAAGGGAGTTGAAATCCATTTATTCATGATGGATTATGATATCTCCAATCACTAATGAATCTTTCTCTTTGTTGTTCTTCACTTTAATTGCTTTGATTTACTGCTTCCTTTAATTCCCAGCACCCAAAGCCCTTTACATTTCATGCAATCTACTTTCCATTGCTATTTACATTCGTGCCTTTAGTTTCTTGCTATTTAAGCTTCCGTTCTATAGTTTCTTGTCATTTACATTTCTGCAATTTACATTTTGCACATTTACTTTCCGCACTTCAATTCTCTTGCAATTTACATTCTACTAGTTCAAATTTACCAAACTCCTTTCAATATTCACTTGACTATACATATCACCTTACTAAAGTTACTTGATCCATCAATCCCTGTGGGATCGACCTCACTCTCGTGAGTTTTACTACTTGATGCAACCCAGTATACCTGCCGGTAGTTTGTGCGGATACGTTATCTATCTTATCACCACGCCGTCATGCAGTCATAAGCCGTCGCAACAAACCCTAAGTCGTGGCAACAAACCCTAAGCGGAGTAGCACTCCAGTCGCCGAGCCCTCTCTTGTAAAAAACAACTGAACAATGTCTTCTTCGAAGGTTAGAATTTAATTTAATGAATTTTTTCATGATATTGATAGAAGCAAAAATTACTGTTAGAAACTAGAAACTCTCTGTTTCAGCAGATCTTATCGTAATCCATTTGGAGCTTGAGATATTTGTATTTTTTGGCAATTTTAATTTAATAAATTAAGGAGGGAAATTTTATTTGAAGATTATGGTATGGTGGTTGGTTAATTTGCACATGATGAATTATGGGATGTAGAGAATTAGAAAGCAATGAGAAGAAAAAATTCTGTACTCAGTGAGAAGAAAAAATTATGTACTTGGTGCTTAGAAATTTTTTCGTTCTACATGACTATTTGATCCATATAAATATACAATTCTGAGATGCTTTGGTTCTATTTGCGATCACCTGCTGCATAGTTCAATGACTACGTGAGGTGGTTTATGTGGCTTATTATGATTTTTAGAGTACTTGAATTTTCGTTTACTTACCTTAGTCGCTTAAACTTCTTATCATTTTACCGTGATTTTTTATGTAAAACTTTTTTGAACTAGATGACTGAAAACTGAAAAATTGTGCTTTAACTCTTAGATGAAATAGTGTAACCAATAGCAAATCAATTGTTTTAAACTTTTGCCTGATGATGGAAAAAACCCTATTGAATGTCTACATGGTGTTGTTCATAACTCGAGCTGCATAATTCTCTCCCTCTCTCTCTCAGTTACTTGCTTACTTTCTCTTTGCATAGATTGATAAATTGATAGATAGATAAATATATTGTATCTCTTCCAATGGTGCTTACTCTCTCTGGATACCTTATTCTGTCTAAGTATCTTTGTAATTTAATTTTTGGTGCTCTTTTTTCTATAAGTTATGGATTTGGGATATTTTGGTTAGCCACAAATTTATCTTTTTATGCTTCTACATGCATTATAATTAATAATTCTCTACTCTGCCCAATGATGGAGGAAATTGACTAATTAGCGGCTGCACAGCTTAATTCATAATCATGACTATCATCATTATAATCATCATCATGACTATCTTCTACCCCCTCTCTCTCTCACACTAATTTAATTTATAAATTTTAACTATTATTCTCAAAGCTACACATATATAATAAGCTTTAATTTTTTGAACAAGTTTGAATGCTGAATTTGTTACTGGAAACAATACTTTTGGTACTGTTGAGGAGCTTATTGAGGAGTTTGAGAAACTTGAATTAGGTATGCAAAAAAAAAATTTGAATTTCCTTTCATAGTTTATGTTTATAATTTATAATATATATTATGCTTATGTTTATAATCTATATTGATTACTTTGTATTGTTTTTGGAGAAATTGCACCAACCGGGAAAGATGATGATGAGTCTGGTGTGGATTCAAATTAAGCATGGTGGCTGTTTGGTTTTTATTTGGTTTAAAGTGGCTGTTTCAATTTTTAGTATGTTTTAAAGTATGTTTGTTTTTATTGTTTGCTAGACATTTTTAATTGTCTTTGTTTTATGTTTAATTAAGTTGAATTTGTATTGAATTTTGATGTGATATACTCTTGTTATTCTAGTTTATTGACAGTTTTAAACTTCATTTTATGGTAATTTAAATTCTGATTATTAGGTTTAAATAATCAAAAAAAACCGACCGAACCAAACCGCTATTGGCTCGGTTCGGTTTGGTTCGGTTGTCTAAAAAACAGCAAACTGAATGGTTAGTATCATTATAAAACCAAATAGGTCGGTTCGGTTGGTTTTTGATCCAAAACCGAACCGATTACACCCTTAATGGTATGAACTCGTTGAAATTCACTTAATGTTAAACAGCTGTTGGTGTTTAATCATTGAAGTTCACACCATTTCCTTTTCCTATTAACTTCAACCAAAAACAAAAGTGGTTCTAACGATTTTATTCTATGCTCTCTCAAGTAAACAATCGATTAGCTAACAACACGAAGGATTAGACAATTGAACAAATTAGGTAAAGAAAATATAGGTAAATATTTTTTAACGAATTAATTTTAAATAATTATAATTAATAATTATTAATTTTATATTTTTAAAAAATAAAATTTAAATAATCACTCATTAATAATATTTTAAAAAATAAAAAGCAATTTAAAAATATTTATTATTTTGTTATTGGTTAAACTTCATGTTAGTTACTGTTCCGGGGCTTACCTAGAACTGCATGATTGGGCTCGAATGGAAAGCCCAAATATTGAAGGAAGGTGGCCTCCGACTTGTTCCTGTCTGGGAACTGCCGTCCGGGTTGTGTGTTTTGAAGAATGGGGGTGGTACCTACGAAGACACTCCGATGCCTAAATCAGCAAGGGGTTAAGCAGGTTTAGAATATATTGGAACTTAGAGATACCTGAGGGGTGTCAGTGTATTTATAGGTGATGTGCCAATAACTACCGTTGGAGTGGATCCACTATTGGTGGATGACGGAGGAAAAATGTCAGTAAAGAATTTCACAAAAGTATCACGTTGCAAGTATAGTTCTAAACCAACAAATTATCCTCGGTCAATGTTTAAATTGTTTGTCACAAATACAAACCCTATAAAATTAACCGAAGTATTTAAACCTTGGGTCGTCTCTCAACGAATTGCAGGGAAGTATGTTTATTATTGGTTATGAAAAAGTATATTTTTGGGTTTTGTAATAAGAAATAAGAAAGTAAAATGGCAAGAAAATAAACTAATAGCTAAGAAAGCTCTTAGCAAGGATTGAGAATTAGAAGTCCTATCCTCATTATCATCGTCAATTGTGATGGTAAATGTGAATTACCTTCACTTAGTTAACCTCTAACTAATGGAGGAAGGCCAAGTGCATACAATCAACTTGAGTTCACAACTCCTAATCAACTCATAGTGAGAGACTAGACTTAGTGAAGTTCAAGCTAACTAGCAATCTTCAATCACCAATCAACAAAGGACTTTTGATAACTCAAGAGTCTCTAAATAATCAATCCGAGTCAAGAACATCAAAATCTAAATTAAAATCCACCCAAGTATTTTATCAAACACTTGGAAGGCACAAAATAAAAGTATAGAAAAGAAATAAGAGAATGTAAAATCTAAGACTAACAATTGCAAGGAACAATAACAACAAATGAAGAAAGAAGCAATAAACATGAAATACCTCAAATTGCATTAAACGGAAATTGAATCTAACTTGTAGAGTTCATAAACTAAATTGGGAAAATAAAGAAATTAACAACAGAAGATAAACTAAGATGCTAGAATACTAGAATGTAGAAGAGAAACTAAAATTAAAGCAAGATGGAAATATAAATTGGAGAAGAAATAAAACTAAAAACCTTAAAACCTAGAGAGAGGAGAGAGTTTCTCTCTCTAGAAACCGACATCTAAAAACAAAAGTGTAAATGAATGAGAAGTGAATGATTCATTCCCCCAGCTTCACTCTGTAGCCTCTAATCTCTATTTTTGGGCCTGAAACTGGGTCAAAAGCATCCCAGAAATTGCCCCCAGCGAATTCTGTTAATTGCAGCACGTGACACTCGTCACACGTATGCGTCAGTAGTGCACGAAATTGTGATCTCTAACAATGGCACCAAAAACTTGGTACGCATAATCTTAATCTCAACTCTTTTTCACAACTCCGCACAACTAACCAGCAAGTGCACTGGGTCGTCCAAGTAATACCTTACGTGAGTAAGGGTCGATCCCACGGAGATTGTCGGCTTGAAGCAAGCTATGGTCATCCTTGTCAATCTTAGTCAGGCAGATTCAAATGGTTATGAGGTTTTGATAATTAAAATATAAATAGAATATAAAATAAGATATAGATACTTATGTAATTCATTGGTGGGAGTTTTAGATAAGCATCTGGAGATGCTTTGTTGCTTCTGAACTTCTGCCTTCCTATTGCCTTCTTCCAACCATGTGTTACCTCCTTCCATGGTAAGCTGTATGATCCTCTCGGATGAAAACAAATCCATATGTGCTGTCACCGCACGGCTAATCATATGTCGGTTCCCGCTAGCGTCGGAATAGGACCATTGTCCTTTTGCACACTATCACTTGTGCCCCACATTCGCAGGTTTGAAGCTCGTCACAGTCATCCCTTCCCAGATCCTACTCAGAATACCACAGACAAGGTTTAGACTTTCCGGATCTCAAGAATGCTGCCAATGGTTCTAGCCTATACCACAAAGACTCTGATCTCACGGAATGGAATGCTCTGTTGTCAGGAGAGGCAAGCATGCATCGTGAACCAGGAGGCCAAGAGATACACACTCAAGCTATTGCAGGTAGAACGGAAGTAGTTGTCAGGCACACGTTCATAAGTGAGAATGATGATGAGTGTCACGGGTCATCACATTCATCAGGTTGAAGTGTGAGTGAATATCTTAGAGAAGAAGTAGACATGAATTGAATAGAAAAACAGTAGTACTTGTATTAATTCATGAAGAACAGCAGAGCTCTACACCTTAATCTATGGGGTGTAGAAACTCCACCGTAGAAAATACATAAGTGAAAAAGGTGTAGGCATGGCTGTGAGGCCAGCCTCCAAACGTGAACATACAAGTTCCAGAATATCCAAAACTCAAAATATTTTAAAATAAATCTCTAAAAGTAGTTTTTATACTAAACTAGTAACCTAGGGTTACAGAAAATGAGTAACTAAGTGTAGATAGTGCAGAAATCCACTTCTGGGGTCCACTTGGTGTGTGCTTGAGCTGAGCATTGAAGCTTTTTCGTGCTTAGGCTGTTCCTGAAGTTAAACGCCAGCTTTGGTGCCAGTTTGGGCATTTAACTCCAATTCTAGTGCCAGTTTGGGCGTTTTACGCCAAGATATTTTAGGCTGACTTTGAACGCCAGTTTGGGCCATCAAATCTCGGGCAAAGTATAAACTATTATATATTACTGGAAAGCTCAGGATGTCTACTTTCCAACGCAATTCAGAGCGTGCCAATTAGGCTTCTGTAGATCCAGAAAATCCACTTCGAGTGCAGGGAGGTTAGAATCCAGTAGCATCTGCAGTCCTTTTTCAGCCTCTGAATCAGATTTTTGCTCAGGTCCCTCAATTTCAGCCAGAAAATACTTGAAATCCCAGAAAAACACACAAACTCATAGTAAAGTCCAGAAATGTGATTTTTGAATAAAAACTAATAAAAATATAATAAAAAGTAATAAAAATATACTAAAAACAATGTAAAAACAATGCCAAAAAGGGTATAAATTATCCGCTCATCACAACACCAAACTTAAATTGTTGCTTGTCCCCAAGCAACTAAAAACAAAATAGGATAAAAATAAGGGAATATACAATGAATTCCAAACTTATCAATGAACTTAGTTCCAATTAAATGAGCGGGACTTGTAGCCTTTTTGCTTCTGAACAGTTTTGGCATCTCACTTTATCCTTTGAAGTTCAGAATGATTGGCATCTATAGGAACTCAGAATTCAGATAGTGTTATTGATTCTCTTAGTTCAGTATGTTGATTCTTGAACACAGCTACTTTATGAGTCTTGGTCGTGACCCTAAGCATTTTGTTTTTCAGTATTACCACCGGATACATAAATGCCACAAACACATAACTGGGTGAACCTTTTCAGATTGTGACTTAGCTTTGATAGAGCCCCCAGTTAGAGGTGCCCAGAGCTCTTAAGCACACTCTTTTTTTTACTTTGGACCACGATTTTAACCGCTCAGTCTCAAGTTTTTCACTTGACACCTTCACGCCACAAGCACATGGTTAGGGACAGCTTGGTTTAGCCGCTTAGGCCAGGATTTTATTCCTGTGGGCCCTCCTATCCATTAATGCTCAAAGCCTTTGATCCTTTTCTACCCTTGCCTTTTGGTTTAAAGGGCTATTGGCTTTTCCTGCTTGCTTTTTCTTTTTCTTTCTTTTTTTCTTTATTTTTTTTCGCCATTTTTTTTCGCAAGCTTTATATTCACTTCTTTTTCTTGCCTCAAGAATCATTTTTATGATTTTTTAGATTATCAATAGCATTTCTCTTTTTTCTTTATTCTTTCAAGAGCCAACAATTTTAATATTCATAAACAACAAATTCAAAAATATGCACTGTTCAAGCATTCATTTAGAAAACAAAAAGTATTGCCACCTCATCAAAATAATTAAACTAATTTCAAGATATAATTCGAAATCATGTACTTCTTGTTCTTTTGCAATTAAAAACATTTATCATTTAAGAAAGGTGAAGGATTCATAGGACATTCATAGCTTTAAGACATAGACACTAGACACTAATGATAATGTAATAAAGACACAAACATAAATAAAACATAAGGCATAGGAAACAAAAAACAGGAAAAATAAGAATAAGGAAATTAAAGAACGGGTCCACCTTAGTGATGGCGGCTAGTTCTTCCTCTTGAAGATCTTATGGAGTGCTTGAGCTCCTCAATGTCTCTTCCTTGCCTTTGTTGCTCCTCCCTCATGGCTCTTTGGTATTCTCTAATTTCATGGAGGAGGATGGAGTGCTCTTGGTGCTCCACCCTTAGTTGTCCCATGTTGGAACTTAATTCTCCTAGGGAGGTGTTGATTTGCTCCCAATAGTTTTGTGGAGGAAAGTGCATCCCTTGAGGCATCTCAGGGATTTCATGATGAGGAATTTTCTCATGCTCTTGTTGAGGTCCATGAGTGGGCTCTCTTGTTTGCTCCATCCTCTTTCTAATGATGGGCTTTTGAGATGAATCTCTCCATCTCCCATGACTCGGAGTTGGAAGCAATTGCCTTCCCTTTCCTCTTTCTAGAGGTTTTTCCGGCCTTAGGTGCCATTAATGGTTATAGAAAAACAAAAAGCAGAGCTTTTTCCACACCAAACTTAAAAGGTTTGCTCGTCCTCGAGCAAAAGAAGAAAGAAAAGAGTAGAAGAAGAAGAGATGGAGGTGTGTGAATGGTTCGGCCAAGGGGGGTTTTAGGTAGTTATGATGTGTGAAAAGGAAGGAATGATGAGGGGCTTATATAGGAGTGGAATGGAGAGGAAATTCTTGTAATAGGGGTTGGGTTTGGGAGGGAAATGGATGTGAATGGTGAAGGTTATTTTGGGGAAGAGTGTTATGGAAAGGTGTGAAGAGAAGAGAAGAAGAGGTGGGGTAGGTGGGGATCCTGTGGGGTCAACAAATCCTGAGGTATCAAGGAATTTGAGTCCCTGCACCAATCTGGCGTTCAAATGCCCATTCTGTGCCAATTCTGGTGTTTAACGCCAGCTCTGCTACCTTTCCTGGCGTTAAACGCCAGCCCTGCTACCTTTTCTGGCGTTAAACGCCAGCCTGCTGCCCATTTCTGACGTTAAACGCCAGCCAGATACCCATTTCTGGCATTTAACGCCAACCTTGCTACCCTTACTGGCGTTTAAATGCCAGTAAGCCTGTCCTCCAGGGTGTGCTATTTTTAATGCTATTTTTCATTCTGTTTTTGATTTTTCAATTGTTTTTGTGACTTCACATGATCATCAACCTAAAGAAAACATAAAATAACAATGGAAAATAAATAAATATAATTAAAAAATATTGGGTTGTTGATAAACGCATATTTTATGATATATATTTTGCTCAATTCAAGAGATTTATTCAATCCTTCACCCACTTATTCATGTAAATTGCATGGTTTTACTTTCCCTTCCTTATTATGTGATATATGTGAATTACATGTTTCCTATGCTTTAAAAATAATTATTTTAATTATCCTTATATTACAATTCGATGCCGTGATTTGTGTGTTAAGTAGTTTCAGATCTTCTAAGGCAAGAATGACTTAAAGGATGGAAAGGAAACATACAAAAATGGAAGGAAAGCACAAAATGGAGTTTTTGTAGAAACTGGCATCGATGCGAACGCATGGACGACGCGGCCGCATGCCCAGCGCGAAAAGGCAGCGACGCGGATGCGTGACTGATGCGGCCGCGCACCTCAAGCAAAACAGAGGTGACACGGACGCATGACCGAAGCAAACGCGTGACAAGGAAAACTCCAGATGACGCGACCGCGTGACCCACGCGGCCGCGTGACAAACATCACGCACCAGAAATTACAGAAAATGCTCCAGCGATTTCTGAAGCCCTTTTTGGCCCAGATCCATGTTCAGAGAGCACAGATTAGATGATATAAATTGGGGGAATGCATCCATTCAGGAGAGATCTTCAATTAGTTACTTTTGATGATTTAGATGTAGTTTTTAGAGAGAGGTTCTCTCCTCTCTCTTTTAGGATTAAGATTTAGGATTTTTCTCGCTTTCATGATTATCCCTTTTTCTCAGGTTCAATATCCCTTTTTATTATTTTCTCAATTTAATTCATGAACTTTTCCATGTTACAATTGATTTTCTATTTAATATATCTTGAGGTATTTTAGACTTATGATTGCTTTCTTTAATTTATTAATGTTCTCAATTTATCCAAATTATTTTCATTCAAGTAGAATTTCTTCCCTTTTGGCTTTGGTTAAGTAATTGGTGACTCTTGAGTTATCAAACTCATCGTGATTGATAATTGTTACAGTTGCTAATTGACTTGAATTCCAATAACTCTAGTCTTTCCTTAGGAATTGACTAGGACCTAAGGATCAAACTAATTAGTTCACTTGACTAACCTTTGTTTAGCAAGGGTTAACTAAGTGGGATTAGAATCCAATTCTCATCACCATTGATAAGGATAACTAGGATAGGACTTCCAGTTCTTATACCTTGCCAACAGTTTTATTTTATAGTTATTTATTTATTTTATTTGTCATACTTCTTCCTTACTTTCAAAACCCCCAATCTACAAGACTCATAACCATTAATAAGAACATACTTCCCTGCAATTCCTTGAGAAGACGACCCGAGGTTTAAATACTTCGGTTATCAATTTATTTAGGGGTTTGTTACTTGTGACAACCAAAATGTTTGTACGAAGGGATTTCTGTTGGTTTAGAAACTATATCTACAACACGACTATTTTTATAAAATTCTTTACTAGCAAAAATCCTATCGTCAAAATGGCGCCGTTGCCGGGGAATTGCAAACGTGTGCCTTATTATTGGTTATTATAAATATTTTTCTTTTGCTTGTTTATTTATTTTCTCCTTTTATTTCTATTAACTACTATGAATTCTCACCCCTCTCGCTTTGAGTTTGGTTCTAATATTGTTGAAGGGAACGGAAGTTATAGCATGAATATGCATCAAGGTCTAAACAATCAAAGATGGATGGAGCCAAGAGGATCTGATCACCCCTTTAGGCAACAATCCCTTCCAAGATATCATGGACAGAGACCATTCTACAATGCATACCAAGCTGATAGATATGGTGGACAACCTTGTAACTAACAACAAGCCCCACCCTGTGCTTATAGACCACCCTCTCAACGTAGATTTGAACCACCACACTCACAAGTTCCTTTTCACCATTCACCACCATATGACCCTTATCCACCACAATTCCAATCCAATTACTCCCGAGAACCACCACATTCTTGTTCTGATCCCCCCTTCCCAACCAATGAACCCTCACACCCACCCCAACCTCCTATGGACAACAGACTGCGTGTTCTTCTTCAAGGGCAAGCAATGATGGAAAAGAGCGTACTGGAACTCACTACTGCCGTAACTGAGGTAGTAAATTTAATAGCTTCCCGACATCTGAGAACTCAAGGTACTCCCATAGCTGCATGTGGGAAATCAAAAGAAGAGCGTGGCATGAAGGAAACACTAGAGACCCCGGTGGACAATGAGGAGCATGGCTTTGTACTGGAACAAGTAGAGGAAGCCATGACAGTTGTAGATGAAGAAGTGGTTGAAGATTTAGGAGACGCTGAACGCCCGTGGGAATCAAGAGCCATAAAGGATTCCGCTGAGAAATCCAAAATTGATGTCAAGGAGGATAGTGCACAACCTCCACAGCATATACTTTGTGAAAATTGGACGGAACAGATCAAGAAGTTGATTCCATGGGCAGTGACGATCTTGCCTCAAGCTCTCCTACTCACGAACTCACATCCGCAACTGAATTCCTTGAGCCTGAAGAACCTTATCCGAGTGAATACGAAGATGATGTCGAGGTAGATTTCTCTCAACCTCCAGCTTATGACTTAAGTGATGAGGAAGACATTGAAGACTTTGATCAGGACACAGATGCATGTGAAGAAGTTTGCAAAGAAGTTGAGAAATTCACAGAAGATTACAAGGGAGTAGAGCTTATAGAACCACTGGAAAGACCTATCCCAAGGCCATTACCACCTAATACAAGCTTCAAGTGGGTACAATCCTTAACCTTTCTCTTTACTTTTCCACTTGAATATGGTTTACTTGAGACAGATGGCCAGCTTAGAGCTCTCTGCGGCTTTAAGAGTAAGAGGAAAATGGCTCGTACTCAGAGCTGGTGCACAAGGTTCAATAAGGTTCCACACTTCAACTCAAAGTGCACGGATTGGTATCATGTTCAACCGAATGGATCTCGGAAAACGTTTGGTCATCTTGGTGAGAATCTAATTTCTAAACCGCCCGGATGGAAAAATATAGATCAAAACGAAGGCGGATTTAACAGCAAGGTTTGGGATCCTGGAATCTATTCTGACATTCGTCACCCCGGGAACCTGAGAATCTGTTTGAAGCTGCTTAGAAGCTTTACATGCCTAGTTTGGGACCCCGGAGACTGTTGGCATTCCAAACATTGGTGGAGATTTCTGGATGAATTTAAGCACAAGCCACCATAACAGGAAGCTCATCCAATGTCCAACTTAAGGACTTTAACTAAAAGTGCTAGGTGGGAGACAACCCACTATGGTATGATCGTTCCTGTTTCCATTCTATTTCGTTTTGTTTATTTTTATATATTGTTTTATTTTTGTTGAACCTGGATAGTATTCGTAAGCATTTGCATTGGCACTACATACTGCATAACTACATAATTGCATTAAAAAAAAGAGATGGAGGCATGTGACGCAATCGCATCGCTAAAGCGTTCACGTCATTTGCGAAAAACACCCCCCCACGCGTTCGCGTCATTCACGCGGCCGCGTGATCTGGAAATCGGCGTAAAGATCTAACGCCCAGAAAGTTGGGCTGGAATCGTGCGGCTGTTGTGCGTTTAGCACAAAACGACCCACGCGGTCACTTGCACAACACCCATCCCACGCGAAAGCGTGAGCGACGTGTTCGCGTCGCGCGGATATCATGGCACCCCAGTGGAGACAGAGATTTGCGCTGAAACGACGTTAGAATTGTGCGTTTAGCACAATTTCCAGCGACGCGGTCGCATGCGTCACGCGACCGCGTCATTCATCTCTTTACCCATTCCATGCGATCGCATCACTCACGCAATCGCGTCAACCCCCATTCCGCCTTAGCCACGCGACCGCGTGCCCCACGCGTCCGCGTGGATTCAAATTCATTAACCCCCAGTGACGCGAAACCCTACCCCATCGCCCCCCCCCCAACCCCTTTCTTCTTCCTCTCTTCTCTGCAACCCACCCTCCTCCACCACCCAACCACCAACACTTCCAGCCACCACCACCGACCACCGCACCGCCCTACCACCACACCCCATCGCCGAAAACCACCCCCTCCTTCTTCTTCTTCCACCCCCTTCTCTCCCCTCCACCACCGCGGCCAACCACTGCGCCCCCTGACAAACCCCAATTTGAGGGTTTATCTTGTGCTGATTTCAGGGGTTTTATCAACTTTTACCCACATTTATTCAATGAAATAGCATGGTTTTATAACTTCTCCCTTAATTGTGCTTAAGAGTGAAAACATGCTTTTTAGGACTTAAAATAGCTAAATTTAATTCACCTTGATTCTATTAGATGCCTTGATATGTTTGTTAAGTGATTTCAGATTTAGGAGGCAAAGATTGGATTAAGGGAATGAAGAAAAAGCATGTAAAGTTTGAGAACTCATGAAGAAATGATGGAACCAAAAAGCTGTCAAGCCTGACCTCTTCGCACTTAATTGACCATAACTTGAGCTACAGAGGTCCAAATGATGCGGTTCCAGTTGGGTTGGAAAGCTAACATCCGGGGCTTCGAAACGATATAAGATTTGCCATAGTTGCATCGCTCATAGGGGCGCGCACGCGCACAGTACGCGGACGCGCCGTTGGTGGCACATGACTCACTTAATGCAACACGTGGCCAGCGATTTTAGAAGCCTTGTGGGCCCAATCCAACTCATTTCTGATGCTATTTAAGCCAAGTATTGAAGAGGGATCAATATACTTTTAATCATTAGTCATAGTTTAGTTTTAGAAATAGTTAGAGTTAGAGAGAGAAGCTCTCTCTTCTCTCTAGAATTAGGATTAGGAATTAGGGTTAGATTAGGATCTCATAGTTCTAGGTTTAATTCAAGTCTCCTTCTACTTCTACCTTCAATTGATGATTGCTACACTTTGGTTCTTCTCTCTATCCCTATTCTCTTGTTGTAATTTCTCTTATTTTGTTTCTAGGTTTTGTAATCATGATACTCTTGTTCTCTTTATTTTCTTTCAATAATGCAATTTGAGGTAATTCATGTAGATCTTGTTTCCTTTAATTGTTGTTGTTAATTCTTTACATTTGATTGTAGTTAGAATTAATTCTTGTTGTTGATTTACTATGTTTTTCTTTTGTGCCTTCCAAGTGTTTGATGAAATGCTTGGTTGGATTTTAGAGTAGAGTTTTATGTTCTTGGCTTGGAAAGGTATCTTAGGAACTCTTGAGTTACTAATGTCCAAGTAATTGATGATTGGGATTCATTGACTCTAGTTCTCACTAATTGAATTAGTGGAGAGTTAGGACTTATGGACTAGGATTGATATAGCTCATTTGACTTTCCTTTACTACTAGTTAGAGGATGATTTAATGAGATTAATCCTTGCCAATTCTCATATTGTGGTTAGTGATTAGGATAGAGATCTTTGACCACCAACCCTTGCCAAGACCTTTTTAGCCATTAGTTTACTTTCTTACCATTTATCTTTCATGCTTCATATCAAAACCCCAAATATAACTCACAACCAATAACAAGACACTTCATTACAATTCCTAGGGAGAACGACCCGAGGTTTAAATACTTCGGTTTATAGATTTTAGGGGTTTGTACTTATGACAAACAAATTTTTGCATGAAAGGATTATTGTTGGTTTAGAGACTATACTTCAACGAGATTTCATTTGTGAAATTCTAAACCGTCAAAAATCCGTTCGTCAAAATGGCGCCGTTGCCGGGGATTTGCAATGGTGTTATGTTATTGGTTATTGTACATATGTGAATAGTGTGAATATCTTGCTTTTTGCTTTATTTGCTAGTTGTAGAATTTTGTTTCTTTTGTTTCTTATTAGCTTTTGTTTTTATTTTATCTTTTCACCATGAATTCTCATTTTGGCTATGAGTGTGATTACAACTATGTTGTAGGTGATGGGAGCTACAATGAAGATGTGTATCAAGGATGGGACAACCAAAGGTGGGAGGAGTCATATGCATCTGATCAATCCCCATGGCAACAACCTCCACCAATGCACTATGAAGAAGAGCCATTCTATGATGCATACCAATCCAATGGCTATGGTGAATCTCCTTGTGACTTTCAAGAACCACCACCATATGCCTATGAGTCATATCCTCAACATGAGTCTCAACCATACTCACAAGCCTATTTTCAACAAACACCTCCATATGATCATGATCCTTACCCACCATACCAACCTCCTTTTGAACCATATGAGCCATACATGGAACCACAATTCCAAGATTACTACTCCCAAGAACCACCTCAATACACACCACCACCTTACCAAGAAGAACCACCTTCCTATAATGAACCCTTTCTCCAAGACAATGAACCCTCTTATCCACCCCAATCCTCAATGGATGAAACCCTCGGTGTTCTTCTTCAAGGACAAGAGGAGATGACAAGGGATGTGCAACAATTCATGACCGCCTTGGATGAGGTGGTAAACCGGTTAGCATCCCAATGCTTGAACACTCAAGGGACTCCCATGGCTACATGTGGAGAAACAAATGAAGAGCATAACATGAAGGAGAGATTGGTGGAGAACGAGGGAAGTTGCTTTGTATTAGAACAATTGGAGGAAGCTATAATTGTTGAAGAAGAGGAAGAATTGGTTGAAGACTTAGGAGATGCGGAGCTTCCAGGGGAACATAGAGTTGAAGAAAACCCCTCCAAAATGATTGAAATTGATGCTAGGGAGGAAAGTGCACACCTTCCAAGGCATATCCCATATGAATACTTGGATGGGATAGAGAAAGAATTGAGTTCCCTTGGTGATGAAGATCAAGCATCAAGTCTTAGTGGTGAAGAATCCTTTAAGCATGAAGAACCTTCTCCGGTTGGATTTGAAAGCGTTGAGGAGGTAAATTTTTCTCACCCTCCCTATTATGATTTGAGTAAAAGAAAAGGTTTAGATAAAATTGTTGAACAAAGGATTGAGATTAAGAGATCTTGTGAAGAGGTGGAAGTCCCTAGAAATAGAAGAACGAGGGTTGGTTATGCTTTGTCAAGATCTTTGGAAGCATCTTTGCCTAGGTTGTCATCTACCCCTTCACTTGAGTGGGTAAAATTCATTTCTATTAGCTTTATTGTCCCACTTGAGTATGGCTTGCTTGAAACGGATGGTCAACTTAGGATGCTTTGTGGGATGAAGCGTAAGCGAAAGATGTTTCGTGGTTGGCGTTGCAAATCAAGGCTCATTTTGGTTGATACTTCAAGAGTTGAATACAAAGGTGGGAATAGTGCTCAAATAGATGGGTCTAGGAGGCTTGTTGGCCACTATATAGAGAATTCACCTTACTCACCACTCGGTTGGACTAATAATGATGATCAACCTCAAGACGGGTGTGAAAACAAAGTGTGGGATCCCGGATCACAAGAAGAGAATCAACTTTGGGAGCCCCAAGCTTGTGAAGAACTCCATCAAGACTTGGCTCAATCCATGAAGAATCTTGGGGCACAATGGAGAACCAAGCATTGGTGGGAGTTCCAAGATGAATACAAGCACAAGCCACCTTGATGAGGAGCTCCCCATAAGTCCAACTTAAGGACAATAAACAAAAGTGCTAGGTGGGAGACAACCCACCATGGTAAAATCCTTTCATTTTCTCTTTTGTACATATTGATAGAATTAGTTTAATTTCATGTTTTGTTTAGATAGTTGAGTTTAATTGGTAGTTTAGTATGTTAAATAAGGTTTTAGGGTGTTTTGGTAGATGCTTGGAGGTTTAGAATGCTGAGATTGCTGCAAAAACATTAAAAAAAAAAAAAAACGGCCATCGGCGCGCTAGCACGCTGTGCGCGCGCGTTGTGCCAGCATTGTGCTGGGAGCACAAGCTCATCCACGCGTAAGCGCGCTGTACGCGCGCGCGCGGATTGTCCCTTCTGCATCCACGCGTAAGCGCGCTGTGCGCGCGCGCGCGGATTTGCTCCCTGCTTTTCTCCTTCCTCCTTTCTCCTTCTTTCCTCTTCTCTTCTTCTTTCTTTCTCATTTTTTTTTTCTTCTTCCTCTCTTGAAAGATTTTTTTTCTTTTCTCTTTTAATGTAAATAAAAAAAAAATTAATAATAAAAAAAAATATATAATAATAAATAAATAAATAAAATACTAAAAAAAAATTAAAAAAAAAATTTTCTCTTCTTCCATTTCCTTTTGTCTATTACATTTGCATACTTTTATTCTTTGAATTTTAATTCTATTTGTTCTCATTTTATTTTCTAAATTTCTCATTTTAATAATGGTGTTGAATTCTCTCACTCAATTGTTGAGAATTTCTTGCATTTGTTTTGGTGCTTCATGACTTGTTACATTAATTGTAATATTTGTCAACACACAAGATTAGTGCTTTAGTCCTTCCTAATTCATTACCCTTTGTTTTCTTCTTGTACCGCTTCATCATTGAGTTAGGATAGAATCAAATGCTTTCATGCGTATCACTAATCTTGTTTGTGTCAATTCTTATTTGATCTTGATGCTCAATATACTCTCCATGCCTTAACTTTACTCTTGCATCCAGTATTAGTTGATATGCCTTTTGCTTATATTGATTTCTCACTCACATGTTGTAGCTACCATGTAGTAGAGAATCATACTCTTATTTGGCATTAGCCCCCGCCTATGTTCTATTTCCTTTGATATCTTTGTTGTAGGCTTAATTTTCTTTCTTTTTCTCTCCTTTTAGGCTGGCCACCAAGAAAGGAGGAAACAGAAAAGCTTTTAAATGGGACAACGAACAAGTCATCCGCACAACCTTTCGAAGAAGCTCATCAATTGTAGCAACCCATCCACCTTGCTCTTCTTTGCATGCACCAAGGACGGTGCAATCTTCAAGTGTGGGGAGGTCGTCTGACCGATCTCCATGGGTAAAAAAAAAAAAAATTTTTCCTTTTCAACACCAAATTTTTTATTTTCTTTAATTAGATTAGCTATTGCATTGCATGATAGGTTGCATGTTAGTTAGAATTTGTACATATTTTTACCACTTCTTTGTTATTAGGACTACTTGGTTAGGGTGATGATTTTCTTTCCAAGAAACCGTTTTAGGGTAACCTGCCAATTTGAAAATTTTTTGTTGAACTTGCTTGAAAGAATTTATTTTGGAACATGGTTTTGAGCTAAGAACACAAGCTTGTGAGATTTGAGCCTAATGGTGTGGTTACATCTTATAACCACTTATTTTCCTTCGAGCGTGTAATTGTTCTCTTTCTATGATTGTAATCTTTGATTTGTTTGAATCTATATGTCCCATTATTCCTTGTATTCATGCATTTATATGATTGAGGCCATCATTTCATTAGCTCACTTATCCAAATAGCCTTACCTTTTACTCTCCTTTGTTAGCCGATTTTGAGCCTACGCTTAACCCACTTGTTCTTATTTTAGCACATTACAAGCCTTAAAGCGGAAAACAATGAATGTCCTTTATTTGGATCTTTGATTGGCTTAGGCTAGTGAGTGTGAGTGTCATCCAAGAGTGGGAAAACTTTGGGACATTGGTTGGGATAAAAGGGTGTTTGTGTTTTGTATTTTTATATTGGGGGATTGGTACATACTCATGTATTGATTAAATGTATAGACCTTATGCATTGATGTTCTTGTGTATAGTTTGAAAGAAAAAGAAAAAAATGAAAAGAAAAAGAAATAAAAGTGAAAAAAAAAAAGAGAAAAGAAAAAAATGTATATAGAAAAAGAAAGAAAAAAAAAAGAAGAGCAATAAAGGGGACAAAATGCCCCAAAGTGAAGCTCAATAAGAATCAATGCATAAGTGTTGTGAAATAAAAAGAAAATGCATGAGTATGTGAAAAAGTGAGGAATGGGTAGTTAGATTCGTACTTAATTGTATAGGTTATTATATAGGTTAGGTGGGAAAGTTTAAGTTAATCAAAGATTCAAATCCTAAGTCCACTAGCCATATATGATCCTACCTTGACCCTAACCCCATTACAACCTAAAGAAAAGACCTCATGATACATGTATGCATGCATTGAATAATTGTTGATTGTTAGAAGAAAAACAAATCTTGGAAAGCATGATTAGGGGAGAATTGAGAGAATCAACCCCAAACACCGAGCGACGAGAGTGCAAACACTTCCGTTGAGAGTTCGATGCTCAATTCCTTGATTCCCGGCTTTCATGAGCGTTCTTCTCGCAAGTCTACTTGAACTTCATTTTGATATTCGAATTGGTAGGATTCATGAATCGTTATATGATCTTGGCCCTACTTGTGCACGTATTACTTGGAGGATTGATTTATTTTTAACCAAGTAGGTACAACCATTTTGCATTTAGTTGCATATAGTTTAGGTTGCATATAGTTCATTTACATGGAATAAATGTTGATACCCTTTGTTTCTCTTTTGGCTTAAGCATGAGGACATGCTTGGATTAAGTGTGGGGAGGTTGACAAACCCCAATTTGAGGGTTTATCTTGTGCTGATTTCAGGGGTTTTATCAACTTTTACCCACATTTATTCAATGAAATAGCATGGTTTTATAACTTCTCCCTTAATTGTGCTTAAGAGTGAAAACATGCTTTTTAGGACTTAAAATAGCTAAATTTAATTCACCTTGATTCTATTAGATGCCTTGATATGTTTGTTAAGTGATTTCAGATTTAGGAGGCAAAGATTGGATTAAGGGAATGAAGAAAAAGCATGTAAAGTTTGAGAACTCATGAAGAAATGATGGAACCAAAAAGCTGTCAAGCCTGACCTCTTCGCACTTAATTGACCATAACTTGAGCTACAGAGGTCCAAATGATGCGGTTCCAGTTGGGTTGGAAAGCTAACATCCGGGGCTTCGAAACGATATAAGATTTGCCATAGTTGCATCGCTCATAGGGGCGCGCACGCGCACAGTACGCGGACGCGCCGTTGGTGGCACATGACTCACTTAATGCAACACGTGGCCAGCGATTTTAGAAGCCTTGTGGGCCCAATCCAACTCATTTCTGATGCTATTTAAGCCAAGTATTGAAGAGGGATCAATATACTTTTAATCATTAGTCATAGTTTAGTTTTAGAAATAGTTAGAGTTAGAGAGAGAAGCTCTCTCTTCTCTCTAGAATTAGGATTAGGAATTAGGGTTAGATTAGGATCTCATAGTTCTAGGTTTAATTCAAGTCTCCTTCTACTTCTACCTTCAATTGATGATTGCTACACTTTGGTTCTTCTCTCTATCCCTATTCTCTTGTTGTAATTTCTCTTATTTTGTTTCTAGGTTTTGTAATCATGATACTCTTGTTCTCTTTATTTTCTTTCAATAATGCAATTTGAGGTAATTCATGTAGATCTTGTTTCCTTTAATTGTTGTTGTTAATTCTTTACATTTGATTGTAGTTAGAATTAATTCTTGTTGTTGATTTACTATGTTTTTCTTTTGTGCCTTCCAAGTGTTTGATGAAATGCTTGGTTGGATTTTAGAGTAGAGTTTTATGTTCTTGGCTTGGAAAGGTATCTTAGGAACTCTTGAGTTACTAATGTCCAAGTAATTGATGATTGGGATTCATTGACTCTAGTTCTCACTAATTGAATTAGTGGAGAGTTAGGACTTATGGACTAGGATTGATATAGCTCATTTGACTTTCCTTTACTACTAGTTAGAGGATGATTTAATGAGATTAATCCTTGCCAATTCTCATATTGTGGTTAGTGATTAGGATAGAGATCTTTGACCACCAACCCTTGCCAAGACCTTTTTAGCCATTAGTTTACTTTCTTACCATTTATCTTTCATGCTTCATATCAAAACCCCAAATATAACTCACAACCAATAACAAGACACTTCATTACAATTCCTAGGGAGAACGACCCGAGGTTTAAATACTTCGGTTTATAGATTTTAGGGGTTTGTACTTATGACAAACAAATTTTTGCATGAAAGGATTATTGTTGGTTTAGAGACTATACTTCAACGAGATTTCATTTGTGAAATTCTAAACCGTCAAAAATCCGTTCGTCACCCCATCACAGCCGCGCCTCCCACCACCATCACCACCCCCTCCCATCCTTCCCCCTTAACCCTTACTCCTCCCATTACCCATACCCGATACCCCTACCACCGGTCAGCCGCCCACCGTTGCGCCATCCGCCTCCAACCGCCGCGTCAACCACCACCACCACCACCCCGCAGCCATCTCTCTGCCCTACTTTTGTTCATACGCCTACCAGGTTCCGCCAAGCGCCACCCTTCTTTCTTTCAAAATTTTTGCATATTTTTCAATTGATGTTTCAATTTAGGATAGTTAGAGATGTATGTCGTAGTGGATTCTAGGTGATTAGGTAGACTAGGATGTGGTTAGTGGATTTAGGCCTGCTAATTGCGCTGTTCGTGCTTCTTGTTTTATCCATTTCGCAATTTTGATGTTGTTGCTGTTCATATGTTGTTCTTTCCTGTTTCATGCTGCTTTTTACACTGCTTTTTCATGTTCATATTCCGTATATATAATTGCAGCTGTATTTTAATTCATATGAACTGTTCTGCTTGCTCTTTATTACCCAGGAACATCCATTTTAGCCGGAATGCTGCCCAAATTTCTGTAAACTGTTTTGATTTTCATTCTTGTTTTGGTTTTGGCAATTTGAATTCTGCTTTACTCAACTTTTACCGAACCAATTCATGAATGCACGGGCAAGCTCTCTTATTCTTTTTGATTTCCTGGTTAATAAATTGCATTTTTGATGATTCGCTTCCAATTTTTGCTATTTCCATTTCTCTATGAATCATCATCAACCTGATTTCCTTGTTTGAATATGAGTTGACTGTAGCTTATAATTGTGAATTCTTGTTACTTGGAAACCTATTATCATGCCACTTACTCTGACTTTCTTTTTACAAACTCACTGCTTTCAACTCTCTAACCTCTTTTTCAATCCTAACCAACCTAACTTTCAAACCATCTCTTCTTGGTTTTTCACTATTTTCTTTAACCTTTCTAACTCAAGGCATGATTATTTTCCCTAATCAACATGAATTCTACTTATATTACATTTTGGATTGAACTTTCTCATCTCAGCTTTTTAACTCTGAAACAATCCAAAATGCATAACGATTCAACTCATTTCATTATTTTATTGCTCCTTTGCCACTATGTGCTTATCTTGTAAATTGCCTACTTGTTTTCCCGCTTTTATTATATCCTAAATTTCTGTTTTTCAGGATGTCTGACACTCAAAGAAAAGGAAAAGGAAAGGCAACAACTGGCAAACGGAAAAGCGGTGAATCCTCTATGTCTCTCCTGGAGCTTATGCATGATGACTCCTGGTGGGAGAAACACTTTAACCTGCAGGAGAAGGCTGACCAGCTCATCCCTGCCACTGATCCAATTAAGTTTGCAAACCGATACTGTGACCTAAAGTATCCGGTGTTTGCCACCTCCAGAAATCTGTACCTGGAGAGGACTTTGAAAATTCCAGAAGAACTACAGCAGTACACCTCCGATCAGATCAATCAAAGAGGCTGGTTCTTCTTGGAGAGAAATTTGACTAAGGTCAATGCTTCCTGGGTAAGAGAGTTTTACTGCAATTATTTCAAGACTTCCCTGGATACAGTGCACCTCAGAGGGAAGCAGATACCGGTCACTGACGAGGCCATTGAGGATATTCTGTGCCTTCAGCCTAAGTCAGATCAGCCTGACGGTTACCAAAAGGCTAAAGAGGATATGAGGTTTTTGAGATTTGACTGGGACACTGTCAAGGAGAGGATAGCCCTTGACCCTACTGTCCCCTGGGTCATGGGTAAGAACACTACCACGCCTAAAGGAATCAAGCGGATATACTTGAATGATGAGGCTCAGCTCTGGCACCAGATCCTCAGTAACTTTATTATGCCAAGCACTCATGAGACGGAGCTGCCTGCTGCTATGATTACCCTCCTCTGGTGTGTGATGGAGGGTAAGGACCTGTACCTGCCACGATTCATCCGGCACTATATGTTCAGGGTCCATGTCAGAGGCACCCTCCCTTTCCCTTACCTGGTTACACAGCTAGGCCGTCGAGCTGACGTGCCATGGGAGGATGCTGATGAGAAGCCACCTGCTGCGGACTGCAAGAAGCTCATTCCTCATAGCAGGAACTTTCTGGCTTTAGGCTACAAATCTCCATTCCTTCCTGCTTCTGATGAGACTACCACACCTTCAGCTGCCCCCTCTTCTTCCACTGCTGCCCCACCCACTACACCTCCAGCTGCTCCTGAGCCTATTTACCATTTGGTACATCGACTCTTCACCCGCTTGGATCGTATGGAGCGTCGCAGCAAGCGACGCTATGAGCACGTCAAGTTGATGATCTGTTCCGGCGGCGACATCCCCTCCGAGCCTGACACCCCTTCTGATACATCTGAGGTGGAGGAGGATGCTCACGAGGAGGAGACCCCCACCCAGGCTGCACAGGTAGGACCGGAGCAGGCTACACCACAGCAGGAGCAGCCACAGCAGATTCAGACCGCCGATACAGAGATTCCTATCCAGTCAGAGCCTCCTCTCCAGCAGACAGATCCTCCTACGCTCATCCAGTCTGCAGACCATCAGGCCTCTACAGAGACTCTAGCAGCCCATCCTTCCAGTGATGACACTCCTTCACACCCGGCTTGAGTGAGCATCGGGGACGATGCTTTATTTTAAGTGTGGGGAGATCACCATATCTGGCGTATTTTTTGGTGAACCACTACAGACTCTTTTATCTTATTTTGGTTATTTTTCTGTATTTTTATCCTTATTTTTATTTTTCAGTACTTATACATTGTCCCTTTTACGTATTTTTATGTTATTTCTGCATTTTGCACCTTAGTTCATATTTTAGCCATTTAGTTTAGTTGCAATTCTAACTTATTAGTTATGGAATATGTGGATTAATTAGTATAGTTTACCCTTTTAGCATATGATAGTTTGGTTTAAATTAAAAATAAAAAGGAAGTAAACTAGAAACTTTAACAGAATAAAAAATAATCCACACCATGTATATAGAACATAACATGTTAGTTAGTTAACAACATCTCATCAAGGAGGAACACTAAAACTTTAAAGCCACCCAAAATAAATTTTACATTGAGAATAATGGGAACCCTTAATTTCTACTTGCACGACATGTATAATTGATATATGATTTTTGAGCTAGAGAACACACAGCCTGTGAGTTTTGAGCTTAATTGTATGGTTACATTCAAACCATAAATTTTATTCCTGTGTGTTTTGCCCTTCTTTTTATTCTGATGTTCTTTGCTTTGTTTTAATCTATATGTCCGATTATAGAATATAGATACATACCAAGAAAGTGATTGAGGCCATTACTTGAATTATTTACTCACATATCCCAAAGTAGCCTACCTTTTACATCACCCTTGTTAGCCCCCTTGAGCTTCTTAATCCCCCCTCCCCTTTTTTCTGTAAACCACATTACTAGCCTTAAGCAGAAAAACAAAAAAAATCCCAAGTTAAATCCTTGATTAGCTTAAGATAAGGTATTGTGTATAATCTAAATGTGGGGAACTTTATGGGAACATGGATGATAAGAACAAAGGTAAAAAGCTAAAAAGAATAAAAATGTTCAAAATAAAAATTTTGGGAAGCATGCTCATGTGAAATCAAAACAATTGAATTACCATGTGCATTAAAAAAAATGTGTATCATTTATTTATTTGAATAAAGGGATACAAAAATTCCCCAATTGCAAAATAAAAAGAATCAATGCACATGGGATAAAATTAAAGTTAATGCATGAGCTTGCAATACAAAGTGAGAAAACTATGGGAAAATAGGTTGAGAAGCTTTAAATTACAAAATATGTGTGTTAGGTGAGATCTTAGACTAGTCAAGGACTCACTTATTTAGCTCACTTAACCTTATACATATACCATTACCCTTACCATGGCCACATTACAACCTTGGAAAAGACCTCATGATTTTTGTATGTCTGTATTCTATAATTGTTGATTGGTTAGATGAAGAACAAAGTTATAGAAAGTAAGGATAAAAAGAAGAATAGAGTGATTAACCCAATAAACACTGAGTGACTAGAGAGTAAACACCAAATCCAGTGAGGGTTCAATAGCTCATCACCATATATCTCTGCTTAAATTGTTAATTGTCTTGCAAGTTTGAAAAATATTTTTCTTACCCATCTCAATTGTAAACGTGCTCTTACATTATCTAAGGTTGGCTATGCATATATGATTCCTTGAGAATGTGAATTAATTTAGCTACATATAAGTTTTATATACAATTTAATAAAAATCAGAATTGCATGATTCATTTAGGTAGTTGCATTTAGGATAGATTGCATTGCATGAGATTCCGCCACTTTACCTTACTCCTTATCTTGGATTTAGCATGAGGACATGCTATTGTTTAAGTGTGGGGAGGTTGATAAACCCATATTTTATGATATATATTTTGCTCAATTCAAGAGATTTATTCAATCTTTCACCCACTTATTCATGTAAATTGCATGTTTTTACTTTCCCTTCCGTATTATGTGATATATGTGAATTACATGTTTCCTATGCTTTAAAAATAATTATTTTAATTACCCTTTATTACCATTCGATGTCGTGATTTATGTGTTAAGTAGTTTCAGATCTTCTAAGGCAAGAATGACTTAAAGGATGGAAAGGAAATATACAAAAATGGAAGGAAAGCACAAAATGGAGTTTTTGTAGAAACTGGCATCGATGCGAACACATGGACGACGCGGCCGCATGCCCATCGCGAAAAGGCAGCGACGCGAACGCGTGACTGACGCGGCCGCGCGCCTCAAGCAGAACAAAGGTGATGCGGACGCATGACCGAAGCAAACGCGTGACAAGGAAAACTCCAGATGACGCGACCGCATGACCCACGCGGCCGCGTGACAGACGCTACGCACCAGAAATTACAGAAAATGCTCCCAGCGATTTCTGAAGCCCTTTTTGGCCCAGATCCAAGTTCAGAGAGCACAGATTAGATGATATAAAGTGGGGAAATGCATCCATTCAGGAGAGATCTCCAATTAGTTACTTTTGATGATTTAGATGTAGTTTTTAGAGAGAGGTTCTCTCCTCTCTCTTTTAGGATTAGGATTTAGGATTTTTCTCGCTTTCATGATTATCCCTTTTTATCAGGTTCAATATCCCTTTTTATTATTTTTTCAATTTAATTCATGAACTTTTCCATGTTACAATTGATTTTCTATTTAATATATCTTGAGGTATTTCAGACTTATGATTGTTTTCTTTAATTTATTAATGTTCTCAATTTATCCAAATTATTTTCATTCAAGTAGAATTTCTTCCCTTTTGGCTTTGGTTAAGTAATTGGTGACTCTTGAGTTATCAAACTCATCGTGATTGATAATTGTTACAGTTGCTAGTTGACTTAAATTCCAATAACTCTAGTCTTTCCTTAGGAATTAACTAGGACCTGAGGATCAAACTAATTAGTTCACTTGACTAACCTTTGTTTAGCAAGGGTTAACTAAGTAGGATTAGAATCCAATTCTCATCACCATTGATAAGGATAACTAGGATAGGACTTCCAGTTCTTATACCTTGCCAAGAGTTTTATTTTATAGTTATTTATTTATTTTATTTGTCATACTTCTTCTTTACTTTCAAAACCCCCAATCTACAAGACTCATAACCATTAATAAGAACATACTTCCCTGCAATTCCTTAAGAAGACGACCCGAGGTTTAAATACTTCGGTTATCAATTTATTTAGGGGTTTGTTACTTGTGACAACCAAAACGTTTGTACGAAGAGATTTCTGTTGATTTAGAAACTATATCTACAACGCGACTATTGTTATAAAATTATTTACTAGCAAAAATCCTATCGTCAGTTGCCTCCCAATAAGCGCTTCTTTAATGTCAGTAGCTTGACAGTGAAGCTCTTAGAGAGCTTCACAGAGACTCAGAGCTTGATGTTGGCCTCCTAACTCCAAACTTAGAAGTTGAGTGTGGGGGCTCTGCTTGACTCTGTATTGAGAGAAGCTTTTCATGCTTCCTCTCCATGGTTACAGAAGAAGATCCTTGAGCCTTAAACACAAGGTAGTCCTCATTCAATTAAAGGACTAGCTCTCCTCTGTCCACATCAATCACAACTCTTGCTGTGGCTAGGAAGGGTC
The DNA here is from genome assembly GCF_003086295.3 of Arachis hypogaea. Lineage (NCBI taxonomy): Eukaryota > Viridiplantae > Streptophyta > Magnoliopsida > Fabales > Fabaceae > Arachis > Arachis hypogaea. The sequence goes on from NC_092048.1 coordinate 105,987,147, forward strand.
TTCCAAGGATGATGGATTCATCTTCATCCTTCCCAGTATCTAGGATTATGAAGTCAGCAGGGATGTAATAGCCTTCAACCTTTACTAAAACATCCTCTACAAGTCCATAAGCTTGTTTCCTTGAATTGTCTGCCATCTCTAGTGAGATTCTTGCAGCTTGCACCTCAAAGATCCCTAGTTTCTCCATTACAAAGAGGGGCATGAGGTTTATACTTGACCCAAGGTCACACAGAGCCTTCTCAAAGGTTATGGTGCCTATGGTACAGAGTATTAGGAACTTTCCAGGGTCCTGTTTCTTCTGAGGTAATTTCAGTTGAACTAGATCATTCAGTTCCTTGATGAGCAATGGAGGTTCATCCTCCCAAGTCTCATTACCAAATAACTTGGCATTCAGCTTCATAGTTGCTCCTAAATATTGAGCAACTTGCTCTTCAGTAATATCTTCATCCTCTTCAGAGGAAGAATACTCATCAGAGCTTATGAATAGCAACAGTAAGTTCAGTGGAATCTCTATGGTCTCTATATGAGCCTCAGATTCCTTTGGTTCCTCATTAGAGAACTCCTTAGTGGCTAGTGGACGTCCATTGAGGTCTTCCTCATTGGAAATCACTTCTTTTTCTTCCTCTCCAGGTTTGGCCATGTTGGTTATAGTTATGGCCTTGCACTCTCTTTTTGGATTCTCTTCTGTATTACTTGGGAGAGTACTAGAAGGGAGTTCAGTAACTCTTTTACTCGGCTGACCCACTTGTACCTCCAAATTTCTAATGGGAGACCTTGCTTCAGTCATGAAACTGAGAGTGGTCTTAGATAGATCAGAGACTACAGTTTCTAAGTCAGAGTGGCTCTGCTTAGAATTCTCTGTCTGTTGCTGAGAAGATGATGTAAAAGGTTTATTATTGCCAAAACGTGCTCTCCCACCATTATTATTATTGAAGCCTTGATTAGGCTTCTGTTGATCTTTCCATAAGAGATTAGGATGATTCCTCCATGAAGGATTGTAGGTGTTTCTATAGAATTCTCCCATGTAATTCACCTCTTCCATTGCAGGATTCTCAAGGTCATAGGCTTCTTCTTTAGAGGAAGCTTCATTAGTACTGCCTGTTGCAGCTTGCACTCCAGATAGACTCTGAGAAATCATATTGACTTACTGAGTCAATATTTTGTTCTGAGCCAATATTGCATTCAGAGTATCAATCTCAAGAACTCCTTTCTTTTGAGTTGTCCCATTATTCACAGGATTCCTTTCAGAAGTGTACATGAACTGGTTATTTGCAACCATTTCAATAAGTTCCTGGGCTTCTGCAGGCGTCTTCTTCAGATGAAGAGATCCTCCAGCAGAGTGATCCAATGACATCTTGGATAATTCAGACAGACCATCATAGAATATACATATGATGCTCCATTCTGAAAATATGTCAGAAGGACACCTTCTGATCAATTACTTGTATCTTTCCCAAGCTTCATAGAGGGATTCAGCTTCCTTATGTCTGAAGGTTTGGACTTCCACTCTAAGCTTACTCAACTTCTGAGGTGGAAAGAATTTGGCCAAGAAAGCATTGATCAACTTTTCCCAAGAGTCCAGGCTATCTTTAGGTTGTGAGTCCAACCATGTTCTAGCTCTGTCTCTTACAGCAAAGGGGAAAAGCATAAGTCTGTAGACCTCAGGATTAACCCCATTGGTCTTAACAGTGTCACAGATTTGCAAGAATTCAGCTAAGAACTGATGAGGATCTTCCAATGGAAGTCCATGAAACTTGCAATTCTGCTGCATCAGAGAAACTAATTGAGGCTTAAGCCCAAAGTTGTTTGCTCTAATTGCAGGAATTGAGATGCTCCTTCCACAGAAGTCAGAAGAGGGTGCAATAAAGTCACCAAGCATCTTCCTTGCATCTCCACCGTTGTTGTTGGGTTCGGCCATCTTTTCTTCTTTTTCAAAAAATTCTGTCAGGTCCTCTCCAGAGTGTTGTGCTTTAGCTTCTCTTAGCTTCCTCTTTAGAGTCCTTTCAGGTTCCGGATCAGCTTCAACAAGAATATTCTTATCCTTGCTCCTGCTCATATGAAAAAGAAGATAAGAGAACAGAAAAGAATAGGAATCCTCTATGTCACAATATAGAGATTTCTTTATGTGAGTAGAAGAATAGAAGAGTAGAATGAAGAAGAGAGAGGATGAAGAATTCGAACACAGAGAGGGAGAAGGGTTCGAATTATAAGAAGAAGAGAAGTGTTAGTAAATAAATAAATAAATAGAAAGAGATGAGAGAGAGAAAATTTGAATTTTAAATTAAAATAAAAAAATTTTTGTTTTTATTTTAATTATTGGTTAGTATTCGAAAATTAAGGGAAGAAATAAAATAAAATTTGAAAACTATATAAATTAATTAATTAAAAAGATTTTTGAAAAAGTGGTTAATTGTGATTTTCAAAAATTGGAGAGAGAAAAGTAGTTAGGTGATTTTGAAAAAGATATGATTGAAATAGTAAACTTTTAAAATCAAACAAAAGTCAAGTAGTTAATTGAAAAAGATTTGAAAATCAATTTTGAAAAGATAAGAAGTTAAAAAAAGATTTTGAAATTGATTTTGAAAAATATATGATTGAAATTTTATTTTGAAAAAGATTTGGAAAAGAAATTAAAAAGATTTGATTTTTAAAATTAAAGTTGATTACTTGACTAATAAGAAACTAAAAGATATGATTTTAGAATTTAAAGATTGAACCTTTCTTAATAGGCAAGTAACAACTTGAAAATTTTTGAATCTAAACATTAAATGTTAGCATTAATTTCAAAAATGTGAAACAAAATTAAGAAAAAGATTTTGAAAATCAATTTTGAAAATTTTTTAAAATAATAAAAAAATGAAAAAGATTTGATTTTTGAAAATGATTTGAAAAAGATAGAATTTTTAATTTGAAATTTTGACTTGACTAATAAGAAACAACCAAATTTTAAAACTTTTGACTAAATCAATCAAAATTTCGAAATTTATGAGAAGAATAAGGGAAAGATATATTTTTTATTTTTGAAATTAATGAGGAAAGAGAAAAACATCAAACAGACACAAGACATAAGAAATTAAAATCAAAACAACTAATGTATGCAAGAACACTTTGAATGTCAAGATGAACACCAAGAACACTTTGAAGATCATGATGAACACGAAGAACATATTTTTGAAAATTTTTAAGAAAAGAAAAACATGCAAGACACCAAATTTAGAAATTTTTAAACTATAGACACTAATAATTCAAGAATACATATGAAAAATAAGAAAAGATATAAAAAAAGAAAATGTAAAGATCAAACAAAGACAATCATCAAGAACAATTTGAAGATCAATGAAGAACAAAACTCAATGCATGGATTTTCGAAAACTTTTGAAGAAAGATTAGAAAGATGCAATTGACACCAAACTTAAAATTTGACACAAGACTCAAACAAGAAACACAAAATTTTTTTAGTTTTTATGATTTTATAAATTTTTTTTGGATTTTTTGAAAATTATTTGGAAGAAGAAAATAAATAAATTCAAAATTTTTAATAGGAATTCCAGGAATCATGCAATGTTAGTCTAAAGTTTCGGTCCAAAAATTTAGACATGGCTTAATTGCCAGCCAAGCTTTATGTGAAAGCTTCGGTCCAAAAGATTAGACATGGCCAAATAGCCAGCCAAGCTTCAGCATACAAATCAGACATACAACAGCTGAATTGATGAGAATCAAAAAGCTCTTGCAATGATAAGTGAAAGCCTCAGCCCAAAAAAATTAGACATGGCTTAGCAGCCAGCCAGGCTTCACATATCATCTGAAACTCTAGAATTCATTCTTAAAAATTCTGAAGAACAAATATTTTTTTTTTTGAATTTTTTTTCGAAAATAAAAATAAAATAAAATTACCTTATCTAAGCAACAAGATGACCGTCAGTTGTCCAAACTCGAACAATCCCCGGCAACGGCGCCAAAAACTTGGTGCACAAAATTGTGATCTTTAACAATGGTGCCAAAAACTTGGTACGCACAATCTTAATCTCAACTCTTTTTCACAAGTCCGCACAACTAACCAGCAAGTGCACTGGGTCGTCCAAGTAATACCTTACGTGAGTAAGGGTCGATCCCACGGAGATTGTCGGCTTGAAGCAAGCTATAGTCATCCTTGTAAATCTCAGTCAGGTAGATTCAAATGGTTATGAGGTTTTGATAATTAAAATATAAATAGAATATAAAATAAGATATAGATACTTATGTAATTCATTGATGGGAGTTTCAGATAAGCATCTGGAGATGCTTTGTTGCTTCTGAACTTCTGCTTTCCTATTACCTTCTTCCAACCATGCGTTACCTCCTTCCATGGCAAGCTGTATGATCCTCTCGGATGAAAACAAATCCATATGCGCTGTCACCGCACGGCTAATCATCTGTCGGTTCCCGCTAGCGTCGAAATAGGACCATTGTCCTTTTGCACACTGTCACTTGTGCCCCACATTCGCAGGTTTGAAGCTCGTCACATTCATCCTTTCCCAGATCCTACTCGGAATACCACAGACAAGGTTTAGACTTTTCGGATCTCAGGAATGCTACCAATGGTTCTAGCCTATACCACGAAGACTCTGATCTCACGGAATGGAATGCTCTGTTGTCAGGAGAGGCAATCATGCGTCGTGAACTAGGAGGCCAAGAGATACACACTCAAGCTATTGCAGATAGAACGGAAGTGGTTGTTAGGCACGCGTTCATAAGTGAGAATGATGATGAGTGTCACGGGTCGTCACATTCATCAGGTTGAAGTGCGAGTGAATATCTTAGAGAAGAAGTAGGCGTGAATTGAATAGAAAAATAGTAGTACTTGTATTAATTCATGAAGAACAGCAGAGCTCCACACCTTAATCTATGGGGTGTAGAAACTCTACCATAGAAAATACATAAGTGAAAGGTCTAGGCATGGCTGTGAGGCCAGCCTCCAAATGTGAACATACAAGTTCCAGAATATCCAAAACTCAAAATATTTTAAAATAAATCTCTAAAAATAGTTTTTATACTAAACTAGTAACCTAGGGTTACAGAAAATGAGTAACTAAGTGCAGATAGTGCAGAAATCCACTTCTGGGACCCACTTGGTGTGTGCTTGGGCTGAGCATTAAAGCTTTTCCGTGCTTAGGCTGTTCCTGGAGTTAAACGCCAGCTTTGGTGCCAGTTTGGGCGTTTAACTCCAATTCTGGTGCCAGTTTGGGCATTTTACGCCAAGATGTTTTAGGCTGATTTTGAACGCCAGTTTGGGCCATCAATTGGGCTTTTGGAGCTCCAGAAAATCCACTTCGAGTACAAGAAGGTCAGAATCCAACAGCATCTGCAATCCTTTTTCAGCCTCTGAATCAGATTTTTGCTCAAGTCCCTCAATTTCAGCCAGAAAATACCTGAAATCACAGAAAAACATACAAACTCATAGTAAAGTTTGGAAATGTGATTTTTGAATAAAAACTAATAAAAATATAATAAAAGGTAATAAAAATATACTAAAAACTATGTAAAAACAATGCCAAAAAGGGTATAAATTATCCGCTCATCAGTCAGCCATGCGTACGCATCGCTGGTCTTTTCACTGGCCATGCGTAGGCGCCAGCCACGCGTGTGTGTCATTTATATGCTGCACCAATCACGCGTACGCGTCGTCCATGCGTGCGCATCGCTACCAGATTCTAAAATCCTTAATTTCTCGTGTTCCTTCCACTTTTGAATGCTTCCTTTCCATCCTCTAAGCCATTCCTACCCTAGAAAACACTTAACAAACATATCACGACATCGATGGTAATGAAAGAGGATTAAGAATTAGCAAATTTAAGGCCAAAGAAGCATGTTTTCAATCATAACACAAAATTAGGAAGGATTTGTAAAACGATACAATTTATATGAATAAGTATATGAATAATTGATAAAATCTACTCAATTCAATACAAAATAAACCGTAAAATAGTGGTTTATCAGTGGATAACCGTCCTTTTTATCTAGGGATTGTTGAGATCTCCCTTCTAGAAGTGGGTGAGAGATATTAGGAGTTAGATGTAACTCCTTCAGAATGGGGTACAGCGTTTTGCCCGACCTCTTAAGAGATCAGTTATGTGGTAGCTGCCTTTTTAGGCTTTCTCTGTTTTTTGGTCTGGCTTATGTTTTGGGTCAAGGTATGAACAGTGCCCCGCTTGAGTCCGAGCTTTCATGAGGTCGGGCTCGAACATTCGTGGTTCTAATTTCCTTTGTCAGATACGCCGCCTTCATAAGGTCGAGTAGACGACGTTTATAATTTTGAAACCTTGCATTTTTTTTGGTATACGTTACGCAGCAGTTTTCTTTGTTTTTGTGTGTGGCATTTAAAGAGGGTGCGAAATGCCTTTTTTTGCCCCTTGACTCTTATAAGTGCTCAACTTTTTCCCCTCTTTAAACAACTTATTTTTTCCAAGTCTTTTTTCTAGAACTGATTTGTACAACTCGTTCTTTCCGAGTTATTTAAGGCTTGTAGGCTCTGTATGACTGGTTTTAGCACATCTTACTTAACCAAAGAATATTTCTTGTCCTAGTTTCATACAACTCGTTCAGTTCGAGTTGTTTTGAGGATACATGACTTGTTTTAATACAAATCACCTTTCTGAAACTTATTCTGATTTCTTACGACTTGTTTTGATAGAAATTGTTTATTTCAAAACTCGTAAATATTTCTGAGTATAACCTCATCTAGCTCGTTCGATGCGAGTAGTTTTAAGGTCTTACGATTTGTTTCATTTCAAATCGTTTAATTAAAACATGGCTATTTCTTGATCTAATTTCATATAACTCATTTAAATTCGAGCTATTTTTAAGACTTCAATGATTTGTTCAACTCGTTCATTCTGAGTTAGGTGACTTGTTTCTTATACAAGTCACTCTTTTGAAGCAAAAATAGTTATATATCAAGTTGTTTTGCGCGATTTGTTTTAATACAAATTGCTTAGATCATATGGTTATTTTTTACTCGATTTTGTTCAACTCATGAGCTTGAGTTGTTTTAGATCATCAAGCTGTATTATAACTATTGGACACCAATTTGAACCTCATCACTTTATCTGAGCGACCATTGAAAAGGTCAGCTCGTGATTTTTGCGCTTTGTCGAGCATAAATTGGCGCCTTAAGTGAAGGGATTATATCCTTATTCCCTCCTCTTTCTAGTTTTTACAAGGTTGTCATCCTTGTGTATGATACAACTCGTTTTACCCAAGTTGTTTTAGAGGATAGTTTTTATGTTTCAATTTTGTTCAAAAACGTTTACAATCCTTTCTTTCCTTTTTAACTCGTTTTTATACGAGTCATTTGGTTGAAGGATTTTTGTTTTGATTTTACTTTAGTGATTCATTTTGATACAAATCACTTTTTAATGCTTTGCTTTAATGATTTGTTTTGATACAAATCACTTTTAAATATTTGCTTTTAGATAGACACGACTTGTGCTTGACACAATTTCGTTGAAAATATGGTTGACTGGCACAACTCGTTTAATATGAGTTGTCCTTATGTTGTTGTGAATGCTAGAACAAGTTTACTTTGAACAACTTGTTTTTGTGAAATTGTTCCATTTTATACGACTAGGTCATTTATTTTTAGAACTTGTAGAGATGAGATCGTGGGCTTGAGATTTTGTACGATTCATTTGTTACCCGTGTGGATCGAGTTGTTAAATCGTATTTATCCCTCAAGGGGCATATTTAGTTAAGTTACTTTTGTGACTTGTTCTAAACACAACTTTTTCAACCCATTTGGCCCGAGCTGTTTCGAGGTGTTTTCTTTCCAATTTGCGTATGTAACTTCTTTCCACTAATTGGTTCCTCGTCACTTCATCCAGGCAATTTCTATATGATCAGCCCGTGATTTTTGCGGTTTATCGAGCTTCAATTGGTATGTGTTAATTGTAGAAAATCAATTTTCATAAGGAATTGTTTTATCTCCTTAAGTTGGAGGTGTGTCGCAACCTGGGTAGTTCATCACCTTTGAGGTCGGACACTTTGTAGTAGCCCTTTTCTAAGATTTCAGTAATCTTGTAGGGTCCTATCCAGTTTGCTGTCAGATTTTCTTTGCCCGACATCTGTAACCTGATATTATGTCTTATCAGGATGAGGTCATTTGTGGCAAATCTTGTAGCCATCCTTTGTCTCAAAATCTCTTTTCTTATCCGAGTTTGTTCTCGAATTTCTGAAAAGAGATCGAGTTCTTTTTATTTTTATTTTTTGTGCCTCGACATCAATGTTGAATATCGCCCTTGGTTTTCCTTTTATTTATATCAATAGAAATCATGGCTTCTGTGCCATATGCATGAATAGTATCCCTGCTCGAGGTCGAGTTTCATGAAGTCGGACTCGAGCATTTAGTCATGTCATTCTTGAATCTTACTATTTGTTGCTATGTGATTTTTATAACTTATTTTGGACTCTCTTTCTGAGAGGTCGGATAACTTGTTTTATACTTGTTGTGTCAACCTAGTAAGGTCGAATACTTATCTCTTGGCTTGAGGAGGCATTCTTACAAATCACCATCCTTTTTCAATTTGTTTTACAAATTATTGTAAGGTCAGGTTTACATTCTCTTCGTGTTGATGTTTGATTATCATCACGCTGTCCTCAATTTATTTTTGTGATTCATTTTAGGTTTGCCCCTTGCCAGCTTGTTTTAGTACAAGTGGCTTAATGAGGTTGGACCATGATTTGTATTTACAACTTCTTACACCACTTTGGATCTTGTCACTTCAAGTCAGAAAAAGTATGCATTAGGAAGTAAGGTGTGCTTTCTAGCTGTAGTATCGCTTTTGTTGTAGACATGGCACAATCTAGGTAGATTGTTTTCGAGTAAGTCGGATATGTTGTAGTAGTTCTTTTAACAAGTCTTAAGTGACTTTGTTGGGATCTTTTTCATTTTGGTGTTAGCTTTTCTTCGTCCGATTTTGGCTCGATGTCATTTTGGATCAAGACGAGGTTGCCAGTTGAGAAATTTCTTCGTATGACCTTCTCATGGCCATTTATGCTTGGGATCTGGTTCTTGAAGTCGTACCTCGAGAAAAAGGTCGGACTTTTTTTATAAGCTCTAAGCTTATCCTACCATGTTGTAAAGTCTGACCTTTAAAAGAGGTCGGATTTTTCCTTGTGAGCTCTTAAAGAGATCAGATTTTTCTTTATAAGTTCAGAGATTTTAAACCTTATTGTAGTCTGACCCTTAAAAGAGGTCAGATTTTCTTCGTAAGCTCTAAAAGAAGTCGGATTTTTATTTGTAGATTTGAATCCTCAGAAGAGGTCAGATTATCTTCATAAGCTTGGATCCTTAGAAGAGGTCAGATTTTTCTTTTTAACCTTGGAAAGAGGTCGGATTTTCTTTCTAAGCTTTGAGGTTTTCGACCTCATTATAGACTCTGATCTTTAAAAGAAGTTGGAATTTCTTTCTGGTAATCTTTGAGGTTTTCGACCTCATTGTAGAGTTGATCATGAAAGAAGTCGGATTTTTTCACAAACTCCAAAACGAGGTTGGATTTTTCCCTTGTCATCTCTAAAGAGGTCGGATTCTTCTTTGTGAGTGATGAAATGCAGAAGCTGGTGAATTAAAAATTATTAAAATGGTTACGTTGCAAGTATAGTTCTTAACTCACCGAAAATCTGCCTATCAATTTAGAAATATGTCACAGAGAGTTTGAATTAAAAATTACTGGGAGTTTTAAGTCCCAGGTCGTCTCCCAACGAGTTGCAGAAAAGTGTGCTATCTTATTAATCAGATGTTCCAAGAAGTTGAGTTAAGTAAATTGGAAATTAAATTGAGGAAATTTAAATAATATGAATAAAAGCCTTGACTGGGAGTTGATTAGTTGGAACTTCTATTGTTGATGGAGTGATTTTAAGATTAATTTGTAATTAATGGTTGTTCTGTTTGGTTATCCTTTACTAGGTAAAGGAAAGTCAAACAAGTTGGAATGTTAGATCTATTCACAAGTTGCAACCCACTTAGTTCAAAGGGATTGGCGTCAGCGATTAGATACAATCCAATAGTTAACCCAATTACAATTTTTCTTTCAATCCTTCCAACTCAAGAGTTCCTTTTAATCAACTCCTCATCAAGTGAAGAAACTACTCACTCATTGTAAATAATAAATCCATAACACATGAAAGGGAATTGAAAGAAGACATGATTATTGGAATGGAGAAATAGATTAAAAGGAAGAAATAATTCTTGTATTAAATAGTCATAAAAGTATTCAAATAACAAAATTGAACAAAGCAAAGAACATGGAAGAATGAAACCAAGTTAAGAGAACGAACTAGAATGACGAAGTCTTGATGAGGAAATAACTCTTCTCAATGTTCCAATGCTAAGACCAATTGAAAATTAAAATTCTAAAACCTAGAGAGAAAAACCTGATGCCAAGGCATCATAGGCTAGTTTCACTGGCATTTTTCTGTTAGTTTTAGTTATTTTATGCATTTTCTTGAGCTTAAAGTAACCAAAAATGGTTAAATGAAGAACAAAGTAATGAACCATCCAAACAATATGATTTTGATGCAAATTCCATGAGTTTTAGTTATATTACTTAAATGCTATGAATGAAAGATTTCTCATGAAATTTTGCAAGACTTTGATGCAATTGTTTGGATGATTTCAGGGAAGAAGAGGCTAAGCAAGGAAGCAACAAAATCAATAAAGGAAGCTTGAATATCACATGTGGAGTTTAAGTTCCAGTTTAAGCCTAAACTGGAGCTTAAACGCCAAAATCATGAAGGATAAGAAATGCTGGGATTGAAGTTTAACCTCCAGTTTGACCTCAAACTGGAGGTTAAACGCCAGAATGAAAAGCCTCACTTAAGGAGCATTCCACGTTTAACCTCCAGTTTGACCTCAAACTGGAGGTTAAACGCCAGAATGAGTATGCCACCCAGGGAGGAGTTCCACGTTTAACCTCCAGTTTGACCTCAAACTGGAGGTTAAACGCCAGAACCAGGAAGAGTACCAGGGGCCATTCCACGTTTAAGCTCCAGTTTGACTCAAACTGGAGCTTAAACGTGTTCGATAGTTTTTTCACTCCAGGGTTGCTCTCTCCATCTCCACGTTTAACCTCCAGTTTGACCCCAAACTGGAGGTTAAACGTGTTCGACACCTCCAGGGCCACCATTCCAAGCTTCCACGTTTAACCTCCAGTTTGACCTCAAACTGGAGGTTAAACGTGTTCGACCTCCAGTATGCCTCCACCCTTTTCCACGTTTAACCTCCAGTTTGACCTCAAACTGGAGGTTAAACGTGTTCGACCTCCAGGGCTGCCCTTCCTATCTCCACGTTTAAGCTTCAGTTTAACCTTAAACTGAAGCTTAAACGTGTTCGACTACATGACTCTCCAGGGCTACCTTCTTCCATTTCCACGTTTAAGCTTCAGTTTAACCTTAACTGAAGCTTAAACGTGCTTCTACAAATGGCATCACTGGAAGTGTCTGGCGTTTAAATTGCAGTTTAAGCTTAAACTACAACTTAAACGCCACTCTTGAAAAAAGGTTTCTGGGCCAAAAATATTGTGATTTAAGTTAGTCTTTGAGCACAATTATTAACTTAAACTTACTTTGGTATGAAACCCAATTGAATATCATGGTTTATGGGATTGGGCCTGAGGGATTGATGAGTTTGAAATCTCATTTATTGAGTCATGTGCCATTATTTGATTATCACTAAGTTGGCTCAATAAATGTTACAGGATTTGGATCAACAACCTCATCAAGATTATGGATCATAAACCCAAGACAAAAGGAAAGCAAGGAGAGGCCTCAAAGCCCAAGAAGCACAACTGAAGCTCAATATAGAAAGTGTATAAATAGGATAGAAGTTAAGTTAGAAAGGGGACTTTTACTTTCACTTTTAGCTAGTTTCTTTTTCTTTGTAATTGAATTCAGAGCTATGATTCACTAAACCCCCTTTCATTGGGTTAGGGAGCTCTATTGTAATTCAATGAATCAATAATAGTTTATCTTCTTCTTCAATCTTTTCTCTTGAATTTTGGTAGAAAGCTTCTCGATCTAATTCCATTGAGTAGTTGTCTTGGGAAAGAGACTACTCATACTTGGAATCCTTCGGAGCCTTGGGAAAGGAATGGAGGATTCATGCTAGAGAAGCTTTCTCACAGTGGATTGGATTGGGGTTTGGATGGATATTGTGACATGTAATCCTACCAAATTGTGGTTCATGAAATTGTGTGGTATAATCAGTGATCAAGCATCATCTCTTCTTATGAACATTTAAACCAAGGGATTGGGAATTTGTTTGTTTTTAGAGAGCATTGGTGAGCCAAGGAATTGGGATCCAATCATATAAGATTGCCAAGCAAAATTCAATGAATGCATTGGTTGAGGAAGAGATTTACATGTTTTGATTCGGAGATTTCAATATCTCCTAAACCCAATGAATTCCCCATTTCTGATTTCCACTTTCTCTTTACATTCTGCAATTCAATTCTTGCAATCATCCCCATTCCCTTTTAATTTCAGCAATTTACATTCTGCTCTTTAATTCATGCAATTTAAGATTCAGCCATTTAATTTTCTTGTCATTTACTTTTCCCGCCAATTTTACATTCCGCAATTCTCATCTCAAATCTTGATTCCGCTCAACTAGAACACACTTCTAATCCGAATTGCTCACTCAACCAATCCTTGTGGGATTCGACCTCACTCTATTGTGAGTTTTTACTTGACGACGATAACCGGTGCACTTGCCGGAAGGAATTTTGCCGATCGTGCAATTTCCTAAATCGTAGCATAACACGTTTATGCGCATCAAGTTTATGACGCCGTTGCCGGGGATTGGTTTTCGATTGACAATTCTCAAATTGGAAGCTAACTAGATTGAGCAATTTTCTCTTGCTTTGTTAATTCTGTTCTAAATACTTGTTGAATTTTAATTTCTGCACTTGGTTACATGCTTTCCTTCTTTATGCCTTTAAATTCATGCAACTAACTCACTGACTCACTAACTGTTTGAATTAATTCCTCAATTGAGCTGACCATACTCTTCCATTAACCAAGAGTATTTTACCTGTTTGTGTTTGAGCTGTGTTCTTGTATGACAGGTAGGAGAGGAGAGACATCAACTCCTCCATATACCGAACCGGAAAGGACCCTTCATAGACTTAGAAGGGAAGCAAAAGGGAAGAGAGTAGTGGGAGAAGAGGAATCTGAAGGAGAATCTGAGGACAATTTTGAGGAAGCTCTAGATCTCAACATGGATAGAGAAGTTCACAACCATGAGAGAGCTGATGGAAACAATGCCATTCCTGAGAGGAGGGTTCTTAGTTCATACATAAACCCAACCTCTGGGAATTGTGGTAGTAGCATCCAGAAACCACCCATTCAGGCCAACAATTTTGAGCTCAAGCCACAGCTAATATCATTGGTGGAAAATCATTGTTCCTTTGGAGGAAGTGCTAATGAAGACCCAAACCAACATCTCACAAAATTCCTGAGAATTTGTGACACTGTGAAGTCCAATGGAGTCCAGGAAGATGCCTATAAACTGCTCTTGTTCCCATTTTCACTTAGGGACAAGGCAGCTAAGTGGCTGGAATCATTCCCAAGGGGGAGTCTAACCACATGGGATGAGGTGGAAGGCAAGTTTCTGGCACGTTTCTACCCTCCACAAAAGGTCAATAGGCTTCGATCTGAGGTCCAGACTTTTAGACAACAAGATGGTGAAACTCTCTACGAGGCATGGGAGAGATTCAAGGACTTGACAAGGAAATGCCCACCAAACATGTTCCATGATTGGGTGCAATTGCACATCTTCTATGATGGGCTCTCTTATGAATCAAGGAAGGCTGTAGACCATTCATCAGGAGGTTCATTGAACAAGAAAAAGACCGTGGAAGAAGCCATTGAAGTGATCGAGACAGTGGCCGAGAATGAGTACTACTATGCATCAGAAAGGCACAACACTAAGGGAGTCATGGAGCTGAACCATGTTGATACAATTCTAGCCCAAAACAAGGTGTTTGCCAAGCAACTAGCAGAGCTTACCAGGCAATTAGAAACAAAGCAAGTGGCTGCAATACACACACAAGATCAAGAGGAAGTAGGCATTGAAGGAGGTGATTGGGATGAGGTTAACTATGTGGGAAACCAACAAAGGCAATCATATGATCCACACTCCAACACTTACAACCCAGGCTGGAGAAACCACCCAAACTTTGGGTGGGGAAACCAACAAACCCAACCACAAAACCACAAACCTTACAACCACAACCAACAAAACAATTCCACATACCAAAACTCCAACCAAAGATCATACCAAGCCACACAAAACACTTACCCCCAATCATCATATCATGGCCAAAATAATCAACATACCCAACCTAATCCGAACCAACAATTTCAAGATCAATTAAACCGGATGGAAGGAATGATGGCAACCATGAGCCAAGACATAATTGAATTGAAGAGCTTCAGGGATGATGTGAGAACTACCTTAAGAAACCATGGTGAAAAACTCAAAAGGTTGGAATCTCAAGTAGGAGAGCTATCTCAACAGGCACCCAAATCAACTGCAGTGTTCCCTAGTGACACAGAAAAGAATCCTAAGGGGGAACAAAAGAGAGTAAGATGGGAAGAGTGCAAGGCCATCACCATATTGAAGGAAGTCTCAGAAGAAGAAGGAATCAGGTCCTCACAGCAGGAACCAGAAATCTTGAAAGAAGATGTGGAAGAAGTTAAGCAGGAAAGTGGAACTGAGCAAGCCAAGGATCTGCAAAAAGGCATGATGGAAGTATACCAACCAAAAGCACCATTTCCTGAGAGGTTAGGAGGAGGTGAAAAAAGGAAAACCTATTCAAGGTTTCTAGATACATTTAATTCTCTGCATGTCAATATTCCCTTTCTTGAGATTCTTCATCAAATGCCCACACACATCAAGTATTTAAAGGAATTGTTAAGCAAGAAAAGAGTTTTGAAGGGAGGACAAACGGTAACAATGAACAAAGAATGCAGTGCTCTCATCAAGAAGGACACACTCTCTAAGAAAACGGACCCAGGAAGTTTTCATATCCCTTGCATCATAGGGGAAACAAAAATTGACAGAGGATTCTGTGATCTAGGAGCTAGCATAAATGTGATGCCTCTAACTCTTATGAAGAGGCTACAACTGAACGAGGTGAGATCCACTGATGTAATCATACAACTGGCTGACAAAACTCAGAAGCAAGCTGAAGGGGTAGTTGAAAATGTGCTGGTGAAAGTAGGAGATTATTATTTCCCCACAGACTTTGTCATTGTGGACATGGAGGAAAGCTATTTACACCCTATCATTCTGGGCAGACCATTTCTAGCCACTACTAGAGCGCTCATAGATGTAGAACAAGGAGAACTAATTCTGAGAATACATGATGAACAGCTCATTTTCAAAGTCTTCAAACCTGCATCTGAGCCTGAACCAGAATCTGAAAAGCCTAAAGATGATAGTAGCCATCCGTGTTTGGAGGAAAGTAATCCAGCAGCTGAGACTCTAAAACAGTCATTGGAAGGCAAACAAGAGTTGCAAGAGTTAGAGCCACAAGAATCAGTGGAAACAGATCAGAAGGATCCTCCTGACATAAAGGTCAATGAAGAAATCCTCAAGAGAAAGGGAAGAGTGATAGGGAGATTGCCAAGAGGATGGAGAAACAAGAAAATTCCCACTGAAGGTTTTTCTCCGGGAGATAAAGTGATCTCAAGTCATTATCTGCCAATCCCACCTGGCCTCAAGACCATTCCTTCCCAGCTCCCTCAAGTGTTCACAATCAAGAAAGTTCTTTCTATGGAACATTTAGAGGTCATGAATGAATCAAGAGGGGACGTTTTCATAGTGAGAGGAGAGGACGTCAAGCACTACAATCCACCCTAACAAGGGACAACCGTCAAGCTAATGACGTTAAACAAGCGCTTGTTGGGAGGCAACCCAACCTGAGGTAATACCTTTTTGCTGTTTCTTTTATTTGTTTCAATAAAAGGGGTAAAGTAGTTTCTGTGCATTGCAAAGAATTAAGTTGGTGTTTCACACCAAACAATGAATTCATGGATCCATAAGTCAAAGGGGAATGTGTGACTCTAAGTTTGGTGTTCCACCATAAAGATCAACTGAACACAACAACCTTTGAATTATGTGAAAGGAACAACTATTCTAAGCAGTCACAGAAATGCTTAAAACCCTTAGTAGCAACATCATTCCAAGATAACTCAAGGATTCAAAGAACACAGAGAAGTAAGTGGGAGACTAAGTTTGGTGTTCACACACCAACTTAAGAATCCGATACTTACCCACACATAGTTGAGCTAACCACTTAAGTGCTTGAGGAGCAAGCAACTTCATTACTCTTTGCAGGAAAGGAAACAAGAACCTTAAAGCATGAAGCAACATTTAGGAAGAAGAAGGAGAAATCAAAGTGTTTCCTGACAACAAAGAGAAAACAAGGAATTTCACAAGGTGGTATTATTCCTTGATAATTCTTTAAAAAGGTTAAACAAAAGCATGCGTGTTCTGGTTTAAACTGTAAATGTTGACTCTTTCTGGAATGTGTAGTTTTTTTTGTTAATTGCTTTGAATAAAGTGAATGCTTAGATGTTTGGATATAACTTCACCTTCTTAAACAAGTGCCTGCCATGCTTGTTCTGTTTCCAAAAATAAAAGAAAAGCTTGAACAAAAGTAACTTGGCTAAATTAGTGACAAATCAAGTAGAATTAAGTGGTGGTATGCATGCTTGATTGTTTAGTCACATCACTAAAATTAGAGTGTAGAATTATCATTTTTTATGTAGAAGTAAAAATTGTCTATGGATCTTGATGAATAAATGTCTTTGGCCATGAAAAAGAAAGAAAAAGCCACGGAAAAAGGCAACCAAAAAGCAAAAAAATTGAGAAAATAAGCTAGGCACCAATGGTTTGAACTTCTGAGACAAATGCCTGTGGTGTTTATGTATTAAGGATATGCTTGGATGAATAGGTTCTGAGGAGTGTTTCAACACTTGGTAACTTGGGTTAACTAACCCGGGATTATCAACCAAAAGTCCATTATCAAGAGCAACCTCAATACAAAACATTTAGTCACACAAAGAGGTGCTGGGCACCAATGTCTCAAGAAGAAATGTGAACTAAAATGCCTAAAGTGGATATGTGTAGTGCACTGATAAAAAAAAGAAAATGCCAAAGGCTTGTGCAACACATGACACTAAGCAAACAAGGAGCAAAAGAAGCTCTAAGAAAAAGAAAAGAAAAACAAAAGAGAAGTGCCAAAGACATAAGAATAACAGGAGGCCATAGCAATTTTTGACGGATGCAATGAAAAAGTGATAATCCTACCTGATAAGTATGAAAAAGTGATGCTGCAACTTTCTGCATAGAACCCTTCTGATGAACTTCAAATGCTTGCTAATATAGCCAATGTAATTACTTTCTGTTCATACTTTCTTCTCAAATAACTCAGGACTTGCTTAGGGACAAGCAAGTATTAAGTTTGGTGTTGTGATGCCAAGGCATCATAGGCTAGTTTCACTGGCATTTTTCTGTTAGTTTTAGTTATTTTATGCATTTTCTTGAGCTTAAAGTAACCAAAAATGGTTAAATGAAGAACAAAGTAATGAACCATCCAAACAATATGATTTTGATGCAAATTCCATGAGTTTTAGTTATATTACTTAAATGCTATGAATGAAAGATTTCTCATGAAATTTTGCAAGACTTTGATGCAATTGTTTGGATGATTTCAGGGAAGAAGAGGCTAAGCAAGGAAGCAACAAAATCAATAAAGGAAGCTTGAATATCACATGTGGAGTTTAAGTTCCAGTTTAAGCCTAAACTGGAGCTTAAACGCCAAAATCATGAAGGATAAGAAATGCTGGGATTGAAGTTTAACCTCCAGTTTGACCTCAAACTGGAGGTTAAACGCCAGAATGAAAAGCCTCACTTAAGGAGCATTCCACGTTTAACCTCCAGTTTGACCTCAAACTGGAGGTTAAACGCCAGAATGAGTATGCCACCCAGGGAGGAGTTCCACGTTTAACCTCCAGTTTGACCTCAAACTGGAGGTTAAACGCCAGAACCAGGAAGAGTACCAAAACCTAAGGGAGTAAAACTAGATCTAAAATTGTCAACTGTATAGAATGAATGTTCTCTTTTTGTTTCTGCATATTCTCTGGCTCTAGTCTGCTATTTTGGGCCGAAAACTGGGTCGAAATAAGGTCCAAAATTGCCCCCAACGAATTCTGCAGATTATGCAGATCGCACATGTCACGCGATTGCGTCATCCTTGTGGACGCGTCATCCGTGTTTTTTTTCCTTGCCACGCGTTCGCGTCGTCCCCGCTACCGCATCGCCAGAACTTTTCCAATCCGCGTGGCCGCGTGAGCCATGCGGCCGCGTCACTGCGATTCGCTCTCCTTCGCGCGGTCGCGTGAGCCATGCGACCGCGTCACTTCTCGCTGGTTATCTCCTCAAATTCTTGTGTTCCTTCCATTTTTGCTAGCTTCCTTTCCAATCTCCAACTCGTTTATGCCCTGTAAAGTCTGAAACACTCAACACATAGATCACGGCATCGAATGGAATAAAAGAGAATTAAAAATAAATAATTAAAGTCTCTAGGAAGCAGTTTTCAAACATGTAATAAATTCAGGAAGGAAATCTAAATGCATGCTAATTTAATGAATAAGTGGGTAAGGATCATGATAAAACCACACAATTGAACACAATATAAACCATAAAATAGTGGTTTATCAGTGAGCAATGAGGTTTTAGACCTCATTGTAGAGTCTAACCTTTAAAAGAGGTCGGTCTTTCTTCGTGGAATCTAAAAGAAGTCGGAATTTTCTTTATCAGTCTGGAGGTTTTTAACCTCATTGTAGAGTCTGACCTTTAAAAGAGGTCAGACTTTCTCTGTGAGCTCTAAAAGAAGCCGGATTTTTTTCTCTGTGAGTTCTAAAAGAAGTCAGATTTTTCTCTGTGAGCTCTAAAAGAAGTTGGATTTTTCTCTGTGAGCTCTAAAAGAGGTCAGAATTTGTACAGTATTTTTCGATCTGGAGACTTCTTTGAAATTACTGAGATGGCTATATGGATTGGTAGGTCCATCATAGGAATCT
Organism: Arachis hypogaea; assembly: GCF_003086295.3. Lineage (NCBI taxonomy): Eukaryota > Viridiplantae > Streptophyta > Magnoliopsida > Fabales > Fabaceae > Arachis > Arachis hypogaea. Next base: position 106,006,269 of record NC_092048.1, read on the forward strand.
ACGTTGGAAATTTCTTGGAACCTTTGTACGCATAACCTCTTTAGAGAAAAGATTGTCCCCTCCAATGAAGACTAAGTCTTTGTCATCCTGACTTTCTTTTTTCCCTGGCTCGAATTCCAGTTTTCTTAGTTTATCTTTAATCTCTCTTCTATTGTGAAGCTCTTTTCAGAGTTGGCTCTCGATTTTCTTCGTCGTTCTAACTCGTTTTTCAAGGGATCTCTATTTTTTTTTGTAGATTCTGCCATTAAGTCTTTAATCAGACTAGTTGCTTCTTCTGCTGGAGTAGTAGGACTTTTGTTTATTCTCTTTTTTTTCACGTATCTTCTTTTGCCAATTGAATTTTCTGATTTGAAAATTCTTTTACTCAGTTGGCTTTCGAGTTCGTCTTGGTTTGCTTTTTACAATGACCTTGGGACGGTGCTTTCTTCTCCTTTGCTTTGGTTGTGGTGTGCTTTCTTTCTAAATGCCATCTATCTTGATTGGTGTGCATACAGTATCAAATTCTACAATGCTTTATTGTGATTGATATGTGATGCCAAGGCATCTTAGCTAATTTCACAAGCCATTTTAGTATGTTTTAGGTTAGTTTCATGCATTTTCTTAGGCAATAAGCAAGTATTTAGTTGAATATGCATTCATACCTTTATTCAAGCAAACATTTTGAATTCTAAACAATTTCATGAGAATAATGCAAGGATTGAATGATAGAATGAATGATGCATCATCTCATGATTAAGAGCAAGACTTTGATACACTTTATTTGATTGATTTCAGGTAAGAAGAGGCAGAGAAGAGCCACATTAGTGGCCATGTTAGTGGCCATTAACGTGGAAAAGGGGGACAACTTGCAAAGTTAGTGGTGAAGTTAGCACCACTAAAGTGTTCGAAGGCCAATTAAGCCCATGTTAGTGGCCTCGTTAGTGCCACTAACGTGGTCACTAACGTGGAAGAATGAAGAGATCAAGATGTTAGTGGTGAAGTTAACATCACTAACGTGGGCATTAACGTGGATAAAAAGGGAGAGTGAAACGTTAGTGGTGAAGTTAGCACCACTAACGTGCTCGAAGCCAAGGTTTGCCCACGTTAATGCCACTAACGTGGGCCATTAACGTGGAAGAAAGGGTGTTTTGGACGTTAATGGTGAAATTAACACCATTAACGTGACCAAGGGTTAGGAAAGGCTACGTTAGTGGCCACGTTACTGCCACTAACGGTGGGGTTAACGTGACTCAAAGGGTTTGGGAACGTTGGTGACCAAGTTAGTGTCACTAACGTCTTCGAACCAGGAATTTACACTTGACGTAACCACACTAACAGCCTGACTGACGTGAATGATGCCCAACTCAAACTCTTCCAGCAAGCTGAGCAAAGCCCATTGAGATTGTAACTGCTTCAACTAAGCTCAAAGGCCCACATCCAGAGACTTGCAGACTGAACTGAAGATCAGAGAAGTAGTATATATAGGGGTAGTTTAGAACTAAAAAAAGGGAGATTAGGACCTGGGGAATCCAGGATTGTAAACATTCTGTATTTACTTTTCTCTATAATTCAATTTTACTTTCAGTGTATTTTAAATTTTCATCTTCCATTCCCAGAGCTATGAACAACTAAACCCCTCTTCATTGGGTTAGGGAGCTCTGTTGTAATTCAATGGATCAGTAATAGCTCTTATTCTTCTTCTTCTTCTTTCCATTCAATTTGATTTGCTTGAAAGCGTCGCTCTTCATCCAATTGAGCAATTGTGTCGGAAGAGAAATTGCTCATACTTGGATTTCCTCTTAACCTTGGAAGAGGAATGAGGAAATCATGTTAGAAACGCTTTCTCATGTTGGACTAGATTGGGAGTTGGATGAATATAGTGACATATAATCCTCCCAATACTTTGATCTAGAAAAACATGTGGTATAATCAATGATCGTACTTCATCTCTTCCCATGATCAATTAGATCAAGGAATTGGCAATTGTTCAAGCTTAAAGAGATTGAATTGCCAAGGAATTAGAATTCAATCACCTAAGATTGCCAAGAGATCAATGAGTTGCATGGATTGAGGAAGAGATGAGAATGAACTTGATCCGGAGAATGCAACATCTCCTGAATCCAGTGAGCTTCCGTATTCTTGTCTTCCCATTCTTTATATTCTGCTATATATATTTATGCTCATCACCCCATTTCCATTTAAGTTTCTGCAATTTACTTTCTGCACTTTACATTCTGCCATTTACTTTTCGTTATTTACATTCCTTGCTATTTACATTTTTCGCCATTTAAATTTCTGCAAATTTCAATTCAACTCTGTTTAGTTCAACTAGAACACTCCTCTGATTAAAGTTGCTCAACCAATCAATCCCTGTGGGATTCGACCTCACTCTACTGTGAGTTTTTACTTGACGACAATTCGCTATACTTGTCGAAGAAAATTTGTAGCGATACAGATTTTTCATGCATCAATATGTGAATCCAATGAAGAAAAAACTGGATTCATCAATCCGTTGTCGGATTGGGTTGCATTCAAATTGGTTGATGCTGTATTTTTTGGCATAAATTGGGAAGAAAGGTTTCATTGTTTTTATCAACTTCCATTCCTTCTTCAATTGCTGACCAATATGAGACATTTTATTTATTAATAAAACCTGTGTATTTGGAACATGCAACTGCTCCACTACCATGAGTGGGTATCATGATTCTTTTCGAGGTTGTAAGTTGGCACAGATGTCGTTGTCTATCCTTTTCCACGAAGAGATTGGGATCAGTCACGTTCCCTTTTACCCCTCTTTTTTTTTACAACGGTGACGAATTTGCAGTTTTCAATCCATCAAGGTTGGTGTCTACGAGTGCATTGTCTTCGTCTCTACCGTTTGATATATTTAATCCAATTTAACTGTAGAAGTATAATCATCATCCCTATTTGATATCCTTTGTCCATTAGGAGAAGTTTTTACAGGATTTCTGGTATCCACAGAAACTGTATTCCAGCTTCTTTTTAACATGCTTGCATCTTATCGATGTCGAGTGGTTGTCTGACCATCTTGTTGATCATCCGCCATTATCAAGGGTTGAGCTCCAGGTCCCCGGCAACGGCGCCAATGTTCTGGGGCTTACCTAGAACCGGATGATTGGGCTCGAATGGAAGGCCCAAACGTTGAAGGAAGGTGGCCTCCGACTTGTTCCTGTCTGGGAACCGCCGTCTGAGTTGTGTGTTTTGAAGAATGGGGGATGGTACCTGCGAAGACACTCCGATGCCTAAATAGCAAGGTGTTAAGCAGGTTTAGAATATATTAGAACTTAGAGATACCTGAGGGGTGTTAGTGTATTTATAGGTGATGTGCCAATAACCACCATTGGAGTGGATCCACTATTGGTGGATAACTATCCCTTTTATCTATGAATTGTTGAGATCTCCCTTCTAGAAGTGGGTGAGAGATACTAGGAGTTAGTTGTAACTCCTTCAGGATGGAGTGCAGCGTTTTGCCCGACCTCTTAAGAGATCAATTATGTGGTAGCTACCTTTTTGAGCTTTCTCTATTTTTGGGCCTGACTTATATTTTGAGTTAGGATATCAACAATTACCTAACAAAATTAATTAGATAATATACTTTGAACTTCCTACTTGTTGCTAATTACTGTATGTAGGGGTGTGCAAAAAAACTGGTTTCACTGAACTGAATTGAAACTGAACTGAAACTGTTTTAAATAAACCAGTTTTTTTAAATAAAAAACTAAACTGAAACCATAGTTTTTATGAAAAACCAGTTTATTAAAAACCAGTTTTTATGGTTCAGTTTAGTTTTAAACCAAATTAAAACTGGTTTTATTTAAACTCCAAAATTAATTTTACATACTCTTTCTTTCTCTTTCTCCCTTCTCTCTCTCCCCTTTCTTTCTCTCTCTCTCTCTCTCCATCTCCCTTCCCATCTCTCACTCTCTCCTCTTCCTCTCTCTCTCTCTCTCTCACCCCCTTCCTTTTTCTCCCTCTCCCTCTTTTTCCTCTCTCTCTCCCCCCCCCTTTACCTCTCCTTCCCCCTTCCTTCTTCTCTCTCCTCCCCTCTCTCTCCCCCCTTTTTTCTCTCTCCTCTCCCTCCTCTCTCTCTCCTTCCCCTCTTTCTTCCTCTCTCTCTTCTTCTCCTCTTTCTCCCCCTCCTCTCTCCCTTCTCTCTCTCTCTTTCCCTTTCTTCCTTCTCTCCCTTCTCTATCTCTCTATTTCTCTTTCTCTTTCTCCCCCTCCTCTTTGTCTCCCTCTTTTTCTCTCTCCTCCTCTCCTTCTCTCTCTCTCCTCCCTCTCTCTCTCTCTCTCTCTTTCTCTCTCTCTCTCTCTCTCTCTCTCATTTTTCCCCTCTCCCTCTCCCTTCCTTCCCCTTTCTCTTCCTCTCTCTCTTCTCTCCCTCCTCTCTCTCCCCTCCCCTCTTTCTTCTCTCTCTCTCTCTTTCCCCTTCCTCTTTCTCCCTCTCCCTCCATTCCCCCTCTCTCTCCCCCTCTTATCTCTTTCTCTCTCTCCCCCTCTCCCTCCCCTTTCCTTCTTCTCTCTCTCTCTTTCTCTCTCCTCCTCCCCTCTTTCTTCCTCTCTCTCTCTCTCTCCTTCTCCTCTTTCTCCCCCTCCTCTCTCTCTCTCTCTCTCTCTCCTTTTTCTCTCGCTCTCTCCCTCTCTTTCCTTTTCTCCCCTCTCCCCCTCCCATCCCTTCTCTCTCTCTCTCTCTCTCTCTCTCTCTCTCTCTCTCCCTCCCTTCCCCTTCTCTCTCTCTCTCTTTCTCTTTTCCCTCTTTCTCTTTTGTTTCTCTCCTCTCCGCCCTCTCTCACCTCCCCTCTTCTTCCTCTTTCTCTCTCTCTCTCTCTCATTTTTTCTCTTTTTTCTTTCTCTCTCCTTCCCTTATTTCTCTCTCCTTCTCTCTCTCTTTTTTCTCCTTCATCTCTCTCTTTATTCTCTTTCTCTCCTTCCTTTTTCTCTTTTCTATTTTTCTCTCATTCTTTTTTCACTCTATATCCCTCTTCTCTTTCTCTCCCTCTTTTCTCCAAAATAAGAGAGAAGGAGGAGAGAGAGAGAGAGGAGAGAGAGGAGGAGGAGGAGAGAGAGAGAGAGAGAAGAGAGGGAAAAAAGAGCGCAAGGAAAGAGAGAAGGAGGAAGAGAGAGAGGGAGAAAAATTGAGAGAGACAGAGAGAAAGAGAGAGGGAGAGAAAGAGAGAGAGAGAGAGAGAGAGAGAGAGAGAGAGAGACAGAGACAGAGAAATGGGAGAGAGAGGGAGTGAGAGACAGAAAGAGAGGGATATGGGAGAGAGAGAAATGAGAGAAAAGGATAGAGAGGGAGAAAAGGAGAGAGAAAGAAAGGGAAGGGGAAGAAATAGGAGAGAGAGAGAGAGGAGGGAGAGAGAGATGGAGATAGGGAGAGAAAAGAAAATGTGGAGAGAGAGGGGGAAGACAAAGAAAGGGAGGGGGAGAAAGAAGGGGAATTAGAGAGAAGAGGAAGAGAGTGGAGGGAGAGAGAGAGAGAAGTAGAGAGAGAGAGGGAGGGAGAGAAGGAGAGAAAGAGAAAAGGGAGAGAGAAAGAGAGAGGAGAGAGAAGAGGGAGAGATGGAGAGAGAGAGAGGAAGACAAAGAGAGGGGAGGGGAGAAAGAGGGGAAGGAGGAGAGAGAGGGAAAAGGAAAATAGAGAGGAGGGAGAGAGAGAAAGGAGGGGAGAGAGAGAGAGAAGAAGAGAGAGAAAGAAAGAGAGAAAGGAGAGAGAGCGAGAGAAGAAGAGAGAGAAAAAAGAGAGAAATGAGAGAGAGGGAGAGAAGAAGAGAGGGAGGGAAGAAGAGAGAAAGAGCGGAAGAGGGAAAGGAGAGAGAGAAAGAGAGAGGAAGAGAGAGAGAGGGAGAGAGAGAGAGGGGGAGGGAGGGAGAGAGAGAGGGAGGAGGGAGGGAGAGAGAGAGGGAGAGGAGGGAGAGTGAGAGGGAGAGAGAGAGAGTGGGGAGAGATAGGGGAGAGAGAGAGAAAGATAGATGGAGAGTGTGAAAACTAGTTTTAGCCTATAAACCAGTTTAAACTGGTTTTTTTAATTAAAACCAGTTTTATTTTTATGAACTGGTTTAAACTGGTGCACTGTATTATAAACTGGTTCTAAAAACCAGTTTTATTTTTATGAACTGGTTTAAACTGGTGCACTGTATTATAAACTGGTTTAGAACCAGTTTCATATGTGACAAAGCAGTTTGGTTCAGTTTCTAAACCATTTAAAATGGTTTAGTGCAGTTTCAGTTCAGTTTATAGAAAAACTGAACCATGCACACCCTTAACTGTATGTATAAAATGAATATATCACACAACCACTCCATTTGAATGTTGGTATTATTATTATTATTATTATTATTATTATTATTATTATTATTATTATTATTATTATTATTATTATTATTATTATTATTATTATTATTATTATTATTATTATTATTATTATTATTATTCAGGAGTAGCTACTAAACCCTAAACCCTAATTATTATTATTCAGGAGTAGCTACTAATTGACAAGTCACCCAGAACATTAATTTTCTCCGAAAACTTAAGTTGAATAATTAATAGCGAGAAAATTGTACATACAGTGCCATGTTATTTCTTCTAAGTTGAACCATTATTATTAGGGTTATACTACGGTGTTAAAATAATTTTTTTCAACACTTGCTGAAATGAGTTGGACACACCGTATAAGAGACGCGTGTTAGTTTTGCTGTGACAGGGGAAAACATCAGCTGAGCCAAAACAGTAGTAAGTAAAATGGTTGTCGAAGTGTAAGGAGGTAATTATGTGAGGCAGTGTATTAATTTGAGGGTTTAATCCTTTATAAGAATTGAATTAATCTTTTTGTTCCAGTGGAGCTTTTTTGCTAGTAGATGGACAGGACTAATAATAGACCGTTCCTTTTAGGAGAATTATCATCTGTGTCTATACTCTAATGAAGGACAAAAATAACTCTAAACTCTCAATTTCAAATATCCCTTTATCATATTATATAATATTTTTTTTATTTCTTTTTGTTACGAACTCCTTTGCTACATTAATTATCAATAATTTTAAATTTAAAAAATTTAAATTTTATATTTTAAATTTTTTATTTTCAATTTTTATTTCAAATTCTAAAATTTATTCTACTACCTTTATTTATTTCAAATTTTATAATTTCACACTAATAATATTATTAAACTTATATTTCAGTTTAAAAAATTATAAACTAATATCAACTTTAAAAAACTCTAAGCTCTAAACCAATATCAGTTAAATAAAAATTGTGATATCTTTTCATTAACTAAACATAATCTAATTTATTGTATTTTTAAATTACAATATCAAATTTTTTATACTATTTATTTTTAAATAATTTAATTTATACTAAATTTTTGTTAATTTTAAATTAATTTTTACTAATTTAATTTTTATAAACTAATTTTAAAAAAAAGTACACATCACTAAACCCTAAATCTTAAATCTTTAAATATAAATCCTAAATCATAAACCGTAAACTTCAGATCTTAAACTATAAACCCTAACACATAACTCCTCAACCCTAAACCCTGAAGAACATACCTAAAATCTAACCACAAATCCAAAACCTAATCTTAAAGACTTAAACTATAAATCTTAAACTATAAATTCTAAACACTGAATACTAAGTAAAAATACTAAATAAATAACTCTTAAACACTAAACCCTAAAATTCAACCCTAAACCTTTTAACTTGCTCATAAATCTTAGTCCCTAATTCTAAACTTTAAATTCTTAACCTTTTAAATTTAAACCAGAAACTATAAACCATACAACAACAACAACAACAACAATAAATGTAAGAGTTGTAAAAATATTGCCAACATTGAAGGGCTAGATACTAAGGAAGGAGGAGGGACATCTCTAGTGTTACTTTGTGTTGGAGCGTGAAAAATTGATGGTGGAGCGACGATAAGCAAGTTGTGATGTTATAGGCTTAAAAAAAGTTTATGAACACTACAACATTTTGGGTTTATGGCCACGAATTTTTTGGTCACGGTAAAAAACCGTGACCATAGACCCTCTATGGTCACGGTTTTGGAGGTGACCTAAAGATGTCTATGGTCATAGTTTTTTAGAGTGACCAAAAAAATCTATGATCACGATTTTTCGGAAGGGTGGCCTAAAAGGATTTATGGTCACGGTTTTGAGGGGGTGACCTAAAAGGGTCTATGGTCACAGTTTTAATCATTTGAGTTTTAATTAATTAAGATTTTTATGTATTTTTAATTATTTTAAATATTTTTTCTTTTTAAAATTAAAAAATTTTAATAATTAAAAATTAATAATAATTTTATATAATTTACTTTAAATATTAAAATTTTAAATCTAATTTTATGAATATAAAATTAGGTTGAATACTATTAATAATTTTAAATTAAAATATGATTTAAAACTTATTAAAATGATTGTAGAATGTTAAAATGAAAGATTCATCATATCGTAATTAATTTAAATTATTTGATTGGTTAATTTTGTTCGTTTATTTAAATGCGTAGGATAAATTAATTCTTGGTATGTTGGATAAAATAATACTGTAAAAAATAAAAATAAAAGACTCATTATTACAAAATTTGTAATTTATATAATATATCAATTTTATTATCTTAATTTAAAAAATTAAACACTCGTTTTCTTATTAGTTTACTATTTTTTTTATTTTAGGTGAATTGATCTGATGTATATATATAGTAATATATGTTAATTATTAAATAGTAATAGCTCTTTTTATTTTAACGTTAATAAAAGAAAATAAAAATCTAAATACCCAATTCGTAACATTGTGAATAAGAACCGAAGGAAATTGAAAACCTCCTTTCTTTCTTTCCCCAATTCGTAACCCTAGACCCTCATTGCCGCCGCCGTCCCAAGCTCCTCAGTGCGGTCGCTTCTTCCTCTTTCCTATTTTGCAAAACCCAGAAAACTCAGCACATCGTCTTCATCTTTGTTGGCTTCTCTGTTCGTCGAAGGTTAGTGGCTTCTGCTCTTGGGGTACTGCGCTCGTTAAGATCTCTCTTTACACCTTCTCCGCCTCGACATCGGCATCTCTATCGGTGTCTCAGTTTTCGGTGCTGCTTGGTACGCCGTTTTCCTTTTGCGTTTCAAATTTTCTCAATTTATTTTCTGTAACCAATTTCTGATAATCTTCTTTTTGGATTTGCAAAGGGGGATTTACGTGCTGCAATCAAGGCCCCTGAATCACTTTCACAAATCTCATTAGGTACGAGCCATATATGAAATAAAATCGTTGCAAATTAAACTATGAGAATTATTAATAAGTTTTGTATCAGAAGAGTTCAAATCAAACTGGCTCGTGCGTGTTCTTCAAGACTTGTTAATAATCGTATAATTTGAAAGCTAAATGATGATGTATTAAAAAAACTTCATTCAAAGAAAAAGTTCAATTTATCTTATATGAAGTAACTAACTTAGATAAGTATGTAGGAGAGTATTATTTGATTCTCAATAATCAAGAGACTATAGAGACTCTAAATATACTACACTACATGATCACACTAATATATGTGTCTGGAGTATATTTAAGGTATGTTTCAAAAGTAATTATAACTACTTATTTTTAACTTTTAAAATTTTTGTAAGCTTGAAAATATATTTTCAGATGCACACTCTAATAGATAGTTTACACAAAATAAATAAAGTAATAATAAAATGTTGATTAGTGACTTGTTAAGCTGCTATTTTGTTATGGACTTATGGCACTAAGTGTTTTGAATTTTGAATTTGTAATAAGTGATTTGTGATTTGTGATTAGTGATTTTGTTATGCTGCTGGTTTGAATTAATTTAGGGGTGATTATTTGTTATGCTGCTGTATAGAAAATTTTTTAAATCATGTATAGAAAATTCTTGTTCACAGATCTATTTCATAGTCTTTACCTCCACAAAGTGACGATGTTTTTGGATTCTGAAGTCTAATCTGTCTCTTTGAGCTCGTCAGTTTTGCAACATTGACTCGGTAATTTAAAGCTCAACCTTATTCCCCATTATTACACTGCATTATTAGTTAGCACTTAGCATTGCTACTCTATATTATGTATATATCAAGATCATGGGACACTAATGGAAATTATTCTGCCTATTTTAGATGCGAACCCATGTTAATAAAAAAAGTTGACTTAATAAGTGCAAAAAAATGTACATTAATATACGAACATAAAATTAGGCATTATTTGGTTTTCCCTTTCTAAACTTGATTATTTTGACTTTATTTTGTGTACAGGATAATTTTTTCGTACTGGTAAAGACAACAGGAATTGAGTAGTTACTGCGGCACTATTTATAACAACTTCATATGGCATCTCAAAATGAAAGAACTAAGCAGTAAGTTTATCTCGTAATTGCCATATATAATAATTTGATAGCACATTTAACTAGGGTAGTAAGCGAATATATGGTAGCTAGATTGTCACTATAATTGACCTATTAGATCATGTTTAGTAAGTTTAGATATTTGCATTCTTAGGTTTAATCATGTTTTCTCAAAAGATTGGATGGATTTACCAAGATTGAGAACGAGTACATAGTTGGTGTAAATAATTTTTTAGAGTTTGCCTTCATTATCAAATTAAAAATTTCAACCACTATATAAAATAATTACACTATTTTATCAAATTAAAAATATGTTACATGGTCATCAAATTGGATATTTGGCTAATTGGCTCCATGAGTACTTATTGAATAGAAGAGTAAGAAACTAATTACGAACTAAGATGTATAACCTACCATTATTTTTTTCAGAAGGTATAGAAAAATAGATAAAGCAATAATAATACATGAAGGTGAAGGGGTAGTAATCAGCATTAAATCAGTACTCAGTAATATATAGCAATCAGCATTATTATTATTTTAAATTTGACTTTGTCTATTGATTTCACACTCGATCTGATTTTTCTGTTTCGCTAGTGTTGATGACTTGATTTGTTTGATGGGTTGGAAGCTAATAATAGTATTTCGGTATTACCTTGTTTTTTAAGCTTCTATTTTGGTTGTGGTTATTTCTTTGTGTTGAATTTTTTTCAGTTTTAAGCGACTTCAATAGGGGAGTTGAAGTTCCCCTCAAAGATAGATTAAAAACATATAAACATTACCAAATAGCTCAAAACCTTAGCAAATGCTCCTTATTATTTAGTGGTTGAAATTTTTATATTGATTGACTTATTTAACTTGTGCTCCATATTCATTACTCAACTGTACTGCATCCATCATCAAAATATTTTTGTTCTGTTCTAACTTCTTTATTTCTTTTGCTAGCAGGAGGACATGATGTGAAGAAAATATGTTTTATACAAATATAAGATGGGATAGGTCTTATAATGATTTTGGTTATCTAAATGTATTATTTTGATGTGTTATTTACATTTTGATAAGAGACTTTATCCGATATTACATGTAATGGATAAATTACACCCTATTTTGATTAGTGTTGTAATGGATATCTAGTTTTTAATAAAACTTTTATGATTTACATTTATTGAATTTCTCATTCTTAGATTTATTTTGTGATTATCATCATTTTGGGATGTGATTATGCTTTAAAAAAATTTCATAAAATAAAACAGGTTACCATAGATAGGTCACGGTTTTAAGGAGGGGTGACCATAGATAAGTTATGGCCACGGTGAAAACAGTGACTATAGATAAGGCTATAATCACGGTTTTAAGGTGGGGTGACCATAGACACTATGGTCACGGCGAAAAATCGTGACCATAGATAAGGCTATAGTCACGGTTTAAGGAGGGGTGACCATAGGGGCTATGGTCACGATTTTTAGGTGGGGTGACCATAAAGGCTACCATAGATATGGCTATGGTCACGTTTTTTGGTGGGGTGACCAAAGAGGCTATGGTCACGGTTTTGGGAAGGGGTGACCATAGATATGACTATGGTCACAGCCAAAACCGTGACCATAAATAAGGCTATGGTCACGGTTTTGGGAAGGGGTGACTATAGAGGCTATAGTCACGGTGAAAACCATGACCATAGATAAGGCTATGGTCACGGTAAAAAACGTGGCCTAAAATGTCAGAGTTTGAACATTACAACGGTGATCATAGGTTTATGGTCACGGCGAAAAAACCGTGACCATAGACCTATGGTCACCCTTTTTACTAAAACCGTGACTATAGACTTTTTTTGTAGTGGAAATTCGTTAGACTAGTTTGTCGCAATTTATTTTTTAAAAATAATTTTTTTTTTGTCTGAACATTCAACTTCACTTATATAAAACAAAACCAAAATAATCAATAGTCAAGACTAATCAAAATTGTGATTTTATTTTGTTTAAATAAAATATTTATGATTATAAATTGTAAGTATAATTATGAACTTATGATATATGACTAACTATATAAATAAATTATGTTTTATAAATTATAAATTATAAATTTTAGAAAGCATCTAATGTCAATTTAGATTTTTTAAATTTATAATTTTGTGTTATAATTCACCAAATAGGCTTTTAAAATAGGCTCATGGACTTGTCGAGATTTTAATTAAGCTGGACTCAACCTTAAAAAAGAGTATATGAGAGGTAACAGACCTAGGTTTGGACCTTCTATTTACAACGTGAGTCAAACTCGTCTAAGATAAAATTCAGCTTGACTCGACCCATTTTCTCCTTTATATACTTTCTTCGTATTTTCTATTCCATGATAAATACCATGATAATTATGTCTCAATCTTTACTCTTAATAAATTAATTTTTTTAACCGTACAGTGATTGTCATTTTTCAATAGTAACATCTTTTTTCCAATTTACATTGCTCTATCATTTTTCAATAGTAACATTTTTTTTTCGAATTTACATTACTCTATCAGTTTATACTTTGAAATTAAATTTACTATAATTCTATTTTTACAAATTTAGCCTAATTCTTCTTTTTTTTTTTATTGAAATAGATTAGACAATTTCTAATTTTAAACATTACATCACACACTTACACTCACATTTACAATTCTTCTTATTATACCTTTTTTTTTTTTATTTCAAGACCTAATTTCCACATTTACAATTATATATTTCTTCTTATTCATATACAACATAAACGCTGCCTCACACGGTTCAAATACCCATTTAAAGTCTCCAAACCCACGCTTTCAAACAACAGCGCTGTTTTTCAATAAAAAATCTAACCCAAATGCTTAATCATCATTACCTACAACAAATATCACACTAATTATTACCGCATCAAAACTTCAACAATTTTACTGTCACGCCTGTCACAATTCAGTTTGGGTCTGCATGTGTCAGTAACACGTATTAATTTTTCTTATCATCCACTTCATTTTAACATCGGGTAAAATAATACTGAGTCAGCATCGTAACATTGGCCTAATTATCATTAGGTTAATTAATTGTTTAAAAATAATTTATTTTTATATTTTTTAAATTAAATATTAATTTTTAATTATTTTTAATAAGTAAACATCACTTTTTAAATACTATAACGTTCATCTTATTATTATATTATTAAAAATTATGTTACGTATATACTAAAATTAATCATCAAATAAAATTAGTCACTAATATAAAATATATATTAAAATATAAATATATATTAAAAATAAATTAAATTATATATATATATATATATATATTTATATACAAATACATTAATAATTGATTTTAGTAACTGATTTTGATATAAAAATAACATTTTTATATTATTAAATGTTTGGTTAATTAGCGTTTTACTTGTACATATAAGAAACAGAAATAATTAACGGAATACTAAATTAAGCGCAGACATATTGAAGATTGTTTAAGCTCTTAACAAAAGCATTAGCATGGTTCTCCAATGAGAACACATGCGTTATCTGTGTAATTATTCTTTAATTATATCGCATATTCCCATTTTGATTGATCTGATATAGGAAGGGGAGTTGATATGTTTGCTGCATGTTCCTTTTGCTACAGCACCAACCGCGATAAGGTCAAGCTCCGAGTTTGGTTAATTAGGTAATTGCACCGGAAACACTCTTTAACCCATATCCACTTCGATCTGCCCCAAATCCCAATAGTCGTCCTGTCCATCTAGTGCACCGCCAATCATTTCACTAGTCGTAGACATAAAGCTAACACCAAATTAAATAACATAAACAATAAGGGAAAGCAAGTGGAGATAGCGGAGTTAGTTTAATGAAAGTAAGTTAAGTTTTCAACAAGGTTTACCTAAAAGAGTAATGTCAGAAAAAAATAATATAAAATTATTTTATTTAATTTAATATTTATATATTTATTTGATACGTTGTGTAATACCTATTATTTTACTATGTCTATGATGACTATAAAGAGGTGCTAAATCTGATTTTTCTAAAGAAATTTTGAACTAATAGTTAAAGTAAACATTTTAAACGTAAATTTGGAGAAAATAATTTTTTATGTTAAAAAAATAAAGAAAAGATAGATATTAGCATATCCTCTATAAATGCTAAAATATATATGAGTTAAATTTTCTGAGTTTGAGAAGACCGATCATTATAGCAAACAAAAATTAAATTATATTTAAAAATTAAAATAAATTTTTGTTTATATTTATAAACACTAAAAATTTATAAACACTGAAATTTTAAACCCATACAATTAATCTTACAATATTTAAATTAAATATCTGTAATTTATAAGATATGTTAGTGTTCATGAATACTAATAGAAATAATAGAATTTTGTCGTCCAAAAAAAAAAAAAAGAAAACCATTAAAGAGAGAAAAGAGTTTCAACTAGAGAAGAAGCATTATCAGAAGTGTTTTTCTCTTTTTTTTATTTTTTATTTTTTTTCTCTCCCTTATAAATTGGGTTTTTTTTTTAAGTCATGTATTGTAAAATATAAATTTGATAATCTACTATCCACATTTAAAAAAAAAAAAAAAGAGCAAGAGAATCCAATTAAACAAATTTGATCATTTTTAGCACTAACTAAACAAGTTTCCTTTCATAATTTTTTTACCAAGTGTCATACATTTATTAGTGGATCAACAATTAGCCACCACTAGACACCATTTCTTGTGTCACTAGAGAACTGGCCTATTTATAATTATATATTTATTATATTTAATATAAAAAAATTTAAGGACTAGTAAAATTGGCCGGCTCTTTTAATCAGCATGCAGCACAATATTTTTAGTTTAACACTCTAATATTATATTTTTTTAATTAATATTTTTAAATATTATTAATTAAATCCAAAACAAAAATAATAAATTTTATTAGTTATATAACATTGTTCGTTTAATATTATGCATTTATTTCAACAGTAATTAATAAATATAAACAAAAACTAAAAAAAACAAGTTGCCTCAAATATTTTCGTGCCTATAATAATAGGAGTTGGAATCTTTTAAGATGTCTCTTAAAAAAATTGTACCATTTATTATTCTAAATAAAAAAAAGTTTGGATTTTTTATATCTTTTTGTTCATAAGAAAATAATAATATACATATTAAGGAAGCACATGCTATATAAAGACTTGCGTACAATTTGTTTTTTCTCTATTCCCCTTTGTTTGATATAAAAATTGTAATCATATCTTCAAAGCCAAGCTTAGCCTCAATTTCAGCACCTAATATTGATGAAGTATATATAAACAATCACATGTGGAACATTGCCACAAAAAGATGGATAGTTGTAATTTAATTAATATATAACCATCAATTTGCTTTACGCATCCCCTTCACATAACACCTATAAATTTCAACTCCATATGAAACAACATATTCATCGAACAATTGAGCCTAAGCAACTAAACAAGTAAGACGAGTAACATGGAATCCACCATGAGGAGACTCATTTCAGCACTCTTCCTCTTGCTCCTAATCACGGTGGGATCCTCTGCCTCTCCAACACATTGGCAAAAGA
This sequence comes from Arachis hypogaea, assembly GCF_003086295.3. Taxonomy (NCBI): domain Eukaryota; kingdom Viridiplantae; phylum Streptophyta; class Magnoliopsida; order Fabales; family Fabaceae; genus Arachis; species Arachis hypogaea. The sequence goes on from NC_092048.1 coordinate 106,022,149, forward strand.
GGGTTCGAGAGCCTTGCAAGAAGTTGGTCCTTTATTTTCATGACATCATTTACAACGGCCATAATGCTAAGAATGCCACATCAGCCATTGTGGGTGCGCCCTCGTGGGGCAACAAGACTATACTAGCCGGCCAGAACCACTTTGGTGATGTGGTCGTATTTGACGACCCCATCACACTTGACAACAACTTGCACTCGCCTCCTGTGGGACGAGCGCAAGGGTTTTACATTTACGACAAGAAAGAGATTTTCACCTCTTGGTTTGCTTTCTCCTTTGTGTTCAACTCAACACAACATAAGGGTAGCATAAACTTTGCTGGTGCTGACCCTTTGATGAACAAGACCAGGGACATTTCCGTCATTGGTGGCACTGGTGACTTCTTCATGACTAGGGGAGTGGCCACTCTCTCAACCGATGCATTTGAGGGTGAGGTTTACTTCAGGCTAAGGGTTGATATGAACTTGTATGAATGTTGGTAACTAAATGTTGGATACAACAGTATCTCTTCGCATTTTGTATTTTATTATTGTTAGTTGTTGTTGGAGTCGTTGTTGTATTACTTTCTCTTTGGTTATTCCTGGATTATTTACTTGGTGATAAGAGTTTTCATTTTTGGGATCAAGCATTGTAACTTTGCGGCACAATAGCACACCAACGTGTTGGTGTCGTCACTTCTTGTTGACTTCATTTGGAACTAAAATAACTGTTTAATTACGATCTAATTATTTTTTTGTGTTGTCAACTTTTTTAAAGTCACTTTTAATTTTATAGAGTAAATTACTATTTGTACCCACAAAAATTAAAAACGCTGATATATCTATCCATAGAAAAAAGAAATTACCATTTGTACTCATAAAAAATTATCTAAAATTCATAAATTACCCTTATCTTCACCACCACACCACCTCCTTCACCCAATTACCTTTCTAATCCTAACCATCTTCACCCAGCCACCACCCCTCTTTCTCTTTCTAATCTCAAATTCCACCACCACCCTCTTCACCCAGCCACCACCCCTCTTTCCCTTTCTAACACACTCTCACCATTACTTTCCACTCAGTCTCCACCGCTGCTTCAATGGCTCCTTGCCACACCCTCCTCTCTTTCATTGCCGCTCCTTCATCACCATAACCTTTATCACCTCAATTAAAGCACAGTGCATTGAAAAATAGTGACCTCATAAATTAACTCGGAGAAAAACACCTTTGGAGGAATCACAATCAATCCAGAGAGGGATTTAAAATGGATGACGATGGGTGAGAGTCAAAATTGAACCTTAGTTTCAGCTGAGTGTGAAGCTGTTTAAGGAAAACTGTGAAAAGGATGTCATGGAGAAAGCCGACAAAAATAAGGTGAAAAAGGACACAGATCTAAGGTGTGAAGAGATTAAAGAGAAAGGATCAAATCTGAATAATCAAGCACAGAAGTCTCATGTATTTGGATTCACTTTTTCTGGGAGAAAAAAAATGGCGAAAGAGACAGAAAGAGAGGGAGAGAGCTTGTCGCGGTTTTGGTTCGCAAAGGAGACCACGGTGGTGGCGGCTAGCGCGGTGACCCGTCGGGGGCACTGGTTCGGTGATGAAGAGAAGGTAGCCACGGTAGGTGAGGGTGGTGGTGGTGAAGAGAGGAGGGGGCTGCTGGGGGCGGCGAAGCAGGGGATGGTGCGAAGTTCCTCTGGTCGGCAAGGGCGAGACAAGGAAGGAGAGAAGGAGGGGTGATCGCTGACGCTGATGTTGGAGGCTGCAAGAACGGAAACAGAGGCTGCGACATTTGTCACGGAGGAGGAGAGGTGGCTCGCGGTTGAAAAAATTGCTGCTAGGATTGTTTGAAAATCAATTGATTATTGGTGAGAGAGAGGATAGGGTTAGTGGTGGTGGTGGTGGCTGAGAAGGGTGAACGATGATGAGGAGGGTGAGACGGTGGTTTGTGGTTGATGCTGGGATTGGGTGGCTGAGAACATTGAGAGAGAGAGAAGAGGGAGAAAGGAGATGATAGTGTGGAGAGAAGGGTAATTTAGGAATTTTAGATAATTTTTTAGGGTTTGGATAATTTTGCCTGTAAAAATAATTTTTTATGAGTACAAATGGTAATTTCTTTTTTTTATGAGTAGATATGTCAGCGTTTTCAACTTTCGTGGGTACAAATGGTAGTTTACTCTTTTCATTATCATATTTCTTTCGTCTTCCCCCTTCTCTGATATCCCAATATCTATTTTTAATTCTCGATGATCAGGCTAAATCTTAAACACTAAATTTTAAGTTTTAAATTTTAAATTATAAATTATAAATCTTAATTCTAACTCTAAATCTTTTAAAAATAATACTTAAGAAAATAATTTCACAACAAAAATATTGACTAAAATTATCTATTTAAATGTTAATTTTTTATATTTATTCTTTGCATTAATTATCTCATATGTGATTTATTGTTTCGTATAACAATTTAGGTAAAATATATTTTTTAATTTTAATATTTTTTAAAAAATTTTAAAAATATTCTAATATTTAATTTTTATCAATTTTATCTTTAGTATCTTTTATAATTTTAATTTTATATTTATTATTCATATTTGTTAAAAATTTAAACTAATATTTTCTTTGCCAAGTATACTCATCTCTTTGACTCTCTCCTCTTTTGATAAAAATAGCATTGGTATAAAATATACATAGATTAATTGGGTAGCGTTTGTTTTTGAAGACAGGACACACAACGAATGTTTAAAAAGTGTTTGAAAGAAAAGACATAAACACTGAACACATTGTCTCCAAAATAATTTTTTATATTTTTGTGCCCACCTTGTATAAAGGACAATGATGGACACGGAATCCGAGAAAATAGACACGGACTTTTTTATGACATTTTTTTTCTTTTTGTCTAAAGATATTTTTTATTATTCTACTATTATCCCTTCTTATTTTTCCTAATTTGAGCTTCTTTTTATTTTACCTTCTTATCTATGTGTTCTTCTTTTTTTCTCTTTTTTGTCAGGTACTCTCTTTTTTTTGTAGAATTTTTTACTTAGCTGAATAATTCTTTCTTTCTTTTTTATGTTATCGTTATTACTTCAATACCATTTTTACCTTGTTGGATCATAGACTAATTCTTCTTATAATCTCCTATACTTTTACGTACTCTCATTCTATATTAAATTAGTTTGTACTTGATGCGAAAAATTTGGAATTACATGGTTATTTTAGTCCTTTTATATAATATTTTAGTTTTATCCATGTGTATCCAAATATAATACTGGACATTACATTAGTATCTTGTACACTATATCTAAACATAATACACAAAAAATAATTTTTAGTGTTTCTATTCTATTATTTCTGTTTAAGTGTCCTGTTATGTCTCCAAAAATAAATACAAATGTCCTGAGATTGATATAACATATGTCCAAAACCACCAAAATAGATATTGAAAATTATGTTCAACTTATTACCAAATCATGACCAAAATGTCAATATAGGCACCCATAAAAATTCTATAAATAAATCCGCTGTGAAACTCCATCATAAAACACAATTCATAAAAAACATTAAAAGCATAACCAAAAGCTACGCTACATAAGGTTGTGTGTGTGTAAAACTCCATCATAAAACACAAACAAAAAAACATTAAAAGCATAACCAAAAGCTGCATAAGGTCGTGCAAATAATATATATGTGTGTATTATTGTGATATATGATATATTGAGAGTGTTACTATTTTAATTTTATAATCGCAATTTTTTTATTTATTAATTTCACAACACATTATTAACATAAAAATTTTTAAGATAAAAAATTTTAGTTATATCAAATCTCTTTTTATTAAAATTATTACCATTTTATATTTATAAAAAAATATTTGTCATAAAGTGTGGATGCTGAAATTCATTTTAATTCAATGAGTCTCAATGATGTCATTAAGACAAATAATAATACATCAATAAAAAAATTATGAAAGAGTCTAGAAAAAAGCTATTATCACAAAAAATTCGTGATTCTTCTAAATGCCAAATATGAATGGTCACACTTGTGGTTACATGATTAAATACATCGTTGAATATAATTTTACAATGTCCAAAATAACTTCACAATTAAAATTGTGTGGGAAAATATTATTGATAAAGATATGTTGGAGAAAATAATTTCGACCTTTAATTTCATGCTTCGAATATGCTCCTGTAGTAGCAATATCGAGAGAAGAAATTTAAAAAATATTTTGATGTAATTGTATGCCTACTTGTGGTAGAACAGAATAATGAATTGCTCGTAAAAAAATCATAAAGCTTGGCCATTTAGCTCTGCTTCATTCTAGAAGTATATGTGATCGTTTGTAATCCCAAAAATGATAAAGGTTTTGATTTTGGTAATAAATATGAGAAGAAGAAAAGTTTCTTCAATAAAAAGATATCCTATAAAAGGTGGGATAATAAAGAAAAGAAAAATGGACACAATAAAAAATAGAAAGCAGATGTCATCGTTATGGTGGTTAGAGGACATTGAGCATGCACTTGTCGTATGCCAAAGCACCTAGTTGAGTTTTACCAAGTATTTTTACAAAAAATGAGAAAAAGATTGAAACTAACTTTATCACAAGAGATATTGAAGGTTATAGAAGGCTTAGAGAAGGGGGGTTGAATCTATGGCCTTCTTTTGCTTTAATGAATTAAGCCTTTAATTACAAACTTTCTATAACACCCTACCACACCGAACTTTACACCTAGGATGTAAAATAGAGGTGGCGAGGCGCTACGACCTCTAAAATATATATATAATATGGAAAAAGGGTACAGTATACAAGGAGCCTTGAAGAGTAGATAAAACAAAAATCACAAAATAAAATCGCAATGCTCAAGAAACGCGATTACTTGCGTGAAGAGAAAACTAAAGATCACTAACATACATATATAAAGACAGAAGTAGAGGATCAGGAGTACAAAATATCAAGCTCCTAACTCAGCCTGGGAAGTCAAGACTGGCCAGAGATTACACACACACACACACACACACACACACACACATCCAAAACCCAAATTTACATAAACAAAATCCTATCTCTCCATAAGCCTCTAAGAGGATCAAATGGAACAAGTAATGCCGAGAGAAAGCTAGGTTCATATATATACATAAATATACTATAACAGCCCAGACCACCCGCTAGCACGATATTGTCTGCTTTGGCACACAAAGCCTCACGGTTTTGCCTTTGACGATAGGGATGATAGCCGAAGCCCCCCACACTCACTCGTCAAAACGCGTCATGCTAGGGAGAGGTATCCACACCCTTATAAGGTATGCTTCGTTCCCCTCTCCAATCGATGTGGGCCTTACAATCCACCCCCTAAGGGAGCCCAGCGCCCTCGCTGGCACATCATCGATCCGGGTTCTGGCTCTGATACCATAATGTAACACCCTAACTACCAAAGTTCACGCTTTCGGCTGCGCTTCTCTGATAGCTCGGACATTACGACGACACTTATACTATTTAATATTAAAATATGAGCCTGTTTAAAACTTTAAACTGTGAAACCGCTCCCAAAATACTTTCATCCGATAACATACATCCATAGATACCATACAACTTACAAAACTCATAAAGAGTACATCCATATATATACATATATAATATTACAATCATTATCCAATACAATTCATATCCCTCTTACAGAATATATCAAGATAATGGCGAGGGTTCAATAAACCATAACTAAAACAATACAGAGCATCTCAACAACAACTAAATAAACTCTTCGTAACTTCTGCGCCCATATCCTGAAAGGGGAAAAATGTAGGGGGGTGAGAACATCATCCTCGAAAGGGTTCTCAGTAGAGGGTTTTTGGGAATTACTGTAATAGGATACGTGAAGATAAACCGTACCAGTGATTAATAACTGACTTATGCCTCTTTTCAAAAACAACGGTTTACAATAAAAGTAAAGTCGGAAATCTTTTCTAAAAGAAGAACCGTTCAATTTTCAAAAACTCAAAAGCCTTTCAAAACGGTTTATCTATGCGGAACCAAAATAGCTTTTCATATTTTATTCCAAACCAGAAACACAAAACCGAAATCAACCATCAGTTCATCTCATTCCAACCACGGACCTAGGCCCAAACAATCCAACAACAACCAATCACCACAGTTCAATAGAGTCCCAGTAGCAAACACAAATAGGAAGATGCAAGCACAAACAAACAGTTATTGCAAGTAGAACAGTTAGCAATTAATCACATAGGCAAACCAAGTATAATATGCACACCCAAACAATGTCACATAAATGCATATGATGCATGCTTGTCCCTAGTGGCTGATGATATCATCTGTCGGTTATATAGCCAACCCGACACGTCCTGGTAGCTAACCATGGACAGAAACACCCATCGCAGAGCAAGTAGGTTTGAGCTACAACCCCATTGCTACTACCCGCTCAACCCAGAGCCAGTGGAATAACCACTACTGCGGCTACTACCCAGGCGGGTGTTTAAAAGCTCAACCTGGAGCGAGTGGAATCACCACTACTACCGCTACTACCCAGGCGTCACAGTCTCTAACCTGGAGCAAGTGGGACGAACCACAACCCTTGCTACTACCCAGGTATCTCAAGCATATATTCATTCAGTCCCAGCCATGGATCAACATCCATCTCAGCCATCCGGCTTAAATTCATAATTCATAGTCAGCCATACGGCCCAGAACTCATTCAGCAATCAGCCATAAATCAATATCATACACAACCATTTCAGCTCACGGTTCAATCCAGAACCAGCCAATATTCATAATCATACACAGCCATTCCGGCCCATAACAAAATAGCACTTCCACCATCCAACATCATCAAATTCATAAAACCGGCATTTAAGCCATAAATCACTTTTTCTCAAATTGCTTCACTTTGAAATCAAGTTTCAACTCTTTTCAGCCTTGGCTTTAGAAATCTCGTTTCTCAAATCATCTCAGGCTCATAAGCCAAATTTACTCAAAGTGAGTTCCCTTTTTAAAACAAAGTCACTCTCGGTATTCTCTTTCCAAAACTTCCAAAACCATGGCAAGTTAAGGATTTATTTCAAAGTATTCAAAATCACCCATACAACAATGGGATTTCATAACAAAAGTTTCTCGGCAGAGTCCCAAGTCTTTAGGGAAGGTCAACCCTATATCAATTCCTTAAAATTCATTGAAACTCTTAAAATCATGGATTCTCGGTTCAAGTAATTAAAACTGAATTTATTATGAAACCAACCATACAAAATCACAAGTTCCAATCCGGTCCAAAAATCAACTCATTTGAAAAGGAACCGGTTCATTTGAATCAAACCACTTTCAGGTTTCTTTTTGGAATCCATTTTTCTAACTCTTCCAAAATGCCTCAAACTTAATTACTCAATCAAAAGTCTAGATTCCTTTGAAATCACTAAAAGCTCCTTTTTATATTGAAATCAATATTAGAGCATCATTCTTTCCTTCAGTGATTCAAACGATAAAAATAGTTCATTTCTAAATAAGTCAAACTCAAGGCATAAAGTTCGCTAAATAAATTAAGCTTGAAAATATAAATATTATCTTAATAAATCAAATAATACAACTTCTCAAATCCAATCCTTTTTAAATAACTTTTTAAACAAGACTGGGATTTTGTAGAATTTTCGGCAGCACCTCCCCTAAAACTTGGACTTTTGCCACCCGGTTCGGGTCCCAACTAAACCGTTTCTCATTCCTTTTCAACAGCTCAAACCAGAAATCAATTCAAAGCAAGCTAAATCCAACAGTCGCCTCAGTGGCATATTGATAAACCCATATTTCATGAGTTCTTTTGTGCTTAATTTGAGTGATTTATACAATCCTTCACCTACTTATTCATATTAATTGCATGGTTTTACTTTCCCTTCCTTATTATGTCATATTGTGAAAAACATGTTTCCTAAGCTTTAAAACTTAATTATTTTAATTACCTTTATTTCCATTCGATGCCGTGATTAGTGTGTTGAGTAGTTTCAGATTTTCTAAGGCAGAATGACTTAAAGGATGGAAAAGGAAACATAAAAAATAGGAAGGAGAAGGCAAAACGGAGCTTTAAGGAAACTGGTATTCACGCGATCTCATGGATGACGCGATCGCGTGCCAAAAGCGAAGATGCAGCGACGCGGCCGCATGACTGACGCGACCGCGCGCCTTAAGTAGAACGCACATGACGCGGTCACATGACTGACGCGACCGCGTGGCAAGGAAAAGCTCCGAATGACGCGACCGCGTGACCCACGCGGACGCGTGACAGAGGCCACGCACCAGAAATTACAGAAAATGCTCATAGCGATTTCTGAAGCCCTTTTTGGCCCAGATCCAAGTACAGACAGCATAGACCAGAGGTTATAAAGTGTGGGAATGCATCCATTCAAAGAGAGCTCGCATATTTTATTTTTCAATGATTTAGATTTAGTTGAGAGGGAGATCTTCTCCTCTCTCTCTCTCTTAGGATTTAGGATTTCTTCTTGTTTTAAGAGTGACTCTCAATCCAGGTTTTACGTTTCTTTGTTTTAGCTTCCTTTTACTTTTATTTATTCCAGCACTTGAATTGATCAGTGAATTTATGAATTTCTTCCATGTTATAGATTGTTATTTGAATTAATGATAATTGAGGTATTTTCAGTTTATGATTGTTCTCTTTGATTTAAGTTACCATTGCTTCCTATCTAAGGACATTTTTATTATTCCAGCAATTTTACTTTTTCCCCTTTTGGTCCTGGTTAAGAATTTAGTAACTCAACAGTTATTAAACTCAACATAATTGATAATCGTTATCTTGCCAATTGAGCTGACTTAAGTAATTCCAACCTTTTCTTAGGAAATAAATAGGATTCAAAGGTCAATTTAATTAGTCCCATGACTTTCCTTTGCCCTAGTAAAGGTTGACCAAGTGGAGTTTAGATTCAACTTTCATTATAGTTGAGAGAGATAGCTACGTTGGACCTCCAACTTCTCTTACCTTGCCAAAAGTCTGCTTTACAGTATTTATTTATTTTAATTGCCATTTACTTTACTTGTCATTTAAATTACTTGCTTCTCATCTTCTAAACCCCGATTACAACCTTTATAGCCAATAATAAGAACATACTTCCTCGCAGTTCCTTGAGAAGACGACCCGAGGTTTGAATACTCGGTTAACAATTTCTAAAGGGGTTTGTTACTTGTGACACCCAACACGTTTGTAAGAAGGGATTTTTGTTGGTTTAGAGACTATATCTACAACGCAACTGTTTCTATGAATCTCTTTACTGGTAAAAATCCTAACGTCAAAATGGCGTCGTTGCCGGGGAACTGCTAACGTGTGCCTTATTATTGGTTATTGTAAATATTTTTCTTTTGCTTGTTTATTTATTTTTTTTTCTTTTTATCTTTATTTGCTACTATGAACTCTCACCCCTCTCGCTTTGAGTTTGGTTCTAATATTGTTAAAGAAAATAGAAGTTACAGTAGGAATATGCATCAAGGTCAGACCAATCAAGGATGGATGGGACCAAGAGGATCTAATCAACCCTTTTGGCAGCAACACCCTCCGAGATATCCTGGACAAAGACTATTCTACAGTGCATACCCAGCTGAAAGACATGGTGGACAACGTTGTAACTACCAACAAGCCCCACCCCGTGCATATAAACTATCCTTTCAACATAACCTCGGACCACCACACTCACAAGCTTCTCTTTACCATTCGCCACCATATGATCCTTCCTTACCCCAATACCAATCCAATCGTCCCCAATCACCACCAATTTCCTTTGTATCATGTCCAAGTCCAGCAACCCGAGAAGCAGAGGATCGCCTAAAGGAAACAGTAAGAAAATTTCAAACAACCATTCAACAACTGGAGCAAGTGATAATTCAATGGGCTTCTAGGCGCTCAAATACACAAGGATCAGCCACAAATCCATGTGGACAACCCAATGAAGAGTGTAGCATGAAGGCGCTACCAGAAACTCCAGTGGACAAGACAGAGAATGAATTTGTACTAGAACAATTAGAAGAAGCTGTCTTTGTTCAAGAAGAAGAGTTGGTTGAAGACCTAGGAGATGCTGAACTTCCATGGGAATCCAGAATTGAGGAAAACTCCGTCCAAGATGCTACAGTTGATGCTAAGGAGGATACTGTACAATCTCCAAGGCAAGTCGTTTATGAGGAATCAGACGGAATAATCCAAGAAGCGAATTCCCTTGATGATGATAGTCACAAGTCTAGCTCTCTTAGTGATGAACTTGTATCCACAAGTGAATTCTCTGGGATCGAAGAATCTTCCCCAAGTGAATATGAAGATGATGCGGAGGTAGATTTCTCTCAACCTCCAATCTATGACTCAAGTGATGAGGAAGACGCAGAAGACTTTGACCAGGACACAGATACAATTGAAGATCTTTGCAAAGAAGTGAAGGAATTCACAGAAGAGCACAAGGAAACGGAACTTGCAAAACCACCAAAAACACCTATCCCAAGGCCATTACCACCTAATACAAGCTTCAAGTGGGTACAATCCTTAACTTATAACTTCACTTATTCACTTGAATATGGTTTGCTTGAAACAGATGGCCAGCTTAGAGCTCTCTGCGGCTTTAAGAGTAAGAGGGAAATGGCTCGTACTCAGAGCTGGTGCACAAGGTTCAATAAGGTTCCACGCTTCACCTCAAAGTACACGGATTGGTATCATGCTCAATTGCATGGATCATGGAAAGCGTTTGGTCACCAAGGTGAGATTCTACATTTTAACCCGCCTGGATGGAGACATGTAGATCAAGACGGAGGCGGATTTAAAAGCAAGGCTTGGAATCTTGGAGTTTATTCTGACATTTGTCACCCCGGGAGCCTAACAATATATTTGAAGCTGTTCAGAAGCTTTGCATGCCTAGTTTGGGACCTCGGAGGCTATTGGCATTCCAAACACTGGTGGAGATTTTTAGACGAATTTAAACATAAACCACCATAACAGGATACTCCTCCAATGTCCAACTTAAGGACTTTAACTAAAAGTGCTAGGTGGGAGACAACCCACCATGGTATGGTCGCTCCTTTTTCAATTTATTTTCTTGTTAATTGCTTTCATTTTTCCTTTTTCATTTCAATTTATTAAACCTAGAATCATGCATAGCATTCATGTTAATCATTGCATTCTGCATTTTTCATGCATATAAAAAAAGGGGTGCACGACGCGACCGCATGCCCCATGCGATCGCGTCATATTGCGAAAAATACCACCCGGGCGATCGCGTGACCCACGCGACCGCGTGATATATATATCGGCGTAAGGATCCAACGAACGGAAAGTTAGGCTGGAATCGTGCGGCCCTTGGGCGTTTCGCACAAATTGGCTCACGCGATCGCATGCCCCAAGCGATCGCGTCACTTGCACAATACCAATCCCACGCGACCGCGTGAGCGACGCGATCGCGTCGCATGGATTGCACATCACCCCAAAAGGAGACAGAGAGTTGCGCTAAAATGGCGCTGGAGTCGTGCGTTTAGCACGAATTCCAGCGACGTGATCGCGTGACCCACGCGATCGCGTCACCCCTCTTTCCCCCCTCTCATGCGATCGCGCGCCCCACGCGATCGCGTCCCTCCCATTTTCGCCCTAAACCGCGCGACCGCGTGCCCCACGCGGCCGCGTGGATTCAAAAATATAACCCCCAGCCACGCAAACCCTATTAGTCGCGCAGCCCCCCACCCCCAACCCTCTTCTCCCTCTCTGCTTCTTCTTCCTCCAGCCACCACCCAGCACCACCCAGCCGCCACCGCGCCACCACCCAGACGCCACCGCCATCCAGACACCGCCGCCTTCCTTCTTCCTCTCTCCTCCCCTCTCCACCACTGCCCTCCGAACCACCACCCACCACCGCCGACCATCCAACCGCGCCCCCCCTCAGCCGCCACCATGACACCGTGCCCCGCCACCGCGCCGGACGCCGCCGCAGCCACCTTCTTCCCCGTTCCACCCCTCCCGCCTACCAGGTTCCGCAAAATGCAATCTCCTTTTTTCCGTTCGTCATTTTTCTGTATTTTTTCTGTTTCTGTTCATCATTAGGATAGATAAATATGCATGCTGTAGTGGATTTCTAGGTTGTTAGGTAGCTTAGGCTCTGGTTAGTGGATCTAGGTCTGTTTACTTGCACTGTTCCTGTTTATGTTTTATCATAACTGCAATTCTGCTGTTCCTGTGACCTCGTTCATATGCTGTGATTGCTGCTTGTTACTCTAAATTTTCCTGTTTCTATTCATTACTAGTAACTGTAGCAAGTTTTTAATTCATATGAACTGCTATGATTGTTGTTTATTTTCCGGGACAATCCAATTTTAGCCGGAATGCTGCCCAAATTTTTTGTAAATTGTTTTCATTCTTGTTTTGGTTTGGCATTTCTGAACTCTGTTTTACTCTGCTTTACCCAAACCATTTCATGATTGCTATGGCAGACTTTCTTATCCTCTTTGATTTTCTGGTTCATAAACTGCATTTGTGATTCACTGATTCCAATTTTTGCTTTCTTTATTTCTATTCGAATCAGCATCACCCTGTCTTCCTTGTTCGATTATGAGTACTTCTATTCTTACCTGTGAATCCTTGTTATATGGAATTTTTCTATGCCACTTACTTTAACCCACACTTTACTAACTCACTAATTTTAATTTACTAATTTCTTTTTCAAATTCTAACCATACTAACCCTTTTGATCTCTTTTCTGTTTATTTTCACTTTCCTCTAACTTTCTAACCATGGCATATTGTTTATTTTTCCATTTAACATAAATTCAATCACATTTCATTTACTTATTTTCCTTATTCTATTTCTCCCTTGCCGCTTTAAGTTTCCTTTGTTTAATTGCCTAATTGCTTTCCTATTTTTATCCATATCCTGATTTTCTGTTTTTCAGAATGTCTGCCTCACAAAGGAAAGGAAAAGGCAAGGCTACTGGCAAGCGCAAGAGAGGAGATTCCTCTCAGTCCATCATTGCTCTAATGCACGATTCTTCATGGCGGGAAAGAACTTCACACAGTAGGAAAAAGCTGACCAGCTGCTCCCTGCGAATAATCCTATAAAATTTGCAAACCGGTACTGTGAGCTGAAGTACCCGACTTTTGCAAACTCCAGAAATCTATACCTGGAGCGAACTCTGAAGATTCCAGAAGCACTCCAGCAGTACACCACTGAGCAAATCAAGCAAAGGGGCTGGTTCTTTCTGGAAAGAACACTGACAGAGGTCAATTCATCTTGGGTACGGGAATTCTACTGCAACTACTATCTCACTACCCTAGATGCAGTGAACCTGAGGAAAACAAATTCTGGTCACTGAGGAGCCTTAGAGGACATTCTCTGGCTCCCAGCCAAGTCCGATCAGCCTGATGGTTATTCAAAGGCTGAGGAGGACATGCGTCAGATGCAGTTTGATTGGGATGCTGTAAAGGCACGGATAGCTCTCGACCCGACAGTCCCTTGGGAGATGGGTCAGGACACTACCATGCCTAGAGGGATCATGAAAGCATACTTAAACGATGAGGCTCGGTTATGGTATCAGATCTTGAGTAATTATGTGATGCCGAATACTCACGAGACGGAGATTCCGGCTGCTATGATCACCCTCCTTTGGTGTGTGCTGGAGGGTAAGGACCTTTATCTGCCACGTTTCATTCGGCACTATATGGCCAGGGTCCACGTCCGAGGCACCCTCCCTTTTCCATATCTAGTTACACAGCTTGGCCGTCGAGCTGACGTGCCATGGGAGGCTGCCGATGAGAGACCACCAGCGGCGGATTGCAGGAAGATCATTCCGCACAGCCGGAACTTCTTAGCCTTGGGCCATAGACCACCACCATTCACTGCTACTAATGAGTCAGCCCCACCGTCTGCTGGACCCTCTTCCTCCACTGCTGCACCACCTACCCCTGCTACTACCACTGCACCTCCACCTGCCACAGAGCCCGTCTATCATCTGGTGCACCGCTTGTTTCGACGACTTGACCAGATGGAGTGTCGTAACAAGCGGCGCTATGAGCACCTAAAGCTGATGATACGATCCGATGACATCCCCTCCGAGCCCGACACACCGTCCGAGGCATCTGAGGAGGAGGCGGATGCACCCGAGGCAGAGACCCATCCCTAGGAGGCAGCACCAGCCGCACCACAGGCAGCGGTCCCACATCAGATTGAGGCTGCGGATCTTGAGATCCCGATCCAGTCAGCACCTCCTCCACAGCAGCCAGACTCCCAGCCTACCACCACTGAGACTCCAGCTACCATCCCTTCCAGTGATGACACCCCTTCACACCCGGCTTGATTGAGCATCGAGGACGATGCTTCCTTTTAAGTGTGGGGAGGTGATGCGCATAAACTTGTTATGCTACGATTTAGGAAATTGCACGATCCACAAAATTCCTTCCGGCAAGTGCACCGGTTATCGTCAAGTAAAAACTCACAATAGAGTGAGGTCGAATCCCACAAGGATTGGTTGAGTGAGCAATTCGGATTAGAAGTATGTTCTAGTTGAGCGGAATCAAGATTTAGATGAGAATTGCGGAATGTAAAATTGCATGAATTAAAGAGCGAGAAGCTAAATTGCTGAAATTAAAAGGGATGGGGGTGATTGCATGAATTTAATTGCAGAATGTAAAGAGAAAGTGGTAAATCAGAAATGGGGAGTTCATTGGGTGTTAGGAGATATTGAGATCTCCGAATCAAAACAACTTTTATCCCTTCCTCAACCAATGCATTCATTGAATTTTGCTTGGCAATCTTATATGATTGGATCCCAATCCCTTGGCTCACCAATTCTCTCTAAAAACAAACAAATTCCCAATCCCTTGGTTTAAATGTTCATAAGAAGAGATGATGTTCGATCACTGATTATACCACACAGTTTCATGAACCACAATTTGGTAGGATTACATGTCACAATATCCATCCAAACCCCAGTCCAATTCACTGTGAGAAAGCTTCTCTAGCATGAATCCTCCATTCCTTTCCCAAGGTTCCGAAGGATTCCAATTATGGGCAGTTTCTTTCCCAAGACAACTACCCAATGGAATTAGATCGAGAAGCTTTCTAACAAAATTCAAGAGAAAATATTGAAGAAGAAGATAAAACTATTATTGATTCATTGAATTACAATAGAGCTCCCTAACCCAATGAAAGGGGTTTAGTGAGTCATAGCTCTGAATTCAATTACAAAACTAAAGGAAAATGATCCAAAGTTCTCCGTCTCTCCCAAAACTTCCAACTAACTTAAATTCTATCTTATTTATACACTTTCTAAATTGAGCTTCTGATGTGTTTCTTGGGCTTTGAGGCCTTTCCCTGATTTCCTTTTGCTTTGGGTTTATGGTCCATAATCCTGATGAGGCAGTGATCCAATTCTGTAACATTCATTGAGCAAACTTAGTGATAAACAAGTAATGACACAAGACTCAACAAATTGAAACTCCAGACTCATCAATTCTTCAGGCCCAATTCCATAAACCATGATATTCAATTGGGTTTCATACCATAATACGTTTAAGTTAATGTTTGTGCTCAAATGCTAACTTAAACTTCAATATATTTGGCCCAGAAACCCCTTTCAAAAAGTGAAGTTTAAGTTTCAGTTTAAGTTTCAGTTTAAGGTTAAACTGAAACTTAAACGTGGAAATGGAAGAAATCAACCCAGGAGTGTGAAATGTCGAACACGTTTAAGCTTCAGTTTAAGGTTAAACTGAAGCTTAAACGTGGAAATGAAGAAAGCAACCCTGGAGGAGCAATTGGGTCGAACACGTTTAAGCTTCAGTTTAAGGTTAAACTGAAGCTTAAACGTGGAAATGAGAAAGCAACCCTGGAGGAGAGAAATAGTCGAACACGTTTAAGCTCCAGTTTAACCTTAAACTGGAGCTTAAACGTGGAAATGCTCCTGGTGCCTTTCTTACTTCTGGCGTTTAACCTCCAGTTTAAGGTTAAACTGGAGGTTAAACGTGGAAATGCTCCCTGGTGCCTTTCTTACTTCTGGCGTTTAACCTCCTGTTTAAGGTTAAACTGGAGGTTAAACTTCAGTTCCAGCATTTCTTAGCCTTCATGAGTCTGGCGTTTAAGCTCCAGTTTAGGCTTAAACTGGAACTTAAACGCCATTTCCAGCATTATATGGCTTGGTAGTTTAAGTTCCAGTTTAAGCTTAAACTGGAACTTAAACTCCACATGTGATATTCAAGCTTCCTTTATTGATTTTGTTGCTTCCTTGCCTAGCCTCTTCTTCCCTGAAATCATCCAAACAATTGCATCAAAGTCTTGCAAAATTTCATGAGAAATCTTCCATTCATAGCATTCAAGTAATATGACTAAAAACTCATGGAATTTGCATCAAAATCATATTGTTTGGATGGTTCATTGCTTTGTTATTCATTCAACCATTCTTGGTTACTTTAAGCTCAAGAAAATGCATAAAACAACTAAAACTAACAGAAAAATGCTAGTGAAACTAGCCTAAGATGCCTTGGCATCAGGAGGTCACCATCTCTGGCGTTTATTTTGGTGAACCACTACATACTTTTTCTTTTATTTTGGATATTTTTTTGTTTTTTTCTTTTTACTGTTATTTTCTGAGTACTTATACATTGCTTTTATGTATTTTTACTCTATTTTCTGCATTTTTCATCTTTAGTTCATATTTTAGCCATTTAGTTTATTTTAGTTATTTAGTTTAGTTTGCAATTCTGATTTATTAGTGGATTAATTAGTATAGTTTACCCTTTTTAGCATAAGATAGTATAGTTTAAAATTGAAAAATAAAAAGGAAGTAAGCTAGGAAATTGAACATATCAGATTTAAATCCACAAACCTTATATATAGCATTACATGATGTAGTTAAGCTGACAACATTTCATCAAGGAGGAACATTAAAACTTTAAAAGCTACCCTAAATAAATTTTTTATGAGAATAATGGGAATTTTTAACTAAACTTGCATACAATATATAAATGATATATGATGCTTGAGTTAGAGAACACACAGCCTGTGAGTCTTGAGCTTAATTGTATGGTTGCATTCAAACCATAATTTTATTTCTGTGTGTTTCATTTCTTTTTATTCTGATGTTCTTTACTTTGCTTTAATCTATATGTCCAATTATAGAATATAGAATAGATACATACCAAGAGAATGATTGAGGCCATCATTTGATTTTAGCTCACTTACCCCAAATTAGCCTACCTTTTACATCACCCTTGTTAGCCCCCTTGAGCCTTTTAAAATCCCTTTATTCTATTTAGCCAAATTACTAGCCTTAAGCAGAAAAACAAAAGAAAATCCCAAGTGAATCTTTGGTTAGCTTAAGATAGAAAATCATGAATAGAGTTAAATGTGGGAAACCTTTTGGGAACATGGATGATAGAAACAAAAAGGTAGAGAAATTAAAAGAAATAAAATAAATTTGGGAAGCATGCTCATGAGAAAATCAAAGTGATTTAATTGCCATGTGCCTTGAAAAAAAAAAGAGTTATTTTTCAGCATTTAAATAAAAGGGGGATACAAAAGAAATTCCCCAATCCAAAATAAAAATAATGCACATGGAATAAAAAAAATAATAAAAAGTGAAACATGAGTATGTAACAATAAGTGGGATAATATGGAAAAATAGGTAAAGAAATTTTGTTTTACTAAATATGTATGTTAGGTGAGATCTTAGTCTAATTAAGGATTCACTTATTAGTTCACTTGACCCTATACATAAATCCTTACCTTTACCTTGGCCCCATTACAACCTCAATTAAAGACCTCAAGACTTTTTGGTATGACTATATTCTATAATTGTTGATTGGTTAGATGAAGAACAAATCTATAGAAAGTAAGAATAAAAAGAAAAATAGAGTGAATAAACCCAATAAACACTGAGTGACTAGAGAGTAAACACAAAATCCAGTGAGGGTTCAATAACTCATCAACATATATCTGTGCTTAAATTTACTAATTGTTTTGCAAGTTTGTACAATGTTTTCTTTCCCATCTCATTTGCTAAAATGCTTTATTATTTAAGGGTTGGCTATACATATACATGACTCCTTGAGAATGTGAATTAACTTGACTACATGTAAGCTTTATATATAAGTGAATAATTTAGAGTTGCATGATGCATCATTCATTTAGGTAGTTGCATTTAAATTAGGTTGCATTGCATGACATTCCATCACTTTAACCTTAATTATTTACCTTGGATTTAGCATGAGGACATGCTAGTGTTTAAGTGTGGGGAGGTTGATAAACCCATATTTCATGAGTTCTTTTGTGCTTAATTTGAGTGATTTATACAATCCTTCACCTACTTATTCACATTAATTGCATGGTTTTACTTTCCCTTCCTTATTATGTCATATTGTGAAAAACATGTTTCCTAATCTTTAAAAATTAATTATTTTAATTACCTTTATTTCCATTCGATGCCGTGATTAGTGTGTTGAGTAGTTTCAGATTTTCTAAGGTAGAATGACTTAAAGGATGGAAAAGGAAACATACAAAATAGGAAGGAGAAGGAAAAATGGAGCTTTAAAGAAACTGGTATTCACGCGATCGCATGGATGACGCGATCGCGTGCCAGAAGCGAAGATGCAGCGACGCGGTCGCATGACTGACGCGACCGCGCGCCTTAAGCAGAACGCACATGACGCAGTCGCATGACTGACGCGACCGCGTGGCAAGGAAAAGCTCCGAATGATGCGACCGCGTGACCCACGCGGACGCGTGACAGAGGCCACGCACTAGAAATTGTAGAAAATGCTCATAGCGATTTCTGAAGCCCCTTTTTGGCCCAGATCCAAGTACAGACAGCATAGACCAGAGGTTATAAAGTGTGGGAATGCATCCATTCAAAGAGAGCTCGCATATTTTATTTTTCAATGATTTAGATTTAGTTGAGAGGGAGATCTTCTCCTCTCTCTCTCTCTTAGGATTTAGGATTTCTTCTTTTTTTAAGAGTGACTCTCAATCCAGGTTTTACGTTTCTTTGTTTTAGCTTCCTTTTACTTTTATTTATTCCAGCACTTGAATTGATCAGTGAATTTATGAATTTCTTCTATGTTATAGATTGTTATTTGAATTAATGATAATTGAGGTATTTTCAGTTTATGATTGTTCTCTTTGATTTAAGTTACCATTGCTTCCCATCTAAGGACATTTTTATTATTCCAGCAATTTTACTTTTTCTCCTTTTGGTCCTGGTTAAGAATTTAGTAACTCAACAGTTATTAAACTCAACATAATTGATAATCGTTATCTTGCCAATTGAGCTGACTTAAGTAATTCCAACCTTTTCTTAGGAAATAAATAGGATTCAAAGGTCAATTTAATTAGTCCCCTGACTTTCCTTTGCCCTAGTAAAGGTTGACCAAGTGGAGTTTAGATTCAACTTTCATTATAGTTGAGAGAGATAACTACATTGGACCTCCAACTTCTCTTACCTTGCCAAAAGTCTGCTTTACAATATTTATTTATTTTAATTGCCATTTACTTTACTTGTCATTTAAATTACTTGCTTCTCATCTTCTAAACCCCGATTACAACCTTTATAGCCAATAATAAGAACATACTTCCTCGCAATTCCTTGAGAAGACGACCCGAGGTTTGAATACTCGGTTAATAATTTCTAAAGGGGTTTGTTACTTGTGACACCCAACATGTTTGTACGAAGGGATTTTTGTCGGTTTAGAGACTATATCTACAACGCAATTGTTTCTATGAATCTCTTTATTGGTAAAAATCCTAACGTCACATATCTCAAGAAAACCATTTCAAAGTCAACTCAATATCAACCGATTTAACTCATTTCCAAAGCTTTAAAGAAATGGTTCAGTAACAAATCATTTGTCCAAGATCAAGTCAGTTAAAGTAAACCAGGATGAATTCAAAAGTGCATTCGACTTTTCACATCATCAAACTAATTAACTCAATTCAAATCAATCCTCAACGGATTAAACTCATATTTCAGACCTTTAAAGAATCAACTTCAAAACATTGCATTTCACAAAAACACACAACAATCCAGCCAAGCAAACATTCATAATCATTTGAGACAATCAATAATACATAAGGCTGATATCATCACCAAATACAAAATTGTCTCACAACAGTATCCATATGTAATAATTCCAACATATAAAATATAGTTTTCGGAAAGCGCCCCTACCTCAGAACACAAAACCATAGCCCAAACTCATCACAGAATCCTTTCCGCCTCGACCCGAGGTCAACAATCAAAATCTCGGCAGCCAAAACCTCGGTTCCAAGCCACTTTCGCAACGACCTCAACAACTCTAATCGCAACATACAACAACCGAAACTCAATCGTATAGCAATTAACGCCACAAACCTCAGCGTATGATAACAGAACAGTAACTAAAGGGCTTTCAAATCGAAACGCTTACCGAACCGAAGAAGGAACGGTTGAACCAAAACAGCGGCGGTGTTTGAACCGGTTCGGCGATAACCCGACAGTCAGCCCCAAGCAGCAACGGCGATCTGAACCACTTTCGCAGCGACGATGAAGTTCCAGGAAACTCAACAGAAGGGAAACTCAACTTAAAAGCCTTATCAGCAATGGAGTTCGGTGGCAGCAGCGGCGTTTCCGGCGGTTGAGGCTCGGCCAGAAGCTCCGGTGGATCAACGGCAGAGTTCTCTGGCGGCCAGAACAATGATGACGGCACTAACCAAAATAGAGCAGGATCTGAATGAGTGGCAAAATCCTGGAACAATTCCGGCTAGTTCCATTAGCGGCGGCCTGGACCCTTCTCTGGCGGCGGTGAGACCCCCAACAGCGCCGGCGCGGCTCACTCTGTTCCATAGCACAGCGGCGCCTGGCCCTTCCCCCACCGCGAGCTCTCTGCCTCTTGCTTTCCTTCGTGGCGGCTCTGGCGGCAGTAGTCCGAGACGACGGCGATAGCACACGGTGGCGCAGCTCCGCGTAGTAGGTCGCGCTCCTCCTTGCACGATTCCGATAGCAGCTCGTGGCTGGACCGAACGGCGGCGGTGGCAGCGCGGCCTCCTCTCCCTTCTCCTCTCTTCGAATGCGTCGCTCTCTCTCTCCTCGGCCCTTCTACTGCGGTGGTGGTATGGCGCGACGACGACGGAGCAGTGGCGCGGCGCTGACGACTGCACGCAGTCCCCTCCTTCCCGATCTCCCTTTTTCCCCCCGGATCTCTTCCTCTCTGCCTCTCTTCCTGTTTCCTCCTAACCCATTCTTTCTTTCTTTCATTTAGTTGGGGAAACTGTGTGTGTTTGGCTGCTGGGGCATGGGGGGAAGCAACGGGTAACCGGGTAGGGTTTTAGGGTTAGGGTTTCATTTTCAAAAATTAGGGTTAGGGGCATTTTAGTAATTTTAAATAAATTTGGGAATAATATAATAATTGAAATCCAAATCAAATCCAATACTAGTATATAGAAAATACTATTTGCTCACCAATTTTATAAATTATTTTCAATAAAATGCCCAAATCAAATAATTAGAAATAATATATTAAATTTCTCTATTTTCCCAAAACAGTAGTATTAACATTTAAAATACTAATTATTTAATCCGAATCATATATAAAATTCATATTATTTCATAACTATCAACTTTATAATGCAAATAAAGGAAGTAATCCAATAATTGTAAAATTGGATAATAATCTCAATTTATTTCAAATTCAATAAATCAAAACTTGTTTTAATTTTCTTTAATAGAGAAATTTCTGAAATTAAAGCTACAGAAACACTGAATTTGAAATTAGCTAATGATAGCCCTTTTTCAAAGGTTTTGGGTCTTACATATACAATCCAAAAAGTAACCCGACAACCACTTCGCTATAAAAGCTCAGACGCCTAAGGAGGAGCCTCTCAACCTGCATCTGAAAAATAACAACATAGTATGGGGTGAGAACCAGAGGTTCTCAGTATGGTAAAGGTGCCACACACATAATATATAAGGTCCTAGGAATGCCAGAGGCAATCCTAGAACGCCAACACTCAGATTATAGAGTTTAAGGTATTAAACAGAAGTCATAAAAGGTGGTTTTCTAGGAGTATCTAAGCCTGACTTAACTTAGTCTTAAATCTAAGTTCCACCGCCTTTCCTCCGTTCCTCCATCTTCGATAACATATCACAGACAAATAATCAGATAAAGGCAAACACAAGAAGGTTACAAGTACTACAGGTAGCAAATATACATTTAACATAGCAAATACACTTAGGCACACCCAGTTAAAGCACACACAAGTAAGTCAAGTAATATGCACATGATGCATGCTTGTCCTATGGATGATGAGTCTCATCTGTCGGTTATCAAGCCAACCCGACAAGTCCGGTTTGCTTAACCATTAGACTGTCCCCCAACATGCATCCCCAAGAGTCTATGCATAGCTTTTTCTCAAATAATCAATATTGCTCAATGAGGGTTAACATTCTCGAGAATTTATAAGTGCCCGGTCACCCATGTGTCGTAGGGTCAACAGAGTATCGAGTTTTCGACCTGGTAAACGTAGTGACAAGCCACGGTACTTTGTCTAGGGAATCTCGTATCTCAGATCATTTAATTAATCAAGCCAAGTATCATACATGATAATTGGTAACATTTCATAACCAATTCATCACTTTTCAGTTTTACTTCACCTCCAAGTTATCTCCAATTCCTAACTTCATCTCATTTATCAGGTTTACTACTACTATTTATGACTAAAGGAATGAAAATAAAGGTTTAGAAGTTTGAAACAAAGTTTTAAACCCAGAAAATCATGTTTGCTGGAAGATGGGCCACGCGTACGCGTGGGAGTGTAAAGGTGCAACTTGCGCGTGTCCCTCTATCATGCGTATGCGTGGGTGAAAACTTCATGTCACTCGTGCGCGTGGGTCATGCGTACGCGTGGACATGCTTGCTAACCCCTTACGCGTGCGCTGGGACCAGTTGCATACGCATTGCCAAAACTCCATGTTACGCGTATGCATGGGTCACGCGTACGTTCTTTCAAAAAAGAAGATTCAGTAGCAAAGTCTGTAGAATGCAAAAAAAAGGCAGTTTTGAGGTATGATCTTCCAACACCCATAACTTCTTCGATTTAAAATATTTTTCACCCGTTCTTCGAATGGCATAAACATCACGAACCCAAAAACAAATTAAGGGTCCAGAAGCCAAGTTATAGCCCGCCGAAGTTCGGCCCAAAAACCAACTTTTGTAAACTCTTTAAACCTCATGTTCATTCAAAGTTTCCATTCCATTCATTATTAAACCTGTCAATACCAATACAATTTGGTAGCAACAAACCTCAACACAACTCTACACCATTCCATTAACCACCATTCAATAAAACACTAGACAATTTCATTTTTCAACAACTCCTTCATGCTTTCATTCAATATTCTTGTAAACATATAATAAAAAACTCAACCATATTTCTTTCTAACATCATTATAAATAACAATCTCCACCACATAATCAAATCACCAATTATCCAACAAGCATCAACCAAACATGTTCATCAACAAATTACTAAACATTCAATATACACCTGCATTCCAACTTATCCTATGGTCATCTAGCCTAAGTATTCACAGAACATTATATATTAAATGATAGAAACCTAAACCATACCTTGGCCAATTTTCCTCGTAATGATCAAGGCAATTTAATTAAAACCAAGACAGCCCCAAAACCTCAACAAAATAGCTTCTTCCAAGTTCCGATATTCACAATTTCAAGCTCTAATTATTTATTCACAACCTAATACACATTCATAACACATATATATCCAATTTAATACCCAAAGCTCAAATTCAGTGAAATTAAAATAGAATTATGATATCCTCACCTTACCGAAGCTTCACATAAGCAAGAGTGAACGTTTTTCTCAAGCTAATTGGATCCTAAAACATCAAAGAGTCAAGAAATACAATATCTCCACTTATTTTTCCAAAATTTAGGGAAGAGGCTGAGGGTGAATAAGCAGATTACCTATGAAATTGTTCTGGTAGAAACGTAGAGCTTGACGCAGTGGTCGCATGACCACAAACGGTGCGGCGATCGGAGCTCGGACGGAGGAGTTACGGGATTTTGAAATCACTGTAAGGGTTACGGGATTCCTTCTTTCCTTTCCGCTGTGTGCTTCAACGCTACTAAAATGGGGAAGAGAAGGTATGTGGGTTCATTTAAAGGCTGGCCCGATTGGGCCCGATTCAACCGGTTCGGCTCGTTCGGTCCAATCTTGGACCAATTTTTTTGAAATTAGTGTCAAAATTCTCGTTTCGATGAACTCTATCCTAATTTAATATAATATTCATATTTCTAATTTTCTTTATAAAAACTAATTTATTGGCTAATTGTTCACTAATTTAACGGGATTTACACTTTCACTTAGAATCTATTTGTACTGTGCCGAAAACTTTATGAGACAATTCTATTTTGTCTCATAAATATCAGAAAACAAAACTCAGAGAAAGAGAAGAGAAATAACACAGGCATGTATCCTGGTTCAGTTGCCTTGTGCAATGCAACCTACATCTAGTCTCCACTACAACACTGGTGGAATTTTCACTATGATTAATGTATTACATACACCAATTCATAGGATTCACCCAATCCTTTTCTCTCAAGTTCTCAACTAACTTGACTTGGTTATGCTAATACCTAACTCTTCACTCTCAAGTTCTCAACTAACTTGACTTGGTTATGCTAATCCTCACAGGTACAAGATACAAGACACATGAAACAACCAAAAGAAATCTGAAATCACTCTAGGTTTTTCACTCAAGTGTGTCACTATGCCTTTTGTCACTCATAGGCTTTTTCTTGGATTCTCACTTTCAGCCTTTTACCTCTCAAAAAATTACAGAAAGATATACATTGAAAATGAAATACAAACTGTAAAAACATGAAGGAGATTAATGCATTAATAGCCTCTGTTGCTATAAGTTGAATCAGATTTAGCTGACTCTGATTAAGTTCTTCATCTTGGCAGAATGCTTCTTTAACTAGAAAACACTGTTCAAAGTTGATGAACTCTATAGAGAAGCTCTTCAGAACAAACTCAAAATCTGGTTCTCTCTCCTTGCCTTGCCAACCAGAAAGTTTTTCTTTTTGTACATTATGCAGGATCACAGATAGGGTTTCTCCCTTGGTCAACTTTTCGGACTTTGAGTTTTGAAAATACATCCCTTCACTTTCTTTAATCAACCCCTAAATTAGGGATTTCAATTCTGATTTCTTGCTTAACCGAGATCAATTGAGCAGCAAAGGATTAGTGTTCAGTGATAAGCCCTAAATCTACACCATTAAGAATGTGCTTTGCCTCCAAGTAACTTTGTGGACCATTGATTTACAGCATCATAGATTAGAGATTTCTTTCTCTATTTATCCCAAAATGGTATCGCAGAAAGTTGGAGAAGGAGTGAAGAAAATAAATTACATGCAAATGGAAATAAGTCACCTTTAACTTATGACTAAGCTTAGCTCGTTTTGATTTGGGTGATTAGACATTTTCTTTTGTCATTTACCTTTCTCTTTCTTCCTTCTCTGGTGAATGAACCAGGAAGAAGCTCTCTCTCTTTCTTTATGAGTCTAACCGAAGAGAACATTGTAAATGATTCCTTTGGAAGGCTTCCAGCTGGATGATGCATCTTGGGCTTGGATTTACTTCACTTACCTTTCAGCCCATATGATTTCTTTGTCATTTACCATTTGGGCTTTGTTTGTGCATTTTGTAAACTTCAACAGCTTCTATTTCTTTGTTCCATTTGAATTGGGATGCTCTAATCAATTTGGGCCTGCATCACTTAGATTAAACAATCAGAACCCAATTGGCTGTTTAACCCAATTACATATTGTTTGTCATCATCATATAAGTTAGTTATATTCTTAACTCAACAGATGTTCCTACCACAACTCATTATGATGTGTTTGATTTCTTTGAAAATATTGAAGGAATATTGGTTATCTGTTCAATAATGAAAATATTGAATAATATCTTTATTGTATATTTTATTTTCTATAAATTAAATTAACGTATGTTTTTACTTATTTCATATTTGATTGTATTTGTTTTTAAATTTGTCTTTCTATGTAAGTTTTAAAGTATCAATAAATAAATTTGTGCTATTATATATGGCATATGTACAATAAATAAAATGGGTCTGTCTTTAGTAAGATCAAGTCTTTTGAATTTTTCTAATATGCACCAAAAATAATTTATAAATAGGGGCAAAAAATAGTACTTATACAAAGGATAAAGTTAAAAAAGAAGATGAATGGTGATAATTGTTAGACATGAAAATCTTCTTTTGACAAGGGTGACAAAAAAAATGATAATACAAAAAATATTTAAAATTTTAGCCCAAACAGTCTAAATTTGTTTTATTTAGTATTTATTTATTATAGGATGCATGAAACAAAATAAAAAATAATAAATTTTGACAATTAAAATTTTTGTTTTCTAAAATTTTTTGTAAAACAAATTAAGGAAAAAGATGTTCTTGATTCATCAAAATGTAGAAACAATTGACTTCTAGAATGATTCACATTAATGAAAGGGTATTTCACACAGTCACATTGAACCTGTTGTTGTTGGTGCTTGTTTTTTCCTTTTATAGAGTTAGGTGATTTAGGTTGATATAGTGCAGTACTAATACATATTTATATATAATTAATTGGTGTCTTCGATGGTGGTAGTAGGGATGACAATAAGTAAGGTAGAGTTTGAACCCAATCCTAAACTTATTTGTGCATTGAATTTTTTACTAAAATTTAACTCTACTCTATCTGCAGATTGATAACAACAAACTCTAACTGCGAATTTTCACAAATATGCAATATTATTATATAACCTAATAAGCATACAAAGTAAAAATTCAATACAAATAACACAATCATCCCACAAATAAAACAATCATCCCACAAACAAATCATCAAATGTTCAGTTCTACAAAAAAGTCCATGCTTAAATTAATAACACAAACACAAATAAAATATTGTGATATAATGTTGTATTAATATATCACTAAAATAAAAATAGTTTATATATAAACAAAATTGTTAAATTATCAATTGATGATTTTATTGGCTCAATGATAAAGACTTTTTGCACTACGAGAGAGATCTTTGATTCAATATCTATGTATAACATATTTTATAATATATACATATATAGGGTGCGGGTTGTTCAGGTAGGGTTGAGACTCAACCCGCACTCAAATCTGCAACGCACTTAACTCTACCTGCAGTGAATCGGGTTGACAATCATACTTGATCAAGTTGGATAGGGTTGGGTACTAACGGATAGGATACATACTGCCACCCCTCGGTGGCCGTTAAGGTATAATGGCTAGGCTCCCTGAACCAATAGGTGCTTGACATCTAGAGAGTTGGAGGTCAGTTGACTCTCAATCTAACAATGTCAATAAAGATAAAATTGTTAATGAAGCATGATAAATATATGTTGCCATGGTTAATTAAAACTGAATTAACAAAAATTTTACCAAAAAATAGTTTAAAAGAAATTAATTTTTTGTTTAGTATTTTATTTAGAAAAATGAATTATGCTTCTTTTGTGTTGTTCATGAGCCTATTGCAGCAGGGGGTCTTCTTTTCTAGCACCAACTTGGTGGCAGTGTGGAGGAGAAGATGATACCAATAGTGTTTGTGGATAGTGTCTTTGAACGTGTAGGTGGAGCGTTATAAGCGGAATGATGTTCTATTCATACATCGGTGATCAGCAAGGGAGGAGCGCCACATCCAAGTTGTCATCTTTTGCTCCGGAGGTTGAAGCACACCTGACTAACTACAACACGTTGGTCCTACAACGAATGACACTATCAAACATCCTTGCCGCAAGTACCAGTGTGGCTTTAGTCCCATCTTCACCATTAAACACAGTAATAACTTCAAAATCAGCACTTCGCGTTTTACCATACCTCTGGCGAACAGCCTCAACACCATCGATACAAAATTAACCAATGCTTATCAACTTTCGAGCTCATTTTCTCGAATGGCATCTGCTGTGAACCTAGCCCATTTCCTACAGTCGCCAGCCGATACCCATTGCACCTGTTGACATTCATACCCTTGCTAATAGATAGCTATTTCCACTAATATCCCCTGGTAAAAGAGATAAAAATTACAGTGGTTAATCACTTAAATAAAGATTAATCTAACTAACAAAAACGCCACTTGTCATCTTCTCGTTCGACGGTCAACGCCACTAGCCACCAGAGACGTGGCCTAGTTATGTATATTCTTCTTTATGTGCTTATTTGGACACCATTAAATTGATTAATTTTTTTTATTTTTTTAACGTAATTAGAAATTTCTAGTTGTAAAAGTAAAAATATTAGAAAAATAAAAAAATTTGAAAAGCTACAATTTACATCTTTTTTAAAACATTTTTTTCTTAAAAATAATATTTTTTACATAATAAATAAACAAAAAAATAATTTTATATTGTTATCTTTAAACATAACTGATAAATAAAAAGATTTTTTTGCAAGAAATATCCAAACATAAAATATTTTTACTTTTCTATAAGATCTTTTAACAAAAAAGATAACTCAATATTTTTTCTTAGAAATTTACTGATATGTGGTCAGGAGGGTATTTTCTTCATTTTAGAGCTAAGGGGCAGAATGGTAATCTCATCATGTTCAAAGATTTGAATACTAGAAAATTTATACCATGCCGGTCTTGGACGTCAAGAAGACCAAGAGTCCATCTTAAAAATAGTGATACTGAAATGGTGACAACTCATAAGTTCCATTGAGCTAAGTCAAGACAGCAAGATGCCCAACCGTATTTTTCAAGTACAGTGGAAGACATAAATTTAATTTAATTTTTGAAATTATTAGGCCTATATTTTAGTTTTCTTTGTTGTTTATCGAAGATTTCATTTAGTTAAGGATTGCTTAGTAGTATTTTTAGAAATTTTAAATTTAAATCAAATAGGATCTAATCTAATGAGATCAAATCTGATTTAAGTTAGTTATCATATCGTTAGAATTTTAAATTTAAATTAAATATGATCTAATCTAATAAAATCAAATCTAATTTAAATTAGCTATCTTATCTTTATAATATTTAAATTAAGTTATCTTATCTTATCTTTTAGTTAGTTTTGTTAGGGGCCTATTTAAACACCTTTTCGTGAGATAATTTACACAACTTTTGATTAAAATTTTCAGTTGCTTTATGCACGTTTTTTAGTGTGATTAAATGAGGTGAGTGATTTGCTTCGTTTGTTGATGAAGAAGATTAAAAGATCCAACACTAAGGTAATTATGTGTTATAGTCTCTTCAATTTTCAGCCCTTTGATCTTGGTTGTCAAGGACATATTTGAAGGTCTAGTAGAAAATTTCTTCTGGTGACCTTGGTTGCTAAGAACAGGTTTCTTAGAGGTCTAGTAGGAAAACTCCTTATCTATCCTTTTATGTTTTTGCTGTGTCTTCTTGTGTCATTCTTATTTTTATCCCCCCTCCAACCCTTTCATTGGGACTTTAATGCTTCGTCTTTATTAAACTCCCTAAACCCCCAATAACTTCTTATCATCTGGTATTAGTTATAGGTCGTAGGTAAATTTTTATTTATCTACACATTCTAGGGTTCTTGCTTAGTCTCTTTATTTTTCTCTTCAATTTCTACAAATTTACTTTAGAGTTAAAAAAATGAAAATTTTTATTTAATTTTGTTTCTACAATTATTATATCTTAAAGTCAAGGTCTAAAAAAACGTAAAAGAAACAAAAATTCATCTTTGAATTTTTTGTGTCTGCAATTACTTCAGCATTTGCTACACAAAAAAAAGGATCATCATTTTTTTCAGCTTAGATTTAGCTTTCCAAATTTTCTTTGGGTTCCAATTAGGATTCAATTTTTTTAGTTTCTGCCATCTTAGTATCACTTATTATTTTCCTTCCTTTGTCACATACTTTGGTTATCTTCTTGTCAAGTTGAACTTCTCTAGCATTTAAATTATCTTAATTTAATGTCTCAATTTCGCATTTTCTAAATTGCAACTTATTAAAGCAATCAAAGAGTGGAAAACGGCAAGAGTGGTGAGCTCAACAATAGGTAAAAGCCACATATTGAGTGTAAACACGAGTGTACTATTCCAAGTGATTCACGTGAAAAGAATGCTGAGGTCTTTTCTTTCACAGGTTCTTCAGTGATGGCTAATGATGAAAAGACCCCCGATCTACAACTGACTTTCTGCGTCAACGCAATCATTGGTGTACTGGAAAGGATTGAACAACTTCTTGATGACATCGTTTCAAGAATTAATTCTATATCCCCTAGCCGACAAGCGCGGTCCCGAGATTCTATACATAATCATTCTACGAAGTCTGTGGAGGATGCTTCACCTAGATCCCGGCGTCATAGACAATCAGAAGATGTTGATAATAACTTCAATGCTATCAAAATGCATATCCCAAAATTTAAAGGCAGAAGTGACCCTGAGGCTTACCTGAAATGGGAACGGAAGGTGGAGCTCATATTTCAGTCAAAACTATTCTGAGGTGAAAAAGGTAAGACTAGCAGCTGTAGAATTTCCAGATTATGCCCTTGTCTGATGGACTAAGTTAGACAAAATAGAAGTCGGATTGAAAAATCACCAATTCAATCTTAGGAGAAAATGAAAAAAATCATGAGGAATCAATTTGTGCCATCATCATACCACAATGAGTTTCTTGAACAGTTTCGTCAGTTGAAACAAAGTTCAAAATCAGTAATGGAGTACCACAAGGATTTGATGTCTTTGGGAACCAAGGCTAATATTACAAAGTGTCCTGATGTTCTTATGAGATGCTTTCTTATTGGACTAAATAAAGACATTACAGATAATGTCAAACTTTACTATTGCACGGAGAATTTAGTCAATGTTTCCATTGAGGAGCATATAAGAAAGACTATTATAGATCGACATAAGAAGAAGATTTTTTCTAAGTCTATCTCTCATTCTTCTTCTAAGCCAGTGACAGAAGAATTTGTTGAGTATGCTGTAGAAGGTGATGTGTAATTGGAGGATCCAAAAGTACAGAATTTATCAAGTAGGTCCTTGGAATGTGAGAAATTTACAAATCAAGAGAGAAAAGAAATAGAGAAAGAGAGTGAGTGCGTGTTTGAGTGAAAATGATTAATGTTTAATTGAAAGCGAGAATTTCGAGAGAAAAGATGAGAATAGTGAGACAGATGAGTCAATGAGTGACAAAAAAACTGAGAGTAATAAACACACTTGTGAGAGAGATCTAGAAAGTTCTAACTTAGACAAGAGTGCTTAGTATCATTGAATTCTAAAGAGTCTTTAATTTCTCATATATCTCTAACCATGAACTTCCTAGTGTTTTTATGTCAATTTTTTAAGATTTTGCAGATTCACTAATCAATTATGGAGGCATTAATATGGATAAAAAAGAAGAAAGATAACTAATTTCACACTTTGGACAAGGTAATGAGAACTTGATGATTGCTAATGAATTGTCCATGAGGTATGATTTAATCATAACTCATACTCCTAAATTCTTAGTATTCGATTATATGAAGAATTTTTATGCAACTAAATCTTATTTTTATTCTATATCTGTTGTTTGTAAAGATGTTGATTTAAAGTGCCATAATGAAATAAAAAGAATCTCATATATATATTTTTATTGGCCTCATAAACATAAGAGTATAGATAGAATTTATTCTGGTTTTATTGCCTCTAGGAAAGTTGAATCTGAAGCTTTTTCGAATATGTTGTGCATTCTTTTAGGGGTTAAGGAGTTTAATAAAGACGAAGCATTAAAGTCCCAACGGAAAAGTTGGAAAGGGGGATAAAAAAAGAATGACATAAAAAGACACACCTCAAAAGACACCATGGAAACATAAAAGAATAGATAAGGAGTTTTCCTACTAGATTTCTAAGAAACCTATTCTTAACAACTTAGGTCAGCGAAAGATATTTTTTACTCGAATTTTATAGAACCTCTCCTTGACAACCAAGATGAAAGGGCTGAAAATTGAAGAGACTAGCACACAGAATTACTTTAGCGTTGGATCCTTCAATTTTCTTCATGCAATAAGTGAAGCAAATCACTCACCTCACTTAATCACACTAAAAAAAGTGCATAAAGCAACTGAAAATTTTATTCATCAAAAATTGTGTAAATGGTTTCACGAAAGGTGTTTAAATAGGCCCCTAACAAACTAAATAAAAGATAAGATAAGATAACATAACCTAAATCTTCTAAACATAAGATAACTAATTTAAATTAAATTTGATCTTATTGGATTAGATCAGATTTGATTAAATTTAAAATCTTAAAGATATAACAACTAATTTAAATCAGATTTGATCTTATTAGATTAGATTAGATCTGATTTAAATTTAAATTTTTTAAAAATACTATTAAGCAAATCAGAACTAAAATAAATCTTTTAACAAACCTAAACAACAAAGAAAACTAAAATATAGGCCTAATAATTTCGAAAATTAAATTAAATTTGTGTCTTCTACTGGACTTGAAAAACACTGTTAGCCCAACAAGCCTTATGAGTTGTCACGATTTTAGCACCACTGTTTTTGAGACAGACTCTTGGTTTTTTTGATGTCCCAACACCGACATGGTATAATTCTTCTAGTATTCAAATCTTTGAACGTGACGAGATTATCATTCTACTCCTTAGCTCTAAAATAATGAAAATATCCTCCTGACCACGTCTCATTTATCCAAACAAGTCGATTTAATAAATTTTTTAGATGAATAATTTTATAAAAAAATATTTAGACTCTAACTCTTATTACCAAAAAAAAGGAAATTTAATATAAGTAAAAGAAAAAATTCTTACATAAGGATAAGTTGTTGAAATATAAGTAATTCTAAAAAATTCTTACATTTCATCTACTACTTTTAATATAAGTAATGTTATGAGAATATATAATCCATATTCATAACCTAATAAACCTGCACCAAATTAATAACTGTACTGATTGATTTTTTGAGAACCTGAGTAAAAGTGTCTTTATTTTTAGAATTATTTATTAAACGTGAAAAACGCAAATTTTAAAAATAAAAAAAAAGTATTCCATCATGTTTATAATCATTAAAAAGTAGTTAACTTTTTAAGAACCAAAGCAGCAAGTGCTATTATTAGTTTATTACTACCAACTTGTCAGCTTGCTAGCTTGATACAAAATGCGAATTAATCTGTCCTTAAAGTAACAAAAATATTATTACAAAAGACTTAAATTATTACAATATATGTTCACCAATGAAAAAAAAATTATTACAATAGATATACTGACTATACACGTTAAAATGTTTTTATGTAAAAATAATAATTAAAAATTATTAAATAATTTAAATGCTTAACATAATAAGTAGAATATTTTAAGAAGGAAGTTTGAGTACCAGCAATCTTAATTGATATTAGTTAGTATTTTTTATCAGCAACCTAACATATGTAGTTCACCATTACAATACTACATTTTTAGTTGGTTAACTATCTTTTTTTTTGAAAGTAGGAGCTCAACACAAAAGTGGAGCGAGGACATAACTAAAATAAAAATAAAAATACAAAACAGTAAACAACTAGACCTATTGATCTAACCCTCTGTCATTTTTGTCATTGTCATCAACAACTAAAGAGGTCAACATCTAACCACTCAGTATAACTCTGAACTGACAAATTGATAATCTCCTCAACTCTTTTTTTTTTATTCTAAAAGATTCTTCGGTTTTGTTTCAACCAGATGTTCTACATAATGGCACAAAAGCACATCATCCAACTCTTGCACTCCTCTTTATTACTTGATGTATCGGTCCAACTCTGGAAATGCTCCTTGACTGTACCCGAGTATATCCATTGCACGTCAACATGAAATATCCAAACACACTAGGCCTGCCAAAATAATTGTGCTTGACTTATAATATTACTCATATTTTAATTATCATCTTCGAGAATAAAAAATGTCTTTATATGAGAAGTCAGTATAAAAAAGTTATTTTTTTTTAACGAGAAAGTATTTAGTATAAAGAATTTGGATTCGAATTTGAAAAAAGAAAAATGCTGAACGCTTAACTCATTCGAGCCAAGTCAATAGACTAGGAAATTAGTTGATTAGCCGGATTAAAATTAGATAAATATGCCTGTGGACCTTGCGTATTGTGGAAGAAAGAAGCAGAGACAAAATGCACTATTATAATTTTGGTAAATTTTATGGTGTCTTTGTTTGAGATAATATTTAATTTGGTCTTTAAATTTATACGCGAGTCTCAATTTAGTCCCTGAAGTTTCAATTGCCTCTATTTAGTCTCCGAAGTTTATAAACGTGTCTGATATTAGTCCCTGAGACCATTTTTAGTATAAAAACATTAATAGAGCGCTGTTGTAGACTATCACATGTCACGTTAAAACTTGTAAAATGATGCAGTTTTGGTTTTGAGATTTAAATAGCTCAAAAACGACATCGTATTACTTATTTTGTTAGGTAAAATTTTAATAAACACCATTTAAGATGTTGTTTTTAGGTTATTTGAGTGCCAAAACCAAAACGACATCGGTTTACAAAGTTTAGTGTGGCATCCGGCTGTCACGACAGTATTCCATTAACGTTTGTACGTTGAAAATTGTTTCAAGGACTAACATGAGTTATGTTCACAAAGTTTGGGGACTAAACAGAGGCAATTGAAACTTCAGAGATTAAATTGAGACTCGCGTATAAGTTTAGGGACCAAATTAAGTATTATCTCGTCTTTATTCTGCCGGCTAAATTGCCTACTTACTTTTTAAAATAAAAAATAAATTATTTAAAATTTATTAAATATTATTTATTTATTCTTTTTTAGTAATTTAGGTAAAGTGTGAAAGATACAGTAACATTCACCTATAATTTTATCCTTCTTACTGTATATACCCTACTCAACCACTCTCTGATGGGACGAATCCTGCCAAGATCTAAATCGCAGTCCATGCATGCGGGATTTTGAAGGTTGGAGCATTACGTTCATGACGACATAGTCTATTATGATGCGGCAAAAATGAACCTACTGCATGGCGTGCTTAACACTTATTTATTACCAACTAGTCACATGGCCCAAAAAAACAGTATTTTGTCTGATTTTTCTTATATATTTATTTGAAGGTCAAGTAAGGTGTCCACATGCAATTGATACAGAAATTCTTTCTAATCCATGAAACTGATGACAACGTGGTTGTGGTGACTTCATACCATGCATGCTATTTTTTTGAAAAACAACCGTCCTTGACTTTGTAATCTTAGTGTTAAAAGCTTCATAAGGAAGTTATAGCGAGATTCTTCAATGTTACCGTATTAAAAGTTCGATTGATTTAATATCGATTAATCTAGGAAGGAGGGTTGATGCTTGGTGAATAAAATCCAAAGAATTTCCCATCAAATGAATTTTAGGTATTTATAATTTTTGTCGTTTCCATCACTTCTTGATTGACGATTAGATCTGAAATTTTACAATAAAGTCTCACAAATACAATTCCTATATATATATATATATATATATATATATATATATATATATAATTTAGTTAATGTTAATGTTTTATTATACTTCCTCTTTTTATGAGATAACCATAAGATCTTTGTATATTCAAATTTTATATCATTGCTTTATCTTTTTTTTTTCTTTTTTTCACCCTTTATTTTTATCTATATATTCTTATTACTTTACAAATTATAATCAATTCGTTTTTATTTTTTTATCCAATATCTCAGTTGTTATAATTCTATTACCAAAATGTGATATTTTAATTTTATTTCAATTTTTATATTAATTCTTTAAATCCAGATAATGTGAAGCGATGATGAGTTGATTAGTACTTAGTTATTAATGAATTAATTTCAAGAGGGCATATTTCCATAGACTTAATCAAAATATCAATAGCATAACATGACTTTTTATTGATATTACTCAGATACTAAAAAGCCTTCTCCTTTTTATTCTTATGAATCCACCAATACTATTGTTATGCAGATTTTTTGTAAATCTGGGTTGGTTCGATATTTAGTGATTTGGGAACGAAACTTACTCCTTTTGTCGGTACTAATTTTTGAAAGTACATCAAAGATCCTTTTTTACTTGGTTAAAATGACAAAAGAAAATCTAAAATATAAAGAAAGATAACTTCAAATTTTAAAATGGCTGAAAACAAAAAAAAATGACTTTTGAATTAAAGAAAACGATAAACTACCTTCGACAAGATCGAAGGACTTTGAATTCAAATACAAAGTTCGAAAACTCTAAAGAAAATGAAAAGAACAACTTTGCTGAAAAGATAAATTTGCAAGAAGAAAAAGATTAAGAAATTTAAAAGAAAAGTAAAAGACACGGATGAAATTCTACAGAAAATAAAGCTCTTGGCAAACTCAGAAATTTGCTGGGATGTGAGTGTGTGAGAGTATTTTCTGAAAACTGAATTCCAACCCTTTGTTCATTCCAATCTTCAACTATTTATAAGACTCCTTGACTAATCAAATTCTAATGTATTTCCCATGTGCGTTAATTCTTAGATAATTGTTCCCGCACTTTGAATTATGTTAATAATTGCCATTAATCGTCTTCACTTGTCAATTTTCTCCCTTTTTGATAACCTCTCTTCTTTCGATAAGTCTTGTTGATCAAACCTATCTCTCTCATCGATAAGTCCTTTTTGGTGAACCCTATGTCCTTCGAAGATACCAGTCAAGTCCTGGCCTCGATACCTCAAAGCTTATTTTATTTTGACTAACGAATTGGCCCCTTAGAATTAACGCGTCTATTTGAAATCAAACTGGAGATGAAACACTTAATCCTATCTTAAAATTTCCTTTAAATACCATAATTAATTAATTAATTCATGCGAGGCTCATTAACTACCCATGTCTCCAGAAATTCAATAATTACGCCCACTACATCTCGTTTTCCCATTAATTACCGCTTCTCTCCTTCAATTTTACCTTCTCAAGGAAGATTTCTTTTTTCAAATTTGAAAAAATAAACCACAAAAGGAAAGATTCTACTTACCTTCTATTATTCTCTTTGGCAACACCATCTCAACAAGCAGTAATATTAACTTTCTACTTTCTAGTTCTTCCTTTTACTATTCTCCTTATTCTTTCCCGTGATCGTTCTGTCTTCAGCCTCATCTTTCTTTTTCTGATTTTATCCCTTTGTGATCAATGGCCTCATCCAAAGCTACAGAAACCTCATCAACCAAAGATAATGGCAAACGAATCATGATTGACACTTTTGTACAATCTGATTTAAAGGTGTTATCCCGAACTGGAGACATTGTTATTGAAAACCCAGGTAACATAGAAAATGACAAGAAAATCCTCTTCCCGTTCACTGTAGAGGACGACACTTACTGCTTCGTCAGCCTTTGCACTCTTCGGAACAAGCCGAAAAATTGCCCATTATTTTCCTAATGCTGAGGGAGAAAATCTACTCATTAAACGATACCTTTCATGGCACCTTTTATTGATGGTAAAAAATCTTTTCGAAACAACCCTAAAATCTCTTTCAAAAGCGCCAACTTTCTCTCTTGGTATAAAGGGTTATATATGCAAAAGGTGAAACCTGGATGTTACAAGGTATTCACGATCTCCTTTGACTTTCTCATTCACACCAACTACGCATCATTGGATGATCGGCGCTGCACTCTGTTTCTGGAACAGAACTACCAACAATTTTTACCTTTCGTGTGGTATTGTTGGCCCTACACTCTTCGATGTGGCCGCCATTATTGGACTACTGATGGACAATCCTGTTGCCACATTCGAAATAAAGCCTAATCGATACTACAATATCATAAAAAAAAACTCTTATAGGGAGTTTATTAAACACAATACAGGGAAAGAAAACATCATGTCACTGATGATGAGTGTGTATCATTTTTGTACTACTGGCTAAATGCTATTATTTACTGTTCGAGAAGTGTCTCGATGCAAAAATTGTTCATCCCCTTGGCTGTCTTGCTCCACGAGGGACAAAAATTTAACTTAGCCAAATTACTCCTGTGCAATCTGTACGATGAACTGGGGCAAATGGTCGAGAGTCTTCGAAAAAGAACATCAATCAGTGCAGGGGGCCCTTTTGGCTACTTTAGCTTTGGCTCAATGCCATATTCGAAAAACACACGAAACAAGGAGGAATCACGAGTTCTAATAAACAAAAATATTGAAGGGTTTCAACTAGTCACCTTGCAACCAGATTTCGAGAATGCACGTTCGACTGACAAACTTTTTTTAGGAAGCATTCTCGAAATTTCACTCATGCAAAGATTTTTGAAAAGAGGACCTGCCATGTCTCGAATAATGTGACTTGGTCTAATGTTCTTGCTATCCAGATCTTCCCAATAGGCATACCTCAATACAAAAAGTAACAATTCAAAGTAACCCTTCATGCCCCTCACTATGTGACTAGACAACTGAGTTTCTCACAAGCTATTTCAGCTCCTTTTCCAAGAAAACCCCCAGCTCTTTGTCATGTTACCCTCAAATCGAAAGAAGATATCAAAAAATGTCTCGATCTCAGTGATAAAAATCAAAGTCATTATTCTCCCCTAACTTTTCTTTATAGTGACTTTGTTACCAAGTTCTTCATCGAATGGTGGAACAACTATTACTCTCAATATGATCGTTCTTTAGATCATATCATGAAGAAAGCAATAAAAACCTTTCCTGATCCCTCTAAGGTACTTCCTTAAAAAGCTTCAAAAAGAAAAGTGGAGACAACGAGACAACATAAATGAAAGGTGCAAAAAACTTCTACCAAGACTGCGACGGCAAAAAAGGCAAAACTTTGTTAAGTTTCTCACCTTTTTTTTAAAAAAAGTTCTTATCTTAAACCCCTTTTCCTTTATCACAAAAATAGTCTTCCAGTGAAGAATCTTCTAATAGAAATGCTAAACCCTCACCAAAGTAACTTCCTCTCATTCGAGCGACTCTTCTTTTGTTTCCAACAGTTCTAAATCAAGTAGCTCATCAAAAAATTCTACTCACTCCCAAAATTTTGAACCTGATACAACCATTAAAGTACATTCACAACTAACACGACATCAATCTTATCAATTAGTGCTTTTAATCTTTTATTTTACTTATTATTACTTTAATAGGAGAAGGCAGATGCACCCCTTCAACAACCTACTTCCACCTCTGTGGCAAAAGCAGTTTCTGACAAGAAAAGAATGCATCATTCAAGTTCATCCTCCAGTGGTAATGTGATCTCTCATTACCTATCAACTAGTCAAGAGGTCCAGCAACCCAATCAGCATATAACTAAAGAGGCCACCGCTCTTGTTGAAAACATCGATCCGCCAATCATCGAGGAACACATAATCGATTACAGCAAAATCTCCACCAATTTAACTTGTGAATGATTTCCCTTCTTCTCCTTCAATTGATGTCGATCTTACCATCAACCCTTCTCCTTCAAAAGAAGCAAGCCCACCTACAAAAAGATACTAAAACGAAAGCATCTCTTTTTTAACTTATTTCAGGGGTCAAAATCTCATCATATTCAATCAATCAGCCTGGGCAATCTTCACAATATGATCTTGAGATCAAAGAAGTGCCTTTAGATACTGTTTCCAATCCACAGATGCTGATTTAACTGAGCTCCTTGCTGTTATGTCCAAAATTACTCATAAAATGGAGATGTCGACTTCGATTCTGACCATAGAAGAATTATCAGAACAAAATCTCCCAAAAAAATTGACTCCTCAAGCTATCAAAAGATTGTCTTCCCTTCTTAGCCTTCTAACACACCCCATCGACAAGTGGGTAAATCAAGATGACTTTAACACCATCCTCTCCGATATTTTATGTACACCCTCGAATATCAAGTCTCACTCAATTTTTTCAGAGTGATGAAAAAATTCAAAATGGTTACCAACAATCTCTCCATCTCTCAAAACAAGATGGATAAAGTGAAGAAAGGGATAGCCACCATCAAAGAAGAATCCACTAAGCTTGATACTTTCTATAAGTCAACACAAAAAGATTTTAAGGAATATGAAGTCAATGTTGCCCACGCTGCTAACACTCGAGCTCGTTTAGCACAACGCAGGGAAGAGCTTGAAAAAGAACTTGCCTAAATTTGTGAGGAAGAAGCTTTGTTGGACGGGCCCTATTTTAAAGTACAAAAGAAGAAGCAAGATCTCCTTCGAGACCATTGTGGAATAGAAAACAGACAAGCTGAAATCAGGAGGAAATATGAGAGATTGCAAATCAAAGAGCACGATGAGATCATGGTTTATTCTTCTTATGATGAAGAAAGAGCGCGTCTTCGATTCGAGCTAGAAGAACTACCAGAGCCTTATCTTTGAAGATTTAGAATGTTGTTTTTTTTTTTAAAAAAAAATAGTACTTCTGAAACTTCCTTTATATTATTTCTGTTTCTTTTCATATATTAAACATTATTCTCCCAACATCGATATCGCTTTTAATATTTTCCATTTACTGATTTAACTTCAACATCGGAATCGATATTCTTAATGCGATATGCATTCCCAGAATATAAGTCAATTACTTGGAAAGGGCCCAATATTCAAATTGAGGAATTTCTGGGAGGAGCTCATGTGCCCTCCTTTTGATGGGGTTGTCCTGAACTTGAGGTCCATCCATCACCTTTTTGGTGATTGGGCGTTCAACTGGGATATATTCATCCACGCCTATCTGTACCCCCGCATCTTTACATAACAGACTGATCAAGCTTGGGTAAGCCAATTTAGCATCAGCGGATTCCTTGTTTGCAAATATGTAAATTTCACCAGGAATCAGATGATGAATCTCTACTTCTTTCCCCAGCATAATACAGTGAATCATCACTGCTCTCTTGATAGTGACTTCAGAATGGTTACTGGTTGGGAGTATAGAACGCCCAATGAAATCCAGCCAGCCTCTAGCAACTGGTTTGAGATCTCCTCTCTTTAGCTGGTTTGGGAAACCTTTTGTATTGGTAATCCATTCGGTTCCAGGGAGGCATATGTCCTCTAGAACTTGATCTAGCCTTTTATCTTTGGCCATTCTCCTATTAAAGGATTCTGGATCATCTTGTAGTTGAGGAAGCTTGAGAACTTCTCTCACCTTGTCAAAGTGGAAGTGAATAATTTTCCCTCTGACCATGGTCCGAAAGGAGTGGAAAGCAGTTCCCTCTAATCTTTGCTTCTCCGTCATCCACAGATTTGCATAGAATTTCTGGATCATGTTTCTCCCAACATGTATCTCAGGATTAGCCAGGACTTCCCAGCCCCTGTTTCAAATCTGTTCTTGGATCTCCGGGTATTCATCTTCTTTCAGATTGAACCTAACTTCTAGGATCACTGATCTTCTGCAAATAATTTTGAAGTAATGGTCTGCATGTTCTTTGGTGCAGAAATTCTCATGCTTCCATAGTGGCTTTGGATTGCTTTCTTTCTTGCCTCTTGAAGTGGTTTGTCTTCCTTTGGGAGCCATGAGATTCATTTGTTTTAGCTCAGGGATTACAGGAATCACACCAAACTTAGAGATTTGCTTATCTTCAAGCAAAAATAAAAAGAAAGAAGAAGAATAGATGGAGAGAAGGATTCAAATGACGAGGGAAGAGGGGCTGGCTGAATGTTTATGTACAAGGGAGGGAGGGAATGTGTTTCAATTTATTTTTGAAAAAGATAAGATAGGAAGATATGATTGATGAAAGATACAATTTGTAAAATATGAAAGATTTGAAAAAGATATGAGGAAGTTAAATATGAATTTTCATTTATGCATCTAAGAAATAAAAGATGATATGAATGAATTAAAAATATTTGAAAAGAAATTGGAAAGATAAATGAGTTTTCAAAAACGTTTTGAAAAAGAATTGCAAAGAATTGAAAAAAAATTAAAAAGAATTTATAAGATTAGTAATTTTTGGGAATGGAAATTAAAAAGTGAATGTTTGTAATATTTTAATGCAGAAAATTATGAATTAAAACATGAAAATTCGAAAAAATTTGAATTGGAAACGAAATTACCTCCCCCTTGCTGTGCTGGCGTTAAACGCCCAGAATGATAGCCATTCTGGCGTTTAACGCCCATCTGGTGGCCATTTTGGGCGTTTAACGCCCAGCCAGGTACCCTGGCTGGCGTTAAACGCCAGAAATCCTTCTTCACTGGGTGTTTTTCTGAACGCCCAGAATGCTACCATTTCTGGCGTTAAATGCCTAGAATGCTGCCTATTCTAGCGTTTAACGCCCAAATTGCCTCTTTACTGGCGTTTTAACGCTAGTGAGCTCTTTTTCTCTGTGATTCCTCTGCTTTATGTTCTGAGCCTTCATTTCCTTGACTTGTTCACTGAAAAGCATTAACAAACATGAATAACAAAATTAAATGGACTTATATAATTGTTATAAACATCTATTTTTTGATAATGACTGGGTTGCCTCCCAACAAGCGCTTCTTTACTGTCTTTAGCTGGACTTTTACTTAGCTGTTAATTTAGTCTCAATTTTGAGCACTCTTGCTCAACATTACCTTCAAGATAATGTTTAATTCTCTGTCCATTAACAATGAATTTTTTGTTAGAGTCAATATCCTGAAGCTCCACATATCCATATGGTGACACACTTGTAATCACATATGGTCCCTTCCACCAGGATTTCCATTTCCTAGGGAACAATCTGAGCCTGGAGTTAAACAGCAGAACCTTCTGTCCTGGCTCAAAGACTCTAGATGACAGCTTTCTGTCATGCCACCTTTTTGCCTTCTCTTTATAAATTTTAGCATTTTCGAAAGTATTGAGTCTGAATTCCTCCAGCTCATTCAACTGGAGTAATCTTTTCTCTCCAGCTACCTTAGCATCAAGATTGAGGAATCTGGTTGCCCAGTAGGCTTTGTGTTCCAGTTCCACTGGCAGATGACAAGTTTTTCCATACACAAGCTGGTATGGAGAGGTCCCTATAGGGGTCTTGAATGTTGTTCTGTATGCCCACAGAGCATCATCCAGACTTCTTGCCCAATCTCTTTTACGGGTACTTACAGTCCGTTCCAGGATTCGTTTTAGTTCTCTATTTGAGACTTCAGCCTGCCCATTTATCTGTGGATGATATGGAGTCACCACTTTGTGGTTAATTCCATATCAGACTAGAGCAGAGTCAAGCTGTTTATTGCAGAAATGAGTGCCTCCATCACTGATCAGTATCCTACGGACACCGAACCTGCTGAAAATATGCTTCTGGAGGAACTTCATCACAGTCTTAGTATCATTAGCGGGTGTTGCAATTGCTTCTACCCATTTAGATACATAGTCTACTGCCACCAGAATATAAGTATTTGAGTATGATGGTGGAAAAGACCCCATGAAGTCAATACCCCATACATCAAACAACTCAATCTCTAAGATCCCTTGCTGATGCATGGCATAAACGTGAGGCAGATTACCAGCTCTCTGGCAACTGTCATAGTTACGTACAAACTCTCGGGAGTCTCTATAGAGAGTAGGCCAGTAGAAGCCACATTGGAGAACTTTTGTGGCTGTTCATTCACCTCCGAAATGTCCTCCATATTGTGATCCATGGCAATGCTAAAGGATTTTTTGTGCCTCTTCTCTAGGCACACATCGACGGATTACTCCGTCTGCACACCTCCTAAAGAGATATGGTTCATCCCACAAGTAGTACTTTGCATCAGAAATCAATTTTTTTGTTTGCTGCTTACTGTACTCTTTGGGTGTGAATCTCACAGCTTTATAGTTTGCAATGTCTACAAACCATGATACTTCCTGAATGGCAAAGAGTTTCTCATCCAAAAAGGTTTCAGAGATCTCAGTAGGAGGGAGAGACGCTCCTGCTACTGGCTTTATCCGAGACAAATGATCAGCTACTTGGTTCTCGGTTCCTTTTCTGTCTCTTATTTCTATGTCAAACTCTTGCAGAAGCAACACCCATCTTGTGAGGAGATATTTTAGAGCAGCATGGTCAGTGTACACAATCACTTTCGATCCTACTAAATAGGA
Source organism: Arachis hypogaea (assembly GCF_003086295.3). NCBI lineage: Eukaryota > Viridiplantae > Streptophyta > Magnoliopsida > Fabales > Fabaceae > Arachis > Arachis hypogaea. Next base: position 106,066,092 of record NC_092048.1, read on the forward strand.
TCTGAACTTGTCAATGGCATAAACCACTGTAAGCAACTCTTTTTCTGTTGTTGTGTAATTCTTCTGTGCGTCATTTAAAACACGGCTAGCATAATAAATGACATGTCGAAGCTTGTCATGACTCTGTCCCAATACTGCACCAATGGCATGGTCACTGGCATCACACATTAGTTCGAATGGTAATGACCAGTCTGGTACAGAAATGACTGGTGCTGTGACTAGCTTAGATTTCAGAGTCTCAAACGCCTGCAGACACTCTGTGTCAAAGATAAATGGCATGTCAGCAGCTAGCAGATTACTCAGAGGTTTTGAAATTTTTGAAAAATCCTTTATAAACCTCCTATAGAATCCCGCATGCCCCAGAAAGCTTCTGATTGCCTTAACATTGGCAGGTGGTGGTAATTTTTCAATTACCTCTACCTTAGCTTGATCCACCTATATTCCCTTGTTTGAAATTTTGTGCCCAAGGACAATTCCTTCAGTCACCATAAAGTGACATTTTTCCCAGTTTAAAACCAGGTTAGTCTCTTGGCACCTTTTCAGAACAAGTGCTAGATGGTCAAGACAGGAGCTGAATGAGTCTCCAAATACTGAGAAGTCATCCATGAAGACTTCCAAAAATTTTTTTACCATATCAGAGAAGATAGAGAGCATGCACCTCTGAAAGGTTGCAGGTGCATTGCACAGACCAAATGGTATCCTTCTGTAGGTAAATACTCCAGATGGACATGTGAATGCTGTTTTCTCTTGGTCCTGAGGATCTACTGCAATTTGGTTGTAACCTGAATAGCCATCCAGAAAGCAGTAGTATTTATGACCTGCTAGTCTCTCTAGCATCTGGTCAATGAATGGTAAAGGAAAATGATCCTTTCTGGTGGTTGTATTGAGCCTTCTGTAGTCAATACACATACGCCACCCTGTAACTGTTCTCTTAGGAACCAGTTCATTCTTTTCATTGTGAACCACTGTCATGCCTCCTTTCTTAGGGACAACTTGGACAAGGCTCCCCCAGGGGCTATCAGAAATAGGATAAATAATTTCGGCTTCTAGTAGCTTAGTGACCTCTTTCTGCACCACCTCCTTCGTGGCTGGATTCAACCGGCTCTGTGGTTGAATTACCGGCTTAGCATCATCCTCTAATAGGATCTTGTGCATGCATCTGGCTGGGCTAATGCCCTTAAGATCACTTATGGACCACCCAAGAGCTGTCTTGTGTGTCCTTAGCACCTGAATTAATGCTTTCTCTTCCTGTGGTTCTAAAGTAGAGCTTATGATCACAGAAAAAGTGTCATCTTCTCCCAGAAATGTATATTTTAGGGATGGTGGTAGTGGTTTGAGCTCGGGTTTAGGAGGCTTTTCCTCTTTCTGAGGAATTTTCAGAGGTTCTTCTGTTTTTCTCTGGTTCCTCCAGATCAGGCTGAACATCTTTAAAAATATCCTCTAGCTCTGATTTGAGACTCTCAGTCATATTGACCTCTTCCACCAGGAGTCAATGATGTCAGTGCTCATGCAGTCTTTTGATGTGTTTGGATGCTGCATAGCCTTGATAGCATTCAACTTAAACTCATCCTCATTGACTCTCAGGGTTATCTCTCCTTTTTGGACGTCAATGAGGGTTCGTCCAGTTTCTAGGAAAGGTCTTCCTAGAATGAGGGTTGCACTCTTGTGCTCCTCCATTTCTAGCACTACAAAGTCAGTGGGAAAGGCGAATGGCCCAACCTTGACAATCATGTCCTCAATTACGCCTGATGGAATTTTAATGGAGCCATCAGCAAGTTGGAGGCATATCCGAGTTGGTTTAACTTCATCAGTTAAACCAAGATTTTTGATAGTGGATGCAGGTATTAGGTTGATACTTGCCCCAAGATCACATAAATTTGTCTTGGTACAGGCATCCTCTAATGTGCATGGTATCATAAAGCTTCCGGGATCTTTAAGCTTCTCTGGTAAACTTTTCAGAATGACTGCACTGCATTCTTCAGTGAGGAAAACTTTTTTAGTTTCTCTCCAATCCTTTTTATGACTTAAGATCTCTTTCATGAACTTAGCATAAGAGGGTATTTGCTCAAGTGCCTCTGCAAACGGAATCTTTATTTCAAGAGTCCTGACATAGTCTGCAAAGCGGGCAAATTTTTTATCCTGCTCTGCTTGGCGGAGTTTCTGAGGATAAGGCATCTTGGCTTTATATTCTTCAACCTTAGTTGCTGTAAGTTTATTTCCTACAGAAGTGGTTGGAGAAGCCTGCTTAAGGGGGTTGTTATCAGCACTTGCAGGTGTCTGAACCCTCACTAGTGTTTGAACGCCAGAATTGGAAGTTGCATGGGCGTTTAACGCCACTTTTCACCCTTTTTTGGCATTTGAACGCCAGAATTGGACATCCACTGGGCGTTTAACGCCACTTTTTCACCCCCAAATGCCAGAATCATTCCTCTCTAGGCTCTTACTATCCTCAGAGAGATTTTGGGTAATGGGTTGATCATCCTCTGTCAGTTGTTCCTTTCTTGGCTTTCTGCTGCCTTGAGTTGAGACATTAAGTGTCTTCCCACTTCTTAAATGAACAGCTTGGCACTCTTCTGTTATCTGTTTAGATAGCTGTTGTCTTGTCTGATCCAATTGTACTTTTATATTCTTATTGGCATTCTGAGTGTCTTGTAACATCTCTTTGAATTCTGCTAACTATTTTGTTATAAGAAGCAATTGCTGATTGAGTTCAACAACTTGTTCTAGAGGACTAAGTTCAGTGGATAGTGCTTTAGCCTCTTCTTTCATGGAGGACTCACTACTTAAGTACAAATGCTGATTTCTAGCAACTGTATCAATGAGCTTTTGAGCCTCTTCAATTATCTTTCTCATGTGTATAGATCCACCAACTGAGTGGTCTAGAGACATCTGGGCCTTTTCTGTAAGCCCGTAGTAGAAGATGTCTAACTACACCCATTTTGAAAATATTTCAGAAGGGCATTTCCTTAGCATCTCTCTGTACCTCTTCCAGGAATTATAAAGAGATTCATTATCCTCTTGTTTAAAGCCTTGGATGTCCAGCCTTAGCTGTGTCATCCTTTTTGGAGGGAAATATTAATTCAGGAATTTGTCTGATAACTGTTTCCATGTTCTTATACTTGCTGTAGGTTGGTTATTTAACCACTTCTTAGCTTGATCTTTTACAGCAAATGGAAACAGTAATAATCTGTAGACATCCTGATCTACTTCCTTATCACGTACTGTGTCAGCAATTTGTAAGAACTGTGCCAGAAACTCAGTAGGTTCTTCCTATGGAAGACCGAAATATTGGCAATTTTGCTGCACCATGATAATGAGCTGAGGGTTTAGCTCAAAACTGCTGGCTCTGACGGGGGGTATACAAATACTACTCCCATATGAAGCAGTAGTGGGGTTAGCATATGAGAAAGGGAAGTGATGTGAATTGTAAATAAAACACAAGATAAAATAAAATATTTTTGTTTTTATTTTATTTAATTAAAGATAAACCGAATTCAAAAGAAAATAAAATAAAATAATTAGAAAATAGGATATATGTTTCAAAAACTAAAGGAAAAGAAATAAAAGAAATTCGAATACTAAAATGATTAATTAATTAAAAAGATTTGAAGTATTATGGGTGAGGATTTCCGAAAAATGAAGAGAGAGAAAGTGGTTAGGAAGTTTTGAAAAAGATATATCTTAAAATTAAAGATACTTGTAAGAAATTAAATAAATAAAAGAAAAGTTTTGAAAAAGGTATGATTTTAAAATTTTTAAAGGTTGAAACTTTCTTAACAAGAAAACACCAAATTTAAAATTTTTCAATCAAACTAATAAAATAAGACAAGCAATTCGAAAAATAAATAAAAAAAGAAAAAGATTTTGAAAAAAATTGTAAAATATTTTCCAAAAATAAAAATAGAAAATTGAAAAAGAATTTGTTTTGAAAAAGATTTAAAAAGATAAATTTTTAAAATTGAAATTTTAACTTGACTAACAAGAAAGTACCAAATTTTAAAAATTTTGACTAAGTCAACCTAAGGAATTCGAAATTGATGAGTAAATAAAGGAATATATATTATTTCTTTTTAAATTTAATGAGGAAAGAGAAAAACAATAAAATGACACCAAACTTAGAATTTTTTAGATCAAAACGAAGAAAACAAACAAGAAAACTTTGAATGTGGAGATGAACACCAAGAACACTTTGAAGATCAAGATGAACACCAAGAACAAATTTTGAAAATTTTTTTAAGGAAGTAAGGACACAAAGGACACCAAACTTAAAAATTTTTATACTTTGAACACTAATAATTCGAAACTACACAAGAAAAACAAGGAAAGACACAAAACAATAAAAACTAAAGATCAAACAAGAAAAATAAACAAGAACAACTTGAAGATTAAGAAAGAACAAGGAACATATAATTAAAAATATGAAGAACAATAAAAATATGCAATTGACACCAAACTTAAAACATGAAACTAAACTCAAACAAAAGACTCAATTATTAGTTTATTGGTTTTTATTTATTTATATAGAAAATTTCGGAAAAAATTCTAGAAAGAGGAAAACAAGGATTTTAAAATTTTAACCAAAAACAATAATAGAAGACGCAATTTTAGTGACTCTAACCCAAAAAGATAAATTTTTCCTAATCTAAGCAACAAGATGAACCGTCAGTTTTCCAAACTCAAACAATCTCCAGCAACGGCGCCAAAAACTTGGTGCACGAAATTGTGATTACACTTTTCACAACTCCGCACAACTAACTAGCAAGTGCACTGGGTCGTCCAAGTAATACCTTACGTGAGTAAGGGTCGATCCCACGGAGATTGTCGGCTTGAAGCAAGCTATGGTTATCCTGTAAATCTTAGTCAGGAGATCAATGATAAAAATGATTTTTGTTTAAGAAAAGTAAATAACATGAAATAAATGGTACTTGTGATTCAGTAATGAGGAACAGGTTGAGGTACCGGAGATGCTCTGTCGCCTGAATCTCTACTTTCTTACTGTCTTCTTTTCCAAACACGCATGGCTTCCTTCAATTGCAAGCTGTATGATCCTTTCGGATGAAAAATACCAGGTACGATCTCTGCACGGCTAATCAACTGTCGGATTTCTCGTCTCGGATGAAAAATACCAGGTACAGCTACCGCACGGCTAATCATCTGTTGGTTTTCGCTAGCGTCGAAATAGGACCCTTGTCCTTTTGCACACTGTCACTGCGCCCAATATTCGCAAGTTTGAAGCTCTTCACAGTAATCCCTTCCCAGATCCTACTTGTAATACCACAGACAAGGTTTAGACTTTCCGGATCCCAGGAATGCTGCCAATTGGTTCTAGCCTCTATCACGAAGGTTCTAATTTCACGGACTCGGTCCGTGGATCAGAGACCCAAGAGATACACACTCAAGCTGTTGCCCAATGATTACGTTGAGCTCAGATTGAACATGAGTGGTTGTCAGGCATGCGTTCATAGATTTGAGAATAATGATGAGTGTCACGGATCATCATAATCTCTATATTGAAGTATGAGTGAGTATCTTAGAATAGAATCAGGCGTGATTGAATAGAAAACAGTAGTAATTGCATTAATCCATTGAAACACAGTAGAGCTCCTCACCCCCACCTATGGGATTTAGAGATTCATGCTGTAGTAGATACAATATGAAATGTAAAATGTCATGAGTTACAAAATGAATCTCTAAAAGTAGTTTTTATACTAAACTAGTAACTTAAGTTTATAGAAAATGAGTAACTAAGTGTAGATAGTACAGAAATCCACTTCCGGGGCCCACTTGGTGTGTGCTAGGACTGAGCATTGAAGCTTTCATATGCATAGGCCATTCTTGGAGTTAAACGCCAGCTTGGGTGCCGGTTTGGGCGTTTAACTCCAGTTTTGGTGCCAGTTCTGGCATTTTACTCCAGAAAAGGGTCTCTAGCTGGCGTTAAATGCCAGTTTGGGCCATCAAATCTCGGGCAAAGTATAGACTATTATATATTTTTGGAAAGCAAAAGATGTCTACTTTCTAACGCAATTGAGAGCGCGCCAATTGGGCTTCTGTAGCTCCAGAAAATCCACTTCGAGTGCAGGAGGGTCAGAATCCAACAACATCTGCAGTCCTTTTTCAGCATCTGAATCAGATTTTTGCTAAGGTCTCTCAATTTCAGCCAGAAAATACCTGAAATTACAGAAAGACACACAAACTCATAGTAAAGTCTAGAAATGTGATTTTTGCATAAAAACTAATAAAAATACAATAAAAAGTAACTAAAACATACTAAAAATAATGGTAAAAAGGGTATAAATTATCCGCTCATCAAGCACATTTAATTTCCCTTTGATCAGTTTTATTAAAGAAAAAATGAATGTAGGGTTTTTTAAAGAACCACCCAACAGTGCCGCCATTTCTTGTTAAAAAAACATACTCCAATCATCAAAATTGAAAGTTTTGTAATTAATGTACTCAATGCTTCAAATTTCCAATTTCCTTTTTTGTCCATGATTAGCATATGGGGCAATGTACAAGATTGCGAACATTCGCAAATGAGCTTAGTTTCACAAACTATCATGTTTAGATTTGAACTAAAAGAAGGGTAGTGAAGTCAACTTTTCATTTATAGGTGGGTGCTGATAAGTGATAATAAATACTCTCTTGTATGTTATGCAAGCTGACATGACTCTTATGCAAGATTTTGTGCCATTCCCTTGACCTTCATGCTTTAGAATTGCAGGATTACCTTTTTTTTAATGTATGAATATTGAGTTGCTTACCTTGTATTTAGTTATTAATAATAACGACTTATTTTGAATCATAATGGCAAATTTTATTATTTAATGATGTTGCTGCTTGTGACCATTATGCTATTTTATGGACCTAGAGGTAAGGCATGTAATCCATTAGAAACCTGAGCATATTGCTGGAATCATTTTGATTCTTGTCTTGATGGAGCAAGACATTCTATCAGGTTGAATAATGGTCTGTGAGATAAAATAGTGGAGGATATTTTGAAGACATAAAGGGATGTAGGAATAATGCAAGTCGGATTTATGTTGCTGCTTTCTGTAAATTGGGCTGAAATGCAGAGTAACAGGGGATGCAAAGTATTTCTTCATTAATCTCTTGTATGTTAGTATTCACTTCATTAATATTTGTTGCATACATACTTGAATGTGAAATGAATTGTATACTTCAATTTGATGACATCTATTTTCATATGGTTGCCTTATGTGAATTAATAGCTTGCTTGTTATGTATTGTGGAAACTGGAAAGCTGCTTTTAGTTTAGGTTCTTTTGGTATAGATCTCTCTTTAAAGTTAGGTTCTAAAAATTGCTCAGAGACATCCAAAGATGCTTTTAATATTGAGCAAGAATTTTACACATGGAAAGAAAAGGCAAAGGAGCAAGAAATGATCAATGAAGAGAAAAAGGTTAAGTTGAATGATACTGAACACAAGTTAAAAGATCAAGGACATCAACTAAAAGCTCATAAAAAGTTGAATCTCTCACTTCCTTCAACCTTGTCTATTCATGCGGAAGACGAGCTTGGGATAGGCTTTAGTGATGATGAGGATAATAACATGAGTGATTGATGTCTGGAGTCTATGTTTTTTCTGATTTAGATTAGGAAATTTTTAGGTGAATTAGTATATGTATTTATAATTTCAATGATGTAATATGGAACATTTGTTTATTATAATGGTTTTAATATAGAAAGCAGATCGTATACAATTTATTTTCTAAATTATTTATATATTAAATAGCAAATTATTTTGTATAAAAATTATTTGAAATATTATATTAAATTTGTAGAAAATTTGTGCAAAAATAATTTTTTTTGTATGAGATTTGTTTAAAATACGTAAATTATATTAAATTAAATTTGTCTAAAATTTAATCGAAAAGACATATTTGATTTGTCTAAAGTTTGTTCGAAAAAAATCTGTTGTATTTGATTAAATTCATTAGAAATTTATTTGAAATGAAGTATATTTTTTGTTTGAAAATTTTCTAAAATGAAATATTTTTACGTTTGAAATTTGTCTGAAATACATTGTTTTATGTTGGTTAATCTGTCTAAAATTCGTCTAAAATACATCATAATAGTTTAAAATCTAGCAGATAAATGCTTATTCGAAATCCGTCACAAAATCGTCTGAAAAAAATTTCAGACGAAATTTCAGACAAAATGTAAATTAGCAACAAGGGTTTTTGGGACAAAAAAGATTCATCTGAATTTTGTTCGAAACAAAAATTGTCTCTAATTTGTGTGAAATTTATCTCAATTTCATCTCAAAATTCGTCCGAAAATACTGATTTCTAGTAGTCATCAGTCCAAAGAAGAATGCTCTGATGCACGGTCGAAGGTACAGCTCCAACGCCATGGTTCCAATCTCGTCAAAGCAAGGCATTATAACTAGCCTTTGAAGACACCACCACAAGATAATGTTTCGATATAAAGACCCAACTTGCACTTGGAGAGTCACCAACCCTTTTACAGGGGTCGACATACTGCTGTAATCATTCATTGAAATGTTACTAGGGTTCAAGTCATCAAAATGCTTTCCTACTTTGATCAACATTTGTTCTAGCGACAAACTAATTGTTGCCCCTCTATTGACCAAGACTTTGTTAACACAAATATCACTCATGTAAGCAGTAACATGCAATGGTCGAAGGTGTGACTTTTTCTTTTCAGTTGGCCTTTTAAAACATCCCAATTCATTCTCTGAATGAATAAAAGCAAAAGCCTCTTCATCTTTCACATCATAATCCTCATTTGGATTCCCTTCATATTCCCCCAAGTACTCATTCAGTATAATCAAGATAGTGCTCACCATTTTCTCATCTCCTTCATCAGAGTATTCATCATCCAAGTCAATGTCCTTTTCTTTATCATCGACTAGGGCTACAGCAACAAGCTTGCCTTTTTCGAATTTAGCTGGTGAAGGAATCCTTTTGGGAACAGTTTCTGCATCAGACGAAAAAACTATTCGAGAATGAACGGAAGGGGTTGCCCCCTTGTCTTTGGAATTCGATGGTTCCTTTTGCATCTTCTGTCATCCATACCTACTACCTCAATTTTCTCTAGCTCTTCCTCGAGGATATGGATAAAAACCTTGATTGAAACCTCGATGACCCTTTTGAGGATTACGCCTATACTATGCATCTCGGTTGCGAAACTCTTGACAATTTCTTATCCATTGCACACTTAAGGCTTGCGAACAACTCATCGAAGGGGAAAAATTCCTTTAGAAAACTTCAGACCTTTGTCCCTCTTGTTGTTGCGGAGGTTGTCTCTGACAAATTTGTTCCTCCTTATGAGCTAATTCGTTTTTCATTCTTTCTTTCTCAAATGTTGCGGCAACGCTAGCATCAAACACAACATTACACCGAAAACACAATGATACATTTCGATCCTTTAATTTCTACTGCATCAGAAACTCCAACAGTCTTTAACCAACACCTGGGTACACTGCTCGAACATAGGTTTCGAAATCCCCAAGGCAGTATCAAATTCATTAGTGAAACCAACCATGTTGATACCTAAGTAAGGCTATACAAAATTTGCACTGGCATCGAAAGGATTAGAATCAACCTTCATATCTTTTTTAGCCATCGTCGAACTTCAATCTCCCCATCATAATCGCTTCTTGAATCAAGTCCCTGAAATAGACACAACTATTAGTCGAATGGCTAGTTGCTTGGTGAAATTTACAATAAGGTTTTCCCTTTAAATCTTTTATTGAAAGCAATTTCTTGCCTTCCAGCAAAATCAATTATTTATCTTTAAGCAACACATCAAATATCTGATCTAATTTTGAAATATCGAAGTTGTACTTCTTTCCACTCTTATATTTTGTATCATTAGATTTGTCAACACTTGTAATTTTTCTAAGTAAAGAACAAACATAAGGTGGACTTTTCTTTAATTCAGCCAAATCAACTTCAGAAAATTCAAAATCAGATTCCTCGCTTGAGGATTCCATTTTGACATATAAAACCTTTTCTCACTTTTAAATCTTTCTTTCTCCTTTCGAAGAATTTTCACCTGAGGAACTCTTTTACCCCTTCGCTTTCAGGAAGAGACACATAGCATCGACTTCGAGCATTTTTAAAACGAATCATGAAGCCATCAATTGATTCTCCATCATCACATTTTAAAGCCACCAAGTCAGTGATTGTTATATTTAATTCCTTCTATAAAATTGGGAATAAAAAGCACTCTCCAATAGTGCCCAAGTTACAATCGAATTAGGCCTGAGATTAAAAAATCAAGTAAATGCATTCTTTATTAAAGAAGAAGGAAAAAAAAAATTCATTTTCAATTTTTCATCATTTGTCAAATTTTCCAATTCGATCATATATTGAGCAATATGCTTAGTAGTCGATTCACCAACTTTTTCTGCAAACTTTGTTATTATTTTATGATTTTTTACACCTCTAGGCACCTCCGCTGCTTGCACAACAGCAAGAAATGCAGAGACAAAGTAATGTCGATTCATAAAATCCATGTTAAATCCAACTATGTTAAGCACATCCTCAACAATTCTTGTAACTTAGGATCATTCACCACATTAATTGACTCGCATTCGAGCCAACACTTTATCTGTATTTTGATCTCGTCGAATGACTTGAGGAATATCTTCCTCAAAATGCATATCACCATCCCTATTTCTGGGCATGTTCAGCACATGCTTTGGATTTATATGCACATTTTGTTGATTACCTTCAGCGTAATCAACAATTCAAGTAATCCGCTCAACTTGTCTAGCAAGACGCCCGAACTTTGAGTCATGATCAGCCACCATGGGGTTCAAAATGGTAGTCATTTGCTAATTCAATAAATTGACCAAGTCATGATGACTTTCATCAACAAGTTGTCAAAAGGCAGCCATCGAACCAGGACTATTCGATATGGAACTCACTTGCTAGTCATGAGTAAACTCAAAATGTAGTGTATGTATTGGATTGTTAACTACTCTTGATGTGTTTCTGAATCGAATTAGAAAAGAATAACCACCTATTAGTGGAGTATAACCCAAAGAAAGGCCATAAGGGCCAACCAGCGGTTATTGGCGATTGTGTTTGTGTCAGAGCAATTCCTGGGCGTGGATTTCGCCCACTATTCCCAACTGGGAGATTAGTAACCGTCGCATTCTCTCCCGACATACTACCTTCCGAATACGACGTCATCTCCACTGAGGTTTGTGCAACTATAGCAACATTATCATTTGTAGATGACCCACCATTAGTATTAAAAACTGTCTTCCATATGTATAATTCTTTCACTTCTAAGTTGCATACACTAATCATTACAAAAAACTTTTTGACACACTTAATTTCACAAACTGTCCTACCGGACGTGTTAATTTGTTATGAAGATTTTTCGCTAGTCTGGTTTGGTTCGATATCTAGTGATCTGGGAGCGGAACCTACTCCTCTTGTCTGTACCAGTTTTCGAATGTGCATCAAAGGTAACATCTTTCTTTATATTTCAGATTTTTTTGTCATTTTAACCAAGTAAAAAAGATCTTTGATACACTTTTGAAAACTGTTACTGACAAGAGGAATAGGTTTCGGTCTCAGATCACTAGATATCAAACCAAACCAGATTTACGAAAAATCTACATAACAAATTGACACGCTCGGTGGGATAGTTTTAAAAATGGCTGAAACAAAAGAAGTGACTTTTGAATTAAAGAAAACGATAAATTACCTTTAACAAGATCGAAGGACTTTGAATTCAAATAAAAAGTTCAGAAACTCTAAAGAAAATGAAAAGAACAATGTTGTTGAAAAGATAAATTTGCAAAAGAAAAAAAATTACAAGAAATTTTAAAAAAAGTAAAAGACATGGAATGAATCCTACAAAAAAGAAAGCTCTTGGCAGACTCAGAAATTCGTTGGGATGTGAGTGTGCGAGAGTATTTTTTGAAAACTAAATTCCAACCCTTTGTTACTTCCAATCTTCAACTATTTATAAGACTCCTTAACCAATCAAATCCTAATGTATTTTCCATGTACGTTAGCTCTTAGATAACTGATCCCGCGCTTTGAATTATATTAATAACTACCATCAATCGTCTTCACTTGTGGATTTTCCTCCCTTTTGATATATAACCTCTCTTCTTTCGATAAGTTTTGTCGATCGAACCAATATCTCTCATCGATAAGTCCTTTTCGATGAGCCCTATATCCTTCGAAGATACCAGTTAAGCTCTGGCCACAATACCTTAAAGCTTATTTTATTTTGATTAACAATTATGCTTTTTTCTATGTTTCTATTAATATTATTTACTTTGTTGGTTGGAGTAATAGGAATCTTTTTTAGCCAAGAAAGAATAAATTTGGATATATTATCCAAATTGTTAATCTTTTCTACAAACCTGTTGCATCAAAATTTTTTAAATTCTTTTGGTTACCGTGAATTTTTAACATATGCAACTTTTTTGGTGAGTTTGTCTTTTTTCGAAATATTTATAGTGTCTTTTATCTATAAGCCTGTTTATTTAGTTTTACAAAATTTGAACTTAAAAAATATATTTAAAAAAAATATTCATAAAACAAAAATTTTAGAAAAAATAATCAATACTATATATGATTGGTCATCTAATCGTGGTTATCTGGATGTTTTTTATGAAAGTTTTTTCATTATAAATATAAGAAAATTAGCTAAAATAAATCATTATAATTTCAAATGGAATTAGTATCTTAAGTATTTTTTATAGGAGAGGTTATAAAATATATTGGGAGTAGATGAATTTCTTCATATATATATATATAATCTTTTTTATTCATTCTTTTAGTAATTTACTCTTTTTTTATTTGTTTACTAATCTAACTAATATGAAATTTGATAAGATAAGGGGATTAAATAACTGAAAAATAAGATTAATAAAAAATATTTCTTGAATGCTAAATTTACGTATTGAATTATTTTTCTTGTCCTCATAATTCAAAAAAGATTTTTTATTATTGTCGAAGAAATGAAATAAAACATAGGATAGAGGTATGACAGTTATTATATGAGGTCTACCCAATGCTAGATGTAAATTGCGTAATAGATCGATATGAACATGATGAGCTGTCCAGTAATAAATTCAATTATTGCTGATAATTTCTTCTCGGTCCTTCTATGACAATTATCCATTCTGCAGTTCAAAAGCAGCAGATTTTTTGAGCAACTCGTAAATTGAGTAAAATAATTCAAAAAAAATTTCAAATTATTTTTTTATTTCTAATTTTTAAAATATTTCTATTTGTTCTTTCTATTCTAAAATAGAATATTTATTCAATTCTATTTCAAAATATTTAATAATTTAAAAGAAAAAAATAAAAAATATTAATGAAATAATCAAAATAATAATAATAATAATAATAATAATAATAATAATAATAATAATAATAATAATAATAATAATAATAAACTTTGTTTTATAACTTGATTCTTGAATTTTTATGAAAAAAATTAAAATTAGAAAAATCGGACCCCTTCTTTTTTATTGTATGTAATTTGTTCGATTTTTTTTTATTGAAGCAATAGAACTGAGGAGGATGCCAATTTATGAGAAAATAATAATAATAATAATAATAATAATAATAATAATAATAATAATAATAATAATAATAACTGCTAGATTTTAGATAAAAAAAAGAAGTCGTGCATGGCATAATAACTATGTGTATATATATGCGTAGAAATTATATATGTTTGACAAGAATATAAATTGTTTACTATATAAAATTTGTGGCATGAATAATATCCTTCTAAAAAATATAATTTTAAAAAAAATTCAACTTGACATAAAAAAATAGATATAAGTTTATATCTTATAATTTAAATATCACCAAACTATTGTGAAAAAATAAAATATTAATTTTAAAATATATAAAATAGAATGAAATAACAAAATTTAGATAACATATTGTTTTCTTTCTTTAAAAAATAGTTTAGTTCTACTCTTATTCTTTCTATTTATAAAATATATATTCTTATTTTTATCTCTATTATTTACATTTTTTCTAAAAAAAATTCGAATGCAAAATTAACTTCTTAAGGTTTATAATGAAATTCATTTCTCTTTAACAAAATATATATAGCGATTGTTTATAATTTAGAATTTAAAAATAAATCTTAAACTATATCATAATAAAATTTTCGGTGATATTATATGATTAAATTATTTTAGTAATCAAGTTTAACTAATTAAATTGATCCAATAATTTAAGGATTAATAATTAAAAATTTCAGCTAAAGAAGGAGAAAAAAAAAAGACACATAAAAAAAACGTAAATAAATTTAGTTACAAAAATAATTTGTTCACTACTCAATATTTCTCTAAAATTTTATTGCCTTTTGTATGCTTGGTATATAAGGTCATGAAGTAATAAAAGCCAATTTATTTTTTAACTTAAATAAAACTACATCTTTTATTTAAAAAAATATCTTTTATTTTAAATATAAAAATAATTAAACAAATACGGATAATAATTTATCATATATATAGGAATTAGAGAATTTTCTTTTATAATCTCCAACTATTTTTTTCTTTAAGTTCCCTTTTTCATATTTAAAGGAAAAATATTCATTCTTAAAACTTAAACTCAACACCATTGATTAAAAAGGCAAAGTGCTTATCATCTTGGTGATCTTGTAGTATAGTTTTTTAAAAATAAAATTAAGACATTATTTAAATTTGTTTGAACATTTTAGAAAGAATATATGATTGATGAAAATAATATTTAATTTAATATCAACTGAATTTCTTTTGTGAATTAATTCAGCTTCAAATTATACTATAATATGCACTAATATTCACACAAAAATCGACTTCAATATAGTCATATGTAACTTTTGTAGAGCAACAGATTAATTTTAACATTATTGTTAACATTGAATAATTACACACACATGTAAATGTCACCGTTGTGTACAACGATTTTATTTTCCCATTTAATTGCTTCTTAGTTTTTTTTTTAGTTAGTTCTGATATTAATAGAAGAAATAAATAATTTCATTTTAAATTTAAGAGAAAATTCTACTCTCTTCCTCTACGAGATACTAAAATGATACTTTCTTCCTCTCTATTTTATAAATGTACATTCTCCTCCATTCTAACTTTAAAAAAACCTCCTCTTTAATCCATTTTAAATTTTTTGTGTTAACTAATGTTAATTTTATCTATTTTTTAAGAAAAAATAAATTATTTTTTGAAAAAATACCCAATAACAAAAATTTTATTTTTTATCATTAAATTTTGCTTACCAAAATACCCTTTAATAAATTATTCTTTTATTGATTAAATTTTTATTTTTTATCATTAAATTTTTCTTACCAAAATACAATTTAATCAATAAAAGAATAATTTATTAAAGGGTATTTTGTTAAGCAAAATTTAATGATAAAAAATAATTACACACTATAGTGAGAATCCTTTCGGATGTAGCTTTTCTGTAATCCTATAGTGAGAATCCTTTCGGATGTAGCTTTTCTGCCACTCCCAGGGATATAATGTCGGGCACACTCTATTGACCCACAGATATAGTGCCAGGCACACTCGCATGCGTAACCCAAAGATATAGTGCCTGACACACTCTTACGGCAGAAAAGGTTATCCATCATAATTCAACCTAGGGATATAGTACCCTGCACACTATCTTCCCAAGGATATATTGCCTGACACACTTTCCACAATTAATCAAGCTCAAAGTCTTATTTCAAAAATTATTCTTGCCCACGAATATCGTGTCGGACACACTTGCCATACCTAACAAGTCCATCATCCCTTTCCATGTTCCAAAACTCATCATCAGTTTCCAATTCCTCAAATCAATTTCCTTTAAAACCAAAAATCTATTTCTTTGGTATCATTTTCCCAACTCCAAACAACTTCAAAATCATATCAATTGTAAATCTCTTTCAAAAGTCATCAAAAATCATTCATTCTAAATTAGGGTTTGGTAATAAAATTTCACAGCAGAGTCTGAACACTTTAGGGGAGAATAACCGATCCCATTTCCTTAAAATTTATTGAAAATCCTTAAAATTATAGCTCCTGGGTATGAGTAAATACAATAGATTTTAATTTAAAACCGAATAATATAAACCACAAGTCCCAAACCCAATTCAAAACCAATTCACTTAAAATGAAATCAATCCATTTAAATCAAACCACTTTCAGGTTCATTCTCAAAAACCGAATCTCTGACTTCTCCCAAAACATCACAAATGTAATTATTCAATCAAAGTCTAATTTTCTTTAAAATCACTAAAAGCTCCTCTGAACGAAATCCTTAAGTCCAACTAAAAACATAAGCCCTTCTTATTTCTAAAATCGATATTAGAACATAATACCTTTCTTCAGTGATTTAAGATTCGGAAAGTAATTCTTTTTTCAAATAAATCGAACTCAAGACTTATAGTTTTCTTAAATAAGTTAAACTAAAAAACATAACTATTTTATTAATAAATCAAATAATACAATTTCTTAAATCCAAATCTTTCTAAATATCTTTTCAAATATGGTCTAATATTTTTATAGAAATTTCGGCAGCACCTTCCCCTAAACTTAAACTTTGCCACCCTTTTTGGGTCCCAACCAAACCATTCCATAATCCTTTTCGACGGTCCAAAACCAAAATCAATTTAAAAGAAAGCTAAATCCAACCATTCATATCATTTTTATCTCTCCAGAAAAACCGATTCAAAATCAAATAATTATCAACTGATCAAACCCATTTTTCAAAACTTTAAGGAAACAATTCAGCAAC
Organism: Arachis hypogaea; assembly: GCF_003086295.3. Taxonomy (NCBI): domain Eukaryota; kingdom Viridiplantae; phylum Streptophyta; class Magnoliopsida; order Fabales; family Fabaceae; genus Arachis; species Arachis hypogaea. The sequence goes on from NC_092048.1 coordinate 106,082,854, forward strand.
AGTCCATTTATCGAAACCAAACAATAGTCCAATCAAACATATAATCATATTCATCCAAAACAGCCAGACAATACATAAGACTTATACAATCATTAAAAAGTATATAATTCTCACATCAGTATCCATTTATAACAATTCCAAAATATAAAATAGCTTTTTAGAAAAAATTCCTACCTCGATTGTCGAAACTTGAAAGCTCTAAAACGCGTCACAACTCATTTTCTCTTGACCCGCAACAGCGGCAGCCGCAACCTTAGCTCCAAACCACTTTCTCAGCAACTACAACAACTCTAAACACAACATATAATAATTAAGACTCGACCCCACATTACCAGAACTCAGATTCATTAACCAAACACAATAGAATACTAGCGCGAGGGTTTTCGAAACATAATTACTTGCTGAAAATATAAAACGAAGCAGCTGCGACTCCAAATCGACCGGGCAGTAGCTCCGACAGTAACCCCAAGTGACAGCCGCGAGAAAAACCCCGGTGACAACTGATGTGTGTGGAAAACGATCCAACACAAAACTCACCAGCAAGTGTATCGAGTCGCATCAAGTAATAATAACTCACATGAGTGAGGTCGATCCCACAGGGATTGAAGGATTGAGCAATTTTAGTTTAGTGGTTGATTTAGTCAAGCGAATCAAGTACTGGTTGAGTGGTTTGTAATTTGCAGAAACTAAATTGCTTGAAATGTAAAGGGAGAAGGGGAAATTGCAGTAAATGAAAGAGCAGGAAAGTAAATGTGCTGAATTTTAAAGAACAAGTAAGGTAAATTGCAGAAACTTAAATTGCAAGAAATGTAAATAACTGAAGCTTAAAATGAAAGAAATGTAAATTGCTTGAATCATAAAAGGAATTGGGAATGGGGATTGTATAAATTAAACAAGCAAGAGTAAATTGCAATAAACGGGCGAGTAGAGGATTAATTGAATTAAACTAGATCTTAACAGAGAAGTAAAAATGCTTTGAGAATTTAAAAACAGAGAATGAGCAATGCTTAATTTGCAACAATTTAAAAGAGGTTGAAGATCTCAGGAGTGGAAGAGACTAGATAACAAGTCTAGATCTCAAATCCTTCCTTGATCCAACAAGAACAATTGCAAAAGAAATAAAGAAAAGTAAATTGCAGAATTAAAGAGACGATGAAGCAGTAAAGTAAACAGAAATGGAAATTCGATTATGCAGAGAAAGTAAACAAGAGATCTCAAGGTGAGATTGAAACAGAAGTTCTTCAATTCTTCACCCAAGATCAAAAGCAAGAAATTAAAGAGTACTCAAGCAAGAACAAGGAAGAAGAGAGATCAATTCTCCTTCCCAATTCTCTAAGATCTAAATTCAAAAGTAAAAGCTCCAAATGAAAATGAAAATTCAAAGGAAAAATTCAAAGTAAAGTCTAGAGGTTCAAAAGTCCTAATTACATCAAACTAACTCCTATTTATACACTTTCTATTCTTGGATTTTGGAATTTGGATGGGCTTTTGATTTGGTGAAGAAATGAATTAAGTTGGAGTTTTAATTCAATTTTCAGCCCAATATTTCACCTCCCAGGGGCAAGCTCAGTTGGAAAAACCAACTGAGCACTCAAGTGTGCTGCCCGTGTCAAGTATGGTGCGTGTGGCTTGCTCCTTGTTGCATCAATTTGTGTGTCACGGCCGTGTCATGGTGCACATGATAAGCTCCCTTGTGAGCATTTGTTGCGCCAAAGAGTGGGACGCTTGGGGGGAGGTAATGCTCAGTTGGGAAAACCAACTGAGCTTTCCATGCAACGCTTAGCCTTCGGCTTCAATGTCCCAGGTTCAAATCTTGGTGGAGGAAGTTTGGAGCAATTTCCTTTGGAAGAGTGGGTGCTCCTTCCTTATGTCTCCAAGAATTCCCAAGTTCGAATCCTAGAGGGAGCAAGTGGAGGCTATTTTTCTTGGAAGGGTTGGACGCTCCTCCCTTGCTTCTCAAAGAGTTCCCAAGTTCGAAACTTGGCCCAAGCATGTTAGTTCATTTTCCTTGCAAGCTGAGTGGCGCTCCTCCCTTATGTTTCAAAGGATTCCCAAGTTCGAATCCTAGAGGAGGCATTTTAGTTAATTCTTCATGATTTTCTTTTGTGAGAAACGTTCCTTGCCTCCCCTTGGTCCTTGGTTCGAATCTTGGTGGCTTCATCCCTTGGAATTTCATCTTGAATTAATTTTGAGAGGTCCCCGATAAAGTTCACTTAGTGAACTGAGCTTCATGCCATTTCCTTGCTTTCTTTAGTGCTCAGTTAACTATTTGAACTTAGCTTTGTACCTTGCCTTCTCCTTTTATTCCTTGTGAAGCTCAGTTCATTTCCCAAACTTAGCTTTCCTTCTCCCTTAACGTTGCCACGCTTTTTCTTCCTTTGGGGCATGCTTTTTGCTTCCTTTGGAACGTCCCTTATGCCATGCTTTTCTTATTTTCTTCTTTCTTCACCTACAAGTAATCAAATCAACCAATCAAAGTATCACCAAATTCACAAGGTTTATAAATCATTAAAATTCAATTAAATTTAGCTTAAACCTCATGATTTAACATCAATTATATGGTGGTTGATTGATTCAAAGAAGTCATGCATTTTCATTCCAAATTACTTACTTAGAATGCAAGAAAGTGCATAAAACCTAATAAAAACAAAGAAAAAGGCTAGTGAAACTAGGCTAAGATGACTTGTCATCAACAACGATTGTAACAACCACACAGCATCAAAAACCTTCTCAGAATCCAAAAGAATAGAAACCAAAACTTTTAAACCCTTACCGGCGGAGTTTTCCGACTACGGCAGCGAAGTTTCGAACGACAGAGGTGACGTGAAGCTTCGAGGGTGCAGCAACAGTGGCGCTGGCTCCCAGTCTTATCTTCTGTTTGTGTTTCCTCTCCCTCAGATCAGATTGGTGGTGGACCTCCAGGGGCAGCGATGGAGGATGAGACGGCGGCGGCTGGGCTCGTCAATAGCAGTGGTGACGATACGGCTCGGCGATGGTGACGCGGTGGTGGTGCTGGCTTCCCTCGGCGATGACGGAATCGACAGAAGTAGTAGCGCGAATCCTTCTCCCTCTTCGTGCCTCTCTCTCTCTCTGTCTGATCTCTCTCTCTCCTCCTCTGGCATGGGTGGCTGGCGCGACGGCAAGTGGTGCACGAAAATTACTTCACAATGTAATTCCGCACAACTAACCAGCAAGTGCACTGGGTCGTCCAAGTAATACCTTACGTGAGTAAGGGTCGATCCCACGGAGATTGTTGGCTTGAAGCAATTTATGGTTATCTTGTAACTCTTAGTCAGGAAAACAATAAAATAATTCACTTATCAAATTTGATTGCAAGGAATAAAAGGGCAGAACACAAATTATACTTGTATGCAATGATGGAGAATATGTTGGAGTTTTGGAGATGCTTTGTCTTCTGAAATTCTGCTTTCCTCTGTTTTCTGATTCACGCACGCACGTCCTCCTGGCAAGCTGTGTGTAGGTGGATCACCGTTGTCAATGGCTACCATCCATCCTTCCAGTGAAAAGGGTCCAAATGCGCTGTCACCGCACGACTAATCATCTGCAGGGTCTCAATCGTACCGGAATAGGATTTACTATCCTTTTGCGTCTGTCACTACGCCCAGCACTCGCGAGTTTGAAGCTCGTCACAGTCATTCAATCCCTGAATCCTACTCGGAATACCACAGACAAGGTTTAGACTTTCCGGATTCTCTTGAATGCTGCCATCAATCTAGCTTATACCACGAAGATTCTGATTAAGAGATCTAAGAGATATTCATTTATTCTACGATGGAACATAAGTGGTTGTCAGGCACGCGTTCGTGGAGGAATGATGATGATTGTCACGTTCATCTATTCATATTGAAGTGCGAATGGATATCTTAGATAGGAATACGCATGTTTGAATGGAAAACAGAAATACTTGCATTAATTCATCGAGACACAGCAGAGCTCTTCACCCCCAACAATGGAGTTTAGAGACTCATGCCGTCAAAAGATACAAAGTTCAGATTTAAAATGTTATGAGGTGCGAAATAAACCTCTAAAAGTTGTTTAAATACTAAACTAGTAACCTAGGTTTACAGAAAATGAACAAACTATGATAGATGGTGTAGAAATCCACTTCTGGGGCCCACTTGGTGTGTGCTAGGGCTGAGACTTAAGCTAATCACGTGCATAGGGCTGTTTTGGGCGTTCGACGCCAGCTTTGGATCCTTTTCTGGCGTTGAACTCCACTTTGTAACTTGTTTCTGGCGCTGGATGCCAGACTGCAGCATTGAACTGGCGTTGAACGCCAGTTTACATCATTTATCCTTGAGCAAAGTATAGACTATTATATATTTCTGGAAAGCCCTGGATGTCTACTTTCCAACGCGATTGGAAACGCGCCATTTGGAGTCCTGTAACTCCAGAAAAGCCACTTTGAGTGCAGGGAGGTCAGACTCCAACAACATCAGCAGTCCTTTTTCAGCCTGAATCAAATTTCTGCTCAGCTCCCTCAATTTCAGCCAGAAAATACCTGAAATTATAGAAAAACACACAAACTCATAGTAAAGTCTAGAAATATGAATTTTGCCTAGAAACTAATGAAAATAAACTAAAAACTAACTAAAACTATATGAAATTAACCCCAAAAAGCGTATAAAATATCTGCTCATCACAACACCAAACTTAAACTGTTACTTGTCCTCAAGCAACTAGATAAATAAAATAGAATACAAATAATTTAAGAAGCAATAATATCTCAGAGTTTTTGAGTGAAGCTCAGATTCTAACTAGATGAGCGGGGCTAGTAGCTTTTTGCTTCTGAACAGTTTTGGCATCTCACTTTATCCATTGAAGCTCAGAGTGATTGGCATCTATAAGAACTCAGAATTCAGATAGTGATATTGATTATCCTAGTTCATTATGTTGATTCTTGAACACAGCTACTTTATGAGTCTTGGCCGTGGCCCTAAGCACTTTGTTTTCCAGTATTACCACCGGATACATAAATGCCACAGACACATAATTGGGTGAACCTTTTCAGATTGTGACTCAGCTTTGCTAAAGTCCCCAATTAGAGGTGTCCAAGGTTCTTAAGCACACTCTTCTTTTTGCTTTGGACCTTGACTTTAACCGCTCAGTCTCAAGTTTTCACTTGACACCTTCACGCCACAAGCACATGGTTAGGGACAGCTTGGTTTAGCCGCTTAGGCCAGGATTTTATTCCTTTAGGCCCTCCTATCCACTGATGCTCAAAGCCTTGGGGTCCTTTTGTATTACCCTTGCCTTTTGGTTTTAAGGGCTACTGGCTTTTTCTGCTTGCTTTTTCTTTTTCTTTCTCTATTTTCTCTCTCTTTTTTTTTCTGCAAGCTTTTGTATTCACTGCTTTTTCTTGCTTCAAGAATCATTTTTATGATTTTTCAGATTATCAATAACACGTCTCATGTTCATCATTCTTTCAAGAGCCAACATATTTAACAGTCTTAAACATCAAATTCAAAAGACATATGCACTGTTCAAGCATTCATTCAGAAGACAGAAAGCATTGCCACCACATGTAAATAATTAGAATTTATCTTATTAAAAACTCAAAAAATATTGCCTCTTATTCTAAAGAAATTCTTCTATTTTATTCATGTTTAATGATGATGATAAAATTAAATTATAGCTTAATTGGGAATAAAATAAAAAATATAGATACTAATTACTACTATATGACTCCTAAGGTAAAACTAAAATAAAAACAGTTATCACAGAGTTAAGGCTAAGATTGGAATTTAACAACCTTTGTTCTGGGAAGTGGATGTTCCTCTAATCTGCGGGGTGCTTGGTCCTTCAAGAGATAATTTCTGGCGCTTCAATTCCCTTAAATCACACCCTTGCTCCTCCTGTTCTTTAAGCAAATAGCAAAGAATGCTACTTTGTTCCTTCTGTTCTTTCTGTATTTGTTCCATAGCTTCTTGCATCTTGGTAATAGATGTTTCAAGATACTTCCAGTATTCAGATTGAGGGATTTCTGGGAGAATTTCCTGTGTTCTCTTCTTGATGGGGTCATCTTGTGCTTGTTGTTTTTCCATTGATGCTTTGGTGATTGGCTTCTCAACTGAGATATACTCAGTTATTCCCATCCTTACTCCAGCGTCCTTGCAGAGCATAGAATTCAAGCTTGGATAAGCCAACCTGGCATCTTTGGAATTTTTGTTTGCAATTTTGTAGAATTCAGTTGAAATCAGTTGATGAACTTCCACTTCTTTTCCCATCATGATGCAATGGATCATCACTGCTCTTCTAATAGTGACTTCAGAATGGTTGCTAGTGGGCAGCAGAGAGTGCCCAATGAAGTCCAGCCATCCTCTGGCGACTGGTTTGGGATCTTCTCTTTTGAGTTGATTTAGGACACCCTTCGTGCTGGTGGTCCACCTGGCTCCAGGGATACATATATCTTCTAGAATCTTATCCAGGCCGTTGTCTGTTCTCATCATTCTCCTATTGAAGGAGTCTGGATCATCTTTCAGCTGAGGTAGCTTTAAGATCTCCCTGATCTTGTCAGGGTGGGTATGAACAATCTTTCCTCTGACCAAGGTCCGATAGTCATAGATAGCAGATCCAGATAGTCTTTGCCTGTTTGTATGCCACATATTAGCATAGAACTCCTGGACCATATTCCTTCCCACTTTCGTTTCAGGATTGGCTAGGATCTCCCAGTTCCTGATTCGGATTTGCTCCTGGATCTCCGGATATTCATCTTCTTTCAGATCGAATCTAACTTCCGGGATCACTGATCTTAGACCCATTATTTTGTAATAATGGTCTGAATGTTCTTTAGTTAAGAACTTCCCTTGATTCCAAAGTGGTTTTGGAACACTCTCTTTCTTGCCTCTTGGAGTGGGTTGTTTTCCTTTAGGAGCCATGATCTTAGTGGGTATGGTTTAGTGATCACGGATAAACACACCAAACTTAGAGGTTTGCTTGTCCTCAAGCAAAAGAAAAGAAAGGAGAGGGATAGAAGGAGGGATAATGTAGGATGGTGGATGAGAGGAAGGAGGCCGAATGGGTTTTTAAAAGGGAGGGGGGGTTTTCGAAAATAGGGAGAAAGATAAGATAGAAGATATGATTTTTTTTAAAAAATAAGTATGATAAGAAAAGATATAGCTTAAAATTGAAAAGATATGAAAGATATTTGAAAAAGATAAAATGGAGATTTGAAAAAGATATTGATTAGTTGAAAAGATTTTTGAATGAAAAGAGATAGATTTATTTTGAAAATTTTGAAAAAGAGTTGAATTGGATTGAAAAAAGGATTTGTGCTTATGGATTAAGATACATTTAATATTTTTAAAGAAGGGTGTTTAGAAATTAGGGATTTTAGAAATCAGGGTTTGTAACATGTTTATGCAAGAAATCATGAATTGAAACATGAAAATTGAGATTAAAATGAAAAATATGAAGAAAAAATGAATTTACCTCCTTCCCACCATCCTGGCGTTTGAACGCCCAAACGCTGCATGTTTTGGGTGTTCAACGCCCAAATGCTGCCTCTCCTGGGCGTTCAACGCCCAGCTGTTGCTTCTTTCTGGCGTTGAACGCCAGGAACTCTTTTGTCACTGGGCATTTTTCTGAACGCCCAGAAGGAGCTCCTTTCTGGCGTTTAACGCCCAGATGGCTATCCTTACTGGCGTTCAACGCCCAGTGGATGCTTCTTTTGGGCGTTGAATGCCCAAAACAGACTTTTACTGGCGTTTTCTTGCCAGTGAGCTCTTTTTCTCTGTTTTGTGTGCAGAATCCTTCTGTAACCCTGTGAACTTATACAATTGACTCTTTACCTTAGTATCAGTGAACTTTATATAAACAAATAAAATCAAGAATAGGGCAAAATGCTTAGAGGAAGTGATGCCCCATGGCTGGGTTGCCTCCCAGCAAGCGCTTCTTTATTGTCTTTAGCTGGACCTTGCTGAGCTTTTAATCTAGCTTCAGCCTTGAGCACTCTTGCTCAACATTGCCTTCAAGATAGTGCTTGATTCTCTGTCCATTAACAATGAACTTCTTGTCAGAATCAATATCTTGAAGCTCCACATAACCATATGGTGATACACTTGTAATCACATATGGTCCCTCCACCGGGACTTTAGTTTCCCGGGGAATAGCCTGAGCCTAGAGTTAAACAACAGAACCTTTTGTCCTGGTTCAAAGATTCTAAATGACAGCTTTCTGTCATGCCACTTTTTTGATTTTTCCTTATAAAGCTTGGCATTTTCGAAAGCAGTGAATCTGAATTCCTCTAGCTCATTTAGCTGGAGCAATCTTTTTTCTCCAGCTAATTTGGCATCAAAGTTTAGGAATTTGGTTGCCCAGTAGGCTTTATGTTCCAGTTCCACGGGCAGGTGGCATGCCTTACCATACACAAGTTGGTATGGAGAGGTCTCTATAGGAGTCTTGAATGCTGTTCTGTAAGCCCACAGAGCATCATCCAAGCTTCGTGCCCAATCCTTTCTACGGGTACTTACAGTCCGTTCCAGGATTCTTTTTAGTTCTCTGTTAGAGACTTTAGCTTGCCCATTTGTCTGTGGATGATATGGAGTCGCCACCTTGTGGCGAATCCCATACCGGACCATGGTAGAGTAAAGCTGTTTGTTGCAGAAGTGAGTGCCCCCATCACTGATTAGTACCCTGGGGACACCAAACCTGCTGAATATATGTTTCTGGAGGAATTTCAGCACTGTTTTAGTATCATTGGTGGGTGTGGCAATGGCCTCAACCCATTTTGATACATAGTCAACTGCCACCAGAATATAAGTGTTTGAGTATGATGGTGGGAAAGGCCCCATGAAATCAATACCCCATACATCAAACAACTCAATCTCCAAGATTCCTTGTTGAGGCATGGCGTAACTGTGAGGCAAATTACCAGCTCTTTGGCAACTGTCACAGTTACGTACAAACTCTCGGGAATCTCTGTAGAGTGTAGGCCAGTAGAAGCCACATTGGAGGACTTTGGTAGCTGTTCGCTCACCTCCGAAATGACCTCCATATTGTGACCCATGGCAATGCCATAAGATCCTTTGTGCTTCTTTTTTAGGCACACACCTACGGATTATGCCATCTGCACATCTCTTAAAGAGATAGGGTTCATCCCACAAGTAGTACTTTGCATCAGTAATTAATTTTTTCTTTTGTTGCCTGCTGTATTCCTTGGGAATGAACCTTGCAGCTTTGTAGTTTGCAATGTCTACAAACCATGGTGTTTCCTGAATGGCAAACAAATGCTCATCCAGAAAAGTCTCAGAGATTTCAAGAGAGGGGAATGACGTCCCTTCTATTGGCTCTATCCGAGACAGATGAGTAAGGGTCGTCCAACGGAGATTGTTGGCTTTGTAGTTTGCAATGTCTACAAACCATGGTGCCAAAAACTTGGTGCACGAAAATTACTTCACAATGTAATTCTGCACAACTAACCAGCAAGTGTACTGGGTCATCCAAGTAATACCTTACGTGAGTAAGGGTCGATCCCACGGAGATTGTTGGCTTGAAGCAATCTATGGTTATCTTGTAACTCTTAGTCAGGAAAACAATAAAATAATACACTTATCAAATTTGATTGCAAGGAATAAAAAGGCAGAACACAAATTATACTTGTATGCAATGATGGAGAATATGTTGGAGTTTTGGAGATGCTTTGTCTTTTGAAATTCTGCTTTCCTCTATTTTCTAATTCACGCACGCACGTCCTCCTATGGCAAGCTGTGTGTAGGTAGATCACCGTTGTCAATGGCTACCATCTATCCTTCCAGTGAAAAGGGTCCAAATGCACTGTCACCGCACGGCTAATCATCTGCAGGTTCTCAATCGTACCGGAATAGGATTTACTATCCTTTTGCGTCTGTCACTACGCCCAGCTCTCGTGAGTTTGAAGCTCGTCACAGTCATTCAATCCCTGAATCCTACTCGGAATACCACAGACAAGGTTTAGACTTTCCGGATTCTCTTGAATGCTGCCATCAATCTAGCTTATACCACGAAGATTCTGATTAAGAGATCTAAGATATATTCATTCATTCTACGGTGGAACGTAAGTGGTTATCAGGCACGCGTTCGTGGAGGAATGATGATGATTGTCACATTCATCACATTCATATTGAAGTGCGAATGGATATCTTAGATAGGAACACGCATGTTTGAATGGAAAACAGAAATACTTGCATTAATTCATCGAGACACAGCAGAGCTCCTCACCCCCAACAATGGAGTTTAGAGACTCATGCCGTCAAAAGATACAAAGTTCAGATCTAAAATGTTATGAGGTGCGAAATAAACCTCTAAAAGTTGTTTAAATACTAAACTAGTAACCTAGGTTTACAGAAAATGAACAAACTATGATAGATGGTGTAGAAATCCACTTCTGGGGCCCACTTGGTGTGTGCTGGGGCTGAGACTTAAGCTAATCACGTGCATAGGGCTGTTTTGGTCGTTCGACGCCAGCTTTGGATCCTTTTCTGGCGTTGAACTCCACTTTGTAACTTGTTTCTGGCACTGGACGCCAGACTGCAGCATGGAACTAGCGTTGAACGCCAGTTTACGTCATCTATCCTTGAGCAAAGTATGAACTATTATATATTGCTGAAAAGTCCTGGATGTCTACTTTCCAATGCGATTGGAAGCGCGCCATTTGGAGTTCTGTAGCTCCAGAAAATCCACTTTGAGTGCAGAGAGGTCAGAATCCAACAGCATCAGCAGTCCTTTTTCAGCCTGAATCAGATTTCTGCTCAGCTCCCTCAATTTCAGCCAGAAAATACCTGAAATTACACAAAAATACACAAACTCATAGTAAAGTCCAGAAATATGAATTTTGCCTAGAAACTAATGAAAATAAACTAAAGCCTAACTAAAACATACTAAAAACTATATGAAATTAACCCCAAAAAGCGTATAAAATATCCGCTCATCAGCAAGCTGGGCGGCGGTGAGGCGCAACTGGCGGTGAGGCGTGGCGGGTTTGGCGGATCAGTGGGGGTTTAGGGTTTTGATTTCGGGATTTTGGGTTTAATTAGAGTAAGGTAATTTTAATAAAATTAGGGCATAGGGTATAAATTTAAAATCTAATTAAATACTTAAAATTACTTCAAAATATTATTTGTTGTATCAAAATACTAATTGATTTAAAATCGAATACTTTAATTGAAATTATAAGATAATAAGATTAATTTCCTTTATTTCCAAAACTTAAAGTATTGAATTATAAAAATATCAACTGTCTAAATTAAATCATATAAAATTCTTATTATTTCATCACTACTAACGTTATAATTTAAATATAGAAAATAACTCAACAATTATAAAATTGAATAAGGATCTTAATTATTTCAAATTCAATTAATCAAAACTTGCTTTAAATATCTTTAATAAAGAAATTTCCGAAATTAGAGCGACAAAAATAATTGAATTTGAAATTAATTTATAATAAACCTTTTCAAAAGCTCTGGGTCTTACATGTAATACATACATTCTCTCGTCTTCCCTATTATCACAGATACTAATACCTATGGAATTCATCACAGTACTCCCTATCAGTCACGGGGACACAGCAAAGAACGACACTATCTACCCAAACCAGAAGACTAGAAGGGATATTAGTCGACATATTCGTAATAACACAGTGAGACATACAGGCTATACCTACAAATGCCAAATAAAAAAGTGTTCTTCCCAAATATTTTACAGAATAAACGAATGGTACCTCTCTAAAATCATATAGAAGAGGCACCATTGGGGGGCAGTACAGTGCATAAAAGATAATAGCTACGATAACACAGACAAAGATTCTTTCAAAGAGAAGAAGAGAGTCTTTCAAATATTTCTAGTAACAAATGTTTTCTCTTCTCAAAACACTCCACATCAAAACAAACTTTCACCAAAACAAACAAAAGAAAGGTGCAAAGACAGCAAAAGCAAAAACCAACGACAAGCAAGTCTCACACAATCAGAAAGGATAGTTTGAGGGAAAGAGAAAACGAGAAACTACCTTGAAGAAGGTTGTGAAAAAAGGGAAGAGCACGTCTAAAAGCAGTACAACACGAAGGATCCCCTTCACCCTGGCAAAAGCAAGTAACTCTTTAAACACCAAGATTGAGAAATCTTAAGGAAATAGAAATGGACGAAATGACACAGAGGAGCATTTTGGTAAAGAAGAAAGTAAAACAGCCTTTCAAAAATAACAAAAGGAGAAAGAGAGCCGAAAAGTCCCCATTATAAAGAACAATAAATCAGAAATGGCTCTTTCACTCCTCTTTAAGTGTGCGTGAATCCCCAGGAGAAACTGTCGTGCGTTATTCGACAGCCATTAAAGCTCCACCAACATTTTAAATTACGTCGGGTAATACTGACAAGGTTAAAGTCCAACGTCCACAGCAGAGGCCAACAAATTCTTGAGCCCAACCTATAAAAGAAACGGACTCAAGCAGGGACACTATTCATACCCTGGTCCAATAAATAAAAGCCAGGCCTAACAACACAAAAAGGCCCACCAGTAAAGGTGGACTTCACGATAAGCCCGATCTCTTTAAGGAGGTCGGACGCTGACATAAAGGTCCAGCCCTACTTAACTTAACAAGTAACTGCCTCCTTAAATTTCTCCTACTATCTCTACCTCATCTAGAAGGTAGATCCCAACAAACTCCCAAGATAAAGGGAATGCTTATCTATAAAAAAGATAGAACTACTCAAAGGTGGTTATCTGCTCTACTATAAATACACTGGAACTCCCATGTATGCCACACATTCTAATCTACTAAAAACCTGCTTAAAGCTCTTGCTAACTTAAGCATCGGAGTCTTTCTCAGTTAGTACCCCTCACCTCCTCACGAGAAACTCGGACAGGCGGCACCTCGACACCAAAGAGGTCAAATGCTGCCACACAAAGGGATGTGGACCTCATGTTTAGGCCCAAATTAATATTTTAGGTAACCCTCGGAACAACAACGTTAATTGTTACAATGATGAAAGCTCAAAAAGAGAAAAAAGAATTGGCCCACTCAGCTTGTTCGAACTCAAATCCAACCAAAACCTACAAGTCCTTGATGTTTTTTAACACTTCTGGTTTTAATACTTTGCTCAACTTGTTGTTACTCATCAAAATCTGAACCTGAAAAACCAACAGCCAGATTGACAATTCTTTAATAAGAGAATTATCGCTAGCATGGAGGTAATTAAGTTTGTTCAGGGGGCCTTGAAGCTTGTTTGATAGAAGCTCCAACTTCTTCAAGTTCATGAGGTCATTAAAAGTGACGGGGATAGCTTTGGTAAGGTTGTTGTGATCGAGCAAAGCTCTTCGAGAGCAAAGAGTGAGGCAGTTGAGGAGGGTATGATGCTAGAGAAGGAGTCCAAGTTGGAGGTAGGAAAGAAGATTCCAAGTTGGAGGGAAGTGATAGGTGCGATGGCCAATATGCATATATAGGATTAGGAACTCGGTTATCCGAAAAAAATGGAATTAGCATTGTAAGTATAGTTCTAACCCAACAAGTTGGCCACCGATCAAATTAGAGGTTCACAAGATGTGTCACAATTCAAAACTAATTTAAAATCGAGAGTATTTGACTCCCGAGTCGTCTCCCAAGGAGTACTTTAGAGCAATGAGTGTGCGAATCCGGTTGTAGTGATTGAGGGTTTGTCATTAAAGAAATGAACACATAAAGCAATAAAAGAACATGCAAAATTGTAATGATTGAACTAATAAAGAAATTAAAGAACCGACTATGTAATATAAACAAGTAAAGTATAAAAGAGATTAACATAGATGTATATGAAAGATTAAAAGCATCAAAAAGAGTCTTGGCTTGGAGTGAGCTAAGGGTCCTTTCCTTGTTGGAACCACAACTATGACAATTATGATGAATTAATCTCGCTTGATCAACCCTCACATCAGAAGGTAAGTTAAATGAGCATAAGTGTTCCCAACCCACAAATCCTAAATTGCTTGCTAATTGGCTTAGCAACAACTTAGCGTTAGTGGGAACAAGAACAATTAACAATCCAAGAATTGAAACAAAATGTTGGACATTCTAACTCTAGAAACCCAATTGCTCACTTTACCCAAGCCAAGAGCCAAAAATTTAGCCTAAAATCATATTTGACATTTTGTCAAACACATGGTGGGCATAAACCTTAAACATGGAGAAAATGAGAAAATGCTTGAAACTAAAAGCAACAATTGATCTCAATCAACAAGAATAGCACAAGGAAGCATGAAATAAATATCAAACATCAAATTCATCAACAAGAAATTAAAATTTCAAGAGAGAAGCAAAATTGAACTATAACTTGAATTAGAAGAAAGAGTAATGACAATGTAACTATAAAGAGTAATAACAAGAGAATACTTACAATGAAAGCTAGCAAAATGCAAGATCAAAAGTGGAAATGGCACTTGAATGTAAAATCCTAATATAAACCCTAATAGAGATGATGAAAAACTTAGAAAAAAACTAACTAAAGCTTCCTACTACTACTCCTAAAACTATACTAATGATATGTTATGTTATGTCTCTCATTTCCCCTCTAATAAGAGCTAGAAGACTTCAGAAATGGGCCTCCAAAGCCCCCAACTCGCGAGTCACGTGCTATTTTAATGAAGTCATGTGCGGACACCTGTGCGGACGCACAAATGCGTCTGTCCGCACACCTTGCGATAAATCCAGGTATGTGCGTACGCACAAGGAGCTGTACGCACGCACACTAAGCGATGCTTGCTGGACACGCGACGCGCTCGAAACACTCCACGCACTCTGATTGGGCAGCTGTGCGTACGCACAGGTAGCTGTGCGTACGTAGCTGTGCGCATGCACACGTCTCTGAGCTCACCTCCTTTGATTCTTCATGTTTCCTCTACTTTGCATGCTCTTCTTCCATTTTCTCCAACCCATTTCTACCTTATACACCTGAGATCACTCACAAACAACATCAAGGCATCGAATGGAAGGCAAATAGAATAAAATAGATTAAATTAAGTACAAAAGAGCATATTTCTATAATCAAGCGCAATTTGGAAAGAAAGTTCAAAAGCATGCTATTCAAGGGAATAAGTGCAAGTTTATATGATGAAAATCCATCCAATTCTAACCAAAAATAATCATCAAATATGGATTCATCAATTCTCCCACATTTAAACACTAGCAAGTCCTCATGTTAAACACACAAAGGAGATATATGAAAGGGAAAATAACTTATGCTATATACTACTTAAATACATGCAACTATCCTAAGACTAATCACCAAAATATACTATGATGAGAGTTGGTAGAAACAAACCATGAAATTCCAATCCATCACAAGAAACTATAGGGCCAATGCAAAGAGTTCATGCATTAAGATAAATGTCCAAAGAATTGGATTGAAGTTGTCAAAACTATCCAATCAAACAACTTGCAAGAAGATGCAATATGGAGCGTAAGAACATAGAATTGAGCGATAGAACCCCTCACCGGATGTGTATCCACTCAATTCGCTCAGTATTTAGGGTTTAACCACTCAATTCTCCTTTTATCATGCTTTTCAAAGATTTGCAAGTCATCTAACAATCAACTAGTATTTAATGCATGAATAACAAGTATCATGAGGTCTTTAGAAGGATGTAATGGGGCTAGGGTTAGGTAGGATAAAATATGGTCAAGTGGACTTAAAGAATTAGTTCTTTGATTAGCTTGAATGTTTACCTAATCCTACATCACCTATGTACACATAACAATACAACCTTTTTACCCATTTTCTCTTTCCTATCTCACTTCACTCATGCATTTTCTTTTCAAACATGGCATATGCATCCTTTATTCACTCATTTTATTCATACTTTGTTATGCACAAGTTTTTTTTTAAAATTGAACTATGAATGCATATGTTTTAATTAGTAAAATGCATGAGCATTACCTTATTGCCCAAAATTTCTTTTCACAAAGAGTTCATGCCTTTATCACCAATGCTTCCTAAAATTTCACTACAAGAAAAAGTAATTGTAACAAAAAATATTGTTACAAAAATTCAAAATTTTGAAACAAAAGGATTTTATAACAAAAAAAAGGGGCCATTGCAGTATGTCCCATTACAAAAAGTTTTTGTAACAAAAAACGAAACTGTTACAATTCAAAGTGATATTTTGTAATAAATTTTTCTGATACAAAAAACCAGAAGTCGTTACGAAAGTGGTAACAAATTTTGATCTACAAGGTATTTTTTGTGACAATCTATTTTTTCTATCATAAAATTTTGTTACAAAATGTAACTTGATTTTGTAACATTTTTTTCTTTAGTTACAAAAGCAAAATAATTATTTTGTAACAATTTTTTTTAATACAAATTGCATGCATAATTTACTAAATTATTTTTTTAATTAACTAATATATTAACTATTTTACTAAGTAAGTCTACATTTATATAATACATAAAAACATACATAATTTAAACATGTCTCATTTAGCTAAAATTGTTTTAAAACAAAATAACAATAGTGAGTACATTGATTAGTTCTACAAGTTATATGTCTTGCACAAGTTCAACCAAAAGTTAAAATTTCTAACATAGATTAATGTCTCTATAAATTAAAATATTCTTGAATCCTTTAAGTAGCATGTTGTCACTATTTTTGCACTCTTGTAAATGAGAAAAATTAAAGCAAAAATTAGAACAATATATAACACTAATTACAATTTTTTTCATTCACTTTTATTCAAAAATAATAGTAAGCCTAATTTGGCAAAACAGACCTTCACCAATTTGAATCAACCAAGAAGATTATGACAACAAGCTACAAAGTAATTACTTAACCAACTATGTCTTTGAAATGTCTCCTCATAACATACCTCCAATACTTCATCAAATTCAACTAGGCTCTTTCTTATGCTGAAGAAGAACTTTTTCTGCATTGATTTGCAACCCCAAGAGTTGTACATATGTGATGATTCCACTGTGTATCATGAAAGAAAAATTGTCATTATATGAGAAGATGAGTAAAAAAGCACAAGTTCAGACATCTTCTCTCTTTCCAAAATCAAATATATCCTAATGAATGATAATGTTAATAAGTAGATTATAACCTGCTTCACAATGGCATCATGCTTAATTGGGATATTCACATTCACAATAACTGAGAGAGAGAGAGAGAGAGAGAGAGAGAGAGAGAGAGAGAGAGAGAGAGAGAGAGAGAGAGAGAGAGAGAGCTTACTGCCCCAGCTGACCAATGAATTGATCTGAGTTCATTGTGCTCAAGTATACTTCTGTTGTAGTCATTAAGGCAGCAACAGAGAAAAGGAAACTAATAATACCAAAAAAAGAAGGAAAAGGAAACTAAGAATGAATTTTATTCTTTCACCTGTAGAACTACTTGATCAGTAGAACATATCCTAATTAATTCCAGAGCTATATCACTTGTTATATCATTGAATAGATGAATAGTTGAATTTTTAATGAAGATTGGAGTTGGAGTTTTGAGCTATGCGACAGAACAAAGCTAATGAGAAGTATTCAAAACAGAGGGATGCTGATATAATCATTTTCTTCAAGGATACATTTGAATGGCACTAATAATGCCACCAAAGAGACCTAACATTGCCATGACCTCAGCTCTATCAGCATTTTTCACCAAAAATTCCTGCAACAGAAAGGACAAGCGAAAAACCCTTATATAATAATAATCAATGGTAAGTAGCGGATGTATTTATTATGGTGTGGCACAATGTTGAGACATGCATTGAGCAGAGAAGAAATAGAATGAACTTACCTCACTGACATTATTGATTGCATACAAGGTAGCACCAGCAATAACAAGAAGGTCTCTTTTGCAAGGATTGCTTCCACCTAACATAACACAAGACAAGACAAGTGAATTAGGCCATTGAGAAACCATAAAACTTTAAATGATCAGAAAATGATAGCAATCACTTTAATCACTACCTTAAGAAACACTTAATTGTTGGAGCTGTCATTTCAAACTTAAGCCTAAGCTAATCAGAATGCCAAGATTACCAAGATATAGTTCAGAAATTATATCCTATAGAGAGCTGTCATTTCAAACTTAACACCTATTATGTTGGATTATTAGGCGCATACATTATTATACGTTTATTAGGTGGTAAAGAAGTTAAAGAAACTAACCTCCACAGTATCAATTACTTTATTTGGAGGAATGGCATGTAAGACTCTGCATAAAAGAAGACAAGATTGATCAATTAGCTTAATATTTACCAAAATAATAATAATAATAATAATAATAATAATAATAATAATAATAATAATAATAATAACAATAACAAGATCTTTCAAGACACTAGCATTTTTTGATTGACATGATTTATCGAAATATAAAAAGGCTAAGCAGGACAAGTTAAAAAAAACAGAAATATCCTATAGAGAGGCTAATACTGCTCAAATATAAAAAAATTGGTTACAACCAAAAGAAACAAATTGATGTTAGAGGTCATTAAATCAATGCGAATGCATTTTTCTTCCAAGATTCTACTTGCATATGACCTATCAATGAAAAATCACATGCACTAATCATATGACTTTTAGGCCAACATTGTTAATATGATAATGTGCTTATAAGTTATAATGGGTTTCCATGTGTTGTTAGCATATTTAGAAAGTACATTTACGAAGAATACAGTAATTATCATCCCAAATTTCAGTATTGCAGCCAATCATTCAGTAACAAAGCATTTAAATACGCTACAGGATCAAACAAAATTAAGACAAACTTTTCTTCTAATGCGGAAACTAAACCATTTGTCAAAGCCACTCCACCAGTCTGTTTAAAGGTGTCAAATGTCAATTATTTCATATCATTTTGTAATACTAAGAACACAAATACACTAAGCTCAAATGTTCACAAAAAAGCTATCGAACAGGTGGATGTCCATTGAGAAGAAGTTAAAGAAACATTCTATCGAACAGGTGGTGGGAAAACTACCTATCAAAATGCTCTAGCTCTCATATAAGGTGGATTAGAAAGACAATTTACTCCCTCACTTACGGCTACAACAACATTGAAATCCCCAAACACAACTACTACTACTAGGGTGCAATCTCTTTAGACATTTGCCAAAATTCTAACGCATTAACACCATACGCATTAACACAAAACAAGAAAATCGAATTTGATAAAAATTGAATATGTAAATAGTTTTGAAAATTCAGGACAAGGCAGAAACTAAAATGTAATTTAAAATCAGAACAAGCAGATAAATAAGATGAGAGCAAAATAGAACGCACAAGTGGAGCAGGATTGCGGTGAAACTGAACTGATAGTGGTGAAAAGCAACTCCGGCAAGGTATAGCTCCACCAACGGCGCACAACTCGATGGCAGACTCCACCCGTGGCAACGGCGGCAGGGGCTTCCCCTGGTGGTGGCTCGGACGGCAGCAACAACGGTGACCAGCTTCAATGGAGCTCCCACTGTCGCGTTTCTCTTCCCTCTCTCTTCGAAGCTCAACGGCAGAGGAAACAAAGGCGAGCGGCTACTAGGGTTCCCCCTCCCCCTTTCTTCTATCCCTCACTGTTAGGGTTCCCCCTCCCCCTTTATTTTTAAATAAATGCTCTGATTTTAAGAATTAAAGATAATTAAATTAATTATTTTTAAAATATTATTTTATTATTAATTTATAAATTATTTTTTTCATAAAATTTAAAGTATTGAATTTAAAAATGTCAAATATTTAAATCAAATTATATAAATTTTTTTATATTTTTTAACTACTAAAACTTTAAATTATAAATAAAAAATATTCAGTTTAAAGGACTTATTATTTAATTTTTAAAAAAATTTTAAACTCAAAATATCGTTAATTTAACTTAAATATTTTAGTAAAATAAATTTTTGAATATAAAATCTTAAATAAATATAATAAATCATAAATAACTCGTTATGTTAATTTTTAAAGATTTAAAATCTTACATTTAATATGTTAAAATAAAATTTTTTATTAGTTACAAAAAATTTTTGTATTTTGTGACAAATAAATAACTTGTTACAAAAATATTGTATTTTGTGACAAATTAATTTTTTGTTACAAAATATATTGAATTTTTGCAATAATATAATCTTTTGTTACAAAACATTATAATATTTTGCAACAAAACAACAATTCGATACAAAAAGTCAACATAATTTGTAACAAAAGAAATCACGTTGTTATAAAATATTCTTATTTTATAACAATAACTAATTATTGTTACCAAAAGACCATAATTTGTAACAATTTTAAATTTAATACAAATTTTTTGTTACAAATGCTCCATTTTCTTGTAGTGTTCCCCCACACTTGGAATTTACACACTAATCCACCCAAGCTAATCAAAGAATAATTCAAGGACATCAATGGTTTTTCGCTTAAGGGGAGTAATGTGCTATCATTAGAACAAAAGGGGATTCATAGGATCAAAGGGGTTCACAAAGGTGAATGCAAGGGTTGGCTATATAGGTTAGTGAGTTTATCATCAAAGATGGCCTCAATCATGCTAAATACATCCAAAGATAAATACAGGACATAAAGAATCATGCAAATCAATTATCACAATAAAAAAGGAGTATAATCACACACAAGAACAACATTATGGCTGAAAAGTGCAACCATCTATTAAAGCTCAAATCTCACAAGGTATGTTGTTCTAGCTCGTTTCCATGTTCTACAAACAAAATACTCCAAGCAAGTTGGTAAACAAATTTTTCTTCAATTCAATCAATGGTATGCCCTTAAAAGGAAAATTTCATGGAAATTCCTTGGTGTTTCACCAACTTATTCATTCTATCATGCAATATGCAAATATTAACTACTAACTATCCATAAGCGATAAAGAAATATTTACAGCAAACCAAACAAGATGCAACAGAAATAAAGCTACTCAAAATAAAGGAAAAGTACTACAAGAAACATTGCAATGTGTCTTTAAGAGAGAAATTTTTACCCCCTTTGAAGTCATCGATCTTTCCCACACTTAATTTGTGCACGGTCCTCCGTGCATGCTCACGATTCGGGAGGATGAAGAGGGGCCACCTTCAGCTGGTGGACTCATGAGTGGGATGGTCAACTGCATCATGCTCCTCCCCAACTAGCTCGGATGAAGCTTTAGGAATCGGGCTGGGGTCTTTTCCTTCTAGCTTTGCTGCTATCCACTCAAAACGTTTGCGCTCCAAATGCTCCATGTGGTGAATATCGTGTGCAAGATGTCTCGGAATAGATTCGGAAGAGGTCAGAGAAAGGTTAAAGCAGTTGATGAAGTTGGTAGAGTGATAAACCCCAATTTTGTGGTTTATATTGTGTAGAATTTGGGGGGGGGGGTTGTCAATATTTTTCACACTTATTCACAAGAATTGCATGGTTTTGTGTTCTCTTCCTAATATTGCTTCATGATGAAAAACATGCTTCTTTTGCCTTAAAATCGCTATATTTTGATCCTCTTTTATTACCATTCGATGCCATGACGTGTTTGTTGAGTGATTTCAGAATTTATAGGGCAAGAATGGCCTAGAAGAGAGAAAAGAAGCATGCACAAGAGGAAGGAACGTGAAGATTTAGATTTTGGGAACTTCAGCATGGGCGCGCACGCGCACCTCGCGCGCACGCGCACCTCGCGCGCACGCGCACCTCGCGCGCACGCGCACCTCGCGCGCACGCGCACCTCGCGCGCACGCGCACCTCGCGCGCACGCGCACCTCGCGCGCACGCGCACCTCACGCGCACGCATGGATGAGGACAGTTGGAAGCGGCGCGCAAAGATAGACGCATCCGCGCAGATTAGGGAAATCTACATCGGCGCGCATGCGTACATGGCGCACGCGCGTGGATCACAAAATCAATTGGTGCGCACGCACGCATGGCGCGCACGCGCGACAAGCTGCACATGACCTCATTAAAGAAAATCGTGCCTGGCGATTTTTGAGGCTCAAGAGGCCCAAATTCAAACTGGTTCTGTATGGAAAAGACCCAAGGATGCTAGGGGGAAATGGGGGATCATTCATTTTACACTTAGACACAATTTTTAGCTAGTTTTTGGTTTTTGTTCTTCTAGGGAGAGAAACCCTTGTTCCTCTCTAGATCTAGTTTGAATTGATCTTCCCTTGTTGAATTCTAAATTGGATCTTGTTAATTACTAGTTTTAATTGCTTAATTTGAATTCCTTAGCATAATTTTGTTTAGATCTTGTGTTAGATTTATGTTTTCTTGTCAATTGTCATTTTATACCCATTTCATGAATCTTGTGAATCTTGAATTGCTAATGTTACATTGATAATTTTCATGGTTAATTGTGTTGTTTGGGTGATTGTATGTTGATAATTGTTAGTGGGTACTTGCTAATTTCAATTTAATTACACTTTGAATATGTCTTTTAGTAATTCTTACCATGTGTTTGATGAAATATTTCCCTTGATTATGGAGTAGTTTTCTCTACTCTTGGCATAAGCTAGGGGAGTTGAGTGACCTTGAGTCATTGGGTCTCATTGAATTGGTGATTTGAGAACCCTTGGTGATCAACTTGATACCCATTGACACTAACCCACTACTAATCTAATTAGTAGATAGGTTGGGACTTATGGGTTGATGTGATCAAACCTATTTAACGTACTTCAAGCCTAGGAGTAGGCAATACGTACTTAAGGCTTTTGAGAAGTAGACTTAATGGGTTGGTACCTCATAATGATCAATATTCGGTATGTAGACAAGGATGGCAATCTCAATTCCTATGCTTAGCAAAGAGTTGCTTTTATCATTCATATTTTAAAATCCAAAAATCCTAATTGCTTTGTCTCAGTTATAGTTAATTGTTTAGTTTTAGAGTAGAATTCAATTGGATGTTGTCTTATTAGTTTGGAATTGCTCACTTCTTGCTTTAGTTATTTGAATTAGTTTCTTGCATTTCAAGATTACTTGCTTATTAAGATTCCTAATTTAATTTCTTGCTCATGACTTGCAACCCCGGAATTCTAACCAATGTTGATGCACATGTTTGCCCATTCCTTGTGAGACGACCCGAGGTTTGAATACTTCGGTTACTTTATTGGGGTTGAACTTGTGACAACCAATTCCTTCTAAATTTGATTCGTGAATTATTTGTCGGTTGAGGACTATACTTGCAACGCAAAAAAATCTTGTGAAATTCCTTATCGACGGTATCCGTGCCATCATGGAGTTGATGGTAGTGCTATGGGTGTCTTCCTCTTGGAGGGTGTAATGTTTGTTGATCTTTCCAAATCTCTCCTCGGAATGAATTTATTGCCTCTAGGAGTCCGGAACATAATGTCTGTTGGTCGCCTCTCTACCCCCGCCGCGTTTGCTAAGCGCATCACCATCAATGGAAATGGAATGTTGATATTTTTCTTCTCAACCAATTTCCAGATCGATTTGTGCAATAAAGGCAAGATGGCTATATGCTTCCCTTGCATAATAGCCCAAAATAGCAAAGCAGTCCTAAATCTCACATGGGTAGTGTGGGTGCTCGGGATGATGTAGTCCGCCACGATCTGATATCATATACGAGCTTCAGCATTCAAATCAGAGTATGCAATACTAGTGGGGATAGAATTCTTCCTTTGCTATACTCCCAAGATGCACCAGGACGGCCTATTCTCTCAAGAATGGGAGTCAGAGATACTCTTCCGTTAAAGACATCCACCTTTATCTTGGAATATTCATCTTTCTCAAGTGGAATGTGGAGGATGTCCAGAATAGCTTCTAGAGCTTGATTGGATGTATCCAACATCTTTCCCCAGAAGAAGACTGACTTTGCTTCCCAAGCTTGGTAGTTTGCATAAAATTCCCGCACCATAGTCTCATTTACTTCAATGGGTTCTCGCTCGCGAAACTCCCAATGAAGCAAGGCAATCCCTTGGTGGATAGTCGCCTTGTATTGGCTTGGAACCTTCAACGGCCGCTCCCAATGGATGGTACGCATCTTAATAGCCTTGTATTGATAGTCGGCTCTCTGGTTAACCAAGGTATCCGGTCTATGGCTTGGCGATCCCACCAAATATCAGGAGGGTGAGCGGTAGTTTGCTCAATCGGCAAAGTAACTGGTGTCTTACCTTTCTTCCGCATCCTGAAAATACAAATAAAAGAACTTCGAGATCATAGGGCAACAATAAAGTAAAATCAATGAGGAAGCACTAACAATGTTAAGAGAGCTTATAGAAGTAGTGTGATTTGCGTGAAACACGGTGTGTATATTCCAATGATGCGCACGGTTGGAACACACACACCAGCCAGATATCACAGCAGTCACACTCTTAAGGTAATTCACAGCTCAAAGCTTCACGATTTAGTGCTCAAGTTGCAAATATAAAACCGAGAAATGCACACAACTTCAAGCAAGCACCAAAATGGAATTGTCCATTGTTCATCCTCAAAAAGTGGTAATCACACATACAATGTTCTCAATTGGAAGCCTAAAAGATGTTTGATCAAGACATCATCAAAAGTTGAACATTCGTAGAATGGTTACTCAATTGAAATTCCAAGATGAACCATGAAACTTAGATGGCACCAACACAATGCATTCACAACCAAAACTTCACATCAACAAAAAGGAAATGCATTGGTGATTTCAATTTCCTACCATCAAAAGTCATAATAGAAGTCACATCATTCATACAATATGCCTAAGAAGAGATAAATTGAATACATATGATGGTCGAGTCATATGAATCAAACAAAATGTTCATTGAGGCATTTTATCGAGCATGTGGTATGCAATGTGAAAGTTCATCACAATTAAGCTCAAATTTGATCCTAATTAACCCAACAATCAAGCAACAACACTTTGCAATACAAAGAAACAATAAGGAAAGCAACTAATGAAATCTAAGCAACATAGAAGAAATGAAAGCAAGTGCAAAAACATTAACATAAAAAGAAAGGAAAAATAAGAACCTAAGATATAAAGGTTGAATAGAACAAGAATGAGGGAGAAACAATGGCACTCCTTATAGCCACTGCGAAATCACGGCATTTAGGTTCACCGGAAAAAGAAGCACCGGAAGAGAGTACTCACCGGTGGTGTATAGAGAAAAGAGAAGAGAAAGAAAGAAAGAAAGAGAAGAGAAGAGGAGTAAGAGAGAGAGAGAGAGAGAGAGAGGGAGAGAGAAAGAGAGAGAGTGAGAGAGAGAGAGAGAGAGAGAGAGAAAGAGAGAGAGGGGTCGCCGGCGGTGGGCTGACGGCGGAGGTGGCCGGGACCGGCGGGGCTGGGCAGACAATAGGGAGAGAGAGCATCGAAGAAGAAAAAAAAAGGGAAGAAAGCTGCCTCTCAATAGGGCAGGTTGCCCTGTTATTGCCCAGAACGCATCGCGTGCGGATGCACAAGGGCCTGTGCGGACGGACAGAGAGCACAACTAAGAAAGGTTGCGAACGCACACAGCATGTGATCGCTGCGACCAGAGAGGTTGCAAAAGAACATGCGGACGCACAAAGACGTGCGACCACACAGGCAGGCTCTCTTTCTTTTTTTTTTTTTACTTGGGGACAAAGGTATGTGTGCGTGCGCACACAGGTCCGTGCGCACGCACAAGGGTTAGAAATGGGGTGGGTTGTTCAGGCGTACAAGTTGTTCCCTCGCTCCCACCAGAGGGGCTATCAAGCTGTGTGCGGGTGCACACGTCTGTGCGGCCGCACAGACGAAGTATGAGTGGGGTCATGTGCGTACACACGCAGCTGTGCGCACGCACCGATAAGAGAAAACAGGGCAGCCCGCACACACAAGCTGTGCTGGTGCTGCGACCAGAGGGCACAATATGTTGTGTGCGTACGCACAGGTGCGTGCGGCTGCACAGGTGGCGAAAAACACAGTTTTGTGCGCACGCATAGGTTGGTGCGTACGCACAGATGCCCTGTTTCAAAAAATTCATTTCTCTTCAAAACTAAGATTCCTACCCTTAGTATATCAACATACCAACCCCAAATCATTCAAACAAGCACAATTTCATGGTCCACAAGCAATTTAACTCATTCAACTCAAAATTATCAAACCAAACCTAAACTACTCATTATATCACAAGAAAGCAAATAATTTAGAAGGCTATAAACAAGAGATAAAATTGAAACAATGTTACCATGGTGGGGTGTCTCCCACCGAACACTTTGGTTTAGAGTCCTAAGTTAGACTTTCATGGCTTCATTTGTCACTTGGGAACTTCACCAAGGAGGAAAATCTCCAACTCCTTGGCATTTTTGGGTTGAGTGTGATAAAGCTTCACCCTATGACCATTAACTTTGAACTTCACTCCCTTGGTAGGGTGGATCACCTCCACCACCCCATAAGGTTTGACATCCACTACTCTAAACGGCCCGTCCCATCTTGATCTCAATTTTCCAGGCATCAATCGCAATCTTGAATTATACACAAGCACTTCATCACCCATCTTGAAGTTCTTCCTCCTGATATTCTGGTCATGGAATGCCTTAGCTTTTTCCTTGTAGAATTGAGCGTTCTCATATGCTTCCAACCTAAGGCATTCTAATTCCTCCAATTGAAGCTTACGTTCCATTCCCGCCCCCTTTAAGTCCGGATTGAAATTCTTCACCGCTGATGCCATGGCATTTTGGCCAGTTTCACTGACCTTTTCTTTACTGTTTTTAGGGTAGTTTCATGCATTTCCTTAGGAAATAAGCTAGTTTTGGGTAGATATTCACTTACATCTTGATTCAAGCATACATTGTGCACTTTACATGATTTCATGAGGATTTTGCATGAATTTAAGGACAAAATTGGATGTTGCATTTCTCATGACTTGAACTAGAACTTTGATGCACGTTATTGCTTGATTTCAGGACAAAGGAAGCAAAGAAGAACCACATTAGTGGCTACGTTAGTTACACTAACGTTAACACTAACGTGGAATGGGAGTAACTTGCAAAGTTAATGAGAAAAGTGATTGCCAATAACGCTCTCGAAGCCATCATTGCCCACGTTAAGAGTCACGTTAACTAAGTTAACGTGAACTCTAACGTGGAAGTAAAGAAATGGAGCCAACGTTAGTGACACTTAACATTATCACTAACGTTGGACCAGGATCATGAGTGGCCACGTTAGAGTCCACGTTAACTTAGTTAACGTGGCCTCTAACGTTAAGAAGAAAGGGGGGAGCCAACGTTAGTGACACTCAACATTGTCACTAACGTTGGCCAAAGCACATTAAGCCACGTTAACTCCCATGTTAACCTAGTTAACATGGAAGCTAACGTGAAGGAACAAAGTGGTCGACAACGTTAGTGACACCCAACATTGTCACTAACGTTAGAAGAACACAAGCCCCCAATGAGCCACGTTGACTCCCACGTTAACCTAGTTAACGTGGAAGCTAACGTGAAGAAAGAAGGTGATCGCCAACGTTAGTGATACCCAACACTGTCACTAACGTTGGAAGGAGCCACACATGCCACCATGAGCCACGTTAACTCCCACGTTAACTTAGTTAACGTGGAAGCTAATGTGGATAAGGGAAAGATGAGCCAACATTAGTGACACTCAACTTTGTCACTAACGTTGGAGATGGCTAGCAAGGCCACGTTAGAAGCCATGTTAACCTAGTTAACGTGGACTCTAACGTGGAAAATAGGGGCAATTTGGAACGTTAGTGACAATGGTAAGTGTCACTAACGTTCTCGAAGGTTGGCAAGCCTACGTTAAAAGAGCCACGTTAACTAAGTTAACGTGGACTCTAACGTAGGGAAGGGGGAGGCTTCTCAACGTTATTGGGAAAGTTGAGTCCCAATAACGTGTGCGAAGGACATAGTGGAAACGTTAGTGGCAACGTTTGTGCCACTAACGTTGAGGTTAACATGGCTTTTAACTTTGGTGAGAAACGTTAGTGAAAAAGGTGATTGTCACTAACGTTCTCGAACCCATATTTTCACTGAACGTTAACACCACTAACTTCCTGAGCCAAAGCCCCTGCCCACTTCATACTTTCTCTCTGCGAGTAAAAGCTAAGCCCAATGAAGAAGAGAACTACTTCAAACTCAAGATCCAAAGGCCCAAGACTTGAAGAATCAACTAGAAGAACAGAAGAGTAGTATATATAGGAGTAGCTTTGAAATATTTTGGGAGTTGGAAATTATAGGGAGACTCTTAGCATAGAACTACTCTCTGTATTTACTTTCTCTGCACTTCTAAGTTTTCATCATGTATTTTCCATCTTTGTTTTCATTTTCCAGAGCTATGAACAACTAAACCCCTGTCATTGGGTTAGGGAGCTCTGTTGTAATTTGATGGATCAATACTAGTTTTTATTATTCTTCTTCTATCTTTTCTCTTGATTTTACTTGAAAGCTTTAGATCTTCATCCAATTGAGTAGTTATCTTGAAAAAGAAGCTATTCATACTTGGATCTCTTCTGAACCTTGAAAGAGGAATGAAGAGATCAAGCTAGAAATGCTTTCTCATGCTGGACCAAATTGGGTTTGGATGGATATGTGACTATAATCCTCTCAACACTTGGTTTGGGAAATGCATGTGGTATAATCAGTGACCATACTTCATCTCTTCTCATGAGCAATTGACAAGGGAATTGGCTATTGATCAAGATTTGAGAGATTGAATTACAAGAAGTTGTAATTCAATCACTTAAGATTGCCAAGGAGATCAATGAGTGCATTGATTGAGGAAGAGATGAAAATGAAATTGATCCGGAGAATGCAACATCTCCTAAGCCCAATGAACTCCCCATTTCTGATCTTACCCATTCTCTTTAATTTCTGTTATTTACTTTAATGATCAATTCTCCCATTCCCATTTATAATTCTGCAATTTACCTTCAGTCATTTACTTTCAGATCTATAATTCTAGCATTTACTTTCCTGTCAATTACCTTCCCGCCATTTTATTTTCTGCAATTCTCAACTCAAATTCTGGATTCGCTCAACTAGAACAGTCCTCTAATTAAAGTTGCTTGATCAATCAATCCTTGTGGGATTCGACCTCACTCTATTGTGAGTTTTTACTTGACGACAAATTTGGTACACTTGCCGAAGGAAATTTGTTGTGAGACAAGTTTTCCGTGCATCAGGTTTATGGTGCCGTTGCCGGGGATTGATTGTGCATCAACAATGATTAGATTGGAGGATAACTAGATTGAGCATTTTATTTTTATTTGATTTAAATTTCTGTTTTAGTCATTTACTTTCTGTTTTAGATAACTTCTTCCCTTCCCCCATACTTTTTCTTTGTTATTTACTATTCATCTCACTAACCAACTAACTATTTGATATATTGCATCACTCACACTAACAGTAATTCTGACAGATATACTTTCTGCACCTATTCTCTTTGCTTGTACTTGTTGGTTGTATGACAGGGAGAAGAAGAGGGGCTTCAACTTCCTTTGATTCTGAACCTGAGAGAACCTTCCTTAGACTAAGGAGGGAGGCAAGAGAAAAACGTGTAGTTGGTGCTGAAGAAGAGGAGGAACACTTTGAGGAATACTTTGAACCAAACATGGAAGAAAACATGGAAAACCATCATGAAGAAGAGGCTCACAACCATGGCAAAGGAGGTCGAGCAAATCATGCTAGGGAGGATAGAAGAGTTTTAGGCTCTTACATCAATCCAAACCCAGGAAACTGTGGAAGTAGCATTCAAAAGCTAACCATCCATGCCAACAATTTTGAACTGAAGCCACAGCTCATCACCCTTGTTCAGAACAACTGTTCGTTCGGAGGGAGTGTCCAAGAGGACCCCAATCAACATCTAACCACCTTCCTGAGAATATGTGACATAGTGAAATCTAATGGTGTTCATCCTGACGCCTATAGACTGCTCTTATTTCCATTCTCACTCAAGGATAAGGCAGCCAAGTGGCTGGAATCTTTCCCAAGGGAAAGCTTGACAACTTGAAAAGACGTGGTGAAGAAATTCTTAGCAAGATTTTACCCTCCTCAACGAATCAATAGGCTGAGAGCTGAAGTCCAAACTTTCAGGCAACAAGATGGTGAGACTCTATATGAAGCATGGGAGAGGTTTAAAGACCTAACAAGGAGGTGCCCACCAGATATGTTCAATGAATGGGTGCAGCTGCACATTTTCTATGAAGGGCTCTCTTATGATTCAAAGAAGGCCGTAGACCATTCATCCGGGGGATCTTTGAACAAGAAGAAGACTATTGAGGAAGCCATAGATGTCATTGAAACAGTAGCAGAGAACGACTACTTCTATACTTCCGAAAGAGGGAACACAAGAGGAGTAATGGAGCTAAACAATGTAGATGCTCTGCTGGCCCAAAACAAGCTCATTACCCAGCAGCTGGCTGACCTCACCAAGAAGATGGAGAGGAACCAAGTAGCAGCAGTATCCACTTTATCAACAACCCAAGAAAGAGTGAATGAAGAAGCAGAGGGTAGTCAGGAGCAAGCCAACTACATTGGAAATTCACCTAGGCAAAACCATGATCCATACTCCAAGACCTACAACCCTGGATGGAGGAATCACCCAAACTTTGGGTGGGGAAATCAACAAGACCAAAGCCTTGATCAAAGACGCCCAAATCCAAACAATGCAGCCACCCAACACTTCACATCTAGACCATATCAACACCCCCATAACAACAACTTCCCACATTCATATCAAGGCCAGAATAACCCTACTCAGCCTGACCTGTCATCATTTAATGAAAGAATCTCAAGGATTGAGAATCTACTTGAAGGCATAAGCAAAGAAATTCAAGATAGTAAAGCATTCCGAGAAGAGGTGATATCCAATATGCAGAATCAGGATGCTGCCATCAAGAAACTTGAGACACAAATTGGCTACTTATTCAAACAAATCCCCCACCACAACCTTCACAGCAAGACTAGCTCAACACAAAGGGAGGAGTGTCAGGCTATCACCTTTAGGAGTGGGAAGGAACTGAAGGAAACCCCCCAGAAACCACAAAAAGAGGACTCAACTAAAGAGGAAGAAGAGCAGGACGAAGCTCGAGTTCCCACTTTGAATTTACAAAAAGGGGAAGGAGTGCTGAAGCCAGACGCCCCAAGAGTCCCATACCCTCAGCAATTAAGGAAGAAAGGGGATGACAATCAGTTTTCGAGATTTCTGGAAATCTTCAAGAAACTGCAAATCAACATACCCTTTGCTGAAGCAATAGAACAAATGCCACTCTACGCCAAGTTCTTGAAGGAGCTCATGACTAAGAAGAGAAGCTGGAAGAACAACGAAACTGTGATACTAATCGAAGAATGTAGTGCTATCATTCAGCACAAACTGCCCCAGAAATTAAAGGATCCCGGGAGTTTTTAAATCCCTTGTATTATAGGGGAAATCACAGTGGAAAAGGCTCTGTGTGACTTAGGAGCCAGCATCAATTTGATGTCAGTAGCTATGATGAGAAAGATGAAGATCGAGGAAGCTAAACCAACAAAGATGGCCTTACAATTGGCGGACAGATCGTTCAAGTTCCCGCATAGCGTCGTAGAAGATTTGCTGGTGAAGGTGGGAGATTTTATCTTCCCAGCAGACTTTGTAGTGCTGGACATGCAGGAGGAAGCCAAGGTTTCCATTATTCTGGGAAGGCCATTCTTGGCCACTGCTGGAGCTGTAATTGATGTACAAAAAAGAGATCACACCCTGAGATTACACAAGGAAAAGATGACGATCAATGTGTTCAAGGCCATGAGTTACCCACCAGAGCAAATGGGAGAATGTATGAGGTTGGACTCACTTGAAGACACAGTGCAGGAAAGTTTTGAAGAAGAAGAACCTGAAGGCATAATAGAGGAGGAGTCTACGTGTAGTGAAGAGGTTGCAACAGCAGAAAGTCAAATACAAGGTGCACCAAAGGAAGAGAAGGAAAAGTCAGAAGCACCCAAACTTGAACTCAAAGCATTGCCACCCTCTCTCAAATATGCGTACTTAGGAGAAGATGAAAATTACCCAGTGATTATAAGCTCCTTCCTCAGCCAAGATTAAGAGGATGAACTGCTCAAAGTACTGCGAAACCACAAAGATGCTATTGGTTGGACTCTTGCTGACTTGAAGGGGATAAGTTCGGCCATATGTATGCACAAGATACTGCTGGAAGAAGATGCCAAACCATCCATTCAATCCTAAAGGGGGTTGAACCCAATCATAAAGGAAGTGGTACAGAAGAAAGTTATGAAGTTGTGGCAAGGGGTAATTTACCCAATCTCAGACAGCCCCTGGGTTAGCCCCGTGCATATCGTCCCAAAAAAGGGAGGAATTACCGTGGTTCCCAATGAGAAGAATGAACTAATTCCTACAAGGACAATCACAGGATGGCAGATGTGCATAGACTACAGGAAGCTCAACGAGGCTACACGAAAAGATCATTTCCCCCTTCCATTCATGGATCAGATGTTGGAAAGACTCGCAGGGCACGTTTATTATTGTTTTCTCGACGGTTATTCAGGATATAACCAAATAGTGGTTGATCCCAGAGATCAAGAGAAAACCTCATTCACTTGCCCATATGGAGTGTTTGCTTACAGGCGCATGCCATTTGGGCTATATAATGCACCTGCGACTTTCCAATGCTGCATGCTTTCTATCTTTTTAGATATGATAGAAAAATTCATTGAAGTTTTTATGGATGACTTCTCAGTATTCGGAGATTCCTTTCCTAGCTGCCTACATCACCTTGCCTTGGTATTGAAAAGATGCTAAGAAACCAATCTGGTCTTGAACTGGGAAAAATGTCACTTTATGGTGACAGGAGGAATAGTCCTTGGTCACAAAGTTTCTAACCAAGGCATTGAGGTTGACAGAGCCAAAGTAGAACTTATTGAAAAACTGCCTCCACCCAGTGATGTCAGGGCAATTAGGAGCTTTTTAGGGCATGCTGGTTTTTACAGAAGGTTTATTAAAGATTTTTTAAAGATAGCCAAGCCCTTAAGCAATCTGCTTGTATCAGATACACCATTTATCTTTGATGAAACATGCATGTTAGCCTTTGAAAATTTGAAAATGAGGTTGTCCTCTGCTCCTATTATTTCCCTACCTGATTGGAATTTACCGTTTGAATTGATGTGTGACGCATCGGATTTCGCAGTTGGGGTAGTGTTGGGACAGAGGAAAGATAACTTAGTCCACGTGATATACTATACTAGCAAGGTCCTTAATGATACTCAAAGAAATTATACCACTACTGAAAAGGAGTTACTAGCAATAGTTTTTGCATTTGACAAGTTTAGATCATACCTCATTGGTGCGAAAGTGATTGTTTTTACAGACCACACAGCACTTAAATATTTGTTTGCCAAGCAAGAATCAAAACCAAGACTAATAAGATGGATCTTATTGTTGCAGGAATTCAATATTGAGATCAGAGACAAGAAAGGAGTAGAGAACAAGGTAGCAGATCACCTATCCAGGATTCCTCATAATGAAGGTGGAGCACATGATACAAGTGTAAACGAGCTCTTCCCTGATGAGCAGTTGATGACAGTTCACAAAGCACCATGGTTCGCAGACATTGCCAACTTCAAGGCATCTGGAGCATTACCTCCAGAGATCAATAAACATCAAAAAAGGAAGCTCATGAATGATGCAAAGTACTTTGTCTAGGATGAGCCATATCTCTTCAAGAAGTGTTCAGATGGAATCCTTAGACGATGTGTTTCGGAAGAAGAAGGACGAGAGGTCCTATGGAACTGCCACGGCTCATGTTATGGAGGACACTTTGGAGGAGACAGAACAACAGCAAAGGTGTTACAAAGTGGATTCTTTTGGCCCACCCTTTTCAAGGATGCAAAAGAACTGGTAAGGAGCTGCAATGAATGCCAAAGATCTGGAAACTTGCCCAAAAGAAATGAGATGCCACAGAATTTCATCTTGGAATAACTGGAACTGTTTGATGTGTAGGGAATTGATTTCATGGGACCATTCCCAACCTCATATGCAAACAATTACATCTTGGTAGCAGTAGATTACGTCTCCAAGTGGGTAGAGGCTATTGCAACCCCAACAAACGATAACAAGGTGGTCATGAACTTCCTCAGGAAGAATATCTTTAGCCGGTTTGGAGTCCCATGAGCACTCATCAGTGATGGAGGAAGCCATTATTGTAACAAACCACTAGAAGCTCTTCTCCTACGATATGGGGTAAAACATAAGGTAGCCACACCATACCATCCCCAAACAAGTGGACACACTGAGATATCCAACAGAGAGCTAAAGAGGATTCTGGAAAAGACTGTGGGTGCATCAAGAAAGGATTGGTCGAAGAAGCTGGATGATGCTCTTTGGGCATACAGAACAGCATTCAAAACACCACTTGGAATGTCCCCATATCAACTGATGTATGGTAAGGCTTGTCATTTACCACTAGAGCTGGAACACAAAGCTCTCTGGGCTATCAAGATACTAAACTTTGACAGCATTGCCGCTGGTGCAAAGAAGATCTTACAGCTGCAAGAGATGGAGGAATTCAGGTCATAAGCCTATGAAAATTCCAGGATGTACAAAGAGAAGGCAAAGAGAAGACATGACCTGCGTCTTGCACCCAGAAGTTGCGAAAAGGGGCAGCGAGTACTTCTCTACAATTTCAAATTGAGACTGTTCCCAGGAAAACTCAAATCAAGGTGGTCTGGACCTTTTCTTGTCACAAAAGTATCGCCATATGGACACATCGAAGTCACGGATGAAGGTTCAGAGAGGACTTTTACAGTTAATGGACAAAGACTCAAGCATTACTTGGGCAACATGGGGGAAAACCCCAGAGTAAACTATCATCTCAAGTGAAGGAGGAATCGTCAAGCTAGTGACGATAAAGAAGCGCTTTGTTGGGAGGCAACCCAACCTCAGGTATTTTCCTTTTCACCTTTATTTCAATAAAGATCACAAGTTGTTTCCCCTGTATTGTAAGGAGCTAAGTTTGGTGTTCCACACCAGAACAATCCAAGAGTGATAGTGTAATTCTAAGTTTGGTGTTCCACCAAAGGACAGTAGTTAGAATTACACTCCACTCCCAAATCACATTGCTAGCTCCAACCAATCAAGGGAAACCACTTAAATGTAGTTAGACTTTAGTTAATAAGTGTTTTGTTAAAAATAAGATATGAGGTTCTCAGCATATATGCAAGGTTTGGTACTAGGCACGGAACTAAGTTTGGTGTTCACACACCAAATTAAGTTCAGAAATCACAAGCATACATGCAAGCTAACTATTTCTCAAGTGCTTTGGGAACAAGCAACTTCAAATAACTTTGCAGGAATCTTATGAGGAAATGGTGCACTTTCACCCAAGGAAGTGAGGTAGCAAGGATTAGGATGGTGACAAAGAAAGAAGGCAACTAGAAATCGTCACCAGAAGGTTGTATTGTTACTTAATACCATTGTACCCAGAATTGTTGAAAATTGGAATTTCGGATGCACTTTTGATTAATAGTTGCTCGTAGTTTGAACTTTATTTTAATTCTGTCTTTTAAAGTTTTGATGCATAGGTCTTTTGTCGCTGGTCTTTATGTTACTGCATCATTTCTTTACTTACTTGTATGCTTGTCCCTTTTGAATCAAATGAAAAGAGAATGATTGTTTTCAAAAGACCAGAGTGGAGTTTATACTAGAGAGTAAGTCCATGAGTTTGTGGTGTGGTCATAAGTTAGCAAAGTTGGTTCAACCATAAGGTGGGAAGACAACTATCTGTCATGAATACTATGCTTGAGACACACCCCATGAGATTAGATAAATAAGAAGATCCTAATAAGAAAAAGGAAAAGAACAATCAAAGTTGAGGAATAAAAGAAAAATAGTAAGCAATAAGGCTAGGCACCAATGGTTTTAATCTTGAAGCATGTGTCTGTGGTGCTCCTGTGTGAGGGATTTACTTGGATGAATAAGCTCTTAGGGGTGCCTTATCACTTGGTAACTTGGGTTAACTAACCCGGGATTATCAGCTGAAAGTCCACTATCAAGAGTAACCCTCACCACAGAGCATTTAGTAACCCAAAGAGGTGCTGGACACCAAGGTCTCAAGAAAAGAAAATAAATAAACTATGTGCCTGTGGTGTGTATGTATGGGGGAGAGACTTGAGCAAGTAAGTCCTTAGGGGTACTTCAACACCTAGCAGCTTGAACCAACTGGTTCGGGAGTGTTGGCTGAAAGCTTATTTTAAAGAGTTGCCCCCTTACAGAGCACTTAGCCTAAGAACACAAATAAGCCCTGAATTAACAACAAAAGGATCAATGAATAAAAGTCTCATGGGATGCAATCAAAGTGAGTGTTTTATGACAAGATAAAGGTCTGAAATCCAGGATTGAACCTAAGTTGCTATGCATGAAACCACCATAAAACCAGGGACATGACTTCCACAAGAATGACTCATTTCTCTTGGCATTCCATTCATCATTCTCTTGTTCCAGTACATGCTTAGGGACAAGCAAGCTTTAAGTTTGGTGTTGTGATGCCAGGGCATTTTGGCCAGTTTCACTGACCTTTTCTTTACTGTTTTTAGGGTAGTTTCATGCATTTCCTTAGGAAATAAGCTAGTTTTGGGTAGATATTCACTTACATCTTGATTCAAGCATACATTGTGCACTTTACATGATTTTATGAGGATTTTGCATGAATTTAAGGACAAAATTGGATGTTGCATTTCCCATGACTTGGACTAGAACTTTGATGCACATTATTGCTTGATTTCAGGACAAAGGAAGCAAAGAAGAACCACATTAGTGGCTACGTTAGTTACACTAACGTTAACACTAACGTGGAATGGGAGTAACTTGCAAAGTTAATGAGAAAAGTGATTGCCAATAACGCTCTCGAAGCCATCATTGCCCACGTTAAGAGTCACGTTAACTAAGTTAACATGAACTCTAACGTGGAAGTAAAGAAATGGAGCCAACGTTAGTGACACTTAACATTATCACTAACGTTGGACCAAGATCATGAGTGGCCACGTTAGAGTCCACGTTAACTTAGTTAACGTGGCCTCTAACGTTAAGAAGAAAGGGGGGAGCCAACGTTAGTGACACTCAACATTGTCACTAACGTTGGCCAAACCACATTAAGCCACGTTAACTCCCACGTTAACCTAGTTAACGTGGAAGCTAACGTGAAGGAACAAAGTGGTCGACAACGTTAGTGACACCCAACATTGTCACTAACGTTGGAAGAACACAAGCCCCCAATGAGCCACGTTGACTCCCACGTTAACCTAGTTAACGTGGAAGCTAACGTGAAGAAAGAAGGTGATCGCCAACGTTAGTGACACCCAACATTGTCACTAACGTTGGAAGGAGCCACACATGCCACCATGAGCCACGTTAACTCCCACGTTAACTTAGTTAACATGGAAGCTAACGTGGATAAGGGAAAGATGAGCCAACGTTAGTGACACTCAACTTTGTCACTAACGTTGGAGATGGCTAGCAAGGCCACGTTCGAAGCCACGTTAACCTAGTTAACGTGGACTCTAACGTGGAAAATAGGGGCAATTTGGAACGTTAGTGACAATGGTAAGTGTCACTAACGTTCTCGAAGGATGGCAAGCCTACGTTAAAAGAGCCATGTTAACTAAGTTAACGTGGACTCTAACGTAGGGAAGGGGGAGGCTTCTCAACGTTATTGGGAAAGTTGAGTCCCAATAACGTGTGCGAAGGACATAGTGGAAACGTTAGTGGCAACGTTTGTGCCACTAACGTTGAGGTTAACGTGGCTTTTAACTTTCGTGAGGAATGTTAGTGAAAAAGGTGATTGTCACTAACGTTCTCAAACCCATATTTTCACTGAACGTTAACACCACTAACTTCCTGAGCCAAAGCCCCTGCCCACTTCATACTTTCTCTCTGCTAGTAAAAGCTAAGCCCAATGAAGAAGAGAACTGCTTCAAACTCAAGATCCAAAGGCCCAAGACTTGAAGAATCAACTAGAAGAACAGAAGAGTAGTATATATAGGAGTAGCTTTGAAATATTTTGGGAGTTGGAAATTATAGGGAGACTCTTAGCATAGAACTACTCTCTGTATTTACTTTCTCTGCACTTCTAAGTTTTCATCATGTATTCTCCATCTTTGTTTTCATTTTCCAGAGCTATGAACAACTAAATCCCTGTCATTGGGTTAGGGAGCTCTGTTGTAATTTGATGGATCGATACTAGTTTTTATTATTCTTCTTCTATCTTTTCTCTTGATTTTACTTGAAAGCTTTAGATCTTCATCCAATTGAGTAGTTATCTTGAAAAAGAAGCTATTCATACTTGGATCTCTTCTGAACCTTGAAAGAGGAATGAAGAGATCAAGCTAGAAATGCTTTCTCATGCTGGACCAAATTGGGTTTGGATGGATATGTGACTATAATCCTCTCAACACTTGGTTTGGGAAATGCATGTGGTATAATCAGTGACCATACTTCATCTCTTCTCATGAGCAATTGACCAAGGAATTGGCTATTGATCAAGATTTGAGAGATTGAATTATAAGAAATTGTAATTCAATCACTTAAGATTGCCAAGGAGATCAATGAGTGCATTGATTGAGGAAGAGATGAAAATGAAATTGATCCGGAGAATGCAACATCTCCTAAGCCCAATGAACTCTCCATTTCTGATCTTACCCATTCTCTTTAATTTCTGTTATTTACTTTAATGAGCAATTCCCCCATTCCCATTTATAATTCTGCAATTTACCTTCAGTCATTTACTTTCAGATCTATAATTCTAGCATTTACTTTCCTGTCAATTACCTTCCCGCCATTTTATTTTCTGCAATTCTCAACTCAAATTCTGGATTCGCTCAACTAGAACAGCCCTCTAATTAAAGTTGCTTGATCAATCAATCCTTGTGGGATTCGACCTCACTCTATTGTGAGTTTTTACTTGACGACAAATTCGGTACACTTGCCGAAGGAAATTTGTTGTGAGACAAGTTTTCCGTGCATCAACTGCCCAATAGGCTCTATGTTGGATATCAACCGGAAGGTGACAGGGCTTCCCAAAAACAATACGGAAGGGGCTCATTCCAATTGAGGTCTTGTAAGCGGTCCTATAGGCCCATAATGCATCCCCCAATCTAGAACTCCAATCCTTCCTCTGTGGATTAACCACCTTCTCTAAGATTTTTTTGATCTCCCTGTTGGATACTTCCGCTTCTCTAAGGTACGTGCTTGGTCGCTCACGATTGCTCGTGGTGACCCGAATCTACAAATAATGTTATTTTTCAAAAATGAAGCAACAGTATTAGCGTCATCACAACGGGTAGGAATTGCTTCCACCCATTTGGAGACCTAATCCAATGCTAACAATATGTACACAAACCCATTGGAATTTGGAAATGGCCCTATGAAATCCATGCCCAAACATAAAAAATCTCACAAAAAAATCATCGGCTGTT
The DNA here is from genome assembly GCF_003086295.3 of Arachis hypogaea. NCBI lineage: Eukaryota > Viridiplantae > Streptophyta > Magnoliopsida > Fabales > Fabaceae > Arachis > Arachis hypogaea. The sequence continues at coordinate 106,122,145 of NC_092048.1, forward strand.
GGGGCATTTCATCTCTTTGTGAGGTATTTCCAGATTTCTGGCATTGATGACAAGATTTGAAAAATTGGTTGGCATCCCTAAATAAAGTAGGCCACCAGAATCCACAGTCTAAAACCTTTCTCGCTGTTCGCTGCGGGCCAAAATGACCCCTACTCTCAAATGAGTGGCAAAATTGAAGGATAGATTAGAACTCAGATTTCGGCACACATTTTCTAATTACTTGATCTGCTCCATGCCTCCACATATGTGGATCATCCCAAAGATAATACTTAGCATCGCTTCTCAGTTTATCTTTTTAATGCTTTGAAAATTGTGGGGGAAAAACGTGAGTGACCAAGTAATTAGCTATCGGGGCAAACCAAGGGGTGCTTTGGGATATTGCTTGCAAGGTATCTAAAGGAAATGAGTCATTGATAGGAGTGGGATCCATAGTTAAATGTTCGAGCTAACTCAAATGGTCTGCCACTAGATTTTGGGATCCACTTCTATCTTTGATCTCCAAGTCAAATTCTTGCAAGAGTAATATCTACCTAATAAGCCTAGGCTTTGACTCTTTCTCCTTTAGCAAATATTTCAATGCGGCATGGTCCGAATACACCACCACTTTAGAGCCTAGAAAATAAGGTCAAAACTTGTCTAGAGTAAAAACAATGGCTAGAAGCTCTTTTTCGGTGGTGGTGTAATTCGACTGAGCCGAATCCAAAGTTTTTGATGCATAAGCTATAGTGTAGGGAGCGTTACCATCGCGCTGAGCTAGCGCGGCACCTACGGCGTGATTCAAGGCATCGCACATGATCTCAAAAGGTTGACTCCAATTTGGGCCTCGCACAATAGGGGCTGTGGTTAATGCTTCCTTCAACTTGTCAAAAGCCTTTTTGCAATCTTCACTGAAATGGAATTCCACATCCTTTTGTAGTAAGCGGGAGAGAGGTAAGGCGACCTTGCCAAAGTCCTTGATGAACCGACGATAAAAGCCTGCATGACCAAGGAAGGAATGGATCTCCCTCATCGATGAGGGGTAAGGTAAACTCGAAATGACATCGATCTTAGCCGGGTCAACGGAGATTCCGTCTTTGGAGACAATATGACCCAATGCTATACCTTGCTTCACCATGAAGTGGCACTTTTCAAAATTCAAAACAAGGTTAGTATTGGTACATCGCTCTAGTACCCTAGCTAAGTTTCCTAAACAAGCATCAAAGGAGCTACCATACACACTGAAATCGTCCATGAAGACTTCCATACAATCTTCCAAAAGATCCGAGAAATTAAAACACTTGTCATGTATCTTTGAAACGTTTTCGGTGCATTGCATAAGCCAAACGGCATTCTCTTGTACGCAAACGTTCCAAAGGGGCAAGTAAAAGTGATTTTCTCCTGATCTTCAGGAGCTATGTGAATTTGAAAGTACCCTGTGTATCCATCTCAAAAGCAATAATGAGATTTACCTGCCAATCGATCTAACATTTGGTCAATGAACGACAACGAGTAGTAGTCCTTCCTCGTTGCTTGATTCAGCCGGCGATAATCAATGCACACTCGCCAAGTATTACAGACTCGGGTGGCCACAAGCTCTCCACTTTCCGTCTTCACCATTGTTACCCCGGACTTCTTCGATACTACTTGGACCGGACTTACCCATTCAATGTCGGAAATGGGGTAAATGATGTCTGCTTCCAAGAGGCGAGTTACTTCCTTCTTGACCACATCAAGGATTGTAGGATTTAGCCGTCTTTGCGGTTGTCGGACTGGCTTAGCGCCTTCTTCTAAGAAAATCCTATGGAGGCACACTTGAGGACTTATTCCCACAATGTCGCTTAGACTCCATCCAATTGCCTTTTTGTACTTCCGGATAACCTCAAGGAGTTGTTGCTCTTCTTGATCGGAGAGATCGGTTGCCACTATCACCGGAAACTTATGCTTCTCATCAAGGAACGTAATTTAACATGAGGTGGTAGTGGTTTCAAATCTTCCATTGCTTCTTGGTGGGGTAACTTATCCTCTTGGTTGTGGAGACTTGGTGGGTCACTTTCATCTTCTTCATCACTAAAACCTTTTTGAAGCTCATGGTGGTTAGCTACCTCAAGGTCATCCTCTCTCCCATCTTCAATGAAATTCTCGCTCCCATTAATAGATTCCCCATTCGGAAGAGTGGGTTGAGGGTTTATCTCATTAAGCGGCTCACTTCCTCCCGGAGTTATAGCATCAATGCTGGAGTTCGGGTTTGATGGGTGTGACAAGGGTGGAGGGGCAAGGTTACTAGGGGTGGAGTGAGAGGGTGCTAGATGTGACAAAGCCTCGGCAAGAGTTGCCATACAATTCTCTTGTTTTCTTTGAAATTCCCTTTGCTCTTGGATGAGGGCTTGAAAGTTAGACTCTGCATAAGGGAAGTTAATGGGGATAGGATGGTGGTGGAAGCTAGGTTGTCCCAAGTGAGGTGGTAGATAGATGGATGGGGAGGGAATCGGTGGTGGAAAAGGTAAAGGAGCTTGTGGGTATGATGGTTGCATTTCATGTTGAGGGCATGGAGCATAAGCATATGGATGGGCAAAATTGTAGTAAGGACGTGTTCCACTAGGTGTGAGAGGTTGATAGATATTAAGATCGTAGGGCCTTCGCAACGGTCCTTGTTGCCAAGAGTTGATTGCTTGTGACCCTTCCTCAAATTGACATCCCATACCTTGAGGTGGACCAACGTCGGAATTGCTACCCCCTGCAACATGATAACAACTAGACTCCAAGCCAAACGGGTGATAGTTCATGACGAATAAGAAAAATAAAATGCAATGATATCAACAAAAGCAATAAACAAATGAGTATATATGTTCTAGTTATATCCACTTGTGTAGGGCCAAACAAACAAAAAGTGTTAGTTGCTATCAATACTAAGATAGAGGCACCTCCTACTAAAGAGAAAAATAGTATCTACAATTAGTGCCTAAGTAGAAAATCAAAAGTCAAATATTCACACTATTCACATATTTACACAACCAAAATTTTAGCACCCATTGCACTTAAAGTAAACTCCCCGGCAATAGCGCCAAAATTTGATGCGTGCGATGGCCAATATGCATATATAGGATTAGGAACTCGGTTATCCAAAAAAAATGGAATTAGCGTTGTAAGTATAGTCCTAACCCAACAAGTTAGCCACCAATAAAATTAGAGGTTCACAAGATGTGTCACAATTCAAAACTAATTTAAAACCGAGAGTATTTAACTCCCGAGTCATCTCCCAAGGAGTACTTTAGAGCAATGAGTGTGTGAATCTGGTTGTAGTGATCAAGGGTTTGTCATTAAAGAAATGAACACATAAAGCAATAAAAGAACATGCAAAATTTTAATGATTGAACTAATAAAGAAATTAAAGAACCGACTATGTAATATAAACAAGTAAAGTATAAAAGAGATTAACATAGAAGTATATGAAAGATTAAAAGCATAAAAAAGAGTCTTGACTTGGAGTGAGCTAAGGGTCCTTTCCTTGTTGGAACCACAACTATGACAATTATGATGGATTAATCTCACTTGATCAACCCTCACATCGGAAGGTAAGTTAAATGAGCATAAGTGTTTCCAATCCACAAATCCTAAATTGCTTGCTAATTGGCTTAGCAACAACTTAGCGTTAGTGGGAACAAGAACAATTAACAATCCAAGAATTGAAACTAAATGTTGGATATTCCAACTCTAAAAACCCAATTGCTCACTTTACTCAAGCCAAGAGCAAAAAATTTAGCCTAAAACCATGTTTGATATTTTGTCAAACACTTGGTGAGCATAAACCTTAAACATGGAGAAAATGAGAAAAGTCTTGAAACTAAAAGCAACAATTGATCTCAATCAACAAGAATAACAGAAGGAAGCATGAAACAAACATCAAACATCAAATTCATCAACAAGAAATTAAAATTGAACTATAACTTGAATTAGAAGAAAGAGTAATGACAATGTAACTATAAAGAGTAATAACAAGAGAATACTTACAATGAAAGCTAGCAAAATCCAAGATCAAAAATGAAAATGGCACTTGAATGTAAAATCCTAATAGATACCCTAATAGAGATAATGAAAAACTTAGAGAAAAACTAACTAAAGCTTCCTACTACTACTCTTAAAACTATACTAATGATATGCTATGTTATGTCTCTCATTTTCCCTCCAATATGAGCTAGAAGGCTTCAGAAATGGGCCTCCAAAGCCCCCAAATCGCGAGTCATGTGCTATTTTAATGAAGTCATGTGTGGACACCTGTGCGGACGCACAGATGCGTGCGTCCGCACACCTTGCGATAAATCCAGGCCTATGCACACGCACAAGGAGCTGTGTGCACGCACACTAAGCGATGCTTGGCTGGATGCGCGACGCGCTCGAAACACTCCATGCGCTCTGATTGGGCGGCTGTGCGTACGCACAGGTAGCTGTGCGCATGCACACATCTCTGAGCTCATCTCCTTTGATTCTTCATGTTTCCTCCACTTTGCATGCTCTTCTTCCATTTCCTCCAACCCATTCCTACCTTATATACCTGAGATCACTCACAAACAACATCAAGGTATCGAATGGAAGGCAATTGGAATAAAATAGATTAAATTAAGTACAAAAGAGCATATTTCTATAATCAAGCGCAATTTGCATAGAAAGTTCAAAAGCGTGCTATTCAAGGGAATATGTGCAAGTTTATATGATGAAAATCCATCCAATTCTAACAAAAAATCATCATCAAATATGGATTCATCGGGAAGGATCCTGGGTTACCCGCCTGGTCAAGAGCGAGTTCAATGATTCTGCTGAAGCCAAACAGGATGGAGTCACACCTAAAGCCGCATGTGAATTCCTGAGTGAAGAGATTATCACACTAGTCAAGAGTGAAGTCCCATGAGATTAAGAAGGAGTCATGATTCATAGAACTTGGGTGAATCCCATTCTTGAAATCCTTCAAAAGTTATGTGTCACTCCAACGAGTCTTTGATTCTGCTCCTAACATCAATAATAGTAGGAAAATCAAACTGAGACACCACCCATTATTGATATCAAGAAAAGGAGGAAGAACGACAAGAAAAGGAGAGAGAAGCACCAGAAGTTACTGTCAAGAAGGAGGGAGCAAAGAGGTTTAGGGTTAAATAGAGATGGAGGGACCAAATCAGGTATAAAGTCATTGCAGGTACCAACATGGCATATTGTAGTTACATCAGCATTGAAATGAGCGACTTATCATCGTAAATATGCCTAGAGACTATTATAGTGCTCGAAGCTGAATCTGGGGGACCACTATAGTGCAATTGGAATCTCAATGACCAAATTGGATAATTTCGTGAATCTCAGAGACTATTATAAGAATTTACTCTCCGAAACTTTAACTGAGAGATTGTAGGTATCGAGTGCATGGTTTTAGTTCTTAACCGTGACTTTAGAATGGATTAGAATTATCTAAAATAAATTATAAAGCACAAAAATGAAATAAGTAATTATTATTGTAGTAATATTTTTTACAATTATATGTCATAAAAGAATAATTACTTTTTTGTTTATGCGTTAAGACTTTACATACCGCTTACAAATAGGGCTACACATGGATCGGATCGAATCGGATCGGATATGGCTAAAATTTCAGTTCAATCTACACTAAATTTATCGGATTGGATCGGATATAATATCTGCACATTTTATATTCAGATTTGGTGCGATCCGATCCGCACATTTGCGGATCGGATATCGGATATATCTTATCAAAAAACAAAAAATAATAATATACTTTAAAATTCAAAAATTAAAAAATAAAAAATATATTAATATCTTAACTCTAAAATACAAAAAATAGCATACCAAAAAAATCTAGAATTTAAAAGAAAAATCACTACAATCAAATCATAACAGATCACCAGCAATTTTACAAGAACCAGAAACCTGAATCAAACCCTAATAGCATCTAAGTTTAAAGAAAAACATACAATAAGAGAGTCACAAATAAAAAAATTTTAAAAGCATAAAATTTATTCTTTTTTAATTTTTTAAAACAAAAAAGGCATTAAGGGACGCAGCAGAAGATACATAGAACTGAAGGACTCAAGCAAATGAAAAATTGGAGTAGAAGCAGAAGCAAAATGGTGAATAAAATGCCCAACAAACATAAAATAATGATGATGATGAGATTTGTGAAGAACAGAGGCAAGGCAGAGAAGAACCACGATGAAGGTATGAATGCGACTATCGAGGAAAAAAAAAGCAGCACAACCATTGATCCACGAAGAGGAGAGTGCCGCTGAGAAAGAAAAGAGAAGAGAAAACGGCGAGGTGGTGAGGAAGAGAAGATAGATGCAAGATAGGAAGACGACGGGATGCGAGATAAGGAGGCCACGGGATGCGAGATGGCGAACGAATAAGATTTGAGAAGAGGTGAACGGTGCTGGTGGTCGGTACTGAGTAGATTAGAGAATGAGACTTGAGATGTCGCGTCTGAAAAGTGAGAAGAGGGAGAAGGCAGAGGGAGAGGGGGAGATGTGCAACGGCAAAATGAAGGTTTAGGGTTAGGGTCTTTGATTTCTAAACTTAACTATTTATATTATTTATTTCTTAAGTATACGGTGTAACAGCCCAGATCACCCGCTAGCACGATATTGTCCGCTTTAGCACACAAGGCCTCACGATTTTGCCTTTGACGATAGGGATGATAGCCGAAGCCCCCCACACTCACTCGTCAAAACGCGTCATGCTAGGGAGAGGTATCCCCACCCTTATAAGGCATGCTTCGTTCCCCTCTCCAACCGATGTGGGCCTTACAATCCACCTCCCTAAGGGAGTCCAGCGCCCTCGCTGGCACATCGATCCGGGTTCTGACTCTGATACCATCTGTAACAGCCCAGACCACCCGCTAGCACGATATTGTCCGCTTTGGCACACAAAGCCTCACGGTTTTGCCTTTGACGATAGGGATGATAGCCGAAGCCCCCCCCCACACTCACTCGTCAAAATGCGTCATGCTAGGGAGAGGTATCCACACCCTTATAAGGCATGCTTCGTGCTAGCGGGTGGTCTGGGCTGTTACAGATGGTATTAGAGCCAGAACCCGGATCGATGTGTCAGCGAGGGCGCTGGACTCCCTTAGGGGGGTGGATTGTAAGGTCCCACATCGGTTGGGGAGGGGAACGAAGCATGCCTTATAAGGGTGTGGATACCTCTCCCTAGCATGACGCGTTTTGACGAGTGAGTGTGGGGGGCTTCGGCTATCATCCCTATCGTCAAAGGCAAAACCGTGAGGTTTTGTGTGCCAAAGCGGACAATATCGTGCTAGCGGGTGGTCTGGGCTGTTACATACGATTCGCAGATGCAGGTGTGATATCCACGATCCGATTCTTTTAGAGTGCGGATGGGATAAGATGCGATCCGATAACTATGTGGATTGGATAATATCCGCAATTTACAGATCAGATACGGATAAATACCACAAATTTGTGAATATTATCCGATCCATGTTCAGTCCTACTTACAAAGTGTGAAAATAAAGTAATTTCTAACTAACTTTCTCATAAATAAAATATAAATACTCTTTATAATTTATTCAATGATTATTAAAAGAATTTAATAATTATATCATCATAATTAACTTAATTATCTATTTAAGTTTAGTTTTATAAATCAAATTACTCGACCATAATAAAAGTATTTTTGCAAATTAAAAGAATTTTTAAATGAGCCCCAATTATCAAATTTTATCTTTGTTCTCAATCCACCCAATTTATTAATTAACTCCAGCCACAAATATTAGATTAAGTATTTAAGATGACCATTCATTCAGTTTTTGTGTCAGTTCGTGTGTTATTCATGGAGACTATATTAGTTGTTTGAATTGATATTAAGAATTAATTAACTAGTTGTTTGGTGTAGTTGTAACACTACTGTTTAAGGTTTGTCAACGTTGGTGGTGGGATTGGTCCCCCAGCAAACAATGGACCAACAGAAACATGAATGCATACAAAGGAATGAAGAAAATAAATTGAAACCAACATGGATTCATTTGAAAATAGGATATAAGAAATTATTGTGCAGTGTTATGACAAAAAAGGTCGCATGTTCTTTAAATTTGGTGGAGGGGTTGCCTGTCTGGTTTTTATTTTAATGGAACATGGAATAGGTTATAATTAGATTTTAATAAATACTAATTTCCTTATTCCGTGTTTTGCCTTTTGATTTTTCCTTTGATATATATATATATATATATGTATATTTGACTTTTTTTTTTAGGATTGATTGGACTATGAAAAAGGTAAAAATAGTAAATTAAGACCTATTTAAAAACTCTTATAATTTGTGAAAATAATTTTACGTTGATTAAATGATTTGGTTTTTAAAACTCAAATAATTAAATAAATCGTTAGTTTAACTATGATAGCACAATTGAATTTCTCCAATAATCATTGAACAAGTCATAGAGAATAACATATCCTTTATTTATAAGAGGATTGACTGGAAATTATTTTAAAATAATATTTATTTTCTTATAATTATATTTGATAAAAAACATCTAAACACAAATTAAGTTAATATCAATTTAATTCTAATTAAAGTTAATTCTGTACAATATCTGTTTACAAACGCGAGTCTAAACACACATCTAGTCTATAATAGCTAGCTTGGTAAGAAAAAGTTAGCAACAATTGCAAACAAATAAGAGGTGGAATATTGATGAAGCTGAGTATGAATTTTCTCCATCTTCGTTGGTGACCAAACCCGAGACTTTATATAACTACTTTTCAGATATCGATGCGTGAATGAAATTTTGCAACACAAGTTAGGTCTATTTGAGTAACTAATAATGAGGACACAAAGTGCATGCTATGATTATTATCTTATTCTTGCTGTCGAAGCGATCAATAAAAACAAATGCATACTGTTGTGGGAAAAAGACCAAGGTTTTATATATACCGTCCTAGGGTATAATAATATGAGTTGTTCCATACCCATCACGTGGTGCCATACGTGTAAGGGAAGACTTCGATCACCATGGCTAATGTATACTATAACTCTCAACCATTATATAGATGTCTGATGACTATGTCAGTCAACCATTTGAATTGAAACATGAGCTGAAGGAGGATTATTTGACCAGCTTTACTTTGATTTTTAAATTTAATTGATAAGGTAATTAGTATACACTTACTTCAACCTTCATTGTATTATTAAGGCCTAACTTTTGTTTTCTTAATAGCAATTATTCCACCCAAAATACATCTTTTCTATAAGCAGGCCTAAAATCTCCAACAAAAAAACATTATGGTCTACGTTACGTCTTTCTCATATAATAAGTTTATTGTATAAAATATTTAACAATGTTACGTGTATATATTAAAATATATATATTAGAATAAGATATAGAATACGTATATATTAAAATCAATTATTAATATTAAATAAGTGATATTTTAGTGGCTGAAATAGTTGAATGGCTAAAATAGTTGAGAGGTTAAGAATGGAAAATAAATATGAATTAGACCGTAGTAGCGATTGACTTAAATAAATGCAATAAAAATAATAATTATTCTCCACGTACAAGCTATTTTATCATATAAGTCCATTGATGAACCATTATTTTATGACTTATTTTGGATTAAATCAAGTGGATTCTATTGACTTTACTCACACTTATCCATATAATTTGCATGTTTTTAAGTTTTCTTTCGAATTTTTGCTATGATTGAAAACATGCTTTCTACGCCTTAAAATTACAAATTTTTAATCCTCTATTATTATCATTCGATACCATGATATGTACGTTAAGTGATTCCAGAGTTTATAGAGCATGAATAGCTTGGAAATTGAAAGGAAGCATGCTAAAGTGGAAGGAACAATGGAATTTGGAGATTTGAGAAGCTGGTCTCGACGCATACGCGTGGCTGACACATACGCGTGACCAAGCCATAGTCCAAATGACATGTGTGCGTGACTAGCGCGTACACATGACCAGTGAATTATCAAAGCGACGTGTACGCGTGACTGATGCGTACGCGTGACAAGCGGCACGTGCCTCAGTAACGGGAAAATGTTGGGGAAGAGTTTTGGACTGCTTTTGACCCAATTTCAAACCCGAAAATGAAGACAAGAGGCTAGGGAGTGGAGCTGGATGGACATCATTCAATCATTCATTCACACACTTTAGTTTTAGTTAGATGTAGAATTCTAGAGAGAGGCTCTCTTCTCTCTATAGGTTTAGGGTTTCTTCTTTTAATTTCAGTTTCATCTAGGTTTAGATTCTACTTCTCATATTGATTCAAGTTCTTCTTTTTAATTTCTCGTTATTACCTTCTTTGTGTTCTTAGTTTTATATGTTGTTTCCTTTACTTTGTTGCTTTATTGTTCATAACTCTTTGTTGATTCCAATTTCCCTTTAATGCACTTTGAGGTATTTTATGTTTATTGTCGTTTTCTTTAATTTATGGTCACTGTTTTCTTGTGATTGCTAATCTTAGATTTTACTTATTCTTGTTAATTTTCTATGTTTTTAGTTTGTGGCTTCCAAGTGTTTGATAAAATAATTGGTTAGATTTTAAAATAGATTTTTGTGTTCTTGGCTTGGGTTAATGATTTGGAGACTCTTAAATTGTCAAAGTCTCTTGTTGATTGCTAATTGAAGATTGCCGGTTAACTTGAACTTCACTAAATCTAGTCTCTCACTATGAGTTGACTAGGACTTGTGAACTCAAGTTGATTGTATGCACTTGACTTTCCTTCATTGGTTAGAGGTTAACTAAGTGAAGGCAATTTACATTTACCATCACAATTGACGATGGTAATGAGGATAGGACTTCTAATTCTCTTTCCTTGCTAAGAGCTTTCTTAGTTATTAGTTTATTTTCTTGCCATTTTACTTTCTTGTTTCTTATTACAAAACCCTAAAAATATACTTTTCCATAACCAATAATAAGTACACTTCCCTACAATTTCTTTGAGAGACGACTCGAGATTTAAATACTTCGGTTATTTTTATTGGGTTTTTATTGTGACAAACAATTTAAACGTTGATTGAGGTTTAATTGTCGGTTTAGATCTATACTTCGACGAAACTATTTTTATGAAATTCTTTATCGACATTTATCCTCCGTCAAGTTTTTAGCGCCATTGCTAGGGAGTTGCAAATGTGTGCTTTGTTATTGGTTATTGTGAATATTGTGAATATGTTTGCCTTTTGTTTCTTTGTTAGTTATTGCTAGATTTAGGAGTTTAATTTCATTATTTCTTGTTAGTTTTTGCTTTTATTTTCTCTTGTTACTATGAATTCTCACCACTTTGGCTATGAGTTTGGTTCAAATTATGTTGTAGGGCATAGAAGCTACAATGAGAACATGCATCAAGGATGGGACAATCAAAGGTGAGAGGAGCCTCAAACTTATGGACAACCTTCATGGCCAAAACCCTCTCCAATGCACTATGAGCAAGGGTCATTCTAAGATGCATACCAAACCGATGGCTATGGTGGACCTCCTTGTGACTACCAACGACCACCACCGCTACAAGAAAAAGCAATATTTGTAACCAAAAAAATTGTTACAAAAAATCGAAATTTTGAAACAAAAGGATTTTGTAACAAAAAAAGGGGCCGTTGCAGTATGTCCCGTTACAAAAAGTTTTTGTAACAAAAAACAAAACTGTTACAATTCAAAGTGATATTTTGTAACAAATTTTTCTGATACAAAAAACTAAAAGTCGTTACAAAAGTGATAACAAATTTTGATCCTCAAAATATTTTTGGTGACAATATATTTTTTCCTATCATAAAATTTTGTTACAAAATATAACTTGATTTTGTAACTTTTTTCTTTAGTTACAAAACTCTATTTATTTGTAATAATTTTTTTAAATACAAATTACACACATAATTTACCAAATTATATTAGTTTTTTAATTAATTAATATATTAACTAATTTACTCAGCAAGTCAACATTTATATAATATATAATAACATAGATAGTTTAAATATCTTTCATTTAACTAAGATTGTTTTATAAATCTTCAACATATAAACTTTAAAGTACAAACTAACAAGACATATTGAAGAACCCTAATGAACTAGATAGATATATAGGATAAGAAAAACAAGAAATTATAAATATCCAAAATGTAAACTACAAATTACAAACTCCATTATGTTCATTCAGCTCCTTTCTCATGGAGAAGCTTCTAATAAGTGCCACACACTTGAAAAGACCACCAACCAGAAAACACTATCTTAAGAAACAAGATTTGTTTTTCCTTTAAAAATGCACAGGAAAAACAAAAAACTATACTCATATTATTCAACAATGAATACGAACTCTAACATTCTTACCATGTCCTTTTCCAACCCCATGGCTTCTAGTAACTCATTTTGTCCAGCATTAGAATGACAACATGCTCTATATTACTACTTAATAAATCACTCCAAAGCCAGTTGCATGATAAATTAATAGTTAGGAATACCTTTCTGTATATGGGTGTATATATAGACCATTTTTCAATGATTTGAAATCTAGAACCCATAATCTCTAACTCACAAGGTAGCAACCTTACCATTGCATCAAGGCTGACTCTCAATTTTTAAGGGAAGCTAAAGAAAAAGGGGGTCTTAAAACAAAACATACAAAGATTCAGTATAGACACATACAGTGCCAAGGCTAAACCGCAGCTTCAAAACGCTTGTGCCCACACACACAAACATAAAATTACTCTCACCTCCCTTGAGTTTTACCTTCGTTATATACGATACTATTCTCTATTTTGAGAACACATAGGAACTTCCCTCAACAGACCATGTGTCAGGAGAAGTTTGTAACGAATAAAGAAAATTCAAGCAAGGTTTGTGTAATTACCATAAAATAAAAAGGGAGAGAACAAGATGAAGCTATATATGCCTATGAGTTCACATTTCAGTGTGAAACCTGTTCTTTTCACTAATTTTTCCTTAAGAAACTAAACTACAACATGCAATCAAAACCTTCTTTAAACTGAACTAAACTAGATAGAGAAAATATAATCTATTAATCAGCTAGGAAGTAGAACCTGGTTAAGGCACACTAATACATTATTTAACTCAATAAGTTTTGAAGGAAGTAAAATTTGAAAGAGTTACCAAGCCATTCACGTTCTCGATCAGCATATCTGACAACAACAGGAGATGATTTCTAGAACATGTAAATGAGCCCAATAATAAATATATGTTTAACTTTGAAATAATAAGCTGTATAGCAGAAAGAAAAATTGAATATCACAAGCATGAGCTCTCAGATATACAAAATACATGAGTCATAGCACCACGTAATGAACAAAGCCTTATCCATGGGATTGGATTCGAATGCGTTAATTAAATATGCAGTAAAGATAATGTCCATCAAAACTCCTAATTAAATAATAACAATTAATTAGGCATACAAGAACTAGACATTAACCAAATTTAATAGTTTCAACTTATAGGCATACTAGAACTAGACATTGACCAAATTATACCAATTAACCAATGCAGAACCAATTGAACTAAGCTAACATTAGTTTAAAAACAAGTTCCAACCTTTAAGGAGAACAAAGAAGACCCAGTTACAAAAATAAATTTTTTTAAAAAGTACCTGGTGTCATTCAACACTAAAAACTATTTATAACTCAATTCTAAAACTCATTAGATTAATAAAAGGAGGGGAAAAAGACTATTTATCATTTTAGTTTGTAATGTGACGTGCGAACTAATAATTATCATGAATTATATTGTCATTGAATCACTGTTATGAAACCTTAGTCTAAAATTAGAAGAAAAATAAGTCATACTCATTTAATATGTAAGTGGAATCAAAATATAAGGAATATAAAGAATAATTAGCTTTTACCCTTAAGCTTGCTGAACTATGCACCTGACGTGAGCCATCTCCAAAATAGAGACTGATGTCACAAATTGATGACCGAAACAGTCATAACTCATAGCACATAAGCAAGCAGAGTTTGAAAAGGTTAAACGAAAAATAAACTTGACTTAATTAGCTAATGTATAAAACCCAAGTTTTAGAAAAATACTTGTCCAAATTGTGCCTTCAGAATTAGATAGTAAAGCTCATTCAGAAGGATTTAGAGAAATACCTGTCCACATTTTACGGTACCAGAACAACTCATTCAAGTTTTTCACAACCGACCTGTTTGTTAATTTAATGATTGATATTGTCATGTTGTTTTATATTTAGTTGAAGCATTTCATTGAACAGGTTGTATGCTAGGAAAATAAAAATGAATTCTAAAGCAAACAAAATTTAAAGCTTCCACCACATAATAAGATATAAAGCATGAGTTCTCATATTAACAATCAATAAAAAATTAAAAATCACAAGCAACATTAAAAGTACCAAATTTTATATCAAATCAAAATCAAAATGTAAAAATGGAATCCTTTTCTAGAAATGGTTTTCACTCACATGAACATTTATTCATTGAGTAGAACAATATCATTTGGATTTTTTGTTCTTTTTTTTTTTAATTTCTTGTTGGATAATCACTTGCATATCACTTTTCATAATTATAAAGCTATGGATATAGGACAATCGTAACAGTTTTCAAATCATACCTCGTGATTAACCACCAGTGAACAATAAATTCAGCAAATTAGTTTTTCCATCTCTATTGTAGTAGTAGTGGCGCTGGTGGCTCTGGCCGCAAGGACGCGACACCGGTTCACATCCAACAACGGCGAGCTCGACCGACGGCAATTGGGTGCGGCGGCGGTGACAGAATCGGCTTTCCTTGTCTCACGCGCTTCACTGGCTTCCATCAATCTCTATGTCAACGTCGCTTTCCCTTTGTCCTTCGAGTTCAACGGTAGTGAAACTAGCGGCGGCGGCGGCAACGCATGGCAGCGACGAGGACGAACGGCGTGAACGTCTCCGTCAATCTCTCTCTCTTCGCGGTTCTGCTTCTCTCTCCTTCTCCCCCATGGTGATTCGACGGCGGCTCTGGTGGCAGTGACGCCCACCGCGCCGTCTCCCTCTTCCCCCTCCTTCCCTCGCGGCTCCCCTTATTTTCTGATTCGGTTCTCTCCCACCTTCCCTCGCGGCTCCCCTCATTTTCTGATTCGGTTCTTCCCCCCTCCTTTCTTTTCTGATATGCGTTTATGTTTTATGAAATAAGGTTAGAATTTAGGTTTTAGTTTAGGAATTTTAAGTTTAGGATAAAATATATATAAATAATATAATAATTTTATAAAATATTTAAAATAAAATAATACTTTAAAATTTAAATTTAATATTGTAAAGATTATTTTTAAAATACATAAAATTTTATTTATCAATATATCAATGAGTTTAAATAATTATTTTTAATTTAAGTTATAAAATAAATGTATCAATCACATTTTATAAAATATAATTTTAAATCTAAAAATATCAATCATTCAAATTATTGATATAATTTTTTATTATTTTTTTATTACTAAAATTTTAATTTCAATTTATATAAAATAACTAATTATAATAAAAATTATACATAAATATTAATTAACTTAAAATTAAAAAATTTATAAAAATTAATTTAATCATTCAAAATAAATTAATCTCTTAAAACTCAATTTAATAAAATAAACTATAATTTATTTATAATAAAAATTATTTAAATTAAATTATATAATATTTCCATGACTAAATTTTAATTTCAAATCATATGAAATAACGAATTATAAAAAATTAGACAAGAATCTTAATTACTTAAATTACATTTGTGTATGTTACTTTTTTTTCTTTTATATTTAATTATTGATTTTATATTTATATTTTAATTAAATTGTTTAAACTTTCACAAATTAATTTTTAGTTAACATTAAAAATTTGATTATTAATAAAAATTATATATTAATTTTTTAAAAGAATATAAAATTAATATTTACAATTTTTAAAAATTAATAAATATAAACAATATGTAAAATATTTTAATTTTTGAAAAAAAATAAAATTATTTTAAAATAATTATATAAACAAATTTTTTTACTCTCAAAGTGTTTAACATTTTGAAATAATTTTTTTGTTATAAAATATATTTACATTTTGTGACAAACTAAGTAACTTGTTACAAACAATGTTGAATTTTATGACAAATTAATTTTTTGTTAGAAAACAATTGAAGGTTTTGAAACAAAAAAATATTTTGTTACAAAATATTTTAAATTTTTGCAACGACTTTTCTTTTGTTACAAAATATTACAGTATTTTGTAACAAAACACCATCTCGTTACAAAAACTAACATAATTTGTAACAAAATAAAACAGATTGTTACAAAATATTATCATATTTTGTAACAACTTGTAATGTTATTACAAAACATTATTCTTTTGTAACAATCACAAATTATTATTACGAAATACTATTTTTTTGTAAAAATTTTAAATTTGATACAAATTTTTTGTTACAAATGTTTTATTTTCCTGTAGTTATGCCTATGAACCTCCTCCACAACATAGCCCTCAACCATACTCACAAGTCCCACACCACCAAACATTTTCATATGACCCTAATTCTTATCCACCATATGAACCATACATAGAACCACCCCAATTCCAACAGAATTACTCTCAGGAACAACCGCCTCAATATACACCATCTCCATATCCTTATCAAGAAGAACCACCTTCCTATCATGAATCCTTCCTCCCAAGCAATGAACCCTCATATCCACTCCGATCTCCAATGGATGACACCTTTGGTCTTCTTCTTCAAGGGTAAGGAGAGATGCAAAGGACGACACTAGAACTCATGGCTACCTTGACTGAGGTAGTAAATAATTTAGCCTCCCTACGCTTCAACACTCAAAGTACCCCTGATAAACCCCAATTTTGTGGTTTATATTGTGTAGAATTTGGGGAGTTTTGTCAATATTTTTCATACTTATTCACAAGAATTGCATGGTTTTGTGTTCTCTTCCTAATATTGCTTCATGATGAAAAACATGCTTCTTTTGCCTTAAAATCGCTATATTTTGATCCTCTTTTATTACCATTCGATGCCGTGACGTGTTTGTTGAGTGATTTCAGAATTTATAGGGCAAGAATGGCCTAGAAGAGAGAAAAGAAGCATGCACAAGAGGAAGGAACATGAAGATTTGGATTTTGGAAACTTCAGCATGGGTGTGCACGTGAACCTCGTGCGCACGCGTGGATGAGGACAGCTGGAAGCGGCGCGCAAAGATGGATGCATCCGCGCAGATTAGAAAAATCCACACCGGCACGCACGCGTACATGGCGCGCGCGCGTGGATCACAAAATCAATCGGTGCGCACGTACGCATGGCGCACACGTGCGACAAGCTGCACGTGACCTCATTAAAGAAAATCATGCCTGGTGATTTCTGAGGCTCAAGAGGCCCAAATTCAAGCTGGTTCTGCATGGAAAAGATCCAAGGATGTTAGGGGAAAAGAGGGGGATCATTCATTTTTACACTGAGACACAATTTTTAGCTAGTTTTTTTTTTTGTTTTTGTTCTTCTAGGGAGAGAAACCCTTGTTCCTCTCTAGATCTAGTTTGAATTGATATTTCCTTATTGAATTCTGAATTGGATCTTGTTAATTACTAGTTTTGATTGCTTAATTTGAATTCCTTAGGATAATTTTGTTTAGATCTTGTGTTAGATTTATGTTTTCTTGTCAATTGTCATTTTATACCCATTTCATGAATCTTGTGAATCTTGAATTGCTAATGTTACATTGATGATTTTCATGGTTAATTGTGTTATTTGAGTGATTGTATGTTGATAATTGTTAGTGGGTACTTGCTAATTTCAATTTAATTGCACTTTGAATATGTCTTTTAGTAATGCTTACCATGTGTTTGATGAAATGTTTCTCTTGATTATGGAGTAGTTTTCTCTACTCTTGGCATAAACTAGGGGAGTTAAGTGACCTTGAGTCATTGGATCTCATTAAATTGGTGATTTGAGAATCCTTGGTGATCAACTTGATACCCATTGACACTAACCACACTACTAATCTAATTAGTAGATAGGTTGGGACTTATGGGTTGATGTGATCAAACCTATTTAACGTACTTCAAGCCTAGGAGTAGGCAATACGTACTTAAGGCTTTTGAGAAGTAGACTTAATGGGTTGGTATCTCATAATTATCAATATTTGGTATGTAGACAAGGATGGCAATCTCAATTCCCATGCTTAGCCAAGAGTTGCTTTTATCATTCATATTTGAAAACCCAAAAATCCTAATTGCTTTGTCTCAATCATAGTTATTTGTTTAGTTTTAGAGTAGAATTATATTAGATGTTATCTTATTAGTTTGGAATTGCTCACTTCTTGCTTTAGTTATTTGAATTAGTTTCTTGCATTTCAAGATTACTTGCTTATTAAGATTCCTAGTTTAATTTCTTGCTCATGACTTGCAACCCCGGAATTCTAACCAATGTTGATGTATATGTTTGCCCATTCCTTGTGAGACGACTCGAGATTTGAATACTTCGGTTACTTTATTGGGGTTGAACTTGTGACAACCAATTCCTTCTAAATTTGATTCGAGGAGTGACTATCGGTTTGGACTATACTGACAACAGAATTATTTTGTGGAATTACGAACCAGTACAAATCCTTCGACCATCAAATTTTTGGCACCGTTGCCGGGAAATGGTTGCAACATATGCCTTGATATTGGTTATGTGAATATGTGAATATTGTAGATAGTTTACTTTCTTTCAATACTTAGCTATAGTTTAGATTTCTTTTGTATGTGTGCTATGACTCCCAAGTTTGACGACTCGATCTCAACCGAATTCTAGCTTAGCCGAGTTTGACCCTGAGATTGAAAGAACCTTGTTATATACTCGGCAAGCTAGACGGCGGTTGGATTATAAGGCTAGTACTTCGACCTTTCTTGAGGAACATACCGAATCACTAGACGGTACCGAGAGTGACTTGGAGCCCGCTACTTCCTATTCTTCTGTTGGCACTACTAATACATCTTTGCATCCTACAGGTGAGCCATACATGGCAGAGCCACGGCGGATCACTTTGCATGAGCAAGGAGCTTCGGATATCATACTTCAACCTTTGCAAGCAAGGTATCCCAACCTTGATCCAAACTTTGAGTTGAAGAATAGCTTGATAAATCTACTTCCTAAGTATCATGGGTTGCCTGGTCAAGACCCCATCCGACATCTAAGAGATTTTCAAGTTGCTTGTTCTACGGCTCGAAGGCATGGAGCCGATGAGTTGGCTATTATGTTTTTTGCCTTTCCTTTCTCTCTTGAAGGGCAAGCAAAGACGTGATTTTATTCAAAACCAGATGAGATTGTGGCCAATTGGGATTTCTTGAGAAGAGAGTTTCTAGATAAATTCTTCCCACCAGAGAAGACTAACTACATCCGGAAGGAGATTTTGGGTATAATACAAAAGGACCAAGAGAGTTTGTATGAGCATTGGACTCGGTTCAAGAGGCTATTGGAATCTTGTCCACACCATGGATTGAACACTCACTTGCTCATTAGTTACTTCACCGGAGGTCTTTGTGTGGAAGATAGAAGATTGCTCACCGCTTCTAGTGGCGGTTCCTTTTCAAAAAACAAGACGAAAGGAGAAGCTTGGAGCTTGATAAATGATGTGGCCGAGGCTACACAACACGTAAGGGTGAGAAGTAATCCTTTCAAGGGCGTGGTAGAACCGTCACCATCCGAAACAAGCTTGACCAAAGCGCTTGGGGATATGACTACTATCCTCACGCAAATAAAAAAAGATCAAAAGGAGTACTATTCCATCCAAGCCATCCAAGCCCCACCCCAAGTTGCTCAACTTGAAGGCCCTCATAGAATTTGTGGTTTGTGCTCTAGCACCACACATTACACCGATCAATGCCATCAAATTCAAGAGGAGCATGCCCTTATCGTGGCCAATGTGAATTATAACAACCGTCCGCCCTATCCTTCTCAAGGCCAAAACAACTACTCTCATGGTAGTAATCAAAATCAAGGGTGGAGGGATAATGCACAAGGGAGCAATCAAAACCAAAGATGGAACAACTCTTCTTCTCATTACAACAACAACCAATCTTCATCTCAATACCACCATAACAACAACAACCACCAAGCCAACTAAAATCACCACAACCAAAATAAAAGCAACTACACCAAATACCAAGCACCACACTATAGACAACAATCCAACCAATTCTCTCCACCTTCCACCAATCAATTTGATGAGCTTAGAGCCGCTATGGAGAAACGGGACGAGAGCTACAAGGCTCAATTCGATACCATGGGTGCTCAATTGGCCAATCTTACCGACATGATTTCGAAGATGTCCATGTCCTCCTCCAACAACACCAACCAACCCTCAAGCTCTTCTAGCCTTCCTTCCCAACCCCTTCCAAACCCAAGGGCGGTCTCAATGCCATCACTCTACGGTCGGGGACTACATTGGAGGAGATACCTCCTAGGGTCATGGAAGACATTCATGAAGAAGAGGTAGTCATTGAAGCTCCACATGAAGAAGAGGAGGTAGATAAAAGGCATGATGAAGAAGGAGTAAGGCTTAAAGAACCCAAGAGAAAAGCTATAGTGGATGAGTCCATTCCTATCCCATTCCCTTCCTTGGTGAAGAAAGCAAAGAAGACCCCGGAATTTGATTTGAACATGCTTCAAGTGTTCAAGAAAGTTAAGGTAACCATACCACTTCTTGATGCTATCCAACAAATTCTGAAGTATGCAAAATTTCTGAAAGACTTGTGTACACACAAGGATAGGATAGGAGAGTTGGAGACAATATCCTTGGGTAGTTTAATTTCATCCTTGATGGAGCATATTCTAAAGAAATATGGTGACCCTGGACCTTGTTTGGTATTTTGTTGTATTGGTGGGCACACTTTTCATGACTGTATGTGTGATCTAGGAGCTTGCGTAAGCATCATGCCACTTTCTATCTTTGTGCGGTTGAATTTAGCTCCATTAAAGAAGTCTGACGAGAGAGACTTTTGCGTGGTCTAGAAATTTGCGGATAAATCCTCGTTGCAAGTATAGTTTCTAAACCTTCAAAAGTCCTTTCATACAAACGTTTTGGGTGTCACAAGTAACAAATCCCTTTAGAAATTGTTAACCGAGTATTCAAACCTCGGGTCGTCTTCTCAAGGAACTGCGAGGAAGTATGTTCTTATTATTGGCTATAAAGGTTGTAATCGGGGTTTAGAAGATGAGAGGCAAGTAATTTAAATGACAGGTAAAGTAAATGGCAATTAAAATAAATAAATACTGTAAAGCAGACTTTTGGCAAGGTAAGAGAAATTAGAGGTCAAACGTAGTTATCTCTCTCAACTATAATGAAAGTTGAATCTAAACTCCACTTGATCAACCTGTACTAGGGCAACGGAAAGTCAAGGGACTAATTAAATTGACCTTTGAATCCTATTTATTTCCTAAAAAAAGGTTGGGATTACTTAAGTTCAGCTCAATTAGCAAGATAACGATTATCAATTATGTTGAGTTTAATAACTGTTGAGTTACTGAATTCTTAACCGGAACCAAAAGGGGAAAAAGTAAAATTGATAGAATAATAAAAATATCCTTAGATGGGAAGCAATGGTAACTTGAATCAAAGAGAACAATCATAAACTGAAAATACCTCAATTATTATTAATTTAAATAACAGTTTGCAACATGGAAGAAATTCATAAATTCAATGATTAATTCAAGTGCTGGAATAAATAAAAGTAAAAGGAAGCTAAAATAAAGAAACGTAAAACCTGGATTGAGAGTCACTCTTAAAACAAGAAGAAATCCTAAATCCTAAAAGGGAGAGAGAGAGAGAAGATCTCCCTCTCAACTAAATCTAAATCATTGAAAATTAAAATATGCGAGCTCTCTTTGAATGGGTGCATTCCCACACTTTATAACCTCTGGTCTATGCTGTCTGTACTTGGATCTGGGCCAAAAAGGGCTTCAGAAATCGCTGGGGGCGCATTCTGTAAATTCTGATACGTGGCCTCTGTCACGCGTCCGCGTGGGTCACGCGGTCGCGTCATTTGGAGCTTTTCCTTGCCACGCGGTCGCGTCAGTCATGCGACCGCGTCATGTGCGTTCTGCTTAAGGCGCGCGGTCGCGTCAATCATGCGGCCGCGTCGCTGCTGATTCGTGCTTGGCACGCGATCGCGTGGACACCAGTTTCCTTAAAGCTCCATTTTGCTTTCTCCTTCCATTTTAGTATGTTTCCTTTTCCATCCTTTAAGTCATTCTGCCTTAGAAAATCTGAAACTACTCAACACACTGATTACGGCATCGAATGGAAATAAAGGTAATTAAAATAATTAATTTTTAAAGCTTAGGAAATATGTTTTTCACAATATGACATAATAAGGAAGGGAAAGTAAAACCATGCAATTAATGTGAATAAGTAGGTGAAGGATTGTATAAATCACTCAAATTAAGCATAAAAGAACTCATGAAATATGGGTTTATCAACCTCCCCACACTTAAACACTAGCATGTCCTCATGCTAAATCCAAGGTAAATAATTAGGGTTAAAGTGATGGAATGTCATGCAATGCAACCTAATTTAAATTCAACTACCTAAATGAATGATGCATCATACAACTCTAATTTATTCACTCATATATAAAGCTTACATGTAGTCAAGTTAATTCACACTCTCAAGGAGTCATGTATATATATATAGCCAACCCTTAAATAATAAATCATTTTAGCAAATGAGATGGGAAAGAAAACATTGTACGACCTTGCAAAACAATTAGTAAATTTAAGCACAGATATATGTTGATGAGTTATTGAACCCTCACTGGATTTTGTGTTTACTCTCTAGTCACTCAGTGTTTATTGGGTTTATTCACTCTATTTTTCTTTTTATTCTTAATTTCTATAGCTTTGTTTTTCATCTAACCAATCAACAATTATAGAATATAGTCATACCAAAAAGTCATGAGGTCTTAATTGAGGTTGTAATGGGGTCAAGGTAAAGGTAAGGATTTATGTATAGGGTCAAGTGAGCAAATAAGTGAATCCTTAATTAGACTAAGATCTCACCTAACATACATATTTAGTAAAACAAAAATCTCTTTACCTATTTTCCCATATTATCCCACTTATTGTTACATGCTCATGTTTCACTTTTTAAATTTTTTATTCCATGTGCATTGCTTTTATTTTGCATTGGGGAATTTCTTTTGTATCCCCTTTTATTTAAATGCTGAAAAATAACTCTCTCTCTCTTTTTTTTTTTTCAATACACATGGTAATTGAATCACTTTGATTTTCTCATGAGCATGCTTCCCAAATTTATTTTATTTCTTTTAACTTCTCTACCTTTTGTTTATATCATCCATGTTCCCAAAAGGTTTCCCACATTTTACTCTATTTATAATTTCCTATCTTAAGCTAACCAAGGATTCACTTGGAGTTTTCTTTTGTTTTTCTGCTTAAGGCTAGTAATTTGGCTAAGTAGAATAAAGGGGTTTTAAAAGGCTCAAGGGGGCTAACAAGGGTGATGTAAAAGGTAGGCTAATTTAGGGTGAGTGAGCTAAAATCAAATGATGGCCTCAATCATTCTCTTGGTATGTATCTATTCTATATTCTATAATTGGACATATAAATTAAAGCAAGGGAAAGAACATCAGAATAAAAAGAAATGTAACACACAGAAATGAAATTATGGTTTGAATGCAACCATACAATTTAAGCTCAAGACTCACAGGCTGTGTGTTCTCTAACTCAAGCATCATATATCATTTATATATTGTATGCAAGTTTAGTTAAAAATTCCCATTATTCTCATAAAAAAATTATTTAGGGTAGCTTTTAAAGTTTTATTGTTCCTCCTTGATGAAATGTTGTCAGCTTAACTACATCATGTAATGCTATATACAAGTTTTGTGGATTTAAATATGATATGTTCAATTTCCTAGCTTACTTCCTTTTTATATTTTTCAATTTAAACTATACTATCTTATGCTAAAAAGGGTAAGCTATACTAATTAATCCACTAATAAATCAGAATTGCAAACTAAACTAAATAACTAAAATAAACTAAATGGCTAAAATATGAACTAAAGATGCAAAATGCAGAAAATAGAGTAAAAATACATAAAAGCAATGTATAAGTACTCAGAAAATAACAGTAAAAAGACAAATACAAAAAAAATATCCAAAATAAAGAGAAAAAGTATGTAGTGGTTCACCAAAATAAACGGCAGAGATGGCGACCTCCCCACACTTAAAAGGAAGCATCGTCCTCGATGCTCAATCAAGTCGGGTGTGAAGGAGTGTCATCACTGGGAGGGATGGTAGCTGGAGTCTCAGTGGTGGTGGTGGGCTGAGGGTCTGGCTGCTATGGAGGAGGTGCTGACTGGATCGGGATCTCAAGATCTGCAGCCTCAATTTGATGTGGGACCGCTGCCTGTGGTGCGGCTGGTGCTGCCTCTCCCTGGGGATGGGTCTCTGCCTCGGGCGCATCCGCCTCTTCCTCAGATGCCTCGGACGGTGTGTCGGGCTCGGAGGGAATGTCACCGGATCGTATCATCAGCTTTAGGTGCTCATAGCGCCTCTTGTTGCGATGCTCCATCTAGTCAAGTCGTCGGAACAAGCAGTGCACCAGATAATAGACGGGCTCTATGGCAGGTGGAGATGCAGTGGTGGTAGCAGGGGTAGGTGGTGCAGCAGTAGAGGAAGAGGGTCTAGCAGATGGTGGGGCTGTCGCATCAGCAGCAGTGAATGGTGGTGGTCTGTGGCCCAAGGCTAAGAAGTTCCGGCTGTGCGGAATGATCTTCCTGCAATCCGCCGCTGGTGGTCTCTCATCGGCAGCCTCCCATGGCACGTCAGCTCGACGGCCAAGCTGTGTAACTAGATATGGAAAGGGGAGGGTGCCTCGGACGTGGACCCTGGCCATATAGTGCCGAATGAAATGTGGTAGATAAAGGTCCTTACCCTCCAGCACGCACCAAAGGAGGGTGATCATAGCAGCCGGGATCTCCGTCTCGTGAGTACTCGGCATCACATAATTACTCAAGATCTGATGCCATAACCGAGCCTCATCATTTAAGTATGCTCTCTTGATCCCTCCAGGCATGGTAGTGTCTTGACCCATCTCCCAAGGAACATCGGGTCGAGAGCTATCCGTGCCTTCACGGCATCCCAATCAAACTGCATCTGACGCATGTCCTCCTCAGCCTTTGAATAACCATCAGGCTGATCGGACTTGGCTGGGAGCCAGAGAATGTCCTCTAAGGCCTCTTCAGTGACCAGAATTTGTTTTTCTCTCAGGTTCACTGCATCTAGGGTAGTGAGATAGTAGTTGCAGTAGAATTCCCGTACCCAAGATGAATTGACCTCTGTCAGTGTTCTTTCCAGAAAGAACTAGCCCATTTGCTTGATTTTCTCAGTGGTGTACTGCTGGAGTGCTTCTGGAATCTTTAGAGTTCGCTCCAGGTATAGATTTCTGGAGTTTGCAAAAGCTGGGTACTTCAGCTCACAGTACCGGTTTGCAAATTTTATAGGATCATTTGCAGGGAGCAGCTGGTTAGCTTTTTCCTGCTGTGTGAAGTTCTTCTCCCGCCATGAAGAATCGTGCATTAGAGCAATGATGGACTGGGAGGAATCTCCTCGCTTGCGCTTGCCAGTAGCCTTGCCTTTTCCTTTCCTCTGTGAGGCAGACATCCTGAAAAACAGAGAACCAGGATATGGATAAAATAGGAAAGCAAATAGGCAATTAAACAAGAGAAACTCAAAGTGGCAAAGGAGAAATAGAATAAGGAAAATGAGTAAATGAAATATGATTGAATTTATGTTAAATGGAAAAATAATCAATATGTCATGGTTAGAAAGTTAGAGGAAAGTGAAAATAATCAGAAAAGAGGTTAAAAGGGTTAGTATGGTTAGAATTTGAAAAAGAAATTGGTAAATTAAAATTAGTGAGTTAGTGATGAGCGGATAATTTATACGCTTTTTGGCATTGTTTTTAGTATGTTTTTAGTAGGATCTATTTACTTTTAGGGATGTTTTCATTAGTTTTTATGTTAAATTCACATTTCTGGACTTTACTATGAGTTTGTGTGTTTTTCTGTGATTTCAGAAATTTTCTGGCTGAAATTGAGGGACTTGAGCAAAAATCAGATTCAGAGGTTGAAAAAGGACTGCTGATGCTGTTGGATTCTAACCTCCCTGCACTCAAAGTGGATTTTCTAGAGCTACAGAACTCGAAATGGCGCGCTTCCAATTGCGTTGGAAAGTAGACATCCAGGGCTTTCCAGCAATATATAATAGTTCATACTTTGGCCAAGATTTGACGACGTAAACTGGCGTTCAACGCCAGCCTTCTGCCCAAATCTGGCGTCCAGCGCCAGAAAAGGATCCAAAACCAGAGTTGAACGCCCAAACTGGCACAGAACTTGGCGTTCAACTCCACAAATGGCCTCTGCACGTGCTACACTCAGGCTCAGCCCAAACACACACCAAGTGGGCCCCGGAAGTGGATTTATACATCAAATACTTACTCATGTAAACCCTAGTGACTAGTTTATTATAAATAGGACCTCTTACTATTGTATTAAGAATCTTTGGATTATCTTTGGATTACCTTATGATCCTTTGATCACGTTTAGGGGGCTGGCCATCTCGGCCATGCCTGGACCTTCACTTATGTATTTTCAACGGTAGAGTTTCTACACTCCATAGATTAAGGTGTGGAGCTCTACTGTTCCTCAAAGATTAATGCAAAGTACTACTGTTTTCTATTCAATTCTTCTTATTTCTCTTCTAAGATATCCATTCGCACCCAAGAACGTGATGAAGGTGATGATTTTGTGTGACGCTCATCACCATCTCCCCTATGAACACGTGCCTGACAAACACTTCTGTTCTACATGAAATAAGCTAGAATGAGTATCTCTTAGATCTCCTAACCAGAATCTTCGTGGCGTAAGATAGAATGATGGCGGCATTCAAGAGAATCCGGAAGGTCTAAACCTTGTCTGTGGTATTCTGAGTAGGATTCAATGATTGAATTACTGTGACGAGCTTCAAACTCGCGAGTGCTGGGCGTTAGTGACAGACGCAAAAGGAGGGTGAATCCTATTCCAGCATGATCGAGAACCAACAGATAAATAGCCGTGCCGTGACAGGGTGCGTGAGCATATTATTCACTGAGAGGAGGGGATGTAGCCACTGACAACGGTGATGCCCTTGCATAAAGCCAGCCATGGAAAGGAGTAAGACTGATTGGATGAAGATAGCAGGAAAGCAGAGGTTCAGAGGAACGAAAGCATCTCCATTCGCTTATCTGAAATTCCTACCAATGAATTACATAAGTATTTCTATCCCTATTCTATTTTATTATTCGAAAACACCATTATCAATTTATATCTGCCTGACTGAGATTTACAAGGTGACCATAGCTTGCTTCATACCAACAATCTCCGTGGGATTCGACCCTTACTCACGTAAGGTATTACTTGGACGACCCAGTGCACTTGCTGGTTAGTTGTATCGAAGTTGTGACAATCATGAATTAAGATCAGAGCACCAAGCTTTGGAGCCATTACCAGGATTTGTTCGAGCCTGGAGATCACAATTTCGTGCACCATGTTTTTGGCGCCGTTGCCGGGGATTGTTTGTGTATGGACAACTAACGGCTCATCTTGTTGCTCAGATTAGGTAATTTTCTTTTTATTTTATTTTCAAAAATTTTTCAAAAAAAATTTCTAAAATTTTCTCATCTATTTTCGAAAAAAATAAAAATGTTTTCAAAAATAATTTATTCTATGGCTTCAAAATTTTTAAGAATGAATTCTAGTGTTTCATGAAATATGTTGAATCATATCTGGCTGTAAAGCCATACCCAAACTACTTTGGGATTGGTATTCAACTAATCACTCCAGCCCATGTAATTATATGTTGCAGCCTGGCTGGCTGTAAAGCCATGTCTAAATTCATTTGGACTGAGGCAGCAATTTGTTATCAAGAGCAAGCTAGTTGGAGTTAATCCACCTGCTACTGTTTCTGATCACCTGCTGAAGCTTGGCTGGCCATTGGCCATGTCTAGTGTTTTGGACTGGAGCTTTCTTTGAAAGCTTGGCTGGCTAGTGAGCCATGTCTAATTCCTGGACTGAAGCTTTAGACTAACATGGCAAGATTCCTGGAATTCATATTAAAAATTTTTGGAATCCTTATTTTTCCTTTTTAATTTTCGAAAAATATAAAATAAAAAATCCAAAAAAATTTAGAAAATCATAAAAATCAAAAATATATTGTGTTTCTTGTTTGAGTCTTGAGTCATATCATAAGTTTGGTGTCACTTGCATATGCATCTTGCATTTTTTCGAAAATTTCATGCATTCATAGTGTTCTTCATGATCTTCAAGTTGTTCTTGGTAAGCCTTCTTATTTGATCTTGATGATTTTTTGTTTTGTGTCTTTTATTGTTTTTCATATGCATTTTTCGTTTCTTAGAGTCTAAACATGAAAGATTTCTAAGTTTGGTGTCTTGCATGTTTTCTTTGCATTAAAAATTTTTCAAAAATATGTTCTTGATGTTCATCATGATCTTCATAGTGTTCTTGGTGTTCATCTTGACATTCATAGCATTCTTGCATGCATTCATTGTTTTGATCTAAAAATTTCATGCATTGCATAATTTTCATGTTTTTCATAAAAATTTCAAAAATAAAAAAAATATCTTTCCCTTTTTCTCTCATCAAATTCAAAAATTTGAGTTGACTTTTTCAAAAATTTTTAAAATCAAAGTTGTTTCTTATGAGTCAAATCAAATTTTCAATTTGAAAATCTTATCTTTTTCAAAATCTTTTTCAAAAATCAAATCTTTTTCAAAATTCTTAGTTATTTTCGAAAATTCCAAAAATAATTTTCAAAAAATCTTTTTCTCATTTTAAATCATAATTTTCGAAAATAACTTAAACAATTAATGTTTTGGTTCAAAAATTTGAAGTTTGTTACTTGCTTGTTAAGAAAGATTCAAACTTTGAGTTCTAGAATCATATCTTGTGATTTCTTATGAATCAAGTCATTAATTGTGATTTTAAAAATCAAATCTTTTTCAAAACTAATTTCAAATCATATCTTTTCAAAAATATCTTCTTATCTTATCTTTTTCAAAAATATCTTTTCAAAATATCTTTTCTAACTTCCTAACTTCTTATCTTTTCAAAATTGGTTTTCAAAATTTGTTTCAACTAACTAACTAACTTTTTGTTTGTTTCTTAACTTTTTCAAAACCACCTAACTAACTCTCTCTCTCTAATTTTCGAAAATATCTCCCCTCTTTTTCAAAAATTTCTTTTTATTAACTAATTATTTTTATTTTTAAATTTTAAAAATTTTTCGAAAACTTCTAACATTTTTCAAAAACCATTTTTCAAAAGTCACTAACTCTTTTTCAAAATAATTTTCGAAAATTATACCTCCCCCCATCCTATTCTATTTATTCATTCATATCCTAACATCTCATCTCACATCTCTTCCATTCGTACAGTTGCGTTTCTTCCTTTACATCACATTCTTTATCTCCCCCTTCTCTTCCACTCACAAAGGGATCCCTATACTGTGGTATAAAGGATCTCTATTATTATTATCATTTTTCTGGCCATTCTTCCTTGTCATATGAGCAGGAGCAAGGATAAGAACATTCTTGTGGAAGCAGATCCAGAACCTGAAAGGACTCTGAAGAGAAAATTAAGAGAAGCTAAAATACAACAATCCAGAGATAACCTTTCAGAAATTTTTGAACAGGAAGAGGAGATGGCAGCCGAAAATAATAATAATATAAGGAAGATGCTTGGTGACTTTACTGCACCTAATTCCAATTTACATGGAAGAAGCATCTCCATTCCTGCCATTGGAGCAAACAACTTTGAGCTGAAACCTCAGTTAGTTTCTCTGATGCAGCAGAACTACAAGTTTCATGGACTTCCATCTGAAGATCCTTTTTAGTTCTTAACTGAATTCTTGCAGATATGTGATACTGTTAAGATTAATGGAGTAGATCCTGAAGTCTACAGGCTCATGCTTTTCCCTTTTGTTGTAAGAGACAGAGCTAGATTATGGTTGGATTCTCAACACAAAGACAGCCTGAACTCTTGGGATAAGCTGGTCACGGCTTTCTTAGCCAAGTACTTTCCTCCTCAAAAGCTGAGCAAGCTTAGAGCTGATGTTCAAACCTTCAGACAGAAAGAAGGTGAATCTCTCTATGAAGCTTGGGAAAGATACAAACAGTTGACCAAAAAGTGTCCTTCTGACATGCTTTCATAATGGACCATCCTGGATATATTCTATGATGGTTTATCTGAGCTATCAAAGATGTCACTGGACACTTCTGTAGGTGGATCCATTCACCTAAAGAAAACGCCTGCAGAAGCTCAAGAACTCATTGACATGGTTGCTAATAACCAGTTCATGTACACTTCTGAAAGGAATCCTGTGAGTAATGGGACGCCTATGAAGAAGGGAGTTCTTGAAGTTGATACTCTGAATGCCATATTGGCTCAGAATAAAATATTGACTCAGCAAGTCAATATGATCTCTCAGAGTCTGCATGGAATGCAAGCTGCATCCAACAGTACTCAAGAGGCATCTTCTGAAGAAGAAGCTTATGATCCTGAGCACCCTGCAATAGCAGAGGTAAATTACTTAGGTGAACCTTATGGAAACACCTATAACTCAACATGGAGAAATCATCCAAATTTCTCATGGAAGGATCAAAAGCCCCAACAAGGCTTTAATAATGGTGGAAGAAACAGGTTTAGCAATAGCAAACCTTTTCCATCATCAACTCAGCAACAGACAGAGAACTCTGAACAAAATGCTTCTAATTTAGCAAATCTAGTCTCTGATCTATCTAAGGCCACTGTAAGTTTCATGAATGAAACAAGGTCTTCCATTAGAAATCTGGAAGCACAAGTGGGCCAGCTGAGTAAAAGGATCACTGAAATCCCTCCTAGTACTCTCCCAAGCAATACAGAAGAGAACCCAAAAGGAGAGTGCAAGGCCATTGACATAAGCGCCATGGCCGAACCTCTGAGGAGAGGAGAGGACGTGAATCCCAAGGAGGAAGACCTCCAGGGACGTCCAGTGATCAATAAGGAGCTTCCCTCTGGGGAATCAAAGGACTCTGAGGCTCATCTAGAGACTATAGAGATCCCATTGAACCTTCTTATGCCCTTCATGAGCTCTGATGAGTATTCCTCTTCTGAAGAGAATGAGGATGTCACTGAAGAGCAAACTGCCAAGTTTCTTGGTGCAATCATGAAGCTGAATGCCAAATTATTTGGCATTGATGCTTGGGAAGTTGAACCTCCCTTGTTCATCAATGAACTAAGTGATCTGGATCAACTGACATTGCCTCAAAAGAGACAGGATCCTGGAAAGTTCATAATACCCTGTACCATAGGCACCATGATCTTTAAGGCTCTGTGTGACCTTAGTTCAGGGATAAACCTCATGCCCCTCTCTGTGATAGAGAAACTGGGAATCTATGGGGTGCAAGCTGCTAAAATCTCACTAGAGATGGCAGACAGCTCAAGAAGACAGGCTTATGGACAAGTAGAAGATGTATTAGTAAAGGTTGAGGGCCTTTACATACCTACTGATTTCATAGTCCTGTATACTGGAAAGGAAGAGGATGAATCCATCATCCTAGGAAGACCTTTCCTGGCCACAGCAAGAGCTGTGATTGATGTTGACAGAGGTGAAATAGTCCTTCAATGGAATGAGAACTCCCTTGTATTCAAAACTCAAGGATCTCCTTCTGCAACCATGGGGAGGAAGCAGGAAAAGCTTCTCTCCAAGCAGAGTCAACCAGAGCCCCCACAGTCAAACTCTAAGTTTGGTGTTGGGAGGCCACAACCAAACTCTAAGTTTGGTGTTGAACTCCCATATCCAAACTCTAAGTTTGGTGTTGGAGAGTTTCAACAAGACTCTACACATCTGTGAGGCTCCATGAGAGCCCACTGTCAAGCTATTGACATTAAAGAAGCGCTTGTTGGGAGGCAACCCAATGTTTATCTAACTCTTATTTTTATTGTTTTTCATGTTTTCTTAGGATAATGATCATGTGGAGTCACAAAATAAATATAAAAATTGGAAACGGAATCAAAAATAGCAGAAGAAAAATCACACCCTGGAGGAGCATCTGTCTGGCGTTCAGCGCCAGAACAGAGCATGGTTCTGGCGCTGAACGCTCAAAATGGGCAGCTTCTGGGCGCTGAACGCCAGAAATGGCACACTGATGAGCGGATAATTTATACGCTTTTTGACATTGTTTTTAGTATGTTTTTAGTAGGATCTAGTTACTTTTAGGGATGTTTTTAATAGATTTTGTGTTAAATTCACATTTCTGGACTTTACTATGAGTTTGTGTGTTTTTCTGTGATTTTAGGTATTTTTTGGCTGAAATTGAGGGACTTGAGCAAAAATCAGATTCAGAGGTTGAAAAAGGACTGCTGATGCTGTTGGATTCTGACCTCCCTGCACTCAAAGTAGATTTTCTGGAGCTACAGAACTCGAAATGGCGCGCTTTCAATTGCGTTGAAAAGTAGACATCCAGGGCTTTCCAGCAATATATAATAGTCCATACTTTGGCCAAGAATTGACGACGTAAACTGGCGTTCAACGCCAACCTTCTGCCCAAATCTGGCGTCCAGCGCCAGAAAAGGATCCAAAACCAGAGTTGAACGCCCAAACTGGCACAGAAACTGGCGTTCAACTCCACAAATGGCCTCTGCACGTGTAACACTCAAGCCCAAGCCCAAGCACACACCAAGTGGGTCCCGGAAGTGGATTTGTACATCAATTACTTACTCATGTAAACCCTAGTAGCTAGTTTATTATAAATAGGACCTTTTACTATTGTATGAGGTATCTTTTGATCATTTTAGGATCTTAGGATCATCTTTGGACGCCTGGTTCTTAGATCAGAGGGGCTGGCCATCTCGGCCATGCCTGGACCTTCACTTATGTATTTTCATACGGTAGAGTTTCTACACTCCATAGATTAAGGTGTGGAGCTCTGCTGTTCCTCAAAGATTAATGCAAAGTACTACTGTTTTCTATTCAATTCTTCTTATTTCGCTTCTAAGATATCCATTCACACCCAAGAACGTAATGAAGGTGATGATTATGTGTGACGCTCATCATCCTTCTCCCTTATGAACGCGTGCCTGACAAACACTTCTGTTCTACATGAATTAAGCTAGAATGAATATCTCTTAGATCTCCTAACCAGAATCTTCGTGGCGTACGCTAGAATGATGGCGGCATTCAAGAGAATCCGGAAGGTCTAAACCTTGTCTGTGGTATTCTGAGTAGGATTCAATGATTGAATGACTGTGACGAGCTTCAAACTCGCAATTGTTGGGCGTTAGTGACAGACGCAAAAGGAGGGTGAATCCTATTCCAGCATGATCGAGAACCGACAGATGAATAGCCGTGCCTTGACAGGGTGCGTGAGCATATGATTCACTGAGAGGAGGGGATGTAGCCACTGACAACGGTGATGCCCTTGCATACAGCCAGCCATGGAAAGGAGTAAGACTGATTGGATGAAGATAGCAGGAAAGCAGAGGTTCAGAGGAACGAAAAGCATCTCCATTCGCTTATCTGAAATCCCTGCCAATGAATCTACATAAGTATCTCTATCCCTTTTATTGTTTATTTGAATCTAATAAAATATCATGTTTAAATCCGCCTGACTGAGATTTGCAAGGTGACCATAGCTTGCTTCATACCAACAATCTCCATGGGATTCGACCCTTACTCACGTAAGGTATTACTTGGACGACCCAGTGCACTTGCTAGTTAGTTGAACGGAGTTGTGTCCACACATAGGTGCCATAATAATGATTCCATACAACAACAAAGAATACTACATTGATGTGAACACAATTTCGTGCACCACACACAGATGGGCGTTGAACGCCCAAAATGGCCACCAACTTGGCGCTGAACGCCCAGAGTTGGGTACAAAGGCATTTTTACATGCCTAATGGGTGCAGGGATGTAAATCCTTGAACACCTCAGGATCTGTGGACCCCACTGGATCCACTCAGGATCTGTGGACCCCACAGGATCCACTCAGGATCTGTGGACCCCACAGGATCCACTTAGGATCTGTGGACCCCACAGGATCCACTCAGGATCTGTGGACCCCACAGGATCCCCACCTACCTCCACTCACTTCTTCTCACCACTCTCTTTCACACAACCACATAAACACTCTTCCCCAAAAACCTTTCACCAATCACCTCAAACTCTCTTCCCCATCACCTCTTCACCACTCACATCCATCCACTCTTCCCCATAAACCTACCTCATAAACTCCACCTACCTTCAAAATTCAAAACCAATTTCCCACCCAAACCCACCCATATGGCCGAACCATTACCCCCCCTCCCTTCCCTATATAAAGACCTCCATTCTTCATCAAATTCACACAACACACCCCTCTACAATCCTCTTGGCCGAAACCTCATATCACTCTCCCTCTCCATATTTCTTCTTCTTCATCTTCTATTCTTTTGTTTATTGCTCGAGGGCGAGCAATATTCTAAGTTTGGTGTGGTAAAAGCATAGCTTTTTTGTTTTTCCATTACCATTGATGGCATCTAAGACCGGAGAATCCTCTAGAAGAGGGAAAGGGAAGACAAAAGCTTCCACATCCGAGTCATGGGAGATGGAAAGGTTCATCTCCAAAGCCCATCAAGACCACTTCTATGATGTTGTGGCCAAGAAAAAGGTGATCCCTGAGGTCCCTTTTAAACTCAAAAGAAATGAGTATCCGAAGATCCGACATGAAATTCAAAGAAGAGGTTGGAAAGTTCTAACAAACCCCATCCAACAAGTCGGCATCCTAATGGTTCAAGAGTTCTATGCCAATGCATGGATCACCAAGAACCATGATCAAAGTAAGAACCCGGATCCAAAGAACTATGTTACAATGGTTCGGGGGAAATACTTGGATTTTAGTCCGAAAAATGTGAGGTTGGCGTTCAACTTGCCATATATGGAAGAGAAAGCACGCCCCTACACAAGGAGAGTCAACTTTGATCAAAAGTTGGACCAAGTCCTTATGGACATATGTGTAGAAGGAGCTCAATGGAAGATTGACTCCAAAGGCAAGCCGGTTCAACTAAGAAGATTGGACCTCAAGCCTATAGCTAGAGGATGGTTGGAGTTTATTCAATGCTCAATCATTCCCACTAGCAACCGGTCTGAAGTTACTATAGACCGAGCCATCATGATCCATAGCATCATGATTGGAGAAGAGGTGGAAGTTCACGAGATTATACCTCAAGAACTCTACAAGGTGGCTGACAAGTCCTCCACTATGGCAAGGTTAGCCTTTCCTCACCTCATTTGCCACCTATGCAATTCAGCTGGGATTGACATAGAGGGAGATATCCTCATTAAAGAGGAAAAGCCCATCACTAAGAAAAAGATGGAGCAAGCAAGAGAGCCCAGTCATGGAGCTCAAGAGGCGCAAGAAGCTCATCACCATGGGATTTCGGAAATGCCTCAAATGCACTTTCCTCCACAAAACTATTGGGAGCAAATCAACACCTCCCTAGAAGAATTGAGTTCCAATATGGGACAACTAAGGGTGGAACATCAAGAGCACTCCATCATGCTCCATGAAATAAGAGAAGATCAGAAAGCAATGAGAGATGAGCAACAAAGACAAGGAAGAGACATAGAAGAGCTCAAGGACATCATTGGTTCCTCAAGAAGGAAACGCCACCATCACTAAGGTGTATTCATTCCTTGTTCTTGCTTTCTCTGTTTTTCCTTTTCTATATTATGTGCTTATCTATGTTTGTGCCTTCATTACATGATCATTAGTAGTTAGTAACTTTGTCTTAAAGATATGAATGTTCTATGAATCCATCACCCCTCTTAAATGAAAAAATGTTTTAATTCAAAAGAACAAGAAGTACATGAGTTTCGAATTTATCCTTGAACTTAGCTTAATTATATTGATGTGGTGACAATGCTTCTTGTTTTCTGAATGTATGCTTGAACAGTGCATATGTCTTTTGAAGTTGTTGTTTAAGAATGTTAAATATGTTGGCTCTTGAAAGAATCTTGAAAGAATGATGACTAGGAGACATGTTATTCGATAAACTGAAAAATCATAAAAATGATTCTTGAAGCAAGAAAAAGCAGCAAAGAACAAAGCTTGCAGAAAAAAAAAGAAAAAAAAAGAAAAGAAAAAAAATGGGCGAAAAAAAAGAATAGAAAAAAAAATAGAAAGAAAAAGAAAAAGCAAGCAGAAAAAGCCAATAACCCTTAAAACCAAAAGGCAAGGGCAAATAAAAAGGATCCCAAGGCTTTGAGCATAAGTGGATAGGAGGGCCTAAAGGAATAAAATCCTGGTCTAAGCGGCTAAACCAAGCTGTCCCTAACCATGTGCTTGTGGCGTGTAGGTGTCAAGTGAAAACTTGAGACTGAGCGGTTAAAGTCAAGGT
Source organism: Arachis hypogaea (assembly GCF_003086295.3). NCBI lineage: Eukaryota > Viridiplantae > Streptophyta > Magnoliopsida > Fabales > Fabaceae > Arachis > Arachis hypogaea. The sequence goes on from NC_092048.1 coordinate 106,158,595, forward strand.
CCAAAGCAAAAGAAGAGTGTGCTTAAGAACCCTGGACACCTCTAATTAGGGACTTTAGCAAAGCTGAGTCACAATCTGAAAAGGTTCACCCAATTATGTGTCTGTGGCATTTATGTATCCGGTGGTAATACTGGAAAACAAAGTGCTTAGGGCCACGGCCAAGACTCATAAAGAAGCTGTGTTCAAGAATCATCATACTGAACTAAGAGAATCAATAACACTATCTGAACTCTGAGTTCCTATAGATGCCAATCATTCTGAACCTCAATGGATAAAGTGAGATGCCAAAACTATTCAAGAGGCAAAAAGCTATAAGTCCCGCTCATTTGATTGAAACTATGTTTCATTGATAGTTTGGAATTTATAGTATATTCTCTTCTTTTTATCCTATTTGATTTTTAGTTGCTTGGGGACAAGCAACAATTTAAGTTTGGTGTTGTGATGAGCGGATAATTTATACGCTTTTTGGCATTATTTTTAGTATGTTTTTAGTTGGATCTAGTTACTTTTAGGGATGTTTTCATTAGTTTTTATGTTAAATTCACATTTCTGGACTTTACTATGAGTTTGTGTGTTTTTCTGTGATTTCAGGAATTTTCTGGCTGAAATTGAGGGACTTGAGCAAAAATCAGATTCAGAGGTTGAAAAAGGACTGCTGATGCTGTTGGATTCTGACCTCCCTGCACTCAAAGTGGATTATCTGGAGCTACAGAACTCGAAATAGTGCGCTTCCAATTGCGTTGGAAAGTAGACATCCAGGGCTTTCCAGAAATATATAATAGTTCATACTTTGGCCAAGATTTGACGATGTAAACTGGCGTTCAACGCCAGCCTTCTGCCCAAATCTGGCGTCCAACGCCAGAAAAGGATCCAAAACCAGAGTTGAACGCCCAAACTGGCATAGAACTTGGCGTTCAACTCCACAAATGGCCTCTGCACGTGCTACACTCAGGCTCAGCCCAAACACACACCAAGTGGGCCCCGGAAGTGGATTTATACATCAAATACTTACTCATGTAAACCCTAGTGACTAGTTTATTATAAATAGGACCTCTTACTATTGTATTAAGAATCTTTGGATTATCTTTGGATTACCTTATGATCCTTTGATCACGTTTAGGGGGCTGGCCATCTCGGCCATGCCTGGACCTTCACTTATGTATTTTCAACGGTAGAGTTTCTACACTCCATAGATTAAGGTATGGAGCTCTGCTGTTCCTCAAAGATTAATGCAAAGTACTACTGTTTTCTATTCAATTCTTCTTATTTCTCTTCTAAGATATCCATTCGCACCCAAGAACGTGATGAAGGTGATGATTATGTGTGACGCTCATCACCATCTCCCCTATGAACACGTGCCTGACAAACACTTCTGTTCTACATGAAATAAGCTAGAATGAGTATCTCTTAGATCTCCTAACCAGAATCTTCGTGGCGTAAGATAGAATGATGGCGGCATTCAAGAGAATCCGGAAGGTCTAAACCTTGTCTGTGGTATTCTGAGTAGGATTCAATGATTGAATGACTGTGACGAGCTTCAAACTCGCGAGTGCTGGGCGTTAGTGACAGACGCAAAAGGAGGGTGAATCCTATTCCAGCATGATCGAGAACCAACAGATGAATAGCCGTGCCGTGACAGGGTGCGTGAGCATATTATTCACTGAGAGGAGGGGATGTAGCCACTGACAACGGTGATGCCCTTGCATAAAGCCAGCCATGGAAAGGAGTAAGACTGATTGGATGAAGATAGCAGGAAAGCAGAGGTTCAGAGGAACGAAAGCATCTCCATTCGCTTATCTGAAATTCCTACCAATGAATTACATAAGTATTTCTATCCCTATTCTATTTTATTATTCGAAAACACCATTATCAATTTATATCTGCCTGACTGAGATTTACAAGGTGACCATAGCTTGCTTCATACCAACAATCTCCGTGGGATTCGACCCTTACTCACGTAAGGTATTACTTGGACGACCCAGTGCACTTGCTGGTTAGTTGTATCGAAGTTGTGACAATCATGAATTAAGATCAGAGCACCAAGCTTTGGAGCCATTACCAGGATTTGTTCGAGCCTGGAGATCACAATTTCGTGCACCAGTTAGGAAACTGCAGGTTAAGGTAAGTGGCATAGAAAAATTCCATATAACACGGATTCACAGGTAAGAATAGAAGTACTCATAATCGAACAAGGAAAACAGGGTGATGCTGATTCAAATAGAAATAAAGAAAGCAAAAATTGGAATCAGTGAATCACAAATGCAGTTTATGAGCCGGGAAATCAAAGAGGATAAGAGTGTCTGCCATAGCATTCATGAAATGGTTTGGGTAAAGCAGAGTAAAACAGAGTTCAGAAATACCAAACCAAAACATGAATGAAAACAATTTACAAAAAATTTGGGCAGCATTCCGGCTAAAATTGGATTATCCCGGAAAATAAACAGCAATCATAGCAGTTCATATGAATTAAAAACTTACTGCAGGTACCAGGAATGAATAGAAACAGGAAATTTAGAGTAACAAGCAGCAATTGCAAGAAATCATAGCATATGAATGAGGTCACAGGAACAGCAGAATTGCAGTTATGATAAAACATAAACAGGAACAGTGCAAGTAAACAGACCTAGATCCACTAATCAGAGCCTAAGCTACCTAACAACCTAAAAATCCACTACAGCATGCATATCTATCTATCCTAATGATGAACAGAAACGGAAAAAATTACAGAAAAATGACGAACGGAAAAAAAAGGGGGTTGCATTTTGCGGAACCTGGTAGGCGGGAGGGGTGGAACGAGGAAGAAGGTGGCTGCAGCGGCGTCCGGCGCGGTGGCGGGGCACGGTGTCGCGGTGGCGGCTGAGGGGGAAAGGGGATAGGGTCTTAGGGTTAGGGATAGAGGAAGGGGGGGTTGTGGGTGGGTGGCGGAGGAGGGGGGCGCGGCTGGGTGGCCGGCGATGGTGGGCGGTGGTCGCGGAGGGCAGAGAGGAGAGGAGGGAGGAAGAAGAAGGGAGGGGAGCGGGTTGCGGCGGCGGCATCTGGCGTGGCGGTTGCGTCTGGGTGGTGGCGGCTGGGTGGTGCTGGGTGGTGGTTGGAGGGAGAGGGAGCAGAGAGGGAGAAGAGGGTTGGGGGTGGGGGGCTGCGCGACTGATAGGGTTCGCGTGGCTGGGGGGGTTATACTTTCGAATCCACGCGGCCACGTGGGGCACGCGGTCGCATGGTTGAGATGAAAATGGGAGTGACGCGATCGCGTGGGGCGCGCGATCGCATGAGAGGGGGGAAAGATGGGTGACGCGATCGTGTGGGTCGCGCGATCGCGTCGCCGAAATTTATGCTAAACGCACGACTCCAGTGCCGTTTTAGCGCAACTCTCTGTCTCCTTTTGGGGTGATGTGCAATCCATGCGACGCGATCGCGTCGCTCACGAGGTCGCGTGGGATTGGTATTGTGCAAGTGACGCGATCGCATGGGGCATGCGATCGCGTGGGCCAATTTGTGCGAAACGCACAAGGCCTGCACGATTCCAGCCCAACTTTCTGTTCGTTGGATCCTTACGCTGATATATATATCACGCGGCCGCGTGGGTCACGCGGTCGCACGGGTGGTGTTTTCCGCGATATGACGCGATCGCATGGGGCATGCGATCGCGTGGTGCACCCCTTTTTTTTCTATTTATGCATGGAAAATGCAGAATGCAATGATTAACATGAATGTTATGCATGATTCCAGGTTTACTAAATTAAAATGAAAAAGGAAAAATGAAAGCAATTAACAAGAAATAAATTGAAAAAGAAGCGACCATACCATGGTGGGTTGTCTCCCACCTAGCACTTTTAGTTAAAGTCCTTAAGTTGGACATTGGAGGGGTATCCTGTTATGGTGGTTTATGTTTAAATTCTTCCAAAAATTTCCACCAGTGCTTGGAATGCCAATAGCCTCCGGGGTCCCAAACTAAGCATGCAAAGCTTCTGAGCAGCTCCAAACAGATTTTCAGGCTCCCGGGACTACTGATGTCAGGATAGAGTCCATGATTCCAAGCCTTGCTTTTAAATCCGCCTCCGTCTTGATCTGCATGTTTCCATTCGGGCGGGTTAAAAAGTAGAATCTCACCTTGGTGACCAAACGTTTTCCGTAATCCATGTAATTGAGCATGATACCAATCCGTGTACTTCGAAGTGAAGCGTGGAACCTTATTGAGCCTTGTGCACCAGCTCTGAGTACGAGCCATTTCCCTCTTACTCTTAAAGCCGCAGAAAGCTCTAAGCTGGCCATCTGTTTCAAGCAAACCATATTCAAGTGAATAAGTAAAGTTATAAGTTAAGGATTGTACCCACTTGAAGCTTGTATTAGGTGGTAATGGCCTTGAGATAGGTGTTTTTGGTGGTTCTACAAGTTCCGTTTCCTTGTGCTCTTCTGTGAATTCCTCCACTTCTTTGCAAAGATCTTCAATTGTATCTGTGTCCTGGTCAAAGTCTTCTGTGTCTTCCTCATCACTTGAGTCATAGATTGGAGGTTGAGAGAAATCTACCTTTGCATCATCTTCATATTCACTTGGGGAAGATTCTTCGATCTCAGAGAATTCACTTGCGGATGCAAGTTCATCACTAAGAGAGTTAGACTTGTGACTATCATCATCAAGGGAATTTGCTTCTTGGATTATTCCATCTGATTCCTCATAAACGACTTGCCTTGGAGAAATATCCTCCTTAGTATCAACTGTAGTCTCCTTGACAGCGTTTTCCTCAATTTTGGATTCCCATGGAGGTTCAGCATCTCCTAGATCTTCAACCAACTCTTCTTCTTGAACAAAGACAGCTTCTTCTAATTGCTCTAGTACAAATTCATGCTCTGTCTTGTCCACTGGAGTTTCTGGCATTTCCTTCATGCTCTGCTCTTTATTGGGCTGTCCACATGGAGCTGTGGCTGATCCTTGCGTATTTGAGCGCCTAGAAGCCCATTGAATTAGCGCTTGCTCCAGTTGTTGAATGGTTGTTTGAAATTTAATTACTGTTTCCCTTAGGCGATCCTCTGCTTCTTGGGTTGCTGGACTTGGACATGATACAAAGGAAAGTGGTTGTGATTGGGAACGATTGGATTGGTATGGGGTAAAGAAGGATCATATGGTGGCGAATGGTGAAGAGAAGCTTGTGAGTGTGGTGGTTCGAGGTTATGTTGAAAGGATGGTTTATATGCACGGGGCAGGGCTTGTTGGTAGTTACAAGGTTGTCCACCATGTCTTTCAGCTGGGTATGCACTGTAGAATGGTCTTTGTCCAGGATATCTCGGAGGGTGTTGCTGCCAAAAGGGTTGATTAGATCCTCTTGGTCCCAACCATCCTTGATTGGTCTGACCTTGATGCACATTCCTACTGTAACTTCTATTTCCTTTAACAACATTAGAACCATACTCAAAGTGAGAGGGGTGAGAGTTCATAGTAGTAATTAAAGATAAAAAGGAAAAACAAAAATAAATAAACAAGCAAATGAAAAATATTTACAATAACCAATAATAAGGCACACGTTAGCAGCTCCCCGGCAACGGCGCCATTTTGACGAGAGAGACTTTTGCGTGGTCTAGAAATTTGCAGATAAATCCTCGTTGCAAGTATAGTTTCTAAACCTTCAAAAGTCCTTTCATACAAACGTTTTAGGTGTCACAAGTAACAAGCCCCTTTAGAAATTGTTAACCGAGTATTCAAACCTCGGGTCGTCTTCTCAAGGAACTGCGAGGAAGTATGTTCTTATTATTGGCTATAAAGGTTGTAATCGGGGTTTAGAAGATGAGAGGTAAGTAATTTAAATGACAGGTAAAGTAAATGGCAATTAAAATAAATAAATACTGTAAAGCAGACTTTTGGCAAGGTAAGAGAAATTAGAGGTCCAACGTAGTTATTTCTCTCAACTATAATGAAAGTTGAATCTAAACTCCACTTGATCAACCTGTACTAGGGCAACGGAAAGTCAAGGGACTAATTAAATTGACCTTTGAATCCTATTTATTTCTTAAGAAAAGGTTGGGATTACTTAAGTTCAGCTCAATTAGCAAGATAACGATTATCAATTATGTTGAGTTTAATAATTGTTGAGTTACTGAATTCTTAACCGGAACCAAAAGGGGAAAAAGTAAAATTGATAGAATAATAAAAATATCCTTAGATGGGAAGCAATGGTAACTTGAATCAAAGAGAACAATCATAAACTGAAAATACCTCAATTATTATTAATTCAAATAACAGTTTGCAACATGGAAGAAATTCATAAATTCAATGATTAATTCAAGTGCTGGAATAAATAAAAGTAAAAGGAAGCTAACATAAAGAAACGTAAAATCTGGATTGAGAGTCACTCTTAAAACAAGAAGAAATCCTAAATCCTAAAAGGGAGAGAGAGAGAAGATCTCCCTCTCAACTAAATCTAAATCATTGAAAATTAAAATATGCAAGCTCTCTTTGAATGGGTGCATTCCCACACTTTATAACCTCTGGTCTATGCTGTCTGTACTTGGATCTGGGCCAAAAAGGGCTTCAGAAATCGCTGAGGGCGCATTCTGTAAATTCTGATACGTGGCCTCTGTCACGCGTCCGCGTGGGTCACGTGGTCGCGTCATTTGGAGCTTTTCCTTGCCACGCGGTCGTGTCAGTCATGCGGCCGCGTCGCTGCTGATTCGTGCTTGGCACGCGATCGCGTCTTCCATGCGATAGCGTGGACACCAGTTTCCTTAAAGCTCCGTTTTGCTTTCTCCTTCCATTTTAGTATGTTTCCTTTTCCATCCTTTAAGTCATTCTGCCTTAGAAAATCTGAAACTACTCAACACACTGATCATGGCATCGAATGGAAATAAAGGTAATTAAAATAATTAATTTTTAAAGCTTAGGAAATATGTTTTTCACAATATGACATAATAAGGAAGGGAAACTAAAACCATGCAATTAATGTGAATAAGTAGGTGAAGGATTGTATAAATCACTCAAATTAAGCACAAAAGAACTCATGAAATATGGGTTTATCAAAGTCGGTGGCGAAGTTTGCCTTAGCCGGTAAGAGTGTGATCACTGTGATGGGAATAGCAGAAGATGTACTTGTGGCAATCAAGGACTTGGTCTTTTCGATTGACTTTTACATCCTTGAAATGCCTCCAACAGAAAATAGAAGCTCATCCTCTGTTATACTTGGTAGACCCTTCCTTAAGACCTCTAAATTCAAGTTAGATGCCTTCACCGGCACATATTCCTTTGAGATTGGAGACAAGACTATCAAGTTCAATTTGGAAGAAGCCATGAAGCATCCTCCCGAAGAGCATTCCGTTCTCTGATGTGATGTAATCGATGAAGTGGTAGCGGAAGTACGGGAAGAAGACCACAACAAGTTATGCTACCTATTGTTGAAGAGACGAATGACCAAGAGGATGAACAAGAGAAAGTTGTTGAAAGTGAACTCCGTGAGCTGGATGAAAGGAACCTCAGCTTGAGGCAAAGATTGAATTGAAGCCTCTTCCATCTCATTTGAAGTATGCTTTCTTAGAGGACAACCAAAAGTTTCTGATCATTATTGCTAGTGAGCTTTCTAGTGAAGAAGAAGAGAAGCTCCTAGATGTTCTCAAAAAGTAGAAGAAGGCAATTGGTTGGAGCCTAGCCGATATTGTGGGGATTGACCCTCGCAAGTGTATGCATCGTATATTTCTCCAAGAGGGAGCTAGGCCGGTTAGGCAAACCGCAAAGGAGGCTCAACCCGACCATCCTTGATGTGGTAAAGAAGGAGGTCACTAGGCTACTGGATGCGGGTATCATATACCCAATTTCTGACTGTGAGTGGGTGAGCCCGGTCCAGGTTGTTCCCAAGAAATCGGGCATCATTGTGGTTAAAAAGGATGATGGTGAAGTGGTCACCAAGAGAGTACAAAATGCATGGCAAGTGTGCATCGATTATAGAAGATTGAATGCCGCCACAAGGAAGGACCACTACCCTTTGCCCTTTATCAATCAGATGTTGGACCGTTTGGCGGGTAAATCCCATTATTGCTTTCTTGATGGATTCACTGGTTACTTCTAGATTCACATTGCTCCTGAAGATTAGGAAAAGACCACATTCACTTGCCCTTTTGGCACCTTTGCCTACAAAAGGATGCCATTTGGACTATGTAATGCACCTGCTACTTTTCAACGGTGTATGACCAGTGTCTTTTCTGATCTAATAGAGAATTGTTTGGAAGTCTTTATGGATGACTTCAGTGTTTATAGAACTTCATTTGATTGTTGCTTAGAGAACTTGGCCAAGGTCTTAGCTAGATGTGTTGACACTAACCTTGTCTTGAATTTTGAAAAAAGTCACTTTATGGTAAGACAAGCTATAGTGTTAGGACATGTGGTATCTAGTGAAGGCATTTCTGTAGACCCGGCCAAGGTCGATGTTATCACCACTTTACCTCACCCCTCATCTGTGAGGGAGGTCCGCTCATTTTTAGGACATGCAGGATTCTACAGGCGCTTTATTAAAGATTTCAGCAAAATTGCTTTGCCATTGTCGCACCTACTCCAAAAGGATGTGGACTTTAAATTTGACAGTGCATGTATGAAAGCGTTTGAAGAGTTAAGGAGAGTTCTTACCATATCACCGATTGTGCGAGGCCCCAACTGGATGCTACCATTTGAGATAATATGTGATGCGTCAAACCATGCTATAGGTGCCGTGCTTGCACAGCGCGATGGTAAACTCCCTTATGTCATTGCTTACTCTTCTAAAACATTGGATGCAGCACAATCCAACTATACCACTATAGAAAAGGAACTCCTAGCTATTGTTCATGCTTTAGATAAATTCAGATCTTATTTGCTAAGGTCCAAGATAGTGGTATACATGGATCATGCAGCTTTAAAGTACTTATTGACAAAGAATGAGTCAAAACCTAGACTCATACGTTAGATCTTGCTTTTGCAAGAATTTGACATTGAGATTAGGGATCGGAGTGGATCTCAAAACTTGGTTGTGGATCATTTAAGCCGCCTTGAGAATTTAAAATTTGACCCATTTCCGATCAATGACTCATTCCCATTGGATAGTTTGCATGCTGTGTCGGATAGCTTTCCTTGGTTTGCACCAATGGCGAACTACTTGGTTGCAAAAATCTTCCCTCCCAACTTTTCTAAAAACCAAAGGGACAAGTTGAGGAGTGACTCCAAATACTACATTTGGGATGACCCTCACTTGTGGAAGAGGGGAGTAGACCAAGTAATTCGAAGATGTGTGCCGGAATCTGAAATCCAACCTATTCTTGAAGCTTGCCATTCGTCCGAATGTGGTGGCCACTTTGGCCCACAAAGGACAGCTAAAAAGGTGTTGGATTGTGGATTCTGGTGCCAACCTTATTCAAGGATGCTAATCGGTTCTATGTGTCTTGCCATCAGTGTCAGAAGTCGGGAAACACGTCCCAAAGGGATGAGATGCCTCAGCAACCTATGTTGTTCTGTGAGATATTTGATGTATGGGGCATTGACTTTATGGGACCGTTTCCCAACTCAAATGGGTATCTATATATTCTGTTAGCGGTTGACTACGTGTCAAAGTGGGTAGAAGCAATACCTACCCGCCTTGACGATGCCAATACCGTCATTTCTTTTATTAGAAATCACATTGTATGCCGTTACGGGTCGCCACGAGCAATCGTGAGCGACCAAGGATCCCACTTTTGTAACAGGAAAGTAGAGGTACTGCTCAAGCACTATGGGGTATTGCATAAGGTTGCCACTTCTTATCACCCACAGACCAATAGATAAGCAGAAGTGTCCAACCAGAAGATTAAGAGAATCTTGGAGAAAGTGGTAAATCCACAAAGGAAGGACTGGAGCTTCCGGTTAGGAGATGCACTATGGGCGTATAGGACGGCCTACAAGACTCCGTTAGGGATGAGCCCCTTCCGGATCGTCTATGGTAAGGCATGCCGCCTTTCGGTGGAAATTGAGCACAGAGCCTATTGGGCGGTAAAGCAGTGTAACATGGACTTCACCAAGGCGGGTGTGGCCAGGAAATTAAAATTAGAGGAGCTCGAGTGCTTGAGGATGGAGGCATATGAGAATGCCCGGATATACAAGGAGAAGACTAAAGCCTTTCATGATCACTACATCCGAAGAAAGGATTTTCAAGAAGGTGATGAGGTTCTCCTCTACAACTCGAGGCTGCGATTTATGCCTGGCAAGCTCCGTTCTAGATGGGAAGGACCCTTCAAGGTTAAAGAGATAAAGCCCTATGGAGTGGTAGAATTGTTTGACCCTCAAAGTGACACAACTTTCAAAGTGAATGGACATAGAGTGAAGAAGTACCATGGCTACAAGTCACCAAGAGAAGTGGAAGTGCTCCTACTTGAGGATGCACCAAAAGGAAAGGAAGCTTAAGCGAAGGACTGTCCAACTTAAGGACGTTAAAGAAAAGTGCTTGTTGGGAGGCACCCCACCGTGGTAAGATCTTCCATGTGTATACCTTCTTGCTTTTAGCTTTAGATTCTTGTGAACTTTGTGACTTCTTGATGTTGTTGATTGCTTAGGAATGCTAGTTTTATTGTCCTTGTTGGATAACTAGGATGTTTAGATAGATTTCATCATTTTGGTATGGATGAATTGTTGAAGTAGAGAGAATTCTATGTTTTGAATAGTGCATAAATTTGTGAGTGCTTCTTTGACTACTAGCTTAAACACCTGCCAAGAATATGTTAGGATAACCCTTTCTATGCTGTTTAAAAAAAAGAGAAAAAAGGGGAAAGGGGTATCTGCGCGCGAGCGTGCTGTGCGCGCGCGCGTGCTGTGCGCGCGCGCGCCGGTGGTACATTTTACACTCCTGGTACAAAAACCAGAGAGTTCTGCCCACCTTATGCGCACTTCATGTCAGACCCCCACGCGCCAGCGTGCGTGACGCCTGCGCGACCCTCCATACTTAGACATCGACGCGCAAGCGCACTGTGCGCGCATGCGTCGGTTGTGGCATTTGAACTCCCTGGTACAAAAACCAGAGTGTTGTGCCATATTTGTGCCTATTCTGTGCCCGCACTGACGCGTAAGCGTACTTGGCGCATCCGCGCCGGTCACCAATTCGACCGGGCACGCGTCTGCGCACTGTGTGCGTCCGTGCCGCCTGTGCTGCATGCCACTCTGGTACAAGGAAACCGAGAGTTAGGCTTACTTTGTGCCAACCCTATGCTAGGAGGCCAACCGTCTTCACGCGTACGTGCCCTTGACGCATACGCGTCCCTCGCTCAACCCCCACCGACGCGCCAGCGCACCGTGCACGCGCGCGTCGGTCGCGCGAACTAGTTTTAAAGCTTGCGTGCCCTGTTTCTTCCTTCTCTCACCCTCTTTCTTGTTTCTTTCTTCTTCTTTCTCCATCACTTCTCTTCTCTTCTTCTTCTTCCTCCATACTTCACCACCGTCTCCGGCCACTCACCGGTGACCACCACCACCTCCGGTGGCACTACATCTCTTTTATCTCTCTCTCATTTTCACAACAAGAAAATTCTACCTTGATTCTTTTACACTTCTCAAGGTTTTACTTCTTCTATATCTATTCTCTTACTTTCTTTGCACATCCTCCTTTTCTAGTTAGATGTTTCTTGTTGATTCACTTATTTTCTCTTTAGTTGCATGCTTATACTACTTACTTTTTGTTTGTTTACTTTTTCCTTCTTCTTGCTTTTCCATGGATGTTGAATTTGAGTTTTCATTTGCTTTAATAGATGTTCTTGATTGTTTTTCATTATCTTTGTCAGTGGATGATGTTGTGTCATGATTGTTATTTTATTTTGGGCTTCTAATTGATTGAGTTTTTCATAATTGCTCATTGCTTGTTAACTGCACGCCAAATGTTCAAGAAAATGCACATATGCCATATTGGTTTATTCTAGTCATATATCTTCAATTTGGTGCTTCCTCCTCATTCACTTGCTCTCTTCTAAGTGCATTGAATCCACTTTGCTTCTTACTTGCTAATTAGATACTCATTGAACATGACTTGCTCTTTGTTATGGATGCTTGAGATTATTCTTCTCATGCCATATTGCATGCTTTACTCCCTCTTGCATTCCATATCAAGTGTTGTGACCCATGTCTCTATGATTACTTTGTTGTAATATTTCTTTTGGGCACTATCTTTCACTTGCATGTTTTGTTGAGATGATCCTTTGGGTTTAATGCTTTCCTTCTTTCCCTTCCTTTTTCAGGATGGCCACCAAGAAAGGCAATAAGAAAGCTTCAAGGAAACCAGCCACAAAGAAGGCACCCCAAAAGTCAAACTCTAAGGCGTACTCTTCATTAGGAGCCAAACCCCTATCTAAGAAGGCGAAGGCACCCACTCCTATTGATGAAATAGAGAAGAGAAAATCGGCAAAGGATTCTTCAAGGTTCCCCAACCGCTTCTGTGAACTTGTGTTCCCCGGCATGGTTGAAAGGAAATATCATGCCGAGAATCTACTCGCCCCGCCAGACAAGGTGGCTCCTTGTATTCTACCCCACATTGAACGGCGAGGATGGAAATTTCTTCTGAGAAAACCACAGGAGGTCAACCTCTCATGGGTGGTAGAATTCTACACTAACTACCATCTTTCCTCTCTTCAATCGATATACGTGCGCCAGAAGCAAGTCTCAGTTTCAGAAGAGGCTATTAAGCAAGTGCTTAATGTCTTACCAGTACCAACTGACATGGATGGCTACCAAGAAGTCTTACATCAGCGAGAAAAGTTTGGGTTTGATTGGGACTCGATCCTCTGAGTTATTGCTGAACCAGAGACATTTTGGACCCATGGTCGACTCCGGATGAGGCCCAAGTACATTGACGCACGTTTCCTCACTGTAAAAGCTAGAGCTTGGGCCCAGATCCTATCCCACTATGTGCTACCTAGCACCCACAAATCGTCCTTCATGGCGGATCTCGCTTTGCTTGTTTGGTGTGTTCTCACGGAATGACCGGTGAACATTCTGCTTCTTGTTAAGCAAGCGATGGGTCAAGTCCACGCCCGTGGTAATTTGCCATTTCCAGCATTGGTATCTGATTTAGTTGCCGCTGTGGGTGTTCCTTGGGAAGACATGTTCACGAAGGCTATAATTCTGGCTAAGGGCGATGTGGTCCCAAGCGGAAAATACTTATATCTTCCCGTGAACAACCCAAGCCTTGACATAGCCCTTTCATCTACTATTCCTTCCACCTCATCGTCACAACCACGTCAAAGATCCACCCATCAAAGGATAGAAGATCTACACCAAAAGATTGATAGATATGAGCGGCGCAACTAACGCCGATACACTTACATCAAGAAGCTTCTGCGTTGTGTTACCCCTAGCATGGAGGAACCCAAAATATTCATATCCACCTCAAACCCAAGTGATGGGAGCTCTGATGAAGGGGATAGTGAAGGTTCCGGTCCCGACCGTCTCCGCGCATTATTGGTGGCACAGAGGACCGTGCTAAATTCTAAGTGTGGGGAGGTCGTTCGACCGATCTCCATGGGTAACAATCTCTTCCTTTCAACACCCATAGATTTATCTTTTGCTTAGTAGTTAGTACATTGCATGTGTAGTTAGTCTTGCTTGTAAATACTCCTTGCATGATAGTTAGTTCCTATAGAGTTACTTGGTCAAAATAATGACTTCTTCCTCAAGAAACTGTAATTTCGGGGTACCCTACCAATTTTGAAAAATTTTTGCGGAAAACTTGCTTCAAGAATGTACTTTGGAACATAGTGATTGAGCTAAGAACACAAGCATGTGAGTTTTGAGCCTATTGTGTGGTTACATCTTCTAACCACTATTTCCCATTCTTTTGTGTATTATTTTCTCTCTATGACTGTAATCCTTGCTTTGTCTGATTCTATATGTCCATTACTTTATGTATGAATGCATTTACATGATTGAGGCCATCATTTCAATAGTCACTTTCCCCAAATGGCCTCAACCATTTTATCTACCATTGCTAACCAATTTTGAGCCCATGATAAACCCTCTTTATTCTTAAATGGAGCACATCAACAACCCTAAGAGAAAAACAATGAATGTCCCTGGATTTGGATCCTTGATTAGCTTAGGTAAGTGGAGGTGTGTATCATTCAAATGGGAAGGTGTACTTGGGAACTTGAGTAGATGTAAAGGTGTGTATCCGTAGTTGTAATTGAAAATTCAGGGATTTGAAAACATACTCATGTATTGAATGATTGAACCATATGCATTGAAACTTTTGTACATGAAACCCCAAGAAAAAGGGGACCAAAAAAAGAAAAAAAATGTTTATGTGTATATATGAGTATGTAAGAAAAAGAAATAGAAAAAAATATATATAGAAGAAACAAAAATAGAAAAAGAGAAAACAATGAGAGGGAACAAAAATGCCCCAAGGCAAAGTAATAATAACAATGCATATGGGATGTGAATTGAAAAGAATGCGTGAGTATGCAAAAAAAAAAAAAGTGAAACCCATGGGTAGCTAGGCATCATATTATAGTTGTATAGGTTGTTCTATGTGTCTAGTGGGATCTTAGGTTAATCAAGGATTCAAATTTTAAGCTCACTTGACCATATACATCCTTATCTTCACCTTAGCCCCGTTACAACCCAGGAATAAGACCTCATGATACTTGTAAGCATGCATTAAGTAATTGTTGATTGTTTGAAAGACACATCTTGGAAAGCATGATTAGGAGAGGATTGAGTGACGAACCCTATACACTCGAGCGAATAGAGCGGATACACTTCCGGTGAGGGTTCGATGCTCAACTCATTGTTCCCGGCTTTCACAAGCGTTCATCTAGCAAGTTATATGCACTTCATAGTGATGTTCGAATTAGTAGGATTTATGAACTACATATCACTTTCACCCCGTATGCTCATATGTGTTCTTGGAGGATAGATTTACCCTTGACCAAGTAGATAGATGATTTTACATTAGTTGCATGCATTCATTTAGGAAATTTGCACTTCATAAACCCTTACTTATCATGATCTTTGGTCCTTTTATTCTTAAGCATGAGGACATGCTTGGTTTAAGTGTGGGGAGATTTGATAAACCCCAATTTTGTGGTTTATATTGTGTATAATTTGGGGGGTTTTGTCAATATTTTTCACACTTATTCACAAGAATTGCATGGTTTTGTGTTCTCTTCCTAATATTGCTTCATGATGAAAAACATGCTTCTTTTGCCTTAAAATCGCTATATTTTGATCCTCTTTTATTACCATTCGATGCCATGATGTGTTTGTTGAGTGACTTCAGAATTTATAGGGCAAGAATGGCCTAGAAGAGAGAAAAAAAGCATGCACAAGAGGAAGGAACATGAAGATTTGGATTTTGGGAACATCAGCATGGGCGCGCACGTGCACCTCGTGCGAACGCGTGGATGAGGACAGCTGGAAGCGGCACGCAAAGATGGATGCATCCACGCAGATTAGGGAAATCCACAACGGCGCGCACGCGTACATGGCTCGCGCACGTGGATCACAAAATCAATCGGCGTGCACGAACGCATGGCGCGCACGTGCGACAAGCTGCACATGACCTCATTAAAGGAAATCATGCCTGGCGATTTATGGGGCTCAAGAGGCCTAAATTCAAGCTGGTTCTGCATGGAAAAGACCCAAGGATGCTAGGGGAAAGGGGGGATCATTCATTTTTACACTAAGACACAATTTTTAGCTAGTTTTTTTTTTTGTTTTTGTTCTTCTAGGGAGAGAAACCCTTGTTCCTATCTAGATCTAGTTTGAATTGATCTTCCCTTGTTGAATTCTGAATTGAATCTTGTTAATTACTAGTTTTGATTGCTTAATTTGAATTCCTTAGCATAATTTTGTTTAGATCTTGTGTTAGATTTATGTTTTCTTGTCAATTGTCATTTTATACCCATTTCATGAATCTTGTGAATCTTGAATTGCTAATGTTACATTGATGATTTTCATGGTTAATTGTGTTGTTTGAGTGATTGTATGTTGATAATTGTTAGTGGGTACTTGCTAATTTCAATTTAATTGCACTTTGAATATGTCTTTTAGTAATGCTTACCATGTGTTTGATGAAATGTTTCCCTTGATTATGGAGTAGTTTTCTCTACTCTTGGCATAAGCTAGGGGAGTTGAGTTACCTTGAGTCATTGGGTCTCATTAAATTGGTGATTTGAGAACCCTTAGTGATCAACTTGATACCCATTGACACTAACCCAGAGGTCTTTGTGCAAAAGATAGAAGATTGCTCACCGATTCTAGTGGCGGTTCCCTTTCAAAAAACAAGATGGAAGGGGAAGCTTGGAGCTTGATAAATGATGTTGCCGAGGCTACACAATACGTAAGGGTGAGAAGTAACCCTCTCAAGGGCGTGGTAAAACTGTCACCATCCGAAGCAAGCTTGACCAAAGCGCTTGGGGATATGACTACTATCCTCATGCAAATACAAAAAGATCAAAAGGAGTACTATTCCATCCAAGCCATCCAAGCCCCAACCCAAGTTGCTCAACTTGAAGGCCCTCCTAGAATTTGTGGTTTGTACTCTAGCACCACACATTACACCCCAATGTGAATTATAACAACCGTCCACCCTATCCTTCTCAAGGCCAAAATAACTACTCTCATGGTAGTAATCAAAATAAAGGGTGGAGGGATAATGCGCAAGGGAGCAATCAAAACCAAAGATGGAACAACTCTTCTTCTCATTACAACAACAACCAATCTTCATCTCAATACCACCATAACAACAATAACCACCAAGCCAACTAAAATCACCACAACCAAAACCAAAGTAACTACACCAAATACCAAGCACCATACCATAGACAACAATCCAACCAATCCTTTTCATCTTCCACCAATCAATTTGATGATTTTAGAGCCGCTACGGAGAAATGGGACGAGAGCTACAAGGCTCAATTCGATACCATGGGCGCTCAATTGGCCAATCTTACCGACATAATTTCGAAGATGTCCATGTCCTCCTCCAACAACACCAACCAACCCTCAAGCTCTTCTAGCCTTCCTTCCCAACCCCTTCCAAACCCCAAGGGCGATCTCAATGCCATCACTCTACGGTCAAGGACTACATTGGAGGAGATACCTCCTAGGGTCATGGAAGACATTCATAATGAAGAGGTAGTCATTGAAGCTCCACATGAAGAAGAGGAGGTAGACAAAAGGCATGATGAAGAAGGAGTAAGCCTTAAGGAACCCAAGAGGAAAGCTATAGTGGATGAGTCCATTCCTATCCCATTCCCTTCCTTGGTGAAGAAAGCAAAGAAGACCCCGAAATTTGATTTGAACATGCTTCAAGTATTCAAGAAAGTTGAGGTAACCATACCACTTCTTGATGCTATCCAACAAATTCCGAAGAATGCAAAATTTCTAAAAGACTTGTGTACACACAAGGATAGGATAGGAGAGTTGGAGACATTATCGTTGCGTAGTTTAATTTCTTCCTTGATGGAGCCTATTCCAAAGAAATGTGGTGACCCTGGACTTTGTTTGGTGTCTTGTTGTATTGGTGGGCACACTTTTCATGACTGTATATGTGATCTAGGAGCTTGCGTAAGCATCATGCCACTTTCTATCTTTGTGTGGTTGAATTTAGCTCCATTAAAGAAGTCGGCGGCGAAGTTTGCCTTAGCCGATAAGAGTGTGATCACTGTGATGGGAATAGTAGAAGATGTACGTGTGGTAATCAAGGACTTGGTCTTTCCGGTTGACTTTTACATCTTTGAAATGCCTCCAACAGAAAATAGAAGCTTATCCTCCGTTCTACTTGGTAGACCCTTCTTTAAGACCTCTAAATTCAAGTTAGATGCCTTCACCGGCACATATTCTTTTGAGGTTGGAGACAAGACTATCAAGTTCAATTTGGAAGAAGCCATGAGGCATCCTCCCAAAGAGCATTCCGTTCTCCGAGGTGATGTAATCGATGAAGTGGTAGCGGAAGTGTGAGAAGAAGACCACAACAAGTTATGCTACCCTATTATTGAAGAGACTGATGACCAAGAGGATGAACAAGAGAAAGTTGTTGAAAGTGAACTCCGTGAGCTGGATGAAAAGGAACCTCAGCTTGAGGCAAAAAGTTAATTGAAGCCTCTTCCATCTCATCTGAAGTATGCTTTCTGATGACAAGTCATCTTAGCCTATTTTAGCTAGTCTTTTTCTTTAGTTTTCATTAGAATTATGCACTTTCTTGAGCTACAAGCAAGCTAATTGAGTAGATTTTCATGTTTCCCTAGATTGAACCAACCATATATGAATTCATGCCATTTCATGAGGTTTTGTGCTATATTTGTTGCATATTATGAAAGATTGAATATCTCATGATTTTGAGCATAGCTTTGATGAGTTTGGTTGATTCATGATAGGTGAAGAAAGCTTGGAAAAAGGTTGAAGCAAAGAGGAATGGCTAGAAGTGAAGAAAGGGATAAGTGAAATTGAACTTGGAGGCATGAAGTTAGCCCCAACGTTAGCCCCCTAACTTGGAGGCTAACGTTGGGCATGAAGTACTCCCTGGGCTCCCCACGTTTGAGCCAACGTTAGCCCCCTAACTTGGAGGCTAACGTTGGCAAGAGAAACTTCCTCCCTGGGCCACCAACGTTTGCGCCAACGTTAGCCCCCTAACTTGGAGGCTAACGTTGGCACATGAGTTATAAAGGGGGAGAAGGCCAACGTTTGCGCCAACGTTAGCCCCCTAACTTGGAGGCTAACGTTGGCACCTTAATTACAAAGGGGGAGAAGGCCAACGTTTGCGCCAACGTTAGCCCCCTAACTTGGAGCCTAACGTTGGCACCACTAGCACTAAGCAAGGCCAACGTTAGGGTCAAAGTTAGACCCCTAACGTTGGCACCAACGTCCAAACCAGAGAAATCATGCTTGCTGCTATGAAAAGTTAGGGTCAAAGTTAGACCCCTAACTTTGACCCTAACGTTGGAACCAACTATGGCTAACTTCAAAACCGGTTCAATTGGTTCACTTCGGTTCTTCTTCAAACTTCAAGAGCAATCAACCAAGGCCTCTTTCAACCCAATTCCACCAAGAACAAAGGCCCAACTCAAGGCTTGAAGATCATTTTGGAAAGTGTATAAATAGGATAGAATTCAAGTTATTCAGGGAGCTTTCCTTTTAGAATTTTCAGAATAGTTTTCGGAGAGCTTTTGAACTTGAGTGAACTTTAATTTCTTGCTTTCATTGCTTTCAATTTCATTTTACATTTGTCTTGGATCTTGGATTGGAGAATTGAAGAAATTCTGTTTCAATCTCAATCTTGGATCTCTCTGTTTATTTACTGCTTAATTGAATTCCATTTCCGGTTCATTGTTCTTCCTCTTTTCTTTACAATTTACATTTTCCTTGCAATTGTTCTTGTTGGATCTAGGAAGGCATTGAGATCTAGACTTGGTTTTCTAGTCTCTGGGCCCTGAGATCTCAATTTTATATTCTCTGTTTCTTGCTTTTAATGTTCATTTACTTTACTGCTTCAAGATCCGGTTCAATCCCAATTCCCTTTCCCTCTTCTGTTTGATGCAATTTAGTTTTTCCTTGTTTAAATTCTGCAATTCCATTCCCCAATTCCCTTTTCATTTCAAGCAATTTATATTCCTTGCACTTTAAGATTCCGCAATTTACATTTCTTGCACTTTAAGTTTCTGCCATTTAATTTCTTGTTCTTTAAGTTTCAGCAATTTAATTTCCTGCTCTCTTTAATTTCATGCAATTTAATTCTGTAAGTCACAAATCACCCAACCAACACTTGATTCGCTTGACTAAATCAACCACTAAACTAAAATTGCTCAATCCTTCAATCCCTGTGGGATCGACCTCACTCCCGTGAGTTTTTATTACTTGATACGACCCGGTACACTTGCCGGTTAGTTTTGTGATGTTTTGTGAGAGATTCGTTTCTCAACAAAATATCTCATCAAGTTTTTGGCGCCGTTGCCGGGGATTGATTAGATTGACAATGATTAAGCGAGGTGGTGATCTAGATCAAGCACTTTTTCTTTATTTTTCTTTAATTTTTGATTAACCCACTAACTATTTGAATTTTTGCTTGAACTAAACTTCATTCTAGCAATAGATTGAGGTGATCTTGCTGGTGTTTCTTTTGTCTTGTTTGTATGTCAGGTACAGGGAGATCCGTTCCTGTTTTATCTGAAGCTGATCAGAGAACTCTTAGAAGGATAAGAAGAGCCGAAAGAGGGAAAAATATTGTTGGAGAAGACGAATCTGAGGAAGAATACCACGAAATGGAAGGAGATACATCTAATCCAGGAGGAGGAGTTAATAATCAACCACAACAAAGGAGAGTATTAGCTTCCTATGCCTTTGCAAATGCTAGACATTGTGGAAGCAGCATTCTCACCCCTAATGTCAATGCAAATAACTTTGAACTGAAGCCACAACTCATCACATTGGTCCAGAACAATTGCTCATTTGGGGGAGGACCATTGGAGGATCCAAATCAACATCTATCTACCTTCTTTAGGATCTGTGACACTGTCAAATCCAATGGCGTGAATCCTAAAACCTACAAGCTTCTGCTGTTCCCGTTCTCATTAAGGGATAAGGCGGCACAATGGCTTGAAACTTTTCCCCAAGGAAGTATCACTAGTTGGGATGACTTGGTGACTAAATTTCTAGCCAAATTCTATCCACCCCAAAGAGTCATCAGGCTGAAAACCGAGGTGCAGACATTCACACAATTAGATGCTGAATCCTTGTATGAAGCATGGGAGAGGTACAAAGCCTTAATCAGAAAGTGTCCTCCAGAGATGTTCAATGAATGGGACGTGCTGCAAAATTTTTATGAAGGCCTGACATTGAAATCTCAGGAGGCATTAGATCATTCTGCTGGAGTTTCACTACAACTGATGAAAACTGCTGAGGAAGCTCAGAATCTTGTGGACATGGTGGCCAACAATCAATATTTCTTTGCTCATCAAAGAAACCGCCAACCATCACAAAGGAGAGGAGTAATGGAGCTAGAAGGAGTGGATTCAATCCTAGCTCAAAACAAGATGATGCAGCAGCAAATTCAACAACAATTTGAGCAAATGGCCAAGAGAATTGATAGTCTCCAAGTTGCAGCAGTCAACACTAGCCAACCATCAACCACATGGGGACAGAGTGAAGAAACTCAAGAAGAACAACAACAAGAGCAAGTTCAGTATATGCACAACCAAGGACCAAATGAAGTGTATGGTGATACATACAATCCATCCTGGAAGAACCACCCAAACCTCAGATGGGGAGATAACCATATCCAAAACCAACAACCATGGCAGAGGAACTCAAACCAACACAATCCAAGAAACAACCAAAATCACAACCAGCAGCAGACTAACCAAAACTCCTTCAGAAAACCTCAAAACAACTACCCCAACATCAACCAATACCAACCTAATAACCAATCCACCAACCAAAATGCCTACCATCCACCACCCACATCTCATAACCCACCTCAAGTATCACCTGAAGCCCAAAGAATCACTCACTTGGAAGCCATGATAGACAAAATGTTGAAACACCAAGAAATGGTAGCCAAGAATCAGGAAGCCTCTATAAAGAGCCTAGAGAGACAGATGGGGCAACTCTCCAAGCAAGTATCTGTTGAGAGACCTTCAAACGCACTGCCCAGTGACACAATTCCAAATCCCAAGGAGGAATGCAAGGCAATACAATTGAGGAGTGGGAGAACATTGATAAGCAACAATGACACTACAAGGAAGCAAGCAGAGAACATCAAAGAACCAATAGAGGATGAGAATCAAACAAAGGCAGATGAGGATAAGGAGCAAGATGTGAAGCTAAACAAAGGCACTGAGAAACTCAAGGAGAAGGACAACCAGCCACATAGCTCAAAGGAAGTAGCTCAGGGGCAGCAGCAAATAGGAAAAAGCATCACACCTCCACTGCCTTACCCTCAGAGGTTCAACAAAGAGGTTAAAGACCAGCATTTTCACAATTTCCTTGAGATTTTTAAGAAGTTGGAAATCAATATCCCCTTTGCTGAAGCACTTGAGCAGATGCCTATATACTCCAAGTTTCTGAAGGATCTCATCAACAAGAAAAGAAGCTGGGATGAGAAAGAAACCATAATGATTGCTGAGGAATGCAGGGCCTTGATTCAAAAGAGGCTTCCTCCCAAGCTTGAGGACCCAGGAAGCTTCCTGTTACCTTGCACCATTGGGGAATTGACCATTACTAAAGCAATGTGCGATCTCGGAGCGAGTATTAACTTAATACCATCCTCCTTGGTGAAGAAGCTGCATATAGAGGAGGTCAAACCAATACAAATGTCTCTAGAGCTGTAGACAAGTCAATGGTATACCCCAGAGGTGTAATTGAAAATCTTTTGGTCAAGGTGGGCAGTTTTATATACCCTGCTGATTTTGTGATTCTAGAATCAAACAATGATGATGGTGACCCTGTTATACTGGGAAGGCCATTCTTGGCCACTGCTAGAGCTATCATAGACGTAGAGGAAGGGGAATTAACTCTCAGGATGCACGACCAGAGCATCACTCTGAAGGTATTACCAGAGGCACAATTCAGCAAGGAGAAGAAAGACTATATGAAGAGTGCCCAGGAGAGTCACAGCAACATCCCAATGCTAAGGAATGTACAGACTGATGAAAAAGCCCAAAAAGATGTTAGAATAATGGCCACTGAAAAGAGAGGTTCCCAAGGAAAGCCTACAACCAGAAAAGAAAGATCAACAAAAGGAAAGATGAAGCGCAGAAACAAAACAAAAAGGGGCTGGAAGAATAGAAAGATTCCAACAGAGGGGCTCTCTAAAGGTGACAAAGTGCAACTGATATATCAACAGCTGGAGGCAAATCAACAAACCGAGGATTACTACACTGTCAGCAACATACTATCATTAGAACATGCTGAAATTGAACACTAGAGAACAAAGAAGAGGATCACGGTCAGGGGAGACAAATTGAGGCCCTACAAGCACCAACCACCATAAAAGAAAGCCTCAATGTCAAGCTAGTGACAATAAAAGAGCGCTCCATGGGAAGCAACCCATGATTTAAGATTCATGTCATTTTAAATTCAATAAGTTATGATCACTTGATGCATGAATTCTTTTCTCTTTTCATGAACATGTCCATTTATTGCATGCTCTATTTTGAAACATGTACTAAGTTCGGTGTATCTTCAAGCACACTTAGCCAATATTACAAAGGATTTTATTTCACATGCTTAAAATGTTTTGATAGAGCATATGGCCGAACACTAAGTTTGGTGTCCACATAGCTTCATGAAAATTTGAAATTCATGCATCAATAATCATACATTTGCTATTTTTTTAAAACCTTATAAATAGAATTAATTTTTTATGAAGACATTAATTGTGATGAACCCTTTGACAAGAAACAAGTTTGGTGTTCATCAAACCTTGATGCACCAATTCAAGGATACAATTAATCCTTCATGAAAAAAAAAAAAGAGAAAAAGAAAGTATGAAGAGAACAATTCTTATGAACATTTAAACTTCTCTAATTGGAGGAAGAAACTCATTTTCTTTATATATTACCAAACATCAAGTTTGGTGTCCTCCAAAGGAAGTGTCACGGTTCACATGAGATAAGAATTGATAGTTCACATATTTTTACTAAAAAGAACAATAGTGCTACGGTTGGATGAGACTAATGTGTGTTGTCTTGTTGTGGTGACTAGGAAGTCAAAGAATCTTCAAAGAAAAAGACAAGACAAAGGAAAGCATAGCATAAGGACAAAATCCCATCACATGCTTCAAGGAAGAAATCTGCCACTCCTTGAGAATGATCACGGCAAAGGCAAGGGAAGGAGCAAATTTTGTCTTCATTCATCCTCACATGCACACCCTTGATTCCCATAGTGTCTAATTGCATCCTAGCCCTTCATTGCTCATTTAAAAGCATACCACCTTCAAGCCATGCACATAACCGAATCACTCCCCAACATAACAAGCCTTGTGCAACCTTTCTTCTACTTTAAACTCCAACCACTTAAACTCCTCTTCATAACTTCTTAGCAAGTCCGGACCTCATCTTTCCCCCAAACACACATCAAACTCTCCAACATTCTTCACATCCCCTCTCAACCAACCAAGTAATCATGGCATCCTCCTCAAGAACCAAACGACGAAAAGGAAAAGATCCAATAGTAGAGGAAGAAACACATGAGTATGACCAATGGAGGTTCAAGTCTTGGTCTCATCAAATGCAAATTCAATGGATGAACGAGAAAAAAATCTATCCTGAAATTCCATTCATGTTGCCGGATGATGGATGTCAAGAAATAAAGAACAAAATCCGGAAGAGGAGATGGGAGGAACTTACATCACCAGCCACCCGAGTTAACACCAATATCATAGAGAGTTCTATGCAAATGTCCCAAGGATTGACATGTGTGAACCCCCAACGTACAAGAGCTATGTGCGTGGGGTGGAAGTAGACTTTAGCCCGGAGGCAATCAAGAAAGTCTTGAAACTAAAGTCAGTCCGCTTTGATGAACCGGGATACCAACAAAGATTGACTGAGGATCAAGATTATGAAGAGATTGCAAGAGACATTTGTTGTGAGAACTCAGAATGGGAAGGAGACAACAAGAACAGATACAAGTTCCTAAAGAGATGTAACCTCATTCCGGAAGCAAAAGGATGGTATGAGTTGATGAAAAGGTCAATTCTGGGGACAGTGAACACCTCAGAAGTTAACAGGGAGAGAGCTTTAATGTTGCATTGTATCATGGTGGGTGGAGAAATAAGAGTTCATGAAATCCTTGCAAAAGACATTCAAAAGATAGCTGAAAAGAATTCGGCCGGATCTTGGTTGTACTATCCGAGCACCATTTGGAAGTTGTGTGCAAAGGCTAAAGTTCCATTGGAAGAAGAGAATCCAATGTGGTTAAGCCAAGGCATGCCCATAACCATTGAAAGGATGATGATGCTCCTTGAAGCACATCAAGGCCGAAGGCCACATGGAGGAAGGGAAGTAGAAGAACCAATGGAAGAAGATGAGCCACACATGGAAGAAGAGCCACAAGAGGAGGAGGAGCAGCCACACTTTTTCCCACATGGCAATATGGATATGACTCAAATGCAAGAAGCAATAGGGAGATTGTCTCAACAGTACACGAGAATCCAAGAGAGGCAAGAGGAGTACCATTCTCTGTACATGCAAAACCAACAAGCACAAGAAGAAAGAGAGCTAAGAATAATCAACAAACAAAATGAATTCGAATCAAGATTTCTTGCGATGCAAGAAGAACATGCCTTTCAATCTCATGAATCTTTTGGGAAGTTGGAACAAATGCAAGCTGAAAGTTTGAAAGCTTTCAAGGAGTTCACAACACTCCAAGAAGCAAGGTATGAAGTGCAAGCCGATTATAATGTCAATAGCCAAATCAAACTAAACTATATTGGAGAACATATGCACAACATGGATCCGGCATTCCCAACTTTTGATGAATTTTTCAAAATGAGAAGTGAGATGGAAGTGAACAGGGCTATGAGACTTGAAGATAGAGTGGAAGAGGCTATGAATAGGGCTGGCTTTTGGCAAGATCAACAAGCACCAAACAAGGATGGTGGGAACACTAGCAGCCAAGTGTATGAAAGGAGAAAGAAGAGGCATGACAAATGAAAGGTGGACTTGCTCCTTGTTCAAAGAAAAAAAGCATGCATTCTATCTGTTCTAAATTGTCTTTGCATTTTTAAGTAGTCCATTTTAAAATCTTTGCATTATGTTTAAAATAAATAGGCTAGTTTTTATGTTGGCTTGTGTGTTCATTTTCACTTAACAAGAAGCATATGTTATCCCCTGCATCTTTTAATTCAATAAAAGAACAGTTTGAATGTGAAGTGAAATGGTCTCTGTTAGTTAGAAGTGGAATAAAAGTAAGTGGTGGTATGTGTGTGATTGTATAATAGCTCACTTTTAGTGAATAAAGAGCTAGGATATCTCCTTCTAAGTAAAGAGTGGCTACTGTCTATGAATCTCAATTGAATTAAATTCCTTGGTTAAAAAGAAAAACAAAAAGAAGGAAAGAACAAAGAAAGCCAAAAAGTGGCAAAACAAAAGAAAAACAAAAAGAAACAAAGCTGGACACCAATAGCTTGAACCTTAAAGTATATGCCTGTGATGTCTCTGTACTAGGATCTGCTTGGATTAGTAAGCTCTTAGGAGTGCCTCAACACTTGGTGACTTGGGTTAACTAACCCGGGATCATCAGCTAAAAGTCCACTATCAAGAGCAACCTAACTACAAGGCATTTAGTAGCCCAAAGAGGTGCTGGGCATCAATATTTTAAGAAGGAATGTGAGCCAAGTGTCTCTGGTGAATAATGTGTCAAGTATAAAGAAAAGAAAATGAACTTGCTACACATGACACTCAAATAAAGCTTTTGAATAAAGTAATAGCCAAGGATAAAGGAATAATGAGAGGTCATAGCAGTATGTCACTTGAAACTTGAAGGAGACTTTCTAGACCTAGGAGTCAATAAGAAGTGAGTATTTGCATATCCACATAAAACCCCATGAACTATCAATAATACTCTGCTAGCATGAACTTCCTCTTCCATTTCATTCTTTCTTCTTAATAATTCATTTCTTGCTTGGGGACAAGCAAGCTTTAAGTTTGGTGTTGTGATGACAAGTCATCTTAGCCTATTTTAGCTAGTCTTTTTCTTTAGTTTTCATTAGAATTATGCACTTTCTTGAGCTACAAGCAAGCTAATTGAGTAGATTTTCATGTTTCCCTTGATTGAACCAGCCATATATGAATTCATGCCATTTCATGAGGTTTTGTGCTATATTTGTTGCATATTATGAAAGATTGAATATCTCATGATTTTGAGCATAGCTTTGATGAGTTTGGTTGATTCATGATAGGTGAAGAAAGCTTGGAAAAAGGTTGAAGCAAAGAGGAATGGCTAGAAGTGAAGAAAGGGATAAGTGAAATTGAACTTGGAGGCTAACGTTGGGCATGAAGTACTCCATGGGCTCCCCACATTTGAGCCAACGTTAGCCCCCTAACTTGGAGGCTAACGTTGGCAAGAGAAACTTCCTCCCTGGGCCACCAACGTTTGCGCCAACGTTAGCCCCCTAACTTGGAGGCTAACGTTGGCACATGAGTTATAAAGGGGGAGAAGGCCAACGTTTGCGCCAACGTTAGCCCCCTAACTTGGAGGCTAACGTTGGCACCTTAATTACAAAGGGGGAGAAGGCCAACGTTTGCGCCAACGTTAGCCCCCTAACTTGGAGGCTAACGTTGGCACCACTAGCACTAAGCAAGGCCAACGTTAGGGTCAAAGTTAGACCCCTAACGTTGGCACCAACGTCCAAACCAGAGAAATCATGCTTGCTGCTATGAAAAGTTAGGGTCAAAGTTAGACCCCTAACTTTGACCCTAACGTTGGAACCAACTATGGCTAACTTCAAAACCGGTTCAATTGGTTCACTTCGGTTCTTCTTCAAACTTCAAGAGCAATCAACCAAGGCCTCTTTCAACCCAATTCCACCAAGAACAAAGGCCCAACTCAAGGCTTGAAGATCATTTTGGAAAGTGTATAAATAGGATAGAATTCAAGTTATTCAGGGAGCTTTCCTTTTAGAATTTTCAGAATAGTTTTCGGAGAGCTTTTGAACTTGAGTGAACTTTAATTTCTTGCTTTCATTGCTTTCAATTTCATTTTACATTTGTCTTGGATCTTGGATTGGAGAATTGAAGAAATTCTGTTTCAATCTCAATCTTGGATCTCTCTGTTTATTTACTGCTTAATTGAATTCCATTTTCGGTTCATTGTTCTTCCTCTTTTCTTTACAATTTACATTTTCCTTGCAATTGTTCTTGTTGGATCTAGGAAGGCATTGAGATCTAGACTTGGTTTTCTAGTCTCTGGGCCCTGAGATCTCAATTTTATATTCTCTGTTTCTTGCTTTTAATGTTCATTTACTTTACTGCTTCAAGATCCGGTTCAATCCCAATTCCCTTTCCCTCTTCTGTTTGATGCAATTTAGTTTTTCCTTGTTTAAATTCTGCAATTCCATTCCCCAATTCCCTTTTCATTTCAAGCAATTTATATTCCTTGCACTTTAAGATTCCACAATTTACATTTCTTGCACTTTAAGTTTCTGCCATTTAATTTCTTGTTCTTTAAGTTTCAGCAATTTAATTTCCTGCTCTCTTTAATTTCATGCAATTTAATTCTGTAAGTCACAAATCACCCAACCAACACTTGATTCGCTTGACTAAATCAACCACTAAACTAAAATTGCTCAATCCTTCAATCCCTGTGGGATCGACCTCACTCCCGTGAGTTTTTATTACTTGATACGACCCGGTACACTTGCCGGTTAGTTTTGTGATGTTTTGTGAGAGATTCGTTTCTCAACAAAATATCTCATCACTTTCTTAGAGGACAACCAAAAGTTTCCGGTCATTATTTCTAGTGAGCTTTCTAGTGAAGAAGAAGAGAAGCTCCTAGATGTTCTCAGAAAGTAGAAGAAGGCAATTGGTTGGAGCCTAGCCGATATTCTGGGGATTAACCCCCGCAAGTGTATGCATCGTATATTTCTCCAAGAGGGAGCTAGGCCGGTTAGGCAATCACAAAGGAGGCTCAACCCGACCATCCTTGATGTGGTAAAGAAGGAGGTCACTAGGCTACTAGATACGGGTATCATATACCCAATTTCTAACAGTGAGTGGGTGAGTCCGGTCCAGGTTGTTCCCAAGAAATCGGGCATCACTGCGGTTAAAAAGGATGATGGTGAAGTGGTCACCAAGAGAATACAAAATGCATGGCTGCATGTGGAGAATCTAATAAGGAGCGTAGCATGAAGGAGAGATTAGAAACTCCGGTGGAAAGTGAGAAATGTGACTTTGTATTGGAACAATTGGAGGATGCCGTAATTGTTGAAGAGGAAGAAGTGGTTGAAGACTTAGGAGATGTTGAGAGTCCGTGGAAACCTCAAGTCATAGAGCCTCCTTCCAAGAAGTTTGAATTTGATGTTGAGGAGGGTATACAACCTCCAAAGCATATCATGGTTGAAGACTTTGAGGAGGTTGATCAAGAGATGGATTCAATAATTGATGAATTTCTATCTATAATTGAATCCTTCCCCATTGGACATGAAATAGAGGCCAAAGAAGAAGATACACAACCTCTCATACCCTTGGTACGCAATGAAGAAGAAATTGAATTGGAAGAAAACTACCAAGAGGAAGAGGTTGAAGTTGAAGAAGCTTGCCAAAAGGTGGAAGTAGTCAAGGAAAAACACGAGGGAGTGAAGCATAAACTGTCCAAGCCGTTGGAAACAACCCTTCCTAAGTCACCATCCAACACAATATTCAGGTGGGTAAAATTCTTATCCTTAAACTTTAATTTCTCGCTTGAATATGGTTTGCTTGAGATGGATAGAAAACTTAGAGCTCTTTGTGGCTTTAAGAGCAAAAGGGAGATGGTTAGTGGTTGGAGTTGTCATGCAAGGTTCAATATGGTTGCATGCTCAAAGTTGAAGTGCAAAGATTGGTGTAGAGTTAGATTGAATGAGTCTAGGAAGTTGTTTGGATACCTCAGTAAGAATTTGGATTGCTTACCACCCGGATGGAATAATGATGATCAACTTGAAGACGGGTGTAGAAACAAGATTTCGGATCCCGGCATGCAAGAGGATCAACTTTGGGAGCTCAAATTTTGTGAAGAACTTCATCAAGGCTTGGTGAATTTATTTGGAAATATTGGAGCTTATTGGAAGTCCAAGCATTGGTGGAAGTTTCAAGATGAGTTCAAGCACAAGCCACGATGACAAGGAGCTCATCAAATATCCAACTTAAGGACTTTAAATAAAAGTGCTAGGTGGGTGACAATCCACCATGGTATGATCTTCCTTTTCTATAGTTTTTTTTATTTATTTACTTATCTTTGCTTCATTAAATGTGTGTGATCCTTTTCAATTATGCATATTTGCCTTTGTTCTTATATAAAGAAAAAAGTCCGTCTCACGCGTGCGCATGGCCGACGCGCACGTGTCATATTTGATGCTACTGCTCCCTGGTATAAAACCAGAGAGTTGGGCTGGAACCATGTGGGTGGGGTGCTAGGTGCACAACCTAACCCACACGTACGCCTCGCTGACGCGTACGCGTCGTTTGAATTTTTGGCCTTCCATGAATGGGCGTGACCGATGCGCATGCGTTGTATATAAATGCTACCTCTGGTACAAAAACCAAAGGGTTGTGATAGAACTGTGCAGGTTTCGTGCGTCTAGCACGAAAAGTAGTCACGCGCATGCGTGACCGACGCTGACGCGTCACCTTCTCCTTTCTGCTTTTCACGCGTACGCATCCCCTCCTCGTTTTGCTATCCACGCGTGCTCGTGGACAACGCTTACGCGTCGCATCTCTTCTCCCATTTATTTCTTCTTTCTTCTTCCTTCTTCTTCCTTTCTTACTTTCTTCTTCTCCCTCTTTTCAAAGTTTCACTTCTTATCTTTATTCTCTTTCATTCTCTTTTATTTATTGCATTCGCATCCTTTCATTCATTTCATTTTAACTTTGTGCTTGTTCTTATTTTCTTTTCTAAGTTTTCTATCTTTCCATTGATGTTGAATTTTCTTACTCAACTGTTAAATATTTCTTGCATTGTTTTGTGCTTCGTGACTTGTTTCTCTTCTTTCTTCTTTTCCCCCTTCAGGCTGGCAACCAAGAAGGGAAAGGAAAAGCTTCTAAATGGGGCGAACAACAAGTCCCTCTGCACAATCTTTTGAAGAAACTCATCAGTTGTAGTAACCCACCCTAATCCACCTTGCTCATCTTTGCATGCACCGTTAAGTGTGGGGAGGTCGAGACCGACTTCCTAGGTAACTACTTCCTTTTCCAACACCAATTCTTAATCTTTTTTATTAGTTAGTTGTTGCATTGCATGATAGATTGCATTATAGTTAGAGTTTATGAATATTTTACCACTACTTATTTGAAGTAATAATTTCTTTTCCAAGAAACTATTTTAAGGCATTTCACTAATTTGAATTAAAATTTTTGTTGCACTTGTTTGAAAAAATTTAATTTGGAACATGGTTTTAGAGCTAGAACATACAAACCTAGTGAGATTTTTGAACCTATTTGATTAGTTGCATCTTATCAACCAATATTTTATTTTGGTGTGTGTTGTTCTCTCTAAGATTGTGATCTTTGTCTTGCTTGATTATATATTTCCATTGTTTGATGTATACATGCACTTATGTGATTGAGGCCTTTGTTTCACTAAAGCTCACATACCCATATGGCCTTAACCTTTCATCATCCTTTGCAAACTAATGTTGAGCCTATTTTACCCCATTTGTTCTTTATTTTAGCACATTACTAACTCTAAACAGAAAACAATGAATGTCCTTAAGTTGTATTCATATAGACAAGTTGCATTGCATAAGTCTTACCATTCTCCCTTCACTCTTTTGGTTCCCTTGACCTTAGTATGAGGACATGTTAATGTTTAAGTGTGGGGAGATTTGATGAACCACTATTTCATGACTTATTTTGGATTAAATCGAGTGGATTCTATCGACTTTACTCACACTTATCCATATAATTTGTATGTTTTTAAGTTTCCTTCCGAATTTTTGCTATGATTGAAAACATGCTTCCTAGGCCTTAAAATTGCAAATTTTAAATCATCTGTTATTATCATTCGATGCCGTGATATGTGCGTTAAGTGATTTTAGAGTTTATAGGGTAGGAATAGCTTGGAGGATGGAAAGGAAGCATGCTAAAGTGGAAGGAACACAAGAATTTGGAGATTTGAGAAGCTGGTCATAACGCGTACGCGTGACCATGCCATAGTCCAAATGACGCGTGCGTGTGACTGACGCGTACTCATGGCCAGTGAATTATCAAAGTCACGCGCACGCGTACATGTGACAAGCAGCATGTGCCTCAGTAAAGGAAAAATGCTGGGGGTGATTTCTAGGCTGCTTTTGACCCAATTTCAGGCCCAAAAATGAAGACAAGAGGCTAGGGAGTAGAGCTGGACGGACATCATTTAATCATTCATTCACACACTTTAGTTTTAGTTAGATGTAGAATTCTAGATAGAGAGGCTCTCTTCTCTCTCTAGGTTTAGGGTTTCTTCTTTTAATTTCAGTTTCATCTAGGTTTAGATTATACTTTTCATATTGATTCAAGTTCTTCTTTTAATTTCTCGTTATACCTTCTTTCCGTTCTTAGTTTTATATGTTGTTTCCTTTACTTTGTTGCTTTATTATTCATGACTCTTTATTGATTCCAATTTCCCTTTAATGCACCTTGAGGTAGTTTATGTTTATTGTCGTTTTCTTAAATTTGTGGTCATTGTTTTCTTGTGATTGCTAATCTTAGATTTTACTATTTCTTGTTAATTTTCTATGTTTTTAGTTTGTGGCTTCCAAGTGTTTGTTAAAATGTTTGGTTGGATTTTAAAATAGATTTTTGTGTTCTTGGCTTGTGTTGATGATTTGGAGACTCTTGAATTGTCAAAGACTCTTGTTGATTGGTAATTGAAGATTGCTGGTTAACTTGAACTTCACTAAATCTAGTCTCTCACCATGAGTTGACTAGGACTTGTGAACTCAAGTTGATTGTATGCACTTGACTTTCCTTCATTGGTTAGAGGTTAACTAAGTGAAGGAAGTTTACATTTACCATCACAATTGACAATGATAATGAGGATAGGACTTCTAATTCTCTGTCTTTGCTAAGAGCTTTCTTAGTTATTAGTTTATTTTCATGCTATTTTACTTTCTTGTTTCTTATTACAAAACCCCAAAAATATACTTTCCCATAACCAATAATAAGTACACTTTCCTGCAATTCCTTTGAGAGGCGACCTGAACTTTAAATACTTCAGTTATTTTTATTGGGTTTGTATTGTGACAAATAATTTAAATGTTGATTGAGGTTTAATTGTCGGTTTAGATCTATACTTTGACGAAATCATTTTTATGAAATTCTTTGCCGATATTTATCCTCCGTCATCCATACAAATTATTTTTCCCTAAACCACCCTCAGGTGCGCATCTTACACATGCTCATTCAATGCACATGTTAATTTAATAGATTTCAATCAACGCGCAAATATATAACTTCTTGTTTCAAAGGGATTTCGTTTCTTTTTTTGAATTTGTTTGCGTTTTTCTTCATTTGTTTTCACGCGCGTGCATTTTTCCTAAAATTTTGAGGGAACCTTGGTAATATTATGTAAAGGTTGCACAAAAAAATCTAGGTCAAAAATCGCATGTTTGCTCCATTTTTCATTTTTTTTGTTTTCCGGCTTTCCAGGTGGTAAAAAATCAGCAAAAAAAATCCACACGGTGTAAATTCACCAAATTTGGGAAATGGAAAGATCTTATTTTTCTAGAGGTTGTTGCAAAAAACGGCGTCAAAATTCGACCTCTAGAGAACTCTCCTTGAGTATGTCTCCTCACGGAAAAGGATGTCTACCCGTGGTACTTTGGTAATGGCTCGGCAGCCTATTATAGGGGGGAGGGGTGTCATGCTGCTGAAACTCGAGTTGCCCAAAGGCTTGCTGGGCACAATGCCAGCAAGATGCACGTTGCGTTGCCATCCCCTAGGCACACTAGCAAGCACGTTTTTAGCGCCGTTGTTGGGAATTGTTCGAGTTTGGACAATTGACGGTTCATCTTGTTGCTTAGATTAGGTAATTTTATTTTATTTTTATTTTCAAAAAATTCAAAAAATTTTTATTTTATTTTGTTCTTCAGAATTTTCTCTCTGCATTCTCTTTTGTCATTTTCGTGCATTTCTCTCTACATTCTCTTTTTTCGTTTTTTTTATTTCCTTTGTTCTCTACGTTTGTTTTTGAAATTAAGCTCTGAAATTGTTTTAAAAATAATGAATGATTCAAATTCAGATTTTTAGCTGAACCAGAGCGAAGTGAATTATTGTTTTAAATCGAATGAAGTGCCTGAGGTGTGGTTGAATTCCAATTAATATTTTCGTTAGTAGTTATGATTATCTAGGTGAATAATGTTGTGAACCTTGCTTGTGAAAATTGCTATTCATTGTTGATTGTTTGAATTGAATGTAATGTAGTTGTTCTAATGAAAATTGCTATCCATTGCTGTCGATTTTATATCATATTTTTTGGGGTAAATCAGACATATTTGGGTGTAATAAAGGAGGTTTTAGGTGTATTTACAGGTTCTGACTTTTCAATTGAACGAGGGTGAATTGTATTATTGTGTTAACTCGAATCAAGTAGTGAGGTGTGGTTTGAATCTAGACAATGTAGTTTGTTCATAGTTTAAGATTTTACAGTTGAATTGTTTTAGTTTCTATTTAATGCTTATTGAATAGTTGTTGTTGCATTCTATAGTTTATCCTAGCTTTTAATATGGTGTACTGTGGACTTTTTTGGGTGTATTTTGTAGTTTCTGTGCGATGTTGATGAGGAGTTTGTTCCAAAGGTTGGGATGACTTTTAAGACGCTTGAAGATACTGCAAAATTCTACAAAGATTATTCGAAAGATGTAGGTTTTTCTACAAGAGTTTGGAGCACAAATAAGAAGGGTGATGAAATTAAGAACCAATTGATTATATGTATCAGAGAGGGGAAATGGAAATCGAAAATATCTCTGACTGAGAAGACAAATCCATCAGCTTGTTTAAATTGTCCTGCAAGAATTTATATACACATATTGAAAGACATTGGTGTTTGGATCATTTCAAAGGTCGTGTTGCGTCATTTGGATCCCTGCTGTCCAAATCAATCAAAGATGCTTAAACAGCACATGGAACAAAGTATGTCCGTACGTCGTACAATAGAGAATAACGAGGAACCGAAATCAGATAAAGCAAAACATACCAATCATTTGTTGCAGTAGCTGGGGGTCACCGCGAGTTAAATTTTATCAAAAAAGACGTGGGAAATTACATCACGAGATAAGTGTGGAATGTTTCGGAACTAGAGAATGCAAAAGAATTTGGAAAATACTTATTAAGAATGGAAGAGAAGAATCAAAATTTCTTTTCGAGCTCGAACTCAAGGTCGATTAGTCGATTAAAATTGCCTTTTGGGCGGATACAAGGAGTAGGCCTGCCTGTGAATATTTCGGAAATGTTATTTCATTCGATACCACCTACAATACAAACAGGTAATATTTAGTTCTAGTTTATGCTGTTCAGGTAATGTTGTTTTTTAAATCTACAGCAGAGGTGTACATTGCATCTTTTTGGGTTTACAGAGAGATTATTTCGGCGAATTTAACTATTTTTTCTGTTTTGTCATATTCAGATATAATATGGTTTTTGGTTCTTTTGTTGGGGTGAATCACCACAGTCAGTCAACACTTCTCGGATGCACTTTGATGAAAAATGAGGATACTTAATTATTCAAATGGTTATTCGAATGTTGGCTTCGTTGTATGGGAGGAAATGCTCTGAAAGGCATTCTCACCGATCAATACACATCGATGCAAAGGGCCATCGAGGCTTGTATGCCAATATCAATTCACCGGTGGTGTATTTGGTACATCATAAAGAAGATTCCAAGCAAATTAAATGGCTACAAGAGACACCAAGAAATTGAACAAGAGATGAGCCATGTTGTTTGGAACTCTCTTACGAAATTCAAATGGTTATTTCAGGTAATGTTTTCTTAATTCTGTAGCAGAGGTGTACATTGCAAGTTTTTAGGTGTATCCTAGTTCTGATTTAGGTGTTTTTTGCAGAGCTTTTCGAAGACCGTCATATATGGATTCCAGTTTATCTCGATCACCACTTTTGGGCTGAGATGAGAAGCACACAAAGAAGCGAGAGCATGCATGCTTTTTTTAACAAGTTCATTACATAGAATAGCTCACTTATTCAATTCGTCAAACAATACGACAATTGTCTAGGAAGCAGGGAATAAAGAGAGAGAGAATCGAATGCTGCAGATTTTTATACCATCATACCTTGTGCAAAAAAATCCTGAATAGAAGCTCAGTTTCAACACCTGTATACTCACGATGAGTTTAGGGAAGTCCAAGCACAATTCAGAGGAAAGGTGAATTGCATCACAAGATCAAAGCACTCCGCTCTAGGCTATACGGTATACAAAGTTGTAGAACAAGTTTCCAAGTCAACATTCAACAAGTTTACGGTTACATACTACGTGGTAGCAGCCGAAGTTAAATGCCAGTGCTTATTATTCGAGTCAAGAAGAATATTGTGCCGTCACGGTCTAAGAGTGTTAAGCTTTGAACGAGTAAACAAAGTGTCATCGAGATACATATTGGAACGATAGAGCAAGAATGTAAAAGGGCGACGACGGTGGCGAGATATCCTGAGCGGCGCGGCGGCTCCCTCGCGGCACTACTTCTCTCTCAGACCTCCTCTCTCCTCTGTCAGCAGCGGCGGCAACGGTGGCAGTGACACCCACCGCGTCGCCTTCCCTCTTCCCTTCTCCTTCGGACTCCCCCCTTTCTTCTTTCTTTCTTTCTTCCTCGTTAGCATGTATCCCTCTCCGTTCTTCCCTTTCTTTCATTTCTTTCTCTCTTCCATTTTTTTTGGTTTTTTGTTGAAGCAATTAGGTATTAGGTTAAGGGATTGACGGTGGAGGTGTGTAAAAGGTTAGGATTAGGGTGGTTTAGGTAATTTTAATAAAAGTAGGGATATAGAGTATTAATTAAAAATCTAATTTAATCTATTAAAATTATTTTAAAAATATTATTTGATTATTAATTTACTAATTGACTTTTAAAATTTTTGTATGTTTTCACAAATTAATTTTTAGTTAACATTAAAAATATGATTATGAATAAAAATTATATATTAATTTTTAAAAAAATATAAAATAATATTTATAATTTTTAAAAATTAATGAATATAAACAATATGTAAAAAAATTTAATTTTTGAAACAAAATAAAATTATTCTGAAAAAATTATATAAACAATTTTTTTTAGCGTGTTTAACATTTTGAAAAAAAAATTGTTATAAAATATATTTATATTTTGTGACAAACAAATAACTTATTACAAATAATGTTGAATTTGTGATAAATTAATTTTTTGTTACAAAATAATTGGAGTTTTTGAAACAAAAAGATATTTTATTACAAAATATTACGAATTTTTGCAACTTTTTTATTTTTTGTTACAAAATATTATAATATTTCGTAACAAAACAAAGGTTCGTTACAAAAACTAAGATAATTTGTAAGAACAAAAGTTAGGTTGTTACAAAATATTAGCATGTTTTGTAGCAACTTGTAATGTTATTACAAAAAATTATTTTTTTGTAACAAATTTAAATTTGATACAAAATTTTTGTTACAAATGTTCTATTTTCTTGTAGTGTTATTTGCAACCGTCTCAATGACTTCCTGGACTTCTGCAGGTGTTTTTTTAGATGAAGATATCCACCAGCAGAGTAGTCCAATGACATTATGGAAAATTCAGACAGACCATCATAGAATATACATAAGATGCTCCATTCTGAAAGCATGTCAAAATGACACCTTCTGATCAATTGCTTGTATCTTTCCCAAGCTTCATAGAGGGATTCACCTTCCTTCTGTCTGAAGGTTTGGACTTTCACTCTAAGCTTGCTCAACTTTTAAGGTGGAAAGAATTTGGCCAAGAAAGCATTGACCAACTTTTTTCAAGAGTTCAGGCTTTCTTTAGGTTGTTAGTCCAACCATATCCTAGCTCTGTCTCTTACAGCAAAGGGGAAAAGCATAAGTCTGTAGACCTCGGAATTAACCCCATTGGTCTTAATAGTATCACAGATTTGCAAGAATTCAGCTAAGAACTGATGAGGATCTTCCAATGGAAGTCCATGAAACTTGTAATTCTGCTGCATTAGAGAAACTAATTGAGGCTTAAGCTCAAAGTTGGTTATTCCAATTGCAGGAATTGAGATGCTTCTTCCATAGAAGTCGGAAGTTGGTGCAGTAAAGTCACCAAGTATATTCCTTGCATCTCTAGCATTGTTGTTGGGTTCGGCTGCCATGTCTGCTTCTTTTTCAAAATTTTCTGTAAAGTTCTCTTTGGAGTGTTGTGCTTTAGCTTTGCTTAGCTTCCTCTTCAGAGTCCTTTCAGGTTCAGGATCAGCTTCAACAAGAATGTCCTTATCCCTATTCCTGCTCATATGAAAAAGAAGAGAACAGAAAAGAAGAGAAATCCTCTATGTCACAGTATAGAGATTCCTTTATGTGTTAGAGGAAAAGAAGAATAGAATGAAGAAGGAAGAAGAAGAAATTCGAACACACAGAGAGAGAGAGAGGATTCGAATTATTAATTAAAAGAAAAGAAAAATATTTTTGTTTTTATTTTAATTATAAGTTAAAATTCGAAATTTAAGAGAAGAAATAAAAGCAAATTGAAAACTAAATAAATTAATTAATTAAAAAGTTTTTTTGAAAAATTTGTTAATTAGTTTTTGAAATTAATGAGAGAGAAAAGTAGTTAGGTGGTTTTGAAAAAGATAAGAAATAGTAAACTTTTTTAAAATTAAAACAAACAAGTCAAGTGGTTAATTGAAAAAGATTTGAAAATAAATTTTAAAAAGATAAGAAGTTAGAAAAAGATTTTGAAATTAAAAATTTAAAAATATATGATTGAAATTTATTTTGAAAAAGAGATTAAAAAGATTTGATTTTTGAAATTAAAGTTGATAACTTGACTAACAAGAAACTAAAAGATATGATTCTAGAATTTAGAGATTGAACCTTTCTTAACAAGAAAGTAACAAACTTGAAATCTTTGAATCAAAACATTCTTCAAGCAAGTTCACATGCTTGTGTTCTTAGCTCAAAAACCATGTTCCAAAATACATTCTTCAAGCAAGTTCACACAAAAATACATAAAAAGAAAGTGGTAAAAATATGTACAAATTCTAACTAACATGCAATCTATCACGCAATGCAACAACTAATCTAACAAAGACAAAAATTAAAAATTGGTGTTGAAAAAGGAAGTTGTTACCCATGGAGGTCGGTCGGACGACCTCCCCACACTTAGAAATTTGCACCGTCCTCGGTGCATGCAAAGAAGAGCAAGGTGGACGGGTTGTTACAATTGATGAGCTCCTCCAAAAGGTTGTGCAGAAGAACTTGTTTGTTTCCCCATTTGAAACTTATCCTTTCCTTTCCTTCTTGGTGGCCAACCTAAAAGGAGAGAAAAAGAAAGAAAATGAAGCCTACAACAAAGATATGAAAGCAATTAGAACATAGGCGGGGGCTAATGCCAAATAAAAGTATGGTTCTCAAATACATCGTAGCTACAACATATAAGTGAGAAAACTATATAAGCTAAGGGCATATCAACTAATACTTGATGCAAGAGTAAAGTCAAAGCATAGGCAAATGACATGATGAGCATGTTGTATCAAGCTTAATCAATAATTGACACAAACAAGACTAATGATAAGCATGAGAGCATTTGGTCTCATCCTAACTCAATGATGATGAGGTACAAAAACAAGGGATCATGAGTCAGGAAGAACTAAAGCACTAATCTTGTGTGTAGAGCAAATATTACAATTAATGCCAAACAAGTCACAAAGCACCAAGATTAACTAAGAAATTCTCAACAATTGAATATAAGAATCCAACACCATTATTAAAATAAGAAACTTAGAAAATAGAAGGGAAAACAAGTTACAAAAATAAAATTAAAATGCAATGAATAAAAACAAGCAAATGCAATAAAAGAGGATGGAAGAAAAGAATTTTTTTTATCGGCGCGGACGCGTCATGCACGCTCGCGCGCCGATGCGCAGATTGGCAAACGGGACAAGCGACGCGGGCGCGCACAGTACGCATATGCGTGCTTGATGAAGTTGGCGATCGACGCGGACGCGTCATACACGCTAGCGCGTGGGTCGCAGACACAGAATAAGCACAAACTAGGCATAACTCTCTGGTTTTTGGCTGGGGGTGGAATTTTTGCATCCACGCATACGCGTACATGGTGCGTCCGCGCAGATGGTCGAAAATGCTTGAGGCGCGCGCACGCGCGAGTTGGTGCTCTGTTTGCAAAATTTTTCCAAGTTCTTGCACCAAACCAAGCCTTCCGAACCTCCAAATAGCCACCAAAACACCATAAAACCTTATTTGACATACTAAACTACCAAATAAACTCAACAAACAAAACAAAACATGAAATTAAACTAATTACCAATATGTACAAAAGGGAAAAAATGAAAAGAATTTACCATGGTGGGGTGTCTCCCACCTAGCACTTTTGTTTATTGTCCCTAAGTTGGACTTATGGGGAGCTCCTCTTAAGGTGGCTTGTGCTTGTAACCATCTTGGAACATCCACCAATGCTTGAATCTCCAATAAGCCCCATTCTTCAATGTTAATATCTTCAAGCTTTGATGGAGTTCTTCACAAACCATGAGCTCCCAAAGTTGATTCTCCTTGTGCGATCCGGGATCCCACACTTTGTTTTGACACCCATCTTCAAATTAATCATCATGATTCTAATTGGGTGGCATGACCTTAGAATTCTCAATTAAGCACCCAAACATTCTCCTAGATCCATACAATTTAGTTCTACACCAACCATTGCTATTCAACTTCGAGCATGCAACCATCATGAACTTAGAGTGATGTGTCCAACCACTACACAACTCTCTCCTACTCTTAACTCCACAAAGAGCTCTAAGTTGACCATCATTTTCAATCAAACTATATTCAAGTGGGAAAGTAAAGATTAGAGATAAGAATTTTACCCACTTGAATATTGTGTAGGATGGTAACTTAGGAAGGGGGACCTCCCACACTTAGCTAATGCGAGGTCTACGCCCTTGTGCTCTTCCCTTGCATCTTCCACCTCCTAGCAACTTTCCTCAACTTGAACCTCTTCTTCTTGGTGGCTTCTTTCCAATTCAATCTCTTCTTCATTGCTTACCAATGGTATGGGAGTTGATGTATCTTCTTTTTTACCCTCTATGTCAAACCCAATTGGAGAGGATTCAATTGTACATAAGAATTCTTCAATGATTGAATCCATCTCTTGGTCAACCTCTTCAAAGGCTTCAACCACTTCTTCTGGCTTCATTATCTCAGCTTCCTCCCCTTGTGGCAATCCTTGTTTCACCCCTTCTTCTACACCTTGAAGCTCTAAACTCACTCCCTCACTATGCTCCTTGATTGCTACTCCACATTCAACAATGGGAGTTCCTTAATCGCATAGGCTTAGGCGGGAGGAGACCATGTTGCGAACGACTTCTGCTATGGTAGCTATCTTGGCTTCCAACTCCTTGAACTCTTTTTGGTTCTATTCTTGCTTTTGAATTTAGGAACTAACATATTCTTGGAGAGAATCATCCATTGGAGGTGGTATGGAAAAAGAAGGTTCATTGTTTGGAAAGGAAGTTTCATAATTGGAAGTTGGTTCATCTTGGTAAGGGTATGGAGATGGTGTATATTGAGGTGGTTCTTGAGAGTAATTGTGTTGGAATGGTGGTGGTTCCATGTATGGTTCATATGGCTTATAAGGTGGTTGGTAGGGTGGATAAGGATTAGGGCTATATGGAGGTGTTTGGTGGTATGGAACTTGTGAGTAAGGTGGTTCAAAATCATGTTGAGGGGGTGGTTCATAGGCATGTGGTGGTGGTTGTTGACAATTACAATAAGGGTCACCACATCCATTAGATTGATATGCATTAGGATTAGGATTATACCCATAAGAATCCAGAGG
Organism: Arachis hypogaea; assembly: GCF_003086295.3. Lineage (NCBI taxonomy): Eukaryota > Viridiplantae > Streptophyta > Magnoliopsida > Fabales > Fabaceae > Arachis > Arachis hypogaea. The sequence goes on from NC_092048.1 coordinate 106,200,243, forward strand.
ATGTTGTTGCCAAGAAGGGTGATCACTCCCTTGAGGCTCCTCCCATCTTTGATTGTTCCATCCTTGATGCATATTGTCATTATAGTTCCCATTCCCTACAACATAATTTGAGCCAAACTCATAGCCAAAGTGAGGATGAGAATTCATAATAGCAAAGAGAAACAAAAACTAACAAAAATAAGCAACAAAGTCCTAAAGCTAACAAAAACTAACAAATAAGCAAAAAGCAAACATATTCACAATATTCACAATAGCCAATAATAAAACACCATTGCAACTCCCCGGCAACGGTGCCATTTTGATGAACGGATCTTTGACGGTTTAGAATTTCTCAAATGAATTCTCGTTGTAAAGTATAGTTTCTAAACCAATCACTAATCCTTTCATGCAAAAATTTGAGTTGTCACAAGTACAAACCCCAATGAATTTATAACCGAAGTATTTAGACTCCGGGTCGATTCACAAGGAATTACAATGAAGTGTATGATTATTGGCTATGAGATGTTTTGGGGTTTTTGGGATAAGAGACATGAAATGTAAATGGCAAAGAAAATAAACTAATAACTAAAAAGGTCTTGGCAAAGGTTGGTGGTCAAGGATCTCTATCCTTATCACTAACCACAACATGAGAATTGGCAAGGATCAACCCCATTAAGTCATCCTCTAACTAATAAAGGAAAGTTAAATGAGCTATGTCAATCCAAGTCCATAAGTCCTAGTTCTACACCAAATCAATTAGTGAGATCTAGCATTAATGGCTCCCAATCGTCAATCACTTGGACATTAGTAACTCAAGAGTTCCTAAGTTACCTTCCCAAGCCAAGAGCATAAAATTCTACTTTAAAGCCCAACTAAGCATTTTGTCAAACACTTGGTGGGTACAAATAGAAAGCATGGTAAAAGTGCAAGAATAATAAATCTACCAACTACCAGTTGCAAGAAAAGTAAATCAATAACTCAAATCATCAATAAAAGAACATCAAACATTAAATTTCATTAAATGTAAACAAATTTAACATGAGTATTCATAAACATAAAAGAGACATAAAAGTAAAATTAACAAGAGAACTAAGAAGAATAGAGTAGTAGAACAAGAAATTGTAAAGAAAATAAGATGAGAACATGGAATTAAGCCTAGATCTAAGATGGATTAACCTAACCTAATTCTAGAGAGAATAGGGAGCTTCTCTCTCTAGAAACTAACCTACATGATGCTATACTACCAAACAATTGCTCCCCCCTTGCCCAAGCTTGAATTCTACATGAAATAGCATCAGACATGAGTTGGGTTGGGCCCAAAGTGCTTCAGAAATCGCTGGGGGCAATTTCACTTTAGTGGGCCACGAGCGGCATCGGTGCGCACGCGTACATGGCACGTGCGTGCCCCTATACGTAAAGCAACATATGGAAAATTTATATCATTTTGAAGCCCCGGATGTTAGCTTTCCAATGCAACTGGAACCGCCTCATTTGGACCTCTGTAGATCAAGTTATGATCGATTGAGTGCGAAGAGGTCAGGCTTGACAGCTTTACGGTTCCAGTTTGGACCTCATTTCTTCATGAGTTCTCCCACTTTGCATGATTTTCTCCTCACTTCTTCCATCCAATACTTGCCTTATGAACCTGAAATTACTCAACAAACATATCAAGACATCGAATGGAATTAAAGTGAATTAAAATCACCAATTTTAGGGCCTAAAAGCATGTTTTCACATTTAAGCACAAATCAAGGGAGAATTGCAAAACCATGCTATTTCATTGAATAAATGTGAGAAAAGGTGATAAAACCACCCAAATTAAGCACAAGATAAAACTACTTTTACATGTCCCTTTGGAACGTATGCATACAAGAGGATGCCTTTTGGCTTATGTAATGCACCGGCTACTTTCCAAAGATGCATGATGAGTATTTTCTTAGATCTTATTGAGAACTGTATGGAAGTTTTCATGGATGACTTTAGTGTGTATGGTGATTCATTTAACCTTTGCTTGGATAGTTTATCTAGAGTATTAGACAGGTGTGTTAGTTCAAACCTTGTATTAAATTTTGAAAAATGTCATTTTATGGTATAACAAGGTATTGTTCTAGGACACGTTGTTTCTAATACTGGTATTTCTGTAGATCCAACAAAGGTTGATGTGATTTCTAGTTTACCTTACCCCTCCTCCGTGAGGAAAGTCCATTCGTTCCTTGGTCATGCAGGTTTCTATTGGAGATTTATCAAGGACTTCAGTAAGGTAGCATTGCCTTTATCCAGACTACTGCAGAAAGATGTTGAGTTCGAGCTGAGTGAGGACTGCATCAATGCGTTTGATAAGCTGAAGATCGCCCTGACTCAGGCTCCGATTGTGAGAGGACCAGACTGGAACTAGCCCTTTGATATTATGTGTGACGCCTCCAACCATGCAGTAGGAGTGACGCTGGCTCAGCGCGAAGGTACGGATCCTTTTATAAATTCTTATGCTTCTAAGACCTTAGATACTGCTCAGTCTAATTATACTACCACTGAAAAAGAGCTTTTGGCTATTATTTTTGCTTTGGATAAATTCCGAGCCTATTTACTTGGTACTAAAGTGGTAGTATACTCAGACCATGCAACTTTAAAATATTTATTAGCTAAAAAAGAGTCCAAACCAAGGTTAATACGTTGAATATTGCTGCTGCAAGAATTTGATTTATAAATCAAAGATAGGAGTGGTTCCCAGAATTTAGTGGCAGACCACTTGAGTCGCCTAGAGCACATTAAGAGTGACTCCACTCATATCAATTATGCTTTTCCATTTGATAGCTTGCACACAATATCTAAAGTAGTTCCTTGGTACGCACCTATAGCTAATTATCTAGTTACTCATACCTTCCCTCCTTATTTTACTAAGCATCAAAAGGGCAAGCTGAAAAGCGAGTCCAAATATTATATATGGGATGACCCCTATTTATGGAGGTATGGTGCTGACCAGATAATTAGAAGGTGTGTGCCTCAATCAGAATTTAAGTCAATTTTAGAGGCCTTCCACTCCTCTGAGAGTGGTGGACATTTTGGCCCTCAAAGAACTACTAGAAAAATTTTAGACTGTGGATTCTGGTGGCCCACTCTTTTTAAAGATGCTAATACCTTTTGTAAATCTTGTTCCCCATGCCAAAGGTTTGAGAATATATCCAAAAGGGATGAGATGCCCCAACAACTTATGTTGTTTTGTGAAATTTTTTTATGTTTGGGGCATTGACTTCATGCGTCCATTTTCAAACTCTAGTGGTTTCTTATACATACTGTTAGCTGTAGATTATGTTTCTAAATGGGTGAAAGCAATTCCCACCCATACTAATGATGCTAATGTTATTGTCTCCTTTGTTAGAAATCATATTATCTGTCGCTTTAGATCACCACGAGCAATCGTGAGTGATCAAGGCACTCACTTTTGTAACAGGAGATTAACAGGTCTACTGAAAAAACATGGCATTGTGCACAAGGTAGCAACAGCCTACCATCCTCAGACCAATAGGCAAGCTGAGGTGTCTAACAGAGAGATAAAGCGCATATTGGAGAAGATAGTCAAGCCTCATAGGAAGGACTGGAGCACCAGACTTGTTGATGCACTCTGGGCTTATTGGACAGCATACAAGACACCCATCGGGATGAGTCCCTTCCGCCTAGTTTATGGCAAAGCTTGTCACCTCCCAGTGGAGGTTGAACACAAAGCTTTCTGGGCTGTGCGGGAATTTAACATGGGATTGGAGAAGGCTGGTGCTGAAAGGAAGCTGCAACTAGCAGAACTGGAGACCCTTCTGATGAGATATTTTGGTGGAAAATAAATTTCTCCCAAAACACACAAATCTAACCGGCAAGTGTACCGGGTCGTATCAAGTAATAAAAACTCACGGGAGTGAGGTCGATCCCACAGGGATTGAAGGATTGAGCAATTTTAGCTTAGTGGTTAATTTAGTCAAGCGAATCAAGATTTGGTTGAGTGTTTTGTACTTTGCAGAAATTAAATTGCATGGAAGTAAAGAGAACAGGGAATTAAAGTGCTGAATCTTAAAGAACAAGAAATTAAATAGCAGAAACTTAGAATGCAAGAAATGTAAATTGCGGAATCTTAAAGTGCAAGAAATGTAAACGGCTGGAATTGTAAAGGGAATTGGGGATTGGAATTGCAGAAATTAAACAAGGAAAAGTTGAATTGCATTAAACAGAAGAGTAAAAGGGAATTGGGATTGAATCGGATCTGAAACAGAAAAGTAAATGAACATATAAAGCAGTAAACAGAGAATTGAAAATGGGAAATCAGATCTCAGGACCCAGAGACTAGAAAACCAAGTCTAGATCTCAATGCCTTCCTAGATCCAATAAAAACAATTGAAAAGAAATTGTAAATTGCAAGGAAAGTAGGTGAGAAGCAAGTAACAGAAACGGAAATTCAATTAAGCAGTAAATAAACAGAGAGATCTAAGGATGAGATTGAAACAGAATTTCTTCAATTCTTCAACCCAAGATCCCAGACAATTGCAATTGAAATTGAAAGCAATAAAACGGAGAGGAAGAGAAGTGAATTCTCCTTCCCCAAGACAAAGAAATTAAAGTTCACTCAATATCAAAAGCTTTCCGAAAACTATTATAAAAATTCCAAAAGGAAAGCTCTCCGAAGAACTTGAATTCTATCCTATTAATACACTTTCTTCAAATGATCTTCAAGCCTTGAGTTGGGCCTTTGCTCTTGGTGGAATTGGGTTGAAAGAGGCCTTGGTTGATTGCTCTTGAAGTTTGGAGAAGAACCAAAGTGAACCAATTGAACCGGGTTTGAGTTTTGCAAAAGTTGGACCAAAAGTTTGAGCAAAAGTTAGGGGTCTAACTTTTGCTCCAACTTTTCATATCAGCTAACACCACTTTGCTGACATGAACGTTGGTGCCAACGTTAGGGGTCTAACTTTGGCCCTAACGTTGGCCTTGCCTTGTGTACTTGTGGCGCCAACGTTAGCCACCAAGTTAGGGGGCTAACGTTGGCGCAAACTTTTGGTGCCCAGGGGTGAATTTCATGTGCCAACGTTAGCCTCAAAGTTAGGGGGCTAACGTTGGCGCAAACTTTTGGTACCCAGGGAGTGATTTTCAAGTTCCAACGTTAGCCTCCAAGTTAGGGGGCTAACGTTGGGGCTAACTTTTCAACCAAAAGTTTGTGCAAAAGTTTGATGCTAACTTTAGGTCCAGCTTTTTGCTTCCTGGTTCAATTTCACTTATTTCATTGTCCTCTCTTCACTCCTAGCCATTCCTTCTTGCTTCAACCCTTCTCCAAGCTTTCTTCACCTATCATTAATCAACCAAACACGTCAAAGCTATGCTTAAAATCATGAGATATTCATTCTTTCATAATATGTGACAATTATAGTATAAAACCTCATGAAATAGCATGAATTCATACATGGTTGATTCAATCAAGGGAAACATGAAAATCTACCTAATTGGCTTGCTTGTAGCTCAAGAAAGTGCTTAATTCTAATGAAAACAAAAGAAAAAGACTAGTTAAAATAGGCTAAGATGACTTGTCATCACAACACCAAACTTAAAGCTTGCTTGTCCCCAAGCAAGAAATGAATTATGCTCAGAGATTCTTTTAATTAAGATGGGTTGAAGAACACTTGTAAAGTACAGTGAGTGAAGTGATCAAGTAACAGTGGGGTGAACTCTAAATCATATGCTCATGCAAGGGCTTCAGTGCTCACTAGTCCTTACATATTGGGAGTCGTAGGTCTTAGGATTTTCATCCAAATGGTATCATGGGGATCTCTTTATATGTAATCACCTTGAAGCAGCTTATAGTTTCTGTGCTTTGGCCTCGACTCTAAGTATCATGTCTCAAAGTGGCTCTTTAGATAAGCTTTCAATCAATACTCCTAAACCTGTTGGTTTTAAGGTATTAGGTGTTAAAGCACCCCTAAGGATTTACTTGCTCAAGTCTCTTTCCTTGACACACTTCAACCACAAGCATTTACTAGGATAACAACTCTTTGAGTTTTTGTTTCTTTCTTTCTTTTTCTGCCTAGTAATTGATGCTCAGAGCCTTGGGCCATGTTCTTTTTTTTTTTTTTTTTGCTTTTGTATTTTCTTTATTTCCTTTTGTTTTGTTTGCTGCTTCTTGGATCAATAAGTTTTTGAGAATCTCCACAATACTTCTTTGAACTTCATGTCCCGCCTATGAGCTCCCATGCAAGTTTTCACAAGCATGCAACCTCAATACATTATCATACAACTAGAACCACCACTTCTCCTAATCTTTTGCTTGCCTCAAAATTGTTTAATTCCTCAATCCTTCTTTTCAAAGAACGTTCATGTGATGCATTTCTTGGAAATTGAGTGCAAACAAGTTTTGAAGATGAGAATGTTGTGAATGATCAAACATCTTGCTTATTAAATTATAAAGAAAGAAATTATACTATACATGTAGGCAGGGGTATATAGAAAGAAACTATACTATGCAGACAGGCAGGGCAATTAAGGATACAATCCAACTTTCAATCACAGCAATATTTGATGTAGAACAATCACTTAACAATACAACTTGTTGGAGTTCAATTGCTTTCCTTTTTCTCATCATCATTGTTGTTGACCTTCATGTTCATCTTTCTCCTTTTTGATGATGTTCAAACCTCCAAAAGCTTGTATGACATTCTGCACTGATATTGAAAGTTGCTTGTTCCCCAAGCACTTGGAAACAATGGTTAATTTTCATGATTTATTTGCGGGCTTTTTGAACTTACTTTGGTGTGAGAACACCAAACTTAGTACCTTGCCAATGGTTTTCATGCATCAAATTAACCATGTGTGATAATTTTTTTCTTTTTTTTTCTTTTTCAAAAGCAATAAAACTGAAAACTAGGAAACAGCAGAATAGCTAACTAGTTCATCCAACATGCTTGAAGCCAGCATTATGCAGAAAGTGAGAATGTGTTTTATGATGGGATTTTGGTGGAACACCAAACTTAGAATCCTTCATTCTCCCTTAGATTGTTTTGGTGTGCAACACCAAACTTAGCTTCTTGCAATATAGATAAAACTAATTAGCCTTTTTATTAAAATAGCTATGAAAAGAAAACTACCTCAGGTTGGGTTGCCTCCCAACAAGCGCTCTTTTATTGTCATTAGCTTGACATTCTTCATCCTTTGATCATGGAGGCTGAAAATCATAATGCCTCAGTTTTTCTCCTCTTGCTGTAGGATTCCTTTCCTCCATGACCTGCACAATCACAAACAATCCAAATGAAAATTGGATATTCTCATGCCAGAATGTAGTCAGAGGATTAGTTGACACCATGTGTCAAACAGTTGGTAAACTTGAGAGATTAGTGAACGAAAATCACTTCTCTCGTTTATTTATCAAGCTATGAGAATCATATTCAGCAAGATAAACCAAGAAAACTTCACTCTATTGCTAAAGTGAGGTTTCATTAGCTCAGGCAAAACTTCAAACAGTTAGTGGGTTAATCAAAAATTAAAGAAAAAGTGCTTGATCTAGATCACCACCTCACTTAATCATTGTCAATCTAATCAATCCCCGGCAACGGCGCCAAAAAATTGATGAGATATTTTGGTGGAAAATAAATTTCTCCCAAAACACACAAATCTAACCGGCAAGTGTACCGGGTCGTATCAAGTAATAAAAACTCACGGGAGTGAGGTCGATCCCACAGGGATTGAAGGATTGAGCAATTTTAGCTTAGTGGTTAATTTAGTCAAGCGAATCAAGATTTGGTTGAGTGTTTTGTACTTTGCAGAAATTAAATTGCATGGAAGTAAAGAGAACAGGGAATTAAAGTGCTAAATCTTAAAGAACAAGAAATTAAATAGCAGAAACTTAGAATGCAAGAAATGTAAATTGTGGAATCTTCAAGTGCAAGAAATGTAAACGGCTGGAATTGTAAAGGGAATTGGGGATTGGAATTGCAGAAATTAAACAAGGAAAAGTTGAATTGCATTAAACAGAAGAGTAAAAGGGAATTGGGATTGAATCGGATCTGAAACAGAAAAGTAAATGAACATATAAAGCAGTAAACAGAGAATTGAAAATGGGAAATCAGATCTCAGGACCCAGAGACTAGAAAACTAAGTCTAGATCTCAATGCCTTCCTAGATCCAATAAGAACAATTGAAAAGAAATTGTAAATTGCAAGGAAAGTAGGTGAGAAGCAAGTAACAGAAACGGAAATTCAATTAAGCAGTAAATAAACAGAGAGATCTAAGGATGAGATTGAAACAGAATTTCTTCAATTCTTCAACCCAAGATCCCAGACAATTGCAATTGAAATTGAAAGCAATAAAACGGAGAGGAAGAGAAGTGAATTCTTCTTCCCCAAGACAAAGAAATTAAAGTTCACTCAATATCAAAAGCTCTCCGAAAACTATTATAAAAATTCCAAAAGGAAAGCTCTCCGATGAACTTGAATTCTATCCTATTTATACACTTTCTTCAAATGATCTTCAAGCCTTGAGTTGGGCCTTTGCTCTTGGTGGAATTGGGTTGAAAGAGGCCTTGGTTGATTGCTCTTGAAGTTTGGAGAAGAACCAAAGTGAACCAATTGAACCGGGTTTGAGTTTTGCAAAAGTTGGACCAAAAGTTTGAGCAAAAGTTAGGGGTCTAACTTTTGCTCCAACTTTTCATATCAGCTAACACCACTTTGCTGATATGAACGTTGGTGCCAACGTTAGGGGTCTAACTTTGGCCCTAACATTGGCCTTGCCTTGTGTACTTGTGGCGCCAACGTTAGCCACCAAGTTAGGGGGCTAACGTTGGCACAAACTTTTGCTTCTCCTTGTGATTTTCATGTGCCAACGTTAGCCACCAAGTTAGGGGGCTAACGTTGGCGCAAACTTTTGGTGCCCAGGGAGGTTTTCTTCATGCCAACGTTAGCCTCAAAGTTAGGGGGCTAACGTTGGCGCAAACTTTTGGTGCCCAGGGAGTGATTTTCAAGTTCCAACGTTAGCCTCCAAGTTAGGGGGCTAACGTTGGGGCTAACTTTTCAACCAAAAGTTTGTGCAAAAGTTTTATGCTAACTTTAGGTCCAGCTTTTTGCTTCCTGGTTCAATTTCACTTATTCCATTGTCCTCTCTTCACTCCTAGCCATTCCTTCTTGCTTCAACCCTTCTCCAAGCTTTCTTCACCTATCATTAATCAACCAAACACGTCAAAGCTATGCTTAAAATTACGAGATATTCATTCTTTCATAATATGTGACAATTATAGTATAAAACCTCATGAAATAGCATGAATTCATACATGGTTGATTCAATCAAGGGAAACATAAAAATCTACCTAATTGGCTTGCTTGTAGCTCAAGAAAGTGCATAATTCTAATGAAAACAAAAGAAAAAAACTAGTTAAAATAGGCTAAGATGACTTGTCATCACCTTCGACTCGAAGCATATGACAACTCCAGACTATACAAGGAGAAGGTGAAGGCTGTGAATGACAAACATATCAAGAGAAGAGAGTTCAGACCTGGGGAGCTAGTTTTCCTTTACAACTCAAGGTTGAGGCTCATGCCAGGCAAGCTAAGATCAAGGTAGGAAGACCCCTATAGAGTAGAGAAGGCAGAGCCATACGGAGTCTTTCACCTGAGTCATCCTTCAAGTTCCAAATCCATCAAGGTCAATGGACATTGCTTAAAGCTGTATCATGGTGAGAAAATGAAAGACAATAAAGAGCTAGAGGTCTTCCTCTTGGAGGATCCATCAACAGAAGCAGACTGAGCTTGTGGACCGTCCAACTTAAGGACGTAAAAGCAAAGTGCTAGGTGGGAGACAACCCACCATGGTATGATCGTCCCTTTTTATTCTTAGTTTTATTTTATTTTTTTCATAGTATCCATTCATAATTTCTGCATAATTATCTGCATTCTACATTCTGCATTAAAAAAAAATGGTGTTCGACGCGTACGCGTCATGTGTGAATTCGCACCACCAAGGAATTGAACAGAGAGTTGGGCAGGAGTGGCGCTGGAAGCGTGCCTTGCGCACAAGCAAGTCCACGCGTATGCGTCCCTCATGCGTGCACATCACTTGCAATTTCAACAGCCCATGCGTAAGCGTCCCTGACGTGTACGCATGACCCTGGAAATCGGCGTAAATGGGTGTTTGGCTAGAGAGTTGTGTTGGTGTGGGGCTGGAACTGTGCTGAAAGCACAAACCCCATCACGCGTACGCATCCCTGATGCATGCGCATCATTTTCTCATTAATGGCCACCCATGCGTTTGCGTACCTGACGCGCACGCGTCGTATGCATTTTTGGCTCTCGTACGTTTCAACTCGAGAGTTGTGCGTGCGCGGGGCTGCCTTCGCACGATTGGCACATTCCACTATCATGCGTAAACGTCCCAGACGGGTATGCGTCGCTTAAAACTCGCGCAACTCGCGCTTACCCGTGCCGTACGCGCACGCGTCGCATGCGACGCACAATTAAACCAGTACGCCGCCTGATTTCCATTCTTCCCTCCCCCAATCCTAATTCTCTTTCCATCATAATTCTTTATTCTTTCTTCTTCCTTCTTTATTCTTTATTTCTTCTTGCTATCTATCACTTTCTTCCTCCCTTTTTCATCTTCCACCTCAGGTTCTTTTCTTCCTCCCATCTACTCTTTCATTCTTCTTTCAATTATTGCATTTAATTATTCTTCTTTCTTCTCAATTTTTCTTTTAACTTCATTATTTATGGTTTCTTTTTCATTCTTTTTCCATGAATTTTTATGTTGGTATTGGAGTTTTATTTGGGTATTACTTTATTCTCATTAAGCTTGTGGATATTATGAGGAGTAATTTGACAATTGACATGTAATTTTGGCTCTCATATACATTATTTTCATTCCTATTATAACTTGCACACTAAGTGTTTGTGAAAAGGCTCTTATGGCATTCTGAATCATATTTTATTTTACTCTTATACTTTAATGCCTCTTTTTCACCACACTTGTACTCCACATGTATCTGGGATTAGCATTCACAATTGCCATCATACAAGTGCTCTTTATTTTAATAATTTTAATTATTGATGCTTGAATTATGCTTCTCATGCATATTACTTGCATGATTTTATCCTTTTGCATCTAATTATTATGAATTACCTTTTTGCTCTTAATTATGTCTTACCTACATGTTGTAGCTACCATGTATCTAAGCTATTATCTTTTCTTTGGCATTCATTATCACTTGGACTTTTTCTCCCTCCGGTTTTTAGTTATATATGCTTAATAGTCTTCCTCTTTCCTTCTTCCTTAGGCATGGGTACCAAGAAAGGAAAAGAGAAGGCCACTGACAAGACAGCAGTAAGGAGAGGCACCAAGAGAGCACCGACTAAGGCACTTCCATCTACAAGCGTCAAGCCACCAACAAAGCGGGTGAAGAGGCTCATTAAAGTTGATGAATCAGAGAAAGCCTTTCCCGCACGGGACTCCACACGGTTCACTAACCGTTATTGCAAACAAATATTCCCCATCCTAGCCGAGAGGAACTACAACAATGAGCATCTACTCATTGTCCCAACACACTTTGTTGATTTTGTGGAGCCCCACATCGAGAGGAGACAGTGGATATTTTTGCAGAGGCAGTCGCGGGAAGCCAACTTATCATGGGTAGTTGAATTCTACTCCAACTTCTACTCGCCTACCCTGCAGACTGTCTATGTTTGTCAGCAACAAGTCCCTGTCTCCGAGAGTACCAAACAGAGAGCACTGGATCTTCCCCCCAGTCCAGAGGGATTGGATGCATATCAAGAGGCCTCTCTTAAGCGCCAGATGTATCAATTCGACTGGGATAGCGTCCTTGGAGTTATAGCCCAACTTGACAGTACCTGGATCTATGGGCTACATCGGTCAAAACCCAAGAGCATCTCCGCCCAGTCACTTACCTTAGAGGCTCGCGTGTGGGCACAGATTATGCCCCACTATATCTTTTCGAGCACTCACGAGTCCACCTTCACAGCAGACATGGCTGTTCTCATCTGGTGCATCCTGACAGAGCAACCTCTCAACCTATCCTGACACATCCGGCAAGCCATGGGACATGTACAGATTGCGGATAACCTGCCTTTCCCCGCCTTGGTTTCAGATTTAGTCTCTGCTGCAGGTGTGTCCTATCGGGCAGGAGACACGAAGGTCATGATCCCTCGGGCCGACTAGTATGTCCTGAATAGAAAGTACATCAGGCCACCAGTTTCCTCTGCGAGCCAGCGTGTAGGCCCATCTTCGGATACTCCTCCTTCCTCTACTCCACCATCATCCATACCACAAGCACCATCCACCCATCAGATGTTCCTACAGATCCTTGAGAGGTTCGACGGGCAAGACCGGCGGATGGAGCAAATGGAGCACCGTAACAAGTGCCGATACAACTATCTGAAGGAACTCATAGCTGGTACTCACCCACCTCCGGAACAGAAGGACACCCCAGACTCCCCTTCATCCAGTCGCACAGGGAGCCATGGCGAACCAGACAGCAGAAGCGATGCTTCCAGCCCTACCTTGCTCCTTACTGATGGCACGAAGGACCGTGCTAAGCCTTAAGTGTGGGGAGGTCAGTCATTGACTTCCGGAGGTAACTTCTCTCTCTTAACACCAACATTTGACTTTTTCTTTTGTTAGATAGGATAGATTGCATGATAATAATTGTTTGCATGTATGTTTTGCTTGGTTAAAGTAATGAGTTTCTTTTCAAGATCCTCTTTATAGTATTTCACTAATTTAAATTAAAACTTTTGTGTTAAACTTGTTTGAAGATTGTAATTTGGAACATGAATTATTACTAAGAACACATGACCTGTGAGATTTGAGCTTAATTATATGGTTACATTATTTAACCATAATATTTTATTCTTATGTGTTTTCTTCTCTATGATTGTAATCTATAGTTTGTTCCATTCTATATGTCCATTGTTTAGTGTATTTACATGCAAACATATGATTGAGGCCATCATTTGTTATTAGCTCACTTATCCCAAATAGCCTACCATTTCAATTACCTTTGTTTGCCACTTTGAGCCTTTTAATCCCCTTTGTTCTATATTTTACCACATCACTAGCCTTAAGCGGAAAAATAATTAATTACCCCAATTGAATCTTTGGTTAGCTTAAGATAGAGATTGTGTATCAATTAAGTGTGGGGAATTGTGGAAAACCTGGGTTAATAGGAATGTATTGTGTTTCCAATTTATTTAAGTATTGGAAATTTGGGTCCATACTCATATGAGACCAGAAAAACCATGTACATTGATAAGTTATGTTCACTTTCATGTTTAAAAAAAATAAAAAATAAAAATAAAAATTATAATATAAATAAATAAATAAATAAATAAGGGGACAAAATTACCCCAATGCTAAGTCTAATAAAAGATCAATGCATATGTGGTGAAATTAAAGAAAATTTGATACATGAGTATGTGAAATATACAAAAGTGAATTTATGGGTAGCTAGGCATGATTTTACAATTACATAGAGTATGTGTGTGTGTTAGGTGAGAGCTTAAGTTAGTCAAAGATTCATATTATAGCTCACTTGGCCATACATATATCCTCACCCTGACCTTAGCCCCATTACAACCTTGAAAAGACCTCATGATGTTTGCATTGGTATACTAAATATTTGTTGATTGGTTAGATGAAGAACAAAGTTTAGAAAGCATGATTAGAGAAGAGTAGAGTGATTAACCCTAGACACTTGAGCGATTAGAGTGCATATACACTACCAGTGAGGGTTCAATGCTTAATTCTATGTTCCCTGCTTTCATGAGCTATCTTCTTACAAGTTTACTTGTCTTTTATTGTGTGATTTGAATTAGTGGAATCTAATTTATATTTGTCTTTGAGAACTTGTTTACTTTTAACCAAGTATATAGAAAACATCTTAGCATATAGTTGCATTCACATACATAGGTTGCATCTCATGAGTCCTACTTTCCCCATTCATTCTTTCTATCTCCTTGAGCTTAGCATGAGGACATGCTAATGTTTAAGTGTGGGGAGATTGATAAACCACTATTTTATGGTTTATCTTATGCTGATCTAAGTGGTTTTTATCAAGTCTTTGCACACTTATTCATACAATTTGCATGATTTTACAATTCTTTCCCAAATTTTGTTCTATGATTGAAAACTTGCTTCCTAAGCCTTTAAATTGTGTATTTTAATTCCCCTTTTATACCATTCGATGCCGTGATCTGTGTGTTAAGTGTTTTTAGGCTATATAGGGCAGGAATGGCTTAGAGGATGGAAAGAAAGCTTGCAAAAATGGAAGGAGCACAAGAAATAAAGGAGATAACCAGCGAGGAGCGATGCGCACACATGGCTCACGCGTGTGCGTGAATTAGAGATTGCATAGCGACACGTGAGCGTGCCTGACGCGTACGTGTGACATGTGCCACGTGCAGAAATCTCAGAAGACAAGCAGAGACTAGAGCCAGGGGACAAGCAGAGACTCAACACACATTCTCATTCACATAGTTTTTAGTTTTAGATTGGAATCTTAGAGAGAGAACACTACTTCTTCTAGGTTTCCTTCATATTCATAGTTTTAGAGTTTTATGCTTTTGATTTGGATATTGAGAAGAGTCACTACCTCCGTTGAAGTTTCCATGATTCTAGTTTGTTTCCTTATTCCTTTACTTTTTAATTACCCATTAACCTTGTTCAGATATGGATGTTTATGATTTTGGGATTTATTAATGCAAAGAATTATTTTTACCTTTAATTAATTTTCAGTTATTATTTTATTTATTTTATCATGTCTTCTTTTCTTCCCCAATTATCGTTTATGAAAATGACATTCATGTCAATGGAGTAGATTCTCAACTTGACTTGGGAGTTGATTAAAAGGAGACCCTTGAGTTGGAATACTCAAGTGTTAATTTTAATCGGAAGTTGTTGGCTAACTCTCTATTTACTAACGCTAATCCTTCCATAGGAGAGGATTAGGACTTGTGAATCGAAGTTAGCTCAATTACTTGACTTTCTTTTATTCGGTAAGTGTTAACTAAGTGAAAACAACACCCTCTTATTATCATCCTTGAGAAAATCCAACAAGGATAGAACTTTTGATTAATCTTCTCCCAGTCAAGGCTTTTATTTTGATTATATAAATTCTCTTGCTAATTTTTCGTTGCTTTAATTTACAATAATTTATTTTTCCTGTTCTTCAACTCTTAAAAATTCTTGGAAAATTCCTGACTAATAAAATAGCACTCTTTTGTCAACTCGTTGGGAGACGACCTAGGATTTCTACTCCCAGTATTTTATTCTCAGTTTGTGACAATTCTTTCTAAATTGATAAGCGGAATTTTCGTCAATTAAGAACTGTACTTGCAACGCTGTCTTCGCTATAAATTCTTAATCGGCAATTTTTCGCCACGTCAATGGCCTTCTTTCTTTCGCTCATGTTTTGGAACTTTTCATTTAATAGTCCTGTGGAGCATCTCAAATCCTTGGTTTGCTATAAACAAACCAAATGAGAATCATTTAAATAAGCTATATTTATAGAAGGAAAAATTGAGTTGGTCTAAGAAATATGTGCTTACATTGTAATTTTTTTTTTCAGCTGGGTTCTTGCTTGTCATTTTTACTCTAAGGAATAAAAAATATTGTTAATAGATAAAAACATCACCAGTTACACTCGAATTTGCATGATATACACCCAAAACAACACCAGTTACACTTGAATACGCATGATATACACCCAAATACCAGCCACATATACCTCTATTATTTTATTAGATTTATATGACATTAAATGAGTTCAAAATGATATTCAAGTCAACCAAACATGCATAAAATGACACCAGAAGTACAAGGACAATACTCTGTTTTTTGTTACACATGGTATAGGAAAACAACACCAGTTACACTTGAATTTGCATGATATATACCCAAAATATCACCAGTTACACTCCAATATGCACAATATACACCCAAAATATCATCAGTTACACTCAAATACGCATGATATACACCCAAATACCAGTCACATACATAATATTCAATAACGACAGCACCAGTTACAGTCGAATTTACTTGAAATAAAATCAAAAGTTTTTATTCATACAAATACAGTTCCAAACATGCAAAAAACACATGAAAATATACATTAAACAATTCGGGAAAGAGTACGTAAACCAATTATCACTGATTTGAATAGTTTGATGAGAATAGTAACATTTATTTTCAACCAAGAACATATAATGAATATACTTAATAAACAAAAATATGAAGATATAGTAATTCACGTTTGAAATAAAAAATAGAAAAGTGAAACAGTACCTTGAATAATCTTTTGGGATTTTTTCTGGAGATTTTGAAGTTTTCTTGTTGATTTCCTCGAGTGTTGGCGACGATTTTGTTAGTTTTTTCAGAGTTTTCGAACATGGTTTGAATCTTGATGGTTGTGGTTTTGATTGAGGAAGAAGAAGTGTCTTTCATAATGGTGAGTGAGCGTGCTATGAAAACCGTTGAGTAGCGCGCATGTTAACATGCTCTTATGGGTAAGCATCCTTTTTGTTGGGCTTGGCCCAACTTGTATGACTTGTAAGCCAAAAAGGCTTGTATGTGTAGCAGGTCTGATAGAAAAATATCCAATTGTTCATACCCTGGCCCAACAAGCAAAGCCAAGCCCAATAAAACAAAAAGGCCCACTGTTCATACCCTGGACCGAGCTACAAGGTCCGGGTTGGACAAAGACAAAGGGGACCGAACTCTTTAAAGGTTGGCCCATTAAACGACCTATTCACAAAGAGTTCAGAAGATTGCCAAAGAGGCCCAAGGAGGCCCGAAGTAAAAGAACCACCGCCCACTAGAAGGCGGCTGGCCAAAGATATGATCTCACCAAAGATAAGATAAGATAACAAACTTATCTCAAGGAAGGTCACCCAGTACTACTATAAATACACTGGAGCACCCAGGTATAACTCATACTCCAAATCTAAAAAAAAAACCTGCCTAAAGCCCGTACTAACTTAAGTATCGGAGTCTCTTGCAGGTACCACCACCCACTAGTGACCAAGGACCAAGCAGCTCCGCCCGCTCCAAACAAGTCAGACACGGCAGCCTTAACCAAATCAGAAGACCTCGTCCGAGGTCGACCTCCCTGTTTCAGGTAACCCACGGAACATTGGCACCGTTGCCGGGGAACCTGGAAGTCATCCCACCATCATGGCGAACAACCCTCCTCACAACGACCACGCCTCTAGATTTGAAGAAGGTACACCAACAAAAAACACGGATGCCGCACCACCATCCCCAAAGGAAGCAAATCCCTCCAAGAAAGACAAACAAGCACAGAATACCGAAATCCTAGATGCCATCCGTGAGTAGCAAGACCGCCTTAAACAGTTCGAATAAGACGCCGAACGACAGCGAGAAGCCGAGCGGGATCTGCGAAGAGAAAGAAGACGGTGCAGAGAGTTGGAAGAGAAACTCCAAAAGCTCGAAGCTGACCTCAAAGCTAAAATTACACGATCCAACGGTGAAGCTAGCCCCCATAGAGAACAAGACCCATTCACAAAAGAAATCATGAAGGCTAAAGTTCCAAAGGACTTCAAAGCCCCTGACATGACCCCGTACGATGGAACATCTGATCTAAGCCATCATTTCAGCAACTTTAGGAGTCGGATGTATCTCACCGATGCCTTGGACGCAACTCGTTGCAAGGCCTTCCCGACCACTTTCACCAAAATGGCCATAAAATGGTTTGACAGCCTTCCCCCAAGGTCAATCACAAGCTTCGATGACTTCGCCAAAAAATTCCTAGCCAGGTTCTCCATACAAAAAGACAAAACCAAACATGCTCCAAGCCTGCTAGGGATCAAGCAGAAAAATCAGGAAAGCCTCCGAAATTATATGGAAAGATTCAATAACGCATGCCTCGACATACAGAGTCTCCCTACAGAAGCAGCTATCATGGGACTTATCAACGGCCTACAAGAAGGGCCGTTCAGCCACTCCATATCTAAGAAACACCCTATATTTCTGAATGAAGTACAAGAACGAGCGAAGAAATACATCAACATGAAGAAAAACTCCCAACTAAGAGAGAGCTCAAAACTGGGTTCACCTACCACACCCGGGACAAAGACAAGGAGCTGAGAAAGAAGGAGGACTAATCTATAGAGAAGCCCATGAAATACCACAACTACACGCCTCTTCGGGTATCCTTAGTGGATGTCTACAGGAAAATATGCAACACAGAGAAGATCCCACTACCCCGCCCAATTAAGCACAAGAGGGGAGGAAGTCGGACTGAGTACTGCGAATACCACAAAATCTACGGACACCCCACCAACGAAAGCTACGACTTAAAAAACGTCATAAAAAACCTAGCCTGAGAAGGAAGACTAGAACGATTCCTAGCCCACAGAACGGACGAGCCAAAAAAGAGGAGGGATGAAGAGGGTGGACGAGCTGAACGCCCCCTCACACCCCGGAAAGACACGTTCATATGATTAACGGAGGATTCACAGGAAGCGGGATCTCCAAATCGTCCCGCAAGAGACACTTTAAAGAGATATACCACGTCAGAGAAGGGGATAGGTCACCCGACCTCTCCATCATATCCTTCACCGAAGAAGATGCCGCTGGCATCATCCCTGGGCATGATGACCCTGTAGTCATTACCATCATATTGGCCAATGCCAACCTCCACCGAACACTGGTTGACCAGAGAAGCTCGGCCGACATCTTATTCAAATCCACCTTCGACAAGCTCAGACTACAAGAAAAGGAGCTCAAAGCATATCCCAACAGCCTATTCGGGATAGGGGATGCTTCGATCCAACCCCTCGGATTCATGCCACTGCACACCAGCTTCGGGAAGGGAGTCCAATCCAGAACTCTAAGCATAGACTACATCAAAGTCGATGTGAACTCCGCGTACAATGCCCTCATAGGCCGGACAACCTTGAACTAGCTCACTGCAGTAGTCTCTACACCACACTTGTGTATGAAATTCCCTACCGAAGAAGGAATAGCCACCATTAAAGGAAACCAGAAGCTCGCGCAACGATTCAACGAAAGCCTGAACCTAAAGGGCGATCCCCAAGGAAAAGAGGCCAATACCATCGAACTTGGAGGAGCCCGGGCTAGCAAAGAACTGCGCCCTCATCCAGAAGGCGAGACCGAAGAGGTTCAAATTGGAGACATCCAAGATAAAACAACAAGTATAGGTGCAAACCTAAAAGAAGACCTGAAGGAGCTGCTAATAAAGCTCTTAAGGGAAAATTCCGACCTCTTCGCATGGAAGGCCGCGGATATGCCAGGCATAGATCCCGGCTTAATGTGCCACAAACTGGCGGTTTACCCCGGATCTTGACTAATACAACAAAAGCGTAGAAAGCTCGGCCCAGATAGATCACAAGTCGTGGAAGAATAGGTACAAGCCTTGCTAGAGGCAGGGTTCATAAGGGAGGTTAAGTACCCATTATGGCTCGCCAACGTCGTATTGGTAAAAAAGCCAAATGGAAAGTGGCGAATGTGCATGGATTACACCGACCTCAATAAAGCCTGGCCAAAAGACCCATATCCCCTCCTGAACATCGACACCCTGGTCAACGCGTCGTCGGGATACAAGTACCTTTCCTTCATGGACGCCTACTCAAGGTACAACCAGATCCCAATGCATCAACCCGACCAAGAGAAAACCTCGTTCCTAACCCCGAAAGCAAACTACTGCTACGTAGTAATGCCGTTCAGACTCAAGAATGCGGGGGCTACATACTAGAGGTCAATGAACAAAGTATTTTCCGACCACATCGGAAAACTGATGCAAGTCTATATGGACGACATGCTAGAAAAAAAACCAAAAGAAAGGAAACACTGCTGCTCGACCTTGCCGAAGTATTCGGTACCATAAGAAAGCACGGGATGAGGCTAAACCCCACAAAATGTACCTTTGCGGTAGAAGCTGGAAAATTCCTAGGGCTCATGCTTACCCAGAGAGGTATTGAGGCGAACCCAGACAAATGTCAAGCCATACTCAGCATGAAAATCCCGGCCTGCATAAAAGAGGTACAACAGCTAAATGGAAGACTCGCGGCTCTGTCCAGGTTTCTAGCCGGGTCAGCACTAAGATCTCTCCCTTTCTATGCAATACTAAGGAAAGGAAAAAGGTTCAAATGGACCCCAAAATGCGAACAAGCCTTCTAAGACTTCAAAATATTCCTGGGGCAACCACCCATCCTGACCCGACCTCGACAAGGAGAAGAGCTGATACTATACCTCACCATTGGAAGTCAGGCGATAGCATCAACGCTAGTCAGAGAAGATGACAACGGACAACAACCCATCTACTTCATCAGCAAGGCTTTACAAGGGGCCAAACCAAACTACCAAAAGATAGAAAAGTTCACCTATGCCCTCAAACTTACCTCCCGGCGACTTCGACCATATTTTCAAGCCCACACCATTAGAATACGGACCAATCAACGCATGAAAGGCATCCTACAGAAAACTGACTTGGGTAGAAGAATCCTACAATCGGCGGTCGAGTTATCCGAATTCGACCTCAAGTATGAAGCTCGCGCGGCCATCAAATCCCAGTACCTGGCTGACTTCGTTGCAGAGTACACTGACACCCCAGGAACTCCCATTGAATGGAACCTCTACGTTGACGGCTCATCAAACAAAGCTGGGAGTGGAGTAGGCGTTATCCTGGAAAGTGACCAAAGGACCCAACTCGAACTCTCCTTAATATTCGAGTTCCCTGCCTCAAATAATCAAGCCGAGTACGAAGCCCTAATGGCTGGTTTGAAGCTGGCTAGGGAGATTGGAGCCCAAAAGCTTACCATCTTCAGCGATTCACAAGTAATCATCTCACAAATAAAAGGAAGCTACCAGGAAAAGGATCCCACCATGAAAAAGTACCTAGACAAAACCAATGAACAGCTCCGGAACTTAATGGAATATGTGATCTGACATATACCTCGGGAGCAAAACACCCGAGCCGACGTACTTTCAAAACTAGCTAGCACCAAACCAGGGGGCAACAATAAAAGCCTCATCCAAGAAACCCTATAGCACCCATCAACCTCAAGGGAAGAGAAGTTCTTGAGCATATTAGACCATGACCAAGGATGGATGACTCCCATAATTAACTACCTCAAGTCCGAAACACTTCCCACATATAAGAAGCACGCAAAAAGGCTCATACGAGAGGCACAATATTACACCATAGTGCACGATGTCCTGTACAGGAGAGGAATCTCAACACCCCTCCTAAAATGCGTCCCGACTTCTACCACAAAGGAAGTGTTGGAAGAAGTCCACAGCGGCATGTGCGACAATCACCTCGGGGCACGAGCTCTATCCAAAAAGGTGCTCCGAGCCAGCTTCTACTGGCCGACCTTACAGAAGGAAGCAATCGAGTTCGTCAAAACGTGCCCTCCATGCCAGAAGCACACTAACTTCCACATCGCCCCACCTAAAGAGCTCATTTGTGTCACCTCGCCCTGGCCATTCGCAAAGTGGGGGCTCGACCTCCTCGGGCCATTCCCTCAGGGATCAGGGCAAGTCAAGTTCCTCATTGTAGGAATAGACTACTTCACAAAGTGGATCGAGGCAGATCCATTGGCCACCGTCACCGCCCAGAGAAGTCGGAAGTTCCTGTATAGAAACATCGTCACAAGGTTTGGGGTTTCCCACTCCATCACGATGGACAATGGGACTTAGTTCACCGACACGGGCTTCCAGAACCTGGTAGCCGATCTAAAAATCAAGCACCAGTTCACTTCAGTGGAACACGCACAAGCCAACGGACGGGCGAAAGCCGCCAACAAAGTCATACTGGTCGGGTTAAAACGTTGATTACAGGACGCGAAGGGAGTCTGGGCTGAAGAGCTCCCCCAAATCCTATGGGCATACCAGACGATACCACACTCCACCACCGGGAAATCACCCTTCCGTCTTGCTTATGGAATGGAGGCAATGATCCCCATAGAAGTAGATGAAAGATCCCCTAGGGTGATCTTCTGTAGCAAAGACATCAAATCCGATGCACAAAAGGAAGAACTCAACCTGCTCCCAGAAGTCCGAGAAAGAGCTCGGATCAAAAAGGAAGCCCTGAAGCGTCGAATGGCCTCAAGGTACAACCGGAAGGTAATCCAATGATGCTTCGCTACCAACAACCTCATTCTAATCCGAAATGACATCGGAGCAGGCCAATCAGGAGAAGGAAAGCTAGCTGCTAATTGGAAAGGACCATACCGGATTACCGAGGTACTAGGAAAAGGTTACTACAAGGTGACCAATCTTGAAGGGCGGGAGCTTGATAAACCACTATTTTACGGTTTATCTTGTGCTCAATTGAGTGGATTTTATCAACTCTTTACCCACTTATTCATACTATTTGCATGAGTTTACATTTTCCTTCCTAATTATGTGCTTTGATTGAAAATATGCTTCTTTGGCCTTAAGTTCCCTATGTTTAATCATCTCTTATTACCATTAGATACCTTGATATGTGTGTTAAGTGATTTCAGAGATTACAGGGCAGGAATGGCTTGGAGGATGGAAAGGAAGCATGCAAAAGTGGAAGGAATATAAGAAGTTGAAGGAACTGCTAAAGCTGTCCAGCCTGACCTCTCTGCACTCAAACGGCATAACTTGAGCTACAGAGGTTCAAATGATGCGGTTCTAGTTGCGTTGGAAAGCTAACGTCCGGGGCTTCAAATTGATATATAATTTGCCATACCTGCCCCGAAGTTAGGTGATGCGAACGCGTGAATGACGCGCCCGCATCGCATCTGCGAACTTGAATCCGCGCGGACGCGTGGACGACGCCTCCGCGTCACTTTTCCGCGACCTGAACGTACCAGAAATTGCAGGGAGCAATTTCTGGGCTGTTTTTGACCCAGTTTTCAGCCCAGAACACACAGATTAGAGGCTATAAAGTGGGGGAATGCATCCATTCATAATCAAGCTCTCATAATTCACAATTTTAGTTTTAGATGTAGTTTTTAGAGAGTGAGGTTCTCTCCTCTCTCTTAGGATTAGGATTAGAATTAGGATTTCAACTTTATTATTTCAACTTACAACTTCAATTACAGGTTCAATGTTCCTTTTATATTCATGTTAGATTTGATTTCTTTTATTAATGCAATTCGAGGTATTTTCAGATTTAATTTTGCTTTGCTTTATTTACATGAATGCTTTGAATTTAATTTAGAATTCTTCCTTTTGGCTTTGGTTAAGTAATTAGTAACGCTTGAGCTGTCAAATAAAGCAGTGGTTGAAATTGGGAGTTGCTCCAATAACTCTAGTCTTTCCATAGGAATTGACTAGGACCTGAGGATTAAGCTAATTAATCCACTTGATTTACCTTCATAGTTAGAGGTTAACAAAGTGGAATTAAAATCCAATTCTCATCACAATTGATAAGGATAGGACTTCCAGTTCTTATACCTTGCCAAGAGTTTTATTATCTATTTAATTTAATACAATTTACTTTCTTGCCATTTACTATTCTCGCTTTTTATCTTATACATTAAAAACCCCCAATTTACAAACTCATAACCAATAATAAGAACACCTCCCTGCAATTCCTTGAGAAGACGACCCGAGGTTTAAATACTCGGTTATCAATTTTAAAAGGGGTTTGTTACTTGTGACAACCAAAACTTTTGTAAGAAAGGTTGATTGCTTGGTTTAGTAACTATACCTGCAACGAGAGTTTACTATAACCTCTAAACCATCAGTCTTCCGCTCTTTCAAAATGGCGCCGTTGCTGGGGAATTGCAAACGTGTGCCTTATTATTGGTTATTGTAAATATTTACTTTTTGCTTGTTTATTTGTTTTTATTTTTGTTTTTATTTTTTTCATAAATTAAGAGGTTATTGGTTTTTATTTAGTTATTAAAATTTTTTTCAAAAATTTGTTCTTGGTGTTCATCTTGACCTTCAATTTGTTCTTAGTTGTTTTCTTCGTTTTGATCTAAAAATTTTAAGTTTGGTGTCATTTTATTGTTTTTCTCTTTCCTCATTAAATTCAAAAAAAAAATTTCAAAATTTAAAACTCAAATTTCAAAATTTCAAATTTCAATTTTCAAAATTCAAATTTAAAAATTCAAAGTACAAATTTCAAATTTCAAAATTTAAAATTTCAAAATTTAAATTTCGAAATTCAAACCTTTTTCAAAATCTTATCTTATCTTATTTCAAAATTCAAATTTCAAAAATTTAAAATTCAAAATTTAAAATTTCAATTTCAAAATTTAATTTTCAAATTCAAAATTTAAATAACCTTTTAATTTAAAATTATTTTTATTTTCATTTTTAATTTTTATTTGCTGCTATGAACTCTCACCCCTTTGGCTATGAGTCTGGTTACAATTATGTTGCAGGAAGAGGAAATTACAATGAGAACAGGCATCAAGGTTGGAACAATCAAAGATGGGAGGAGCCACAAGGATTTGATAAACCCTCATGGCAACAACCACCTCCAATGAACTATCAACAACCACCACCATATGCCTATAAACCCTCTCCTTAACATGACTTTGGACCACCATACTCACAAGCCCCTCATCACCAAACACCACCATATGACCCTAACCCACATCCACCATACCAACCACCCTATGAACCAAATGAACCATATATAGATCCACCCCAACCTCCATTGGATAACAATACACTCATCTCTAACATCATTGGTCTCACATTTACACTCCAAAATCTTATATCCCGCATGAACCAACCCTCTACCTCCAATATTCAACCCTCAAGCTCTAGTGCACTTCCTTTTCAACCACATAATGATCTTTTCATCCCATCACCACCCTCCATGAGAGAGCACCAACATCCATCAATCCAAGAGCAAGATGATCCCAATTATGCTATTGATATGGAACAGGAAAGAAGGAATCATCTTCGTGAATCCATACTTCATAAGGAACTAGAGGAGGCCCTACGGGTAAAGGTAGAAGAGACCCTTGAAGATGAAAGAGTAGTTGAAAGGAGTTGTCATGGAAAGAAAATCATCGAGGATGAGTATGATTTTATACTTAAACAACTGGACAAAGCAGCAATTATTAAAAAGGAAGAAGTGGTTGCAGACTTAGGAGATGCTGAACCTCCATGGGAAAGTCCGGTTATAGAACCTCCTTCCAAGGCGATTGAAATTGATGTTGAGGAGGGTGTACAACCTCCAAAGCATATCATAGTTGAAGACTTGGAAGAGGTTGGTCAAGAGATGGAGATTAAAGAAGAAGAAGCACAGCCCCCCATGCCCTTGGTGAGTAATGAAGAAGATATTAAATTGGAAAAAAGCTACCAAGAGGAAGAGGTTGAAATTAAAGAAGTTTGCAAAGAGGTGGAAGTTGTTAAGGAGCACAAGGGAATGGAGCTTGGAATCACCTTGCCAAAGTTATTGGAGACCCCTCCCCCTAAGTTGCCATCATCCTTCACAACATTCAAGTGGGTAAAATTCATATCCCTTAGCTTTCTAATTCCACTTGAATATGGGCTACTGGAGATGGATGGTCAACTTAGAGCTCTTTGTGGCATAAAGAGTAAGAGGAAGATGGTCAGTGGTAAGAATTGTCCTGCAAGGTTCATTATGGTTGGAAGCTTTAAGTTTAAATGCAAAGGTTGGTATAAAGCTCAACTGAATGGGTCTAGGAAGCTGTTTGGATGTCTCAGTGAGAATTTACACTGCATGTCACCCGGTTGGAACAATGATGATCAACACAAAGACGGGTGCAAAAGCAAGATTTGGGACCCCGGAATTCATTCTGGCAATCAACACTCTTGGGGCCTTGTCACTTGCTTTACCTTACTTGAAGGCTTTCTACGCCTAATTTGGGACCCCGGAGGCTACTGGAATTCCAAACATTGGTGGGGATTCCTAGATGAGTTCAAGCACAAGCCACCATAACAAGGAGCTCACCAAATGTCCAACTTAAGGACTTTAACTAAAAGTGCTAGGTGGGAGACAACCCACCATGGTATGATCGTTTCTTTTTCAATTTTATTTCATGTTGTTTGATTTTATTTTATTTTAATTTCATTGAACCTGGAATTATTCATAGCATCTACATTAGCATTGCATACTGCATAATTGCATAAAAAAAAATACGCACACGACGCGGCAGCGTCGCTGACGCGTCCGCGTCGCTAGTGCGTCAGGAAGAAAAGAATTGAACAGAGAGTCATGCGAGAGCGTGGCTGGAGGCGTGCCTTTGGCACAAATTGATCCACGCGACCGCGTCACTGACACGTCCACGTCATGTGGAAAAAATGCCTCCCCACGCGTTCGCGTCACCCACGCGACCGCGTGGCCCTGTAAATCGACGTAAAAAGGTGTATGGCCGAAAGTTGAGCTGGAATTAGGCTGGACTCGTGCTGGAAGCCCAAGCCCTACCACGCGACCGCGTGCCCCACGCGGTCGTGTCATTTTAAGAAAATGGCCATTCACGCGATCGCGTCAACCACGCGACCGCGTCACCCAAAATTTAGCAAAAAGAATTTTACACAGAGAGTTGCGCGACCGCAAGGCTGCGCTCGCGCTAATCGCACAAATCAGGCCACGCGATCGCATGATCCACGCGTCCGCGTCGCCTAACCTTATTGCGCACCACGCGACCGCGTCACCCACGCGACCGCGTTGCCAGCGTCGCACAACCTGTCCAGATTAGTGCCAATTTTCTTATCTTTTCTTCTCTAATCCTAATTTTTCTATCTTTTCTTATTCTTTCTTCGTCCTTTTCTTACTTTCTTCTTCTTCATCCCTCTTCACTTCCATTCTATTTCATTTAATTTATTTGCATACTTTCATTCATTGCATTATTTTCATTGGTGTTAGAAATTTATTTAGGTCATTATTTTTATATTTTTGTGGATTATTCAAGATTTGTTTGACAATTATATATTACTTTTTAAAGGGTTGCTTGCATGTTAAATTTAATACTTTCAATAGCTTCTTTACCATGCATGCTATGTGTTTGTGGAAAAGCTCATATGGCATTATGCATTTTTCTAGATTATTCCATTCTACTATTCTGATGCCTGCTTTTCACAAAATCCTTTTTTATATTTTATTAATTAAATATAATTGTTATTACAAAGATGTTGATAGTTTAAAAGACTTGGTAATTTAAATTGGACATTAAATGCTTGATATATGCTACTCATGCCTTTGCCTGCATGCCAATAAACACCTTGCATTTAATTGTCTTCATATGCACTGCTACATCCCCGTTTATGATCTTTCACATGTAGTCATGACCATGTGTCAACATCATTTATCTTTTAATGTGCATTAATTACCACCTCTCCTATTCTCTTCGTTGCTCTATCCCTTTGAATTTAAGTTACTTTCTTTTTTTTTTCCTTTTCAGGATGGCCACCAAGAAGGGTAAAGAGAAAGCTACTCCCAAACCACCGGCAAAGAAAGGAACAGAAGGAGCCCTAGCTGAGGAACTACAACCCCCGTCCACTTGCACATCTTAGCATGCACCGAGGATGGTGCAATCTTTAAGTGTGGGGAGGTCGATACCGATCTCCATGGGTTAGTTATTCTTAACACCAATGTTTAGTTTTCTTTGTTAGTTCATTATTGCATTACATAATAGATTGCATGTTTATTTGATTTTGTGTATTTAGTTACTACTTGGTTAAAGTAATAAATTCCTTTTTAGGACTCTATTTTTGAAAAATTTCACTAATTTAAATTGAAAAATTTTTTATGTTAAAACTTGTTTGTAAGTTGTATTTGGAACAAGAATTATAGCTAAAGAACACACAACCTGTGAGATTTGAGCTTATTTATATGGTTACATTATTTAACCATAAATATTTTATTCTTGTGTGTTTACTTCTCTATAATTGTGATCTTTACTTTGTTTCAGTCTATATGTCCAATATTTAGTGTATTTACATGTTTACATATGATTGAGGCCATTATTTGATTTTAGCTCACTTATCCCAAATAAGCCTACCCTTTACATCACCCTTGTTAGCCACCTTGAGCTTTTTAATCCCCATTTGTTCTATATTTTACCACATCACTAGCCTTAAGCGAAAAACAAATTAAATATCCTAATTGAATCTTTGGTTAGCTTAAGATAGGGATTGTGCAATAATTAAGTGTGGAAAAACTGTGAGAACTTGGGTTAATAAGGGAATGTATCATGTTTCTAATTTTGAATATTGGAAAATTTAGGTACCTACTCATGTAAAACAGAAAATTAAAAATTCTATATGCATTGATATGTTATTCTAGCTTTTATGTCTCTCTAAAAAAAAAGAGAGAAAAAAAAGAGAAAAAATATATAATATAAATAAATAAATAAGTGGACAAAATTACCCCAATGTTAAGTTAATAAAATATCAATGCATATGTGATAAAATTAAAGAAAAATTGATACATGAGTATGTAATGCAAAAGTGAAGACTATGGGTAGCTAGGCATGATTCTAGAGTTATATAGAGTATATGTATGTTAGGTGAAAGCTTAGGTTAATTAAAGATTCAATTTATAAAGCTCACTTAGCCATATACATATACCCTTACCCTTACCTTAGCCCCATTACAACCTTTAAAAGACCTCATGATGTTTGCATTGGTATATTAAATATTGTTGATTGGTTAGGTGAAGAACAAGGTTTAGAAAACATGATTAGAGAAGAGTAGAGTGAATAACCCTATACACTTGAGTTATTAGAGTGCATATACACTACCGGTAAGGGTTCAAGGCTTAATTCTATGTTCCCTGCTTTCATAAGCTGTCTTCTTACAAGTTTACTTGTCTTCTATTGTATGATTTAGATTAGTGGAATTTGATTTACATTTGTCTTGGAGAACTTATTTACTTTTAACCAAGTAGGTAGAAACATTTTTTGCATTTAGTTGCATTCATATAGATAGGTTGCATTTCATATTAATCTACCATTCCTCTTCATCTTTATAGCTTCTGTTGAGCTTAGCATGAGGACATGCTAGTGTTTAAGTGTGGGGAGGTTGATAAACCACTATTTTACGGTTTATCTTGTGCTCAATTGAGTGGATTTTATCAACTCTTTACCCACTTATTCATACTATTTGCATGAGTTTACATTTGCCTTCCTAATTATGTGCTTTGATTGAAAATATGCTTCTTTGGCCTTAAGTTCCCTATGTTTAATCCTCTCTTATTACCATTAGATGCCTTGATATGTGTGTTAAGTGATTTCAGAGACTACAGGGCAGGAATGGCTTGGAGGATGGAAAGGAAGCATGCAAAAGTGGAAGGAATACGAGAAGTTGAAGGAACTGCTAAAGTTGTCCAGCCTGACCTCTCTGCATTCAAATAGTCATAACTTGAGCTACAGAGGTCCAAATGATGCGATTCTAGTTGCGTTAGAAAGCTAACGTCTGGGGCTTCGAATTGATATATAATTTGCCATAGCTGCTCCAAAGTTAGGCGATGCGAACGCGTGAATGACACGCCCGCGTTGCATCTGCGAACTTCAATCCGTGCGGACGCGTGGACGATGCCTCTGCGTCACTTTTCCGTGACCTGAACGTATTAGAAATCACAAGGAGCAATTTCTGGGCTGTTTTTGACCCAGTTTTCAGCCCAGAACACACAGATTAGAGGCTATAAAGTGGGGGAATGCATCCATTCATAATCAAGCTCTCATAATTCACAATTTTAGTTTTAGATGTAGTTTTTAGAGAGAGAGGTTCTCTCCTCTCTCTTAGGATTAGGATTAGAATTAGGATTTCAACTTTATTATTTCAACTTACAACTTCAATCACAGGTTCAATGTTCCTTTTATATTCATGTTAGATTTGATTTCTTTTATTAATGCAATTCGAGGTATTTTTAGATTTAATTTTGCTTTACTTTATTTTCATGAATGCTTTGAATTTAATTTAGAATTCTTCCTTTTGGCTTTGGTTAAGTAATTAGTAATGCTTGAGCTGTCAAATAAAGCAGTGGTTAAAATTGGGATTTGCTCTAATAACTCTAGTCTTTCCATAGGAATTGACTAGGACCTGAGGATTAAGCTAATTAATCCACTTGATTTACCTTCATAGTTAGAGGTTAACAAAGTGGGATTAAAATCCAATTCTCATCACAATTGATAAGGATAGGACTCCCAGTTCTTATACCTTGCCAAGAGTTTTATTATCTATTTAATTTAATACAATTTACTTTCTTGCCATTTACTATTCTAGCTTTTTATCTTATACATTAAAAACCCCCAATTTACAAACTCATAACCAATAATAAGAACACCTCCCTGCAATTCCTTGAGAAGACGACCCGAGGTTTAAATACTCGGTTATCAATTTTAAAAGGGGTTTGTTACTTGTGACAACCAAAACTTTTGTAAGAAAGTTTGAATGCTTGGTTTAGTAACTATACTTGCAACGAGTGTTTACTATAACCTCTAAACCATCAATCTTCCGCTCTTTCAGAGCTCCAGAGGTCATGGCACGCCTGTAACCTAAGAAGGTACTATAGGTAGAAAAAGGCCTCGAGCCAAAGTGTGCTCCTTTTTCCACTAAAGGATTTTTTAATGAGGCACCAGGCCAAGACCTCAAGGTGGCCTGACTTGAAGGGTAGCCCTACACATGTACATACTCTTACTCACGCTTTTAATAGAGATTCCCTAAAAAATTTTCCTACCAAGGTACATTAATTTATGCTCGAAAAAAAAAGCAAAATTCATCGTCCGACCAGAAAAGGTAGGCAAGGTGAAGCGACAAAGCCAAAATTAATGTGAGAAGTTATAAAAGCAACCTGTATGAAGCGGCCTAACGAGGTCGGATAAAAAACAGGGTTGCAAAAAATAACCTGAAAAGGCCCGACAGAGAAGTCGGACCAGCTAAAGGATCACTAAAAAAAGGGAAATAGAACCTTTCTAAGGTTGAAAAAGGTTGAAAAACCTAGTATAAAAACCTATTAAGCTAAAAGGTAGGAGTCCGAAAAGGACGCCACTTAAAAAAGTGTAAGCAGTCACAAATCCAAACAAGGCCAAAAAAGGTCGTCCAAATAAGCTAAAAAGGTAAGAGGTTCGGAACAGAACACTACCTAGAAAGTTATTAGAGTCCAACTAAAAGCCTACAACACCAACCAACAAGCTGCACAGTCAAATACTGCCCAAAGCAAAAGTAACTCGAAAAAGTTGTCACCACAACTAAAAAGTGCAGACCAACACACAAAGGTAGAGGTTCGCAAAAGAACACTATCCCAAGATCATTAGGAAGGATGTCGGTCAGAAAAGACCAACACCTAACTCTGGTAAATGGCTAGACCAAAATCCACAGCGGAATGCCACCTCAAGAAGGAAACTAGAAAGGGGTGAAACAGCAGTCCGAGGACGGGAACACTTCTCAAAAGCCAAAACCAACACACTACCAGAATAATAAAAGACAAAAAGTATCAAATATTAAAAACATTAAAGCTCGAAGGTTACCTAACAGCACCCTAAGAGTAAAAGTGTTTTTTCATTAAAAACTAAAAGTTGCTAAGGAGCAACTATAAGTGTTAGAGAGTTACCCAAAAATTACAAAACCAAGAGTTCAAAGGTCCATAAGTCGGACCATACCAATACATAACCAGAAGAGAAAAAAAAAGGAGAGAGTCATAAGGGGTAAACTTCGCTCCTGTCGCCGCATCTTGAGGAGCTGGAGGAATGGCTGAAATCGGGACGGCTCCGTCAACGCCATCGGGGCCATTTAAGATCTCCACATTGGGGTCGGCCTCAGGTCGGGACCTCTCAGCAGCAGAAGCTTTGGCAGAAGGATCTGGGGCAGGAGTCTCATTGTCATCAGGGGCTGGCATGATCTTACCATCTTCGATAATATTGTCAATATTAAACAAGGTAAGGTCGGCATCAGGAGAAAGAACCCAGACCAGAGCTTTCAAATTCTTGAACATAGCAATCATGCCACTCACCACGTGGCCCTGCAACTCGGCATAATCATCATAAGAAGACTGGAGTTTCTCCTTAACCTCCAAAAGCTCACCATAAGTCCGGGTGTAGTTCTCCTTAGCCTTCTTCGCCATATCTTCAGCCAAGTTGGCAGCCGCCTCTGCAGAGTATCCCGGGCCTTCTCCCTCTCCACAGCAAGCTCTAGCCCAACGTTCTTCGCTTCTAGCTCAAGCCTCAACCCCTCCACCCTCTCATAATCAGTCTTGGCTTTCCCAAGAAAGGCACTAGTGGCATTGATAGGATATTTCTTAAACTCCCTCTATAGTGCAGTGCTAAGGTTGGCCATCTGGATGCTATTACTGGATATAAAGTCAAGATGGTGGAGAATAGGCACATCATCAGTCAAGATAAAGCTGTACGGGGCAATATGCTTGATGAACAGATTTTTGCTAGTAAAGAATTTCACAATTGAAACTTCCTTGCTAGTATAGCTTCTAAACTAACAAAGAATCCTTTCGCACAAAAAATTGGTTGTCACTAAAGTAAACCTAATAAAAATAAACCGAAGTATTTAAACCTCGGGTCGTCTCTCAAGGAATTACAGGGAGGTGTAGTTATTATTGGTTAGGAGATTGTATCTTTTTGGGTTTTTAAAATAAGGAACAAAGAAAAGTAAATTGCAATGAAAACCAAATGATAAAGAGGTCTTGGCAAGGTTTGGTGGTTAAGGATCTCTGTCCTTGTCACTAACCACAACATGAGGATTGGCAAGGATCAATCCCATTAAATCATCATCTAACTAGTAGTAAAGGAAAGTTAAATGAGCTATATCAATCCAAGTCCATAAGTCCTAGCTCTCCACCAATTCAATTTGTGAGAACTAGAGTTAATGGCTCCAATCATCAATTATATGGACATTAGTAACTCAAGAGTTCCTAAGTTACCTTCCCAAGCCAAGAGCATAAAATCTACTCTAACATCATTCCAAGCATTTTAGCAAACACTTGGTAGGCACAAAATAAAAGCATAGAAAAGTAATAATAAAATATAAGAGCTAAAGCCAAGAATTGCAAGATCAATGATAACCAATAAAGGAAGAAGCAATAAACATGAAATACCTCAAATTGCATTAAATATAAAATCAAATCTAACATGGAGAGTTCATAAATTCAATTGGAAAGATAAGTAAACTAGAATGCTAAGACAATTAAAAATAGAAGAGAAACTAAATTAAAAGAACATTGAACCTGGAATTGAGAAGAAATAAACCTAAAACTAAGAGAAATTCTAAAACCTAGAGAGAGGAGAGAGCCTCTTTCTCTAGAAAACTACATCTAAAACCTAAAGTTATGTGTATTGATGAATGAATGTTGTCTCCATGAATCAAATTATTCCCCCACTTTATAGCCTCTAATCTGTGTTTTCTGGGCCGAAAACTGGGTCCAAACTCAGCCCAAAATCGCCCCCAGCACTTTCTACAACTTTCTGCACGTGGCGCATGTCACGCGTACGCGTCAGTCATGCATACGCGTCGATTGAAAAAAATCCTGGTCACGCATACGCATCAGTCACGTGTACGCGTCACTTGTCTTCTGCGCTAGTCACGCGTACGCGTTAGGTACGCGTGCGCGTCGATCTTCGCTGGTCAGCTCCTTAGTTTCTTGTGTTCCTTCCATTTTTGCAAGCTTCCTTTCCATCTTCTAAGCCATTCCTGCCCTATAAAGCCTGAAAACACTTAACACACAGATCACGGCATCGAATGGTAATAAGAGAGGACTAATATTAGTAATTTAAGGCCAAAGAAGCATGTTTTCAATCATTGCATAGAATCAGGAAGGAAAATGTAAAACATGCGAATTCAATGACTAAGTGTGAGTTTAGTGGATAAAATCCACTAAATTAAGTACAAAATATACCACGAAATAGTGGTGCATCAAATCTCCCCACACTTAAACATTAGCATGTCCTCATGCTAAGTTCAGGAGAAGCTACAAAGTAGTGAAGAGGAATGGTAGAATTTATGAAATGCAAACTATCTACATGAATGCAACTAAATGCTAAGATGTTTCTATCTACTTAGTTAAAAGTAAACAAGTTCTTCAAGATAAACATAAATCAGATTCCACTAATTCAAATCATACAATAAAGACAAGCAAACTTGTAAGAAGACAGCTCATGAAAGCAGGAACATAGAATCAAGCATTGAACCCTCACTGGTAGTGTATATGCACTCTAATCGCTCAAGTGTCTAGGGTTAATCCACTCTACTCTTCTCTAGTCATGCTTTCTAAAATTTTGTTCTTCATCTAACCAATCAACAAATATTTAGTACACCAATGAAAACATCATGAGGTCTTTTCAAGGTTGTAATGGTGCTAAGGTAAGGGTGAGGATATATGTATGGCCAAGTGAGCTATAATATGAATCTTTGATTAACCTAAGCTCTCACTTAACACACACATACTCTATGTACTTCTAAGATCATGCCTAGCTACCCAAAATTCCCACTTTTGCATCACCTACTCATGTACCAAAATTTTCTTTAATTTCATCACCTATGCGTTGATCTTTTATTTAACTTAGCATTGGGGTAATTTTGTCCCCTTATTTATTTATTTACTTATATTTATTTGAATATATTCTCTCTTTTTTTATTTTTTATATATATATTTTTTTATTTATCATAACTGAAAACATAATATATCAATACATATGGTTTTTTCTAATTTCACATGAGTAGGTACCCAAATTCCCAATATTCAAATAAAGTTGAAACACAACACATTCCCATTAACCTAGGTTCCCACAATTCCCCACACTTAGTTAACACACTATCTTAAGCTAACCAAAGATTCAGGTAATTACTTGTTTTTCCGCTTAAGGCTAGTGATAAGGTAATATAAAGAATAAATGGGGATTAAAAGGCTCAAGGTGGCAAACAAAGGTGATTGAAAGGGAAGGCTATTTGGGATAAGTGAGCTAATAATAAATGATGGCCTCAATCATATGCAAGCATGTAAATACACTAAACAATGGACATATAGAATGAAACAAAGAAAAGATTGTAATCATAGAGAAGAAACAAGAATAAAATATTATGGTTAAATAATGTAACCATGTAATTAAGCTCAAATCTCACAACTAATTTACAATCCTCAGACAAGTTTAGCACAAATTTTTAATTTAAATTAGTGAAATACTACAAAAAGGGTCTTGAAAAGAAAATATTACTTCAACCAAGTAGTAGCTAAATGCACAAAATCAAACAAACATGCAATCAAACATACAAATGCAACAACTAATTTAACAAGGAAAATTAAACATTTGTGTTGAGAAGGAAATAACTAACCCACGGAAGTCGGTATCGACCTCCTCCTCCCCCCCACTTAAAGATTGCACCGTCCGCGGTGCATGCTAAGATGTGCAAGTGGATGGGTTGCTACAACTGATATTTTTCTCCAAAGATTATGCGTAGGTACTTGTTTGCCGCCCCATGTAAAAGTTTTCTGTTTCCTTTCTTGATGGCCATCTTGAAAGAAGAGAAAGGGGAAGAAAAGTAACCCAGAAATAAATATAAGAAAACAAATAAAATATGGGTGGGTTAATGATAAAAAATGAGGGTCTCAATTACATGGTAGCTACAACATGCAAGTGAAAAAACAGTAGAAGCACATGGCATATCAATAGTGCAAAAATTGCAACGATGGGGAAGAGAGAGTGGGTCATGAAAGACAATATAAGTTCAGGTCAATGCAAAAGGAATACGGGTATCATAAAGGATTGGCATTGACAGATAAATAATATCACCCAACAGTGTGAAACAAGTCACTAAGCACCAAAATAATACCAGAAAAGATGTAATAGTTGAATAAGAACAATTAACACCAATGGTAAAATAATAAACATAGAAAAGAAAAGAAAAACAAGCACAGAATTAAAAATGCAATGAATAAAAGTATGCAAATAAGTTAAGTAAAATAGAATGAAAGAGAATAGGGATGAGAAGTTGAAGAAGTGAAGAAGAAGTAAGTAAGAAAGGAGAGAAGAAAGAAGAAGGGAATGGGAAACGGGACGCGACGCATGCGCACAGGGTACGCGTGCGCGTGAAAACTGTACTAGCCATGCGATGCGTACGCGTCTGGCACGCACACGCGTGGGTGGTCTAAAAGCGAAAGGACGCGTACCCATCAGAGACGCGTACGCGTGAGAACCCGCACGGCTCCAGCACCATGGCATTATAACTCTCTATTCAAGCACCTGTTTACGCCAATTTTTCATGCCACGCGTACGCGTCACTGACGCTTACACGTGGATTGGCGAAAACTCATAGGACGCATACGCGTGGGTTGGCTTATGCACCAGGCACCCCTCCCGCGTCGTTCCAGCACAGCTCTCTGTGCATTTTCTCAATATTACGTGCGCATCATCGACGCTTACGCGTTGAGTGCAATTTTTTTTATATGCAGTATGCAGAATACAAAATGCAGATGCTGATGCAGACATTATAAATGAACACTAAGAAAAATAGAATAAAAGAAAATTAAGAATAAAACAAAACAAAATAAAACTAAGATTGAAAAAGAACGATCGTACCATGGTGGGTTGTCTCCCACCTAGCACTTTTAGTTAAGGTCCTTAAGTTGGACATTTGGTGAGCTCCTTGTCATGGTGGCTTATGCTTAAACTCATCCAAGAATTCCCACCAATTTTTGCGATTCCAATAACCTCCGGGGTCCCAAACTAGGCACATAAAGCCTTCGAGCAAGTTAAAGCAGGTGACAAAGCTCCAGGAGTGTTGATTGTCAGAATGAATTCCAGGGTCCCAAACCTTGCTTTTACACCCATCTTCTTGTTGATCATCATTTTTCCACTTGGGTGGTGAGCAATCGGAATTCTCACTGAGATATCCAAACAACTTCCGAGACCCATTCAATCGAGCTCTACACCAATCCTTGCACTTCAACTTGGAGCATGCAACCATATTGAACCTTGCAAGACAACTCTTACCACTAACCATCTCCCTCTTACTCTTAAAGCCACAAAGAGCTCTAAGTTAACCATCTGTCTCAAGTAAACCAAATTCAAGTGGAATGAGAAAGCCAAGGGATATGAATTTTACCCACTTGAATGTTGTGAAGGATGATGGTGGCTTACGGGAAGAGGTCTCCAAAAACTTTGGCAAGGTAATTTCAAGCTCCACTCCCTTGTGCTCTTCCTTGACAACTTCCACCTCTTTGCAAATCTCTTCAACTGCAACCGCGCCCTGATCGAATTCTTCTAATTCTTCCCCATCACTCAAGTCATAAGTTGGAGGTTGAGAAAAGTCTACCTCCACATCATTGTCAAACTCACTTGGAGAGGGTTCTTCAAACTTAAGGGATTCAATTGAGGATGCAAGTTTATCACGAGGGGGAGTTGATTCATGATCATCATCACTAAGGGAATTTGTCTCTTGATCTATTCCATCTAATTATTCGTAAGGAACATGCCTTGGAGGTTGTACACTATCCTCCTCAACATCAATTTCAAGCTTATTGAAGGAATACTCTACAACTCTAGATTCCCATGGAGGTTCAGCATCTCCTAAGTCTTCGACCACTTCTTTCTCTTTAACTATTACCGCTTCCTCTACTTGTTCTAATACAAAGTCACGTTCGTCGTTGTCTACTGGAGTTTCTAGTGTCTCCTTCATGCTACGTTCTTCCTTGAGTGTCCAAATATTGGGAAGCTAATCAATTGACTACCTCGGTCAATGCAGCAGTGAGTTCTAGTACTTCCTTTTGCATCTCTCTTTGCCCTTGAAGAAGAACACCAAGTGTGTCATGCATTGAAGATTGGGGTGGATATGAAGGTTCATTGATTCGGAGGAAAGGTTCATGATAAGAGGGTGGTTTATCATAAGAAGGATGTGGAGATGGTGTATATTGAGGTGGTGGTTCTAAGTATGGCTCATAAGGCTCTTGGTATGGTGGGTAAGGATTAGGGTCATATGGGGGTGTTTGGTGGTAAGGAGCTTGTGAGTATGATGATTCAAAATTATGTTGAGGATGGGGTTCATAGGCGTATGGTGGTGGTTGTTGATAATCAAAAGAGTGCTCACCATAGCCGTTATCTTGGTATGCTTCTTGGAATGGCTCTTGGTCATAGTATGTTGGTGGAGGTTGTTGCCAAGAGGGTTGATCAAATCCTTGTGGCTCCTCCCACCTTTGATTGTGTAACGACCCAATTTCTGGTACGTCATGATCATACTAGAAACTGAGCGCTACCAACTTGTCTCCCTAATTATTATCTATTATTTATTATATGAGCCTGATTCGTTGTTAAAAACGTAGTTATTTTGTGAGGTACTTTTTTTTTGAAAACGTTTGAATTAATAAACAGAATCATTTATAATCAATTCACAAATAATAACAGATAAAACAGTTATATACAACCACACATAAATACATCACAAGTAGTAGACAACATTCGGTGATTTAGCCTTTATTAGAGTATAGACTGTTAGTTAGAACACTCCTAGATATAGCTAGATAATAACTATATACATATATATACATACAATATCCCAGGTCCTAACCTGTTCAAGAAGTCCCTAAGCTGGCGCCCAGGCTAGCCTAGACTCTATACTCACCTATTCCCTCTAAACTACTAAAGCGAGGGAAAGTACGTTCTAAGTCTTCAAAACTCAAGTCAGGTGAATCGTCATCAAAAGGTGGAAGGTCGTCTACTAATCCTCTGCATGATCATATGTCATCAAAGAGCATCTCTCAAGTACTTCATCGAGTGGCCACATAACAGCAACATCGTACGGAGGACTTAGGTTAAAGTTTGTAGATAAGCAGGGTGCAGACGTTGGCTGGCCTCACAGTACATACATATAAACAGAAACGGAGTTCACTCTAGACTCAGAAGACTACCAAGAGCGGAATCTTTTTTTTTTTGCATACGATCGTCAACGAATTACGGAAGGGAACTCATGCTTCCATCTGAAGGGGGAAGGGAGAGAGAAGGGGTAAGAACTGGGGAGTTCTTAGTAGGGTCGGGGTTATTAGTTAAGTTCATTAATTCTGTGTTGCTTAGTTGACATATAGCAGAATATAAAGATGCAGTAAATAGAAGACAGATGAATAAAGAAAATAGAGTAAACTGAAAACAGATCACCAACAGAAGAATATAAGAAAGTAAAACACAAACACAAAGAATAGAATAAAAACAAGGAAAGCATACATTCATACAACAATCATAACAGAGGAAATGCACAACCAAGTATGATGCATGTCTGTCCTATGCAGGCCATGAGCTCACGTGTCGGTTTACACCCTGCATCCTAATATTACCCAAGAACTAGTCCTAGATATGGCTGTATCTCTGTAGGTGAACTTCGGCCTACGGAAACAGCACTCCCATAAGTGAACTTTGGCTTACAGGAATAGTCTAAACACAACAGAACAACTTTCTGTAGGTGAACTTCGGCCTACAGAAATAGCACGTCTGTAAGTGAACTTCGGCTTACAGAAATGGTGCCCCTATAAGTGAACTTTGGCTTACAGGAATAATATAAACACAACACAACAACTTTCTGTAGGTGAACTTCGGCCTCCAGAAATAGCACTCCTGTAAGTGAACTTCGGCTTACATAAATGGCAACTCTCTGTAGGTGAACTTCGGTCTATAGAAGCAACACCCTGAGCTACACAATTGATATTCACTGTAGGTGAACTTCGGCCTACAGGAATAACAACTTACTGTAGGTGAACTTGGGCCTACAGGACCTCTAGGGCCAACGGAAAAACAGCAGATAAACATACAATAGAATATCATGCCACAAGGCTTAACTCTTTATTATATTACTCTTCTCTCTTTGTCTTATTACTCTGTTCTGATTACTTTTTTCTCTGTATCACTCTACTCTGCTCTGATTTCTTTGTTTAACGTATGTATTTAAAGCTTATGTAAATTTCGGTATGAATAGTTAGTCTGTCCCAAGTATAGGTTCATTAAGTCTATACTGAAACAGTCTAACTTTTCATATAATACCTAACCCTAGTCGCAATTCAAGGACTAACTATGTTGCCCTACTTCGTTCACTAATCTCTGTGTGTTTTTCTGTCATTAAAACTTTACAGACTTTTTCTTTGGTTTTTATCTTTCCTTTAAATTTTTATCTTTCTTTTATCTTTGCCTCACTAATATGTTCTTACCACTTTCTAAGTGTTTTGTGAAGGTAATTATGAGATTCTGCACTTAAAGTTGTCTTTCTAAAGCTTTTACAAAAAACTGCCTTTTCCGTATTATTTTATTATTTTTATTAAAATATTATTTTTAATTAAATATTATTATTTAATTTTTTATTATTATTTATTATTTTATCATTAAATTCTTGAAAATTACCTTGCCTTTACCTTTTAACCTTTAAAATTAACTTTTTACCCCGGTAACTTTTAATATTTCTACTTTAACCATCCTAACTTTCAGAAATTACCAAATAACCCCTCAAACACCAAAATAATTACAACCTTGCCCTTTTTAAGATCTAAAAGGTGTTCTTCAATGTTCTTCATCATACTCAAAGTGTTCTTCATGTTCTTCGTATATTCTTCAAATTCATTTTCTGTTTTTACCTGTTTTTCAGTCTTTTCAACAACCGATTTTTACGATAATTCATAATAAATTAGCAGCCACTAAAACTCCATCTTTTCTACATGATTTTAATACAAATTGAACCCCAATTTATGGATTAGGGTTCGTTTTTCCAGCTGCACTCAAAGGACATATTTCATAGCTTGAATATCATCAAATTTCATCAAATTTTCACCAAAATTTCAGCAAGAGTCACTCATATAAATCATCAATTTCAAGCACAGACAAACCATATCAAAATCACACAACTCAAACACAATCAATCAAGATTAAAT
This sequence comes from Arachis hypogaea, assembly GCF_003086295.3. NCBI lineage: Eukaryota > Viridiplantae > Streptophyta > Magnoliopsida > Fabales > Fabaceae > Arachis > Arachis hypogaea. Next base: position 106,241,029 of record NC_092048.1, read on the forward strand.
TCGTCAAACCCTACCTGGTTTTGCTGCTCCTAATTCAGTTAGACTTTCAGGTGGTTCTTTAGCACTTTTTCCTCCTAAATCACATCAAGAACAACTTTAAATCCAAAAACCCTCAACTAACCAAATCTCTCTCAGCATGTTAGGAGGTGATTTCTAACCTTAGACTTGCTAGAAAGTCATGTTTCTTGGCCCTCAAGTCAAGTTAAGCATGATTCCTAAGAAAGAACATCAAGAAAACACATGTTTAAGCATATTTCCTTGAAAACTTAATTGAAAGGGGAAAGGAACAGCCATCTCACCTTATTTTCAGCCTTGATAAGTTACATGGTTATGTAGAGTAAGAAGAGAGGATCATTTTGGTGAAACCAGAGTTTTGATTTGAGTTTTAGTTCAGAAGAAATCAAGCTTTGAAGATTAAGTGTTCATGAAAGTTTCTCTCTTTTCTCTCATTATTTTCGGCCAAAATGATGAAATGACACAGCCTTGGAGGTCTTGGGGGTGTAGAGTGAGTTGTGATTTGTTGGCTTGGAGGTGGGTTAAAATAATATTAAAATATCTCAGGTGTATAACTACTAAAACTAGATGTATTGGAACACTTGTAAAAACATCTCTAAAATTATTTTCTGAGCTACTAGCATAAATGACACTAGTAACATATTTATTATGAGAATAAAACATGTATGATGAGGCCTTAGCATTGCTAAAGTCATCAGAGAGTGCTGGTGCTAAGCTGCACCAGTAAACTATGAACCTGATTAAACTGATTTTATGTTTTTAACTAAAACAGACTAGGTAACCTTATAATATCATTCAAGCATCTTCTAATACTAATATAATGATAATATTATCCTATTATCTCTTTTCTCTCATGAATTAAGTCCGGTTCGTCAAACTGAGACTACTTACGAAAATCAGAATTAAAACTCCTAACCGGTACGGTTCAAAAACTAGGTTCTTCGCGATTGCATTATCGAGCTTGCCTCAGAAGAGGTTCTAGCTTAAGGATGACATAATGACAATGAGGATTGAGATACTTTATGATATATAAGAGGTGTTCCCTTTACTGATCTTCTGGAGAAATCCGTGCCTTCAGAAAAAATCTCGCATACTCGAAAATTAGGGTTGTTACAGATTGTCCCATCCTTGATGCATATTCCCATTGTAATCGCCATTTCCTACAACATAATTAGATCCAAACTCATAGCCAAAGGGGTGAGAATTTATAGTAGCTAATAAAAATAAAAACTAATAAAAATAAGCAAATAAGTCCTAAAACTAACAACACTAGCAAACAAGCAAAAAGTAAATATTTACAATAACCAATAATAAGGCACACGTTTGTAATTCCCCGGCAACGGTGCCATTTTGACGAACGGATTTTTGCTAGTAAAGAATTTCACAATTGAATCTTCGTTGCTAGTATAGTTTCTAAACCAACAAAGAATCCTTTCGTACAAAAAATTGGTTATCACTAAAGCAAACCCAATAAAAATAAATCGAAGTATTTAATCCTCGGGTCGTCTCTCAAGGACTTGCAGGGAGGTGTAGTTATTATTGGTTAGGAGATTGTATCTTTTTGGGTTTTTCAAATAAGGAATAAAGAAAAGTAAATTGCAATGAAAACTAAATGATAAAGAGGTCTTGGCAAGGTTTGGTGGTCAAGGATCTTTGTCCTTATCACTAACCACAACATGAGGATTGGCAAGGATCAATCCTATTAAATCATCATCTAACTAGTAGTAAAGGAAAGTTAAATGAGCTATATCAATCCAAGTCCATAAGTCCTAGCTCTCCACCAATTCAATTAGTGAGAACTAGAGTTAATGGCTCCAATCATCAATTACTTGGACATTAGTAACTCAAGAGTTCCTAAGTTACCTTCCCAACCCAAGAGCATAAAATCTACTCTAACATCCTTCCAAGCATTTTAGCAAACACTTGGTAAGCACAAAATAAAAGCGTAGAAAATTAATAATAGAATATAAGATCTAAAGCCAACAATTGCAAGATCAATGATAACCAATAAAGGAAGAAGCAATAAACATGAAATACCTCAAATTGCATTAAATATAAAATCAAATCTAACATGAAGAGTTCATAAATTCAATTGGAAAGATAAGTAAACTAGAATGCTAAGACAATTAAAAATAGAAGAGAAACTAAATTAAAGGAACATTGAACCTGAAATTGAGAAGAAATAAACATGAAACTAAGAGAAATCCTAAAGTTATGTGTATTGATGAATGAATGTTGTCTCCATGAATCGAATGATTCTCCCACTTTGTAGCCTCTAATCTGTGTTTTCTGGGCCAAAAACTGGGTCCAAACTCAGCCCAAAATTGTCCCCAGCGCTTTCTGTAACTTTCTGCATGTGGCGCATGTCACGCGTACGCGTCAGTCATGCGTACGCGTCGCTTGTCTTCTGCGCTAGTCACGCGTATGCGTCAGGTACGCGTGCGCGTCGATCCTCGCTGGTTAGCTCCTTAGTTTCTTGTGTTCCTTCCATTTTTGCAAGCTTCCTTTCCATCCTCTAAACCATTTCTGCCCTATAAAGCATGAAAACACTTAACACACAGATCACGGCATCGAATGGTAATAAGAGAGGACTAATATTAGTAATTTAAGGCCAAAGAAGCATATTTTCAATCATAGCACAGAATTAGGAAGGAAAATGTAAAACATGCGAATTCAATGAATAAGTGTGAGTTTAGTGGATAAAATCCACTCAATTAATTAAGTACAAAATATACCACGAAATAGTGGTGCATCAATGCTCCGCAGTAAAGGCCTAGCCGTCAAAGTCCTTATCATTGAGATCATAAGCTCCAGCAGTCCTCGGCCTTTTGGGAGAAGGCCCAGAGGAAGAAGGTGAAGAGGCAGCACCAAAAGTTGTCAGAGGAGGATCAGTAGAGGCCACACGAACTTGAGGGCTCGGGATGATCTTCCTCGGACCCTGAAGACCAGAGTCCGGCTTCTTCAGCGGGACCTGGGAAGAACCCTCCCGCGACAACTTCCTCTGGATGTTTTGGGCGCCCACCGTTTTCTTGGTTTTGCGAAGGAACTTCATGGAATCAGAGCTAGCAACTATCTCTGAAAAAAAGAAAAGGGAGCTCAAAAAATAGTTATACAGTGAACGACTACAAAACCAGGACAAACCAAAAACTTTAAAGAAGTCGGACACTACCTAGCTTGGAACGGAGAAGAGCGGGATCCCCTAAAAACTTCTTTGTATCCAAATGAGAAGGCTCCCCCCAGTGCTCCTCCAAAACACCCACAAAGGCCCTCTCCACCTCATCAAGACTCTCTAAAGGATACTTAAGAACTACAGGGTCCTTTTGCCACCATAGAGGAAATGTAGGTTCGTTGTTCTCAACCAGAAAAAAGGGGTGAATATCCTCAATAGCGGACTTTAAAATAAAAGTTTTTGAAATCATGGAAGGAGTCATCAAAAATAGAAAAAACTTTTTTTCTCTAGATAGCCCAGAAAGAGATCCAAGAAGCCTTCTTCTTGGCCGCCCTCGTTTTAGTCATCACAAACAGATAAAGAAAAAGACAGAGGGAAGGTCGGACACCCAGCTCCTGACACAACAACTGAAAAATTTTCATAAAGGCCCAAGAGTTGGTATGAAGCTGAGAAGGGGCTACATTACAGTTCCACAAGATGTCAGACTCAAACTCGGTAAAGGAAAGGTAACACCTAACTTGGTAAAAAAGTAATCACATGCATAAAAGAAAGGACGTTCTGCCCGACTTAAGGGAGGAAAACTGACCCTCTCCTCATGGTCGGACGACACCAGCTCGTAGTTTTTCTCATCCTCCCTATTCCTACAGACCCTATGATGCCTCCTAAACTTCTCACAATACTCCTGATCTGCTACAGTAACACACCCTAATACTACAGAATCTAACCAGTCGGCCATACTAGGAGGAACCTTTGTGGACATCTCAACAATATTTCTACAAGAAGACATAGAAACTACACCTACAGCAAGAAAATGAAAGAAGCGTCACTACCAAACAACTTGGCCAAAACGAAGAAACAACCAGCAAAGCAGCCAAAAAGCAAAAGGGCACCCCAGGGTCCACCAAAGCAGCATTACCCCCGCAACGCAAAGTCACCCTTTGGAGGCAATACAGGCACAGAAGGAAAATCAAAAAGATCAAAGGAAATGATCAAGGAAAAATGAAAGCCCTAGCCCTAACCTTTTTTCAGCAACAAAATAAAGATTAAAACTTTAAACAAAAAATAGACACATGCAACAAAAACAAAACATCAAAACAGTAGGATTGCAACCATGAACAAAAACATGAAATACATAAAGCGAAGTACCAACCTAAAAATAAGAAGAAGCAGTAGCGGCAAAATGCACAGCAGAAACACAAGCAAAGAAACTAATGCACTCGAGAATGACGCAGCATTTAAAAGCAAAAACGCTTCGCGTTTCGAAAGCATTAAAGACGCGAAATTTGCACGAGAAGGAGCAAACCAGGCATGACCGAGCAGATGCTTGAACACGACTTCCCCAAAAGAGGTCGAAGCTCAGAAGCACAACCTCATGGAAAGATTGAAGCTTAAGCAGAGGCACTGTTCATACCCTGGACCGAGCTAGAAGGTCCGGGTTGGACGAAGACAAAGGGGACCGACCTCTTTAAAGGTTGGCCCATTAAACGACCTCTTCACAAAGAGTTCGGAAGATCGCTAAAGAGGACCAAGGAGGCCCGAAGTAAAAGAACCACCGCCCACTAGAAGGCGGCTGGCCAAAGATATGATCTCACCAAAGATAAGATAAGATAACAAACTTATCTCAAGGAAGGTCACCCAACACTACTATAAATACATTGGAGCACCCAGGTATAACTCATGCTCCAATTCTACAAAAAAAAAAAAAAAAACCTGCCTAAAGCCTGCACTAACTTAAGCATCAGAGTCTCTTGCAGGTACCACCACCCATCGGAGACCAAAGACCAAGCAACTCCACCCACTCCAAACAAGTCGGACATGGAAGCCTTAACCAGATCAGAAGACCTCATCCGAGGTCGACCTCCCTATTTCAGGTAACCCACAGAACACCCACCAAGAAAGGTGGCCTCCCCGACATGCCCGACCTCTTTAAAGAGGTCAAACACGGACAAAGGAGCCCAGTTCTACCTGCCCAAAAGTAAGAAAATCCCTCCCCAAAATCTCGCCCGCAATCTCTATCTTCACTAAAAGATAGGTCCTAAAAAACTCACAAGATAAGGGGAACAGTTATCCATCAGAAAAGATGGAACTACTCCAACCAAGGTGGTTATCGACTCTACTATAAATACACTGACACCCCTCAGGTATATTTATGTTCTAGCCTACTAAAAACCTGCCCAAAGCCCTTGCCAACTTATGCATCGGAGTCTCTTGCAGGTACCAGCCCCACCTCTTTACGAAGAACTCAGACAGGCAGCACCTCGGCATTAACAAGTCAGATGCTGCCATATAAAAGGATCTGGACCTCACGTTCAGGCCCAAATCAACGTTTCAGGTAATCCTCAAAACATTGGTGCCATTACCGGGGACTTGGAATTCATCCTTTAACAATGGCAAACCACAAGTATGAAGACGGTCATACGGCATCTAAATCTGAAGCTGAGCCCTAACCAGAGGACCATGCCATCATATTACCTCCACCACCACAAGCGCATGGTCCTCGTGGGGAAGGGCCATCAGGAAGCCCCCGACCAAAGCAGATTCATTCAGAAATCCATACCTTGAAGAGGAAGAACCCCCTCAAAGGGCCAAGATACTAGGTCTAGTCCGTGGCCAGCGAGAATGGCTAGAGCAGCTTGAGTATGAAGCTAAGCGACAGCGAGAAATAGAACGAGAATTACGGAGGGAAGTAAGGCAACGAAGGGGGATAGAAGAAAAGCTCTTGAAGTTAGAAGCCAACCTTCGCAATTGGAATAACTGAACAAATCGGGAAGAAAGCCATCTGGGTGGAGAAGATCCATTTATAGAAGAGATCAGGCGGGACAAAGTCCCTATGAACTTTAAAATGCCTAACATGGATCTCTATGACAGAATGACCAACCCAAGGCACCATCTCAGTAACTTCAAAAGTAGGATGTACCAGGCTGATGCCTCTGATGCCACCGGTTGCAAAGCCTCTCCAACCACGTTGACTAAAGCGGCAATGAAGTGGTTTGATAACTTTCTTTCCATGTCAGTAACTGGCTTCAACGAGTTGGCAAGGAAGTTCTTGACCAGATTCTCTATCCAAAAGGATAAAGCAAAGCACACCCCAAGTTTGCTAGGAGTCAAGCAGGAGATCAGGGAAACCCTCAAAGACTACATGGAAAGGTTCAAGAAAGCATGCTTGAAGATTCAGAATCTGCCTACTGAAGTCATGATCATGGGATTAGTCAATGGCCTTAAAGAAGGGTCATTCTTTCAATCCATATCTAAGAGGCACTCAGTTTCCCTGAATGAAGTCCAAGAAAGGGCAGAAAAATACATCAACATAGAGGAAAACTTCCGACTTAGGGAACCTTTCCCATGGCCAAACCTGCCCTATCAAGCTCGGGAAAAAAGAAAAAGAGCCCAAGAAGAAGGAAGAACAAAACTCAAAAAAGCCCTAAAGATACCACAACTATACTCCCCTCCGAGTTTCTCTAGTAGATGTCTACAGAGAGATCTGCCACACGAAAAAACTTCTACCTCCTCATCCAATCAAGCATAAAAAGGCAAGAAGTCAAACAGAATACTGTGAGTACCATAAGCTCTACGAAAATCCCACCAATGATTGTTACGATTTGAAGAATGTCATAGAAAAATTGGTCAGAGAAGGCCAACTAGACAGATATCTGGCCGACAAATCAAATGACCCGAGGAAGAGAAGGAGGGAGGAAGAGGAACGACAACAAGAACGTCCACCTTAGACCCCCAGAATGCCACACACACATATTCAATGGGGGGTTTGCTAGAGGAGGAATGTCAAAATCATCACCGAAAAGGCATCTCAAAGAGGTATACCAAGTCGGGGAGGAGACCAGAATACCCGACTTACCTACCATCTCGTTCACCAAAGAAAACGCCCAAGGGATAACACCTGGGCATGATGATCCCGTGATGATAACTATGATTCTCGCAAATGCAAACCTCCATAGAACCTTGAAAGACCAGGGCAGCTTGGCGAATATCCTATTCAAACCCGCTTTCAACAAACTCGAGTTAGAAGAAATCGATTTAAAGGCCTACCTTGCAACCTATTCGGACTGGGGAATACGCTAATCCGACCCCTTGGGAACATTTCCTTATACACCACTTTTGGAATGGGTGCAAGATCAATGACACTAAGCATTGATTACATTGTGGTTGATGTAAATTCGGCATATAATACCTTAATAGGTCAGACAACCTTAAACCGACATGCAGCTGTCGTCTCAACACCTCACCTTTGCATGAAGTTCCCTATGGCAGAAGGAATTGCCACTATTAAAGGGGACCAAAAGCTAGTGTGTAAGTGATACAATGAAAGCGTTAATTTAAAAGGCAGCCATGGGGGTAAAGAGGTCAATACGATTGAGCTGGGTGGAGGCCGAACTCGAGAAGAACTAAGCCCCCAACCTGGAGGCAGGGTAGAGGAGGTACAAATCAGCGACCACCCTGACAAAATCACAAATATAGGGACTAATATGGAGGGATGCCTGACAATGACCAAAAGCATAGGTTTGGATTTTCACACTAAAAATAGAATTTGTTCGTTGCAAGTATAGTCCAAACCTAACAATTGATCATCAATCAAATTATCATTCTAAAGATTGTCACAATTCAAAGTATAAACCGAGAGTATTTAGACTCCCGGGTCGTTCTCCCTAGGAACTAATGCCAATGAGTGCATAAAATTGGTTGTGGAAAGCAAATGGTGTTTTCAATAAAGAAGCAAGCAATAAAGAGATAAAAGAACTAGACAAAATTGTAATTAATAAACTAATAAAGGAATAAAAGAACTATATATGTAATATAAACAAGTAAGGCTAAAAAGTAATGGGAAAGTGGTTCAAAACATAAATGAAACATTGGCTTGGGATGAGTTATGGAATCCCTTCCTTGCCATAACCACAACTATGATAATTATGATGGATTAATCTCACTACGTCAACCCTCACATCGGAGAGTAAGTTAAATGAGCATAAGTGTTCTTAACCCACAAATCCTAGCTTGCTTGCTAATTACCTTAACAACAAATTAGTGTTAGTGGGAACAAGAACAATTAAAAACCCAAGAATTATCACTAAATGTTGGACATTATGACTCTAGCAATCCATAAACTCATTTTCCCCAAACCAAGGGGTGAAAGTTACCCCATAACTAACATTGGAATTTCATCAAACACCTAATAGGCATAATCATAAAATATGAAAAAATTGGGAAAATAATGAAAGCTATGAACCATAAATGATCAAAATCAATAAAAGCAACTCCAAAAAACATAAAATAAGCATCAAACATCAAATTCATTAACTAGAAATCGAAATTGCAAAACTATGTGTATATTGATAAAGAAAATGAGAATGCAAGAAAGTGTAGAACAAGTAGTGTAATAAAAGAGGAATTAAAGAAATACTTACAATGAGATAGCCAAAATCCAAGAACAAAATTGAAGTATAAAATGCTACATTGAAACCCTAATTAAAACCCTAAGAGATAAAACCTAAAACTAAACTACCCTAAAACTACTCCAAAAATCTCCTCTATGAAGTATGGTAGTGTATGGTATGATATATGGTTGCTTCCCCCTTCAAATATGCTCCAAAGCCTTCAAAAATGGGCCAAAAAGCCCCCAAAACGCGAGGCCACGTGCAATTTTAATGGAGGCACGCGCTGGTCCCTGTGCGGACGCACAGGTCTGTGCATGGGCACACTTGCTGATTTTCCTCCTGTGCGGACGCACAGGTCCTGATTTCCATTCTGCCCTGAGCATGGGCACAGGTCCTGATTTTGACCCCTGTGCGTGGGCACAGAAGGTGTGCAGACGCACAGGTTGAAATACTTTTCTCCTTTGTTTTCTTCATATTTTCTCCCTTTTTGCATGCTTTCTTCCACTTCTACCAAACCATTCTTGCCTCTAGGACCTGAAATCACTCAACAAATATATCACGGCATCGAATGGAATAAAAGTGAGATTAAATTGATCAATTTAAGCACAAAAATGCATGTTTTCAGATTTAGGCTCAATTTAGGGATCAAACACAAATGTATGCTATTTTGGTGAATAAGTGTGAGTTTATGTGATGAAATCCATCCAATTATAGCCAAATTATATCCTCAAATATGGATTCATCAATGCCTGAAGGAGCAGCTCGTTGACCTACTATGGAAAAACTCCGACCTCTTCCCTTGGAAAGCCTTCGACATGCCTGGCATATATCCCGGGTTCCCGACCTATTCCACAAAGGCGTCGGAAGCTTGGACCAGAAAGGACACAGGTTGTAAAGGAACAATTACAAGCCTTACTGGAAGCAGGGCTCATAAAGGAAGTAAAATACCTATTGTGGCTAGCTAACGTTGTTTTGGTAAAGAAACAAAACGGAAAGTGAAGGATGTGTGTCGATTACACCGACCTCAACAAAGCTTGTCTCAAAGATCTATACCCTCTCTTGAGCATTGATGCTCTAGTCAACTTAGCCTCAAGATATCGATACCTATCTTTTACGAATGCCTACTCAGGATATAACCAAATCCCGGTGTACAAGCCATATCAGGAAAAGACCTCGTTCATAACTCTAAAGGCTAATTATTGCTATATAGTAATGACTTTCGGGTTAAAGACCGTGGGAGCTAGATACTAACGACTAATGAATAAAGTATTTTCCTCTCACCTAGGAAAACTTATGGAGGTGTATGTAGACGATATGCTCGTCAAAACCAAAGAGAACTTTACATTACTGTCCGATCTTTCAGAAGTGTTCTCAATAATAAGGAAGCATGAGATGAGGCTAAACCCCTCCAAATGCACCTTCGCAGTAGAAGCAAGAAAGTTCTTAGGCATGATGCAAACCCAAATAGGCATAGAAGCAAACCCAGACAAATGCCAGACCATACTCAACATGACGAGCCTGACTTGTGTCAAAGAGGTCCAGCAATTAAATGGCAGGCTGGTGGTGCGCGAAAATGAAACTCGCACAACTGAACCGGCAAGTGTACTGGGTTCTCCAAGTAATACCTCAGGTGAGTGAAGGTTAAATCCCACGAGGATTGCCAGATTGAGCAAGCTGTGGTTATCCTGCAGATCTTAGTCAAGTGAATAGAAAGATAGTTGTTGTTTGTTGTAGGCATATAAACAAAACAATAACAAAAAGACGTAAAAACAATCATAGGAAATTAGTTAAAGCCTTGGAGATGCTTGTTCTTCCGGATTAATACTTCTTACTCACAACTTTAACAATGAGTGATTCATTCAATGGTAAGGTTGTAAGTGATTAAGCCAGGGTAGTGCTCATTAATCTCCTCTGATCCAAACCAAACGCCTGAACAGGTCAGCCAATCTGGACGAAGGTGAAGCTCACGCAATTCAATCTCTGATGATCCTACTCAAAATGCCACAGATAAGGTCGGATCTTCCGGTCGGAGGATGAAGCTTTATGATTCTAGCCTTAGCGCCACAGGGACCTAAATTACCCATGACTAACGAGATTTCATGTCACGTATCCCAATTAGCCCAAATAACTTGTTGGAACTTGTGATGTACTCTCAAGCTGTAGCTCAATTCTATCCGGGTCAGGACTCGTAAAGAACTCATGAAGAAGAAGGGGTCATACTCTCGGTCCACCCCAGATTCATAAAGATAAAGAATGACAATACATCATAGAATGGAATCAAACATGTATTAGAGTAGAAAAGTAATGATATTAATCCATAGGAATGAGCAGAGCTCATATCCTTAACCTAGGAAGTTTAGCCGCTCATAGTTTACAGAGAAAACAAAAAATAGGTTCTGAGAGGCTGAAGATCCTAAACATGGGTGATCTTCGCCTATATATACTAATCTAATAATTAAAAAATTACAAAAATGAAATAAACTAAGCAGAAACGTGCGAAAATCCACTTCTAGGCCCACTTGGTGAGTGTTTAGGCTGAGCTGGTGTCCAACTTGGTTGAGTAGGCATTGAACGCCCACTAGAGAGTGTCCATGCTGCTTTGACGCTCCCTTGGTGGCATTGAACGCCAGTTTTGGGTCTTTAACGCTAGCCTTGGTCCTTTTGGGGCATTGAATGCCAGAAATGGGGTAAGTTGAACGGTCAACGCCCATTTTGGGAAGTTCTTTCCATTAAAAAGCATAGACAATTATATATTTCTAGAAAGCCCTGGAAGTTAGATTTTCAACGCCATTGAGAACGCATCAATTGGACCTTTGTAGCTCTAGAAATGCCCGTTTGAATGTATGGAGGTCAGGATTTGACAGCATCTGCTATCCTTTCTTTGCCTCTGAAATAGACTTTCCCAAAACTTGCCATTTTCACTTAAAAATCACCTAAAATCATAAAAAAAAATAAAACACAAAAGCTCAAAGTAGCATCTAAAATGTGAATTTTGCACTAAAACCTACTAAAACATACTAAAACTTGATAAAATATACTGAAAACACTAAGAAAATGAACCTAAAAAGTGTATAAAATATCCGCTCATCATAACACCAAACTTAAAATGTTGCTTGTCCTCAAGCAACCAAAAACAAAATACGACAAATGGAAGAGAAAAATACAATAGGTCTCAGAGTTGTCAATGAAGCTCAGTTCCAAATATTGAATGGGGCTATTAGCTCTTTACTTCTGAACAGTTTTGGCATCTCACTTTCCTTTGAAGTTTAGAAGTATTGGCATCCCTTGGAAGTAGAATCCGGATGATATTAATGATTCTCTTCTTTTAGCTCTTCTTGATTCTTGAACACAGCTTCTTTTGGTGCTTTACACCTTTTGAGCCTAGTCATGGCTCTAAGCATTTTGTTTTTCCGTATTACCACCGGATACATAAATGCCACAGGCACTTGACTAGGGGAACCCTTTGGATTCAAATTTAGCTTTGCTTAAATTCCCAGACAGTGGTGTCCAGATTTCTTAAGCATACTCTTTAGCTTTGGATAATGACTTTAACTGCTCAGTCTCAAGCTTTTTACTTGACACCTTCACACCACAAGTATATAGTTAGGGATAGCAACTCATTTGAGCTTTTTAGAGTCAAGGTTAGGCTCAAGTGCAAAGGCACTCCCTCAAAGCTCAAGGATCTGAGCATCAATGATTAGAGAGTCAAGAAGATAAGAAACAAAATGAGCTAAAAGAGTCCTCTAATTAAATGCTTGTGGTGCTTATGTATCAAGTGGTAATACTTGAAAACAAAGCATTTAGAGTCGTAGCTTGCGTGTAACTCATGGTGCAAAGCACCCGAAAAGAATAAGCCATAAACAAAATGAAAAGCTTGTTAAAGGAAGAAACTTAAGGAAAAAGATTTCATAAAATGAGCTAGATAGAGGCATCAATTATGTGAATCTCTTTTGTGATTGTTGCATGCATAGAAAACTAGCTAACCATGAACATTACACTGCTACTCTTCTTACCTTGGATTGTCAAACTTTATTGCATGATTCTCTTCTTGCTTGGGGACAAGCAAGAATTAAGTTTGGTGTTGTGATGCCAAGGCATCATAGCCTATTTTTCTATGCTTTTTCACTAGATTTCGGTTTAGTTTTCATACAAATTGTTGATAAAGGAGGAAAAGCATGAATAATCTCTGCAAGAAACAAAATCTCAAGCATATGTGAATTTTAGTTAATATATAGGGTAAATAAGATGAATTAGATCACACAAAGTGAAATTATGATTTTGAGAATTATTAGCACACTTAGTATAGTAAAAATTATCTCGCATTTTACTTTGATACACTTATTTGTTTGATTATAGGCAAAGTTAAAGCAGAGAAGCAGAGAAAAGCAGAGTTAGAGAGCCAACGTTGGTGGCAAAGTTGGAGTAAACATTGGCAATGAACCAACGATGTATGGAAAAATTGAAGAAGCAACGTTGGAGGTAACGTTAGTGATCCAATGTTACCCCCAACGTCCTCGATAAGAAGTCGGGAAAAATCAACCGCCATGCGTACGCGTGACCCACGCGTACGCGTGAGAAGTGCAAAATCCGAGGCTACGCGTACGCGTCACCCACGCGTACGCGTCAAAAGGGAAAAATTGACAAGCCACGCGTACGCGTCACCCACGGGTACGCGTGAGAAGTGAAGAATTGACAAGCCATGTGTGTGCATCGCTCATGCACACACGTGGGAAGAACGTTGGCGCACCAACGTTGAGTCCAACTTTGCTCCTGACAGCTTGAAGGGGTCTACTTCAGACAAGAATAACTTGAGCTACAGAGCTCCAAATGAGATGATTCCAAAGGCATTGGAAAGTAGGAATCCAGAGCTTTCCAAGAATATATAGTACTATATGATGGTCACTAAAATTGAGGGAGAAAACTTCCCCAAAAAGTGGATAGACGAATATGGTACCAACCTGTAGTCAGGCCAGTTGAACTACAAGGTGGTAAAGTTCTTTTGTCCTCTTATTTATTTCCAGTACTTTAAATTGCATGATTGTCTTCTATTTTCTTTGTATGTATGTGTGATTGCTCCTTGTGAATAAGCATAGTTTGAATTTTGAACTATAATATGTTGTTGTGACATTATGATTGCCATCTTGAATTCTTTGAGTCCAAAGCAATTTAGTTTCATGATCATAAACAAACAAGGTCATTAAAGAAGAAGTTAGCATGAGCATATAAGTACTGGGAAGCTAGCATGACTATTGTTGCTCAATAGCAATTTGGATTCATTTAATTGAAGTTTTCATCTAGGACATTTTAGGAAGTTTTTGAAATCATGAAAACCTTGAAGAAGCAATTGCAGATAAGGCAAGAAAAGAAAAGGGAAAGAATGAGAAAGCTGAAGGCTCTGAGTACTAATGACAATTCAATTGTTAAGTACTTTTGGTGTTTATGTATCAAACAAAAAGCTTGAAAACAAAAACACTTAGAGTCAAGGTTAGGCTCAAGTGCAAAGGCACTCTAGTATGCGAAATTGTGATCATCAACAATGGCGCCAAAGGACTTAGAGCTCTTAAACGTAAATCACACTTTGTCACAATTCCGCACAACTAACCAGCAAGTGCACTGGGTCGTCCAAGTAATAAACCTTACGTGAGAAAGGGTTGATCCCACGGAGACTGTCGGCTTGAAGCAAGCTATGGTCACCTTGTAAATCTCAGTCAGGCTAATTCAGATGATGATGGAGAATTGATAATTAAAAGATAAATAAAACATAAAATAAAGATAGAGATACTTATGTAATTCTTTGGTTGGAATTTCAGATAAGCGTATGAAGATGCTTTGTTCCTCCTGAACCTCTGCTTTCCTATTGCCTTCTTCCAATCATTCATACTCCTTTCCATGGCAAGCTTTATGTTGGGCATCACCGTTGTCAATGGCTATTCCCCTCCTCTCAGTGAAAACGTTCCAAATGCGCTGTCACCGCACGGCTAATCATCTGTCGGTTCTCGATCATGTCGGAATAGGATCCATTGATCCTTTTGCGTCTGTCACACGCCCCACAATCGCGAGTTTGAAGCTCGTCACAGTCATCCCTTCCCAGATCCTACTCAGAATACCACAGACAAAGTTTAGACGTTCCGGATCTCAGGAATGGCTGCCAATAATTCTAGCCTATACCACGAAGGTTCCAATCTTAGATTAGAAACCCAAGAGATCCGCATTCAAGCCATTGCTAGTAGAACAGAGGTGGTTGTCAGGCACATGTTCATAGGTGAGAATGATGATGAGTGTCACGGATCATCACATTCATTAAGTTGAAGAACGAATGAATATCTTAGAGAAGAAGTAGGCTTGAGTTGAATAGAAAAACAATAGTACTTTGTATTAATTCATGAAGAACAGCAGAGCTCCACACCTTAATCTATGGTGTGTAGAAACTCCACCGTTGAAAATACATAAGAACAAGGTCTAGGCATGGCCGAATGGCCAGCCTCCCAAAGAGGGTTCAATCATCAAAACATGATTCCAGAATGATCAAAAGATGAAAATACAATAGCAAAAGGTCCTATTTATATAAAACTAGTAGCCTAGGGTTTACAAAAATCAGTAATTAATGCAGAAATCTTTTTTCGGGCCCACTTGGTGTGTGCTTAGGCTAAGCATTGAAGCTTCCATGTGTAGAGACTTTTCTTGGAGTTAAACGCCAGCTTTTATGCCAATTTGGGCGTTTAACTCCAGCTTTTGTGCCAGTTTTGGAGTTAAACGCTAGAATTCTTGAGCTGACTTGGAATGCCGGTTTGGGTCATCAAATCTCAGGTAAAGTATGGACTATTATATATTGCTGGAAAGCCCAGGATGTCTACTTTCCAACGCAATTGAGATCGCGCCAATTAGGCTTCTGTAGCTCCAGAAAATTAACTTTGAGTGTAGAGTGGTCAGAATCCAACAGCATCTGCAGTCCTTTTTCAGCCTCTGAATCAGATTTTTGCTCAGGTGCCTCAATTTCAGCCAGAAAATACCTGAAATCACAGAAAAACTCACAAACTCATAGTAAAGTCCAGAAATATGATTTTTAAATAAAAACTAATAAAATATAATAAAAACTAATTAAAATATACTAAAAACAATGCCAAAAAGCGTATAAATTATCCGCTCATCACAACACCAAACTTAAATTGTTGCTTGTCCCCAAGCAACTGAAAATCAAATAGGATAAAAAGAAGAGAATATACAATGAATTTCAAAAACATCTATGAAGATCAGTATTAATTAGATGAGCGGGGCTTTTAGCTTTTTGCTTCTAAACAGTTTTGGCATCTCACTTTATTCCTTGATGTTCAGAATGATTGGCATCTATAGGAACTCAGAATCCAGATAGTGTTATTGATTCTCCTAGTTAAGTATGTTGATTCTTGAACACAGCTACTTTATGAGTCTTGGCCGTGGCCCTAAGCACTTTGTTTTCCAGTATTACCACCGGATACATAAATGCCACAGACACATAACTGGGTGAACCTTTTCAGATTGTGACTCAGCTTTGCTAGAGTCCCCAATTAGAGGTGTCCAGGGTTCTTAAGCACACTCTTCTTTTTGCTTTGGACCTCGACTTTAACCACTCAGTCTCAAGTTTTCACTTGACACCTTCATGCCACAAGCACATGGTTAGGGACAACTTGGTTTAGCCGCTTAGGCCAGGATTTTATTCCTGTGGGCCCTCCTATCCACTGATGCTCAAAGCCTTGGATCCTCTTCATCACCCTTGCCTTTTAGTTTAAAGGGGTATTGGCTTTTTCTGCTTGCTTTTCTTTTTCTTTTTTTTTTCTTTTTTTTCGCATATATCCTTTTTCTGCAAGCTTTTCACTGCTTTTTCTTGCTTCAAGAATCAATTTTATGATTTTTCAGATCATCAAATAACACTTATCCTTTTCCCATCATTCTTTCAAGAGCCAACAATTTTAACATTCATAAACAATCAAATTCAAAAATATGCACTGTTCAAGCATTCATTCAGAAAAAACAATAGTATTGCCACCACATCAAAATAATTAAACTGATTTAAAATTTGAAATTCATGCACTTCTTTTTCTTTTTCAATTAAAAACATTTTTCATTTAAGAAAGGTGATGAATTCATTTTCATAGCTTTAAGGCATAGACACTTAGACACTAGTGATCATGTAATAAAGACACAAACATAAATAAACATAAGCATAAAAATTCGAAAAACAGGAAAATAAAGAACAAGGAAATTAAATAACGGGTCCACCTTAGTGATGGTGGCTTGTTCTTCCTCTTGAAGATCTTATGGAGTGCTTGAGCTCCTCAATGTCTCTTCCTTGCCTTTGTTGCTCCTCTCTCATGGTTCTTTGGTCTTCTCTAATTTCATGGAGGAGGATGGAATGCTCTTGGTGCTCCACCCTTAGTTGTCCTATGTTGGAACTTAATTCTCCTAGGGAGGTGTTGATTTGCTCCCAATAGTTTTGTGGAGGAAAATGCATCCCTTGAGGCATCTCAGGGATTTCATGATGAGGAAATTCCTCATGCTCTTGGTGAGTTTCTCTCTTTTGCTCTATCCTTTTCTTAGTGATGGGCTTGTCCTCATCAATGAGGATGTCTTCCTCTATGTCAATTCCAACTGAATTGCAGAGGTGACAAATGAGGTGAGGGAAGGCTAACCTTGCTATAGTAGAGGACTTGTCTGCCACCTTGTAGAGTTCTTAGGATATAACCTCATGAACTTCTACTTCCTCTCTAATCATGATGCTATGAATCATGATAGCCTGGTCTATAGTAACTTCAGACCGGTTGCTAGTGGGAATGATTGAGCGTTGGATAAACTCCAACCATCCCCTAGCCACGGGCTTGAGGTCATACCTTCTTAGTTGAACTGGCTTCCCTCTTGAATCTCTCTTCCATTGAGCACCCTCTTCACATATGTCCATGAGGACTTGGTCCAACCTTTGATCAAAGTTGACCCTTCTAGTATAGGGGTGTGCATCTCCTTGCTTCATGGGCAAGTTGAATGCCAACCTTACATTTTCCGGACTAAAGTCTAAGTATTTCCCTCGGACCATTGTAAGCCAATTCTTGGGGTTCAGGTTCACACTTTGATCATGGTTCTTGGTGATCCATGCATTGGCATAGAACTCTTGAACCATTAAGATTCTAACTTGTTGAATGGGATTGGTGAGAACTTCCCAACCTCTTCTTCGGATCTCATGTCGGATCTCTGGATATTCGCCCTTTTTGAGCTTAAAAGGGACCTCGGGGATTACCTTCTTCTTGGCCACAACTTCATAGAAGTGGTCTTGATGCACCTTTGAGAGGAATCTCCATCTCCCATGACTCGGAGGTGGAAGCTTTTGCCTTTCCTTTCCTCTTTCTAGAGGTTTCTCCGGCCTTTGGTACCATTAATGGTTATGGAAAAACAAAAAGCTTTAGCTTTTACCACACCAAACTTAGAAGGTTGCTCGTCCTCGAGCAAAAGAAGAAAGAAGAAAGTAGAAGAAGAAGAAATAGAGGAGATGGATGGGGCTTTGTGTTTCGGCCAAGGGAGATAGGTAGTGTGTATGTTGTGTGAAAATGAAGGAGTGAAGATGGGTTTATATAGGAGTGGAGAGGGGGTATGGTTCGGCCATTATGAGTGGGTTTGGGTGGGAAAGTGGTTTAAATTTGAATGGTGAGGTAGGTAGGGTTTTATGAAGGATGGATGTGAGTGGTGAAGAGAATGGTGAGATTTGATAGGTGAGGGGATTTTGCGGAAGAGGTATTGAGGTGATTGGTGAATGGGTGAAGAAGAGAGAGAGAGGTGGGGTAGGTGGGGATCCTGTGGGGTCCACAGATCCTGAGGTGTCAAGGATTTCTCATCTCTACACCATGTGGCGTGTAAAATGCCCTTTGCTGCCAATCCTGGCGTTAAACGCCAAGCTGCTGCCCATTTCTGGCGTTTAACGCCAGCTTCTTGCCCATTCCTAGCGTTAAACGCCAGTCTGGTGCCCATTTCTGGCGTTAAACGCCTAGAATGGTGCCAGACTGGGCGTTTAACGCCCATTCTGCTACCCTTACTGGCGTTTAAATGCCAGTAAGTTTCTCCTCCAGGGTGTTCTGTTTTTCATTATGTTTTTCCTTCTGTTTTTGCCTTTTCAATTGTTTTTGTGACTTCACATGATCATCAACCTACACAAAACATAAAATAACAAAAGAAAATAGAAATTTTAGAAATTTAACATAGATAAGTAAAAATTGGGTTGCCTCCCAACAAGCGCTTCTTTAATATCAATAGCTTGACAGTGGCTCTCATGGAGCCTCACAGATGTTCAGAGCAATGTTTGGAACCTCCCAACACCAAACTTAGAGTTTGAATGTGGGGGTTCAACACCAAACTTAAAGTTTGGTTGTGGCCTCCCAACACCAAACTTAGAGTTTGACTGTGGGGGCTCTATTTGACTCTATATTGAGAGAAGCTCTTCGTGCTTCCTCTCCATGGTGACAGAGGGATATCCTTGAGCTTTAAACATAAGGGAGTCTTCATTCACTTGAATGATCAATTCTCCTCTGTCAACATCAATCACAGCTTTTGCTGTGGCTAGGAAGGGTCTGCCAAGGATGATGGATTCATCCATACACTTCCCAGTCTCTAGGATTATGAAGTCAGCAGGGATGTAGTGGCCTTCAACCTTTACCAAGACATCCTCTACAAGTCCATAAGCCTATTTATTTGAATTGTCTGCCATCTCCAGTGAGATTCTTGTAGCTTGTACCTCAATGATCCCTAGCTTCTCCATTACAGAGAGAGGCATGAGGTTTATGCTTGACCCTAGGTCACATAGAGCCTTCTCAAAGGTCATGGTGCCTATGGTATAAGGTATTGAGAACTTTCTAGGATCTTGTCTCTTCAGAGGTAATCTCTGCCTAGTCAAGTCATCCAGTTCTTTGATGAGCAATGGGGGTTCATCCTCCCAAGTCTCATTGCCAAACAACCTGGCATTTAGCTTCATGATTGCTCCAAGGTACTTAGCAACTTGCTCTTCAGTAACATCTTCATCCTCATCAGAGGAAGAATACTCATCAGAGCTCATGAATGGCAGAGGTAGATTCAATGGAATCTCTATGGTCTCTGTGTGAGCCTCAGATTCCCATGGTTCCTCATTAGGGAACTCCTTGGAGGTCAGTGAACGTCCATTGAGGTCTTCCTCAATGGGGATCACTGCCTCTTTCTCCTCTCCAGGTTTGGCTGTGTGGGTTGTGGTTATGGCCTTGCACTCTCTTTTTGGATTGTCTTCTGTATTGCTTGGGAGAGTACTAGGAGGGAGTTCAGTAATTTTCTTACTCAGCTGACCCACTTGTGCCTCCAAATTTCTAATGGAGGACCTTGTTTCAGTCATAAAATTTTGAGTGGTTTTGATTATATCAGAGACAATGGTTGCTAAGTCAGAATGGCTTTGCTTAGAATTCTCTGTCTGTGGCTGAGAAGATGATGGAAAAGGCTTGCTATTGCTAAACCTGTTTCTTCCACTATTATTGTTGTTAAAACCTTGTTGAGGTCTCTGTTGATCCTTCCATGAGAGATTTGGATGATTTCTCCATGAAAGATTATAGGTGTTTCCATAGTGTTCTCCTATGTAATTCACCTCTTCCATTGCTGGGTTCTCAGGATCATAAGCTTCTTCTTCAGAGGAGCTTCCTTAGTACTACCTGTTGCTGCTTGCATTCCAGACAAACTCTGAGAAATCATATTGACTTGTTGGGTCAATATTTTATTCTGAGCCAATATGGCATTCAGAGTATCAATCTCAAGAACTCTCTTCTTCTGAGTTGTCCCATTATTCACAGGATTCCTTTCAGAAGTATACATAAATTGGTTATTTGCAAGCATTTCAATGAGTTCCTGAGCTTCTGCAGGCGTCTTCTTCAGATGAAGAGATCCTCCAGCAGAGCTATCCAATGACATCTTGGATAGTTCAGACAGACCATCATAGAAAATACCTATGATGCTCCATTCTGAAAGCATGTCAGAAGGGCACCTTCTGATCAATTGCTTGTATCTTTCCTAAGCTTCATAGAGGGATTCACCTTCCTTCTGTCTGAAGGTTTGGACTTCCACTCTATGCTTGCTCAATTTTTGAGGTGGAAAGAACTTTGCCAAGAAGGCATTGACTAGCTTTTCCCAAGAGTTTAAGCTTTCTTTAGGTTGTGAATCCAACCATGTCCTAGCTCTGTCTCTTACATCAAAAGGAAAAAGCATAAGTTTGTAGACTTCAGGGTCAACCCCATTCGTCTTGACAGTGTCATTGATTTGCAAGAATTCAGCTAAGAACTGATGAGGATCTTCCAATGGAAGTCCATAAAACTTGCAATTCTGTTGTATTAGAGAAACTAATTGAGGATTAAGCTCAAAGTTGTTTGCTCCAATGGCAGGGATTGAGATGCTTCTCCCATAGAAGTCGGGAGTAGGTGCAGTAAAGTCACCAAGCACCTTCCTTGCATTGTTGGCATTGTTGTTTTCAGCTGCCATGGCTTCTTCTTCTTTGAAAATCTCTGTTAGGCCTTCTAAAGAGAATTGTGCTTTAGCTTCTCTTAGCTTTCTCTTCAAGGTCCTTTCAGGTTCAGGATCAGCTTGAACAAGTATGCCTTTATCTTTGCTCCTGCTCATATGAAAGAGAAGAGAACAAGAAAGTAGGGAATCCTCTATGTCACAGTATAGAGATTCCTTGAGGTGTCAGAGGAAAAGAAGAATAGAAGGAGGAGGTAGATAGAAGAGAATTCGAACATATAAAGAAGGAGGGAGTTCGAATTGTACCTTGAGGAGGAGTGTTAGTCCCTTTAATAGAAGGATGTGAGAAGAGGGGAAGAATTTTCGAAAATAAATTAAAAAGATTTTGAAATAATAAAAAGAAATTTGAAAATTTGATTGAGATTTTCGAAAACTAAGATTGGGAAAGAAATAAAGTGATTTTTGAAAAAGATTTTGAAATTAGAAATTAAAAGGATATGATTGAAAAATTAATTTTGAAAAAGATGTGATTGAAAAGATATGATTGAAAAGATATGATTGAAAATCAAATTAAAAAGAGAAAGTTTTAAAATTAAAGTTGATTACTTAACTAACAAGAAATTAAAAGATATGATTCTTAAAATTTAAAATTTGATCCTTTCTTAATAGGCAAGTAACAACTTGAAAATTTTGAAGTAAATCATTAATTTTAGCAAGGATTTTCGAAAATAGTAATAAATAAAAAAATGGAAAGAAATTGATTTTGAAGAGATATGATTGAAAAGATATGATTTGAAAAAGATTTGATTTTGAAAAATTATGAAGATTTGAAAAAAAAATTGAATTGAAAACAAAATCTTCCCTCTAGTGTCATCCTGGCGTTAAACGCCCAGAATGGCATTCATTCTGTTGTTTAACGCCCAAAACTCTACCTTTTTGGGCGTTAAACGCCCAGCCAGGTACCCTGGCTGGCGTTTAAACGCCAGTTTTCCTTCTTCACTGGGCGTTTTGAACGCCCAGCTTTTTCTGTTTGATTCCTCTGCTGAATGTTCTGAATCTTCAATTCTCTGTATTATTGACTTGAAAAGACATAGTTTTGAGAATTTTTTTTTTGAATTTTTCAATGATGAGAAACAATCAAAATACAACTAATCTTAGGAAACTCAAATCAAACAAACAATGCATGCAGGACACCAAACTTAAAAATTTTCATATAAGAGACACTAACAAATTGAGAATGCATATGAGAAATAACAAAACACACAAAACAAGAGAATTTAAAGATCAGAGCAATGAAATCATCAAGAACAACTTGAAGATTAATAAAGAACATAATGCATGTAATTTTCGAAGATTATAGGTATGCAATTGACACCAATCTTAAAATTAGATACTAGACTCAAACAAGAAACATAAAATATTTTTGATTTTTATGATTTTATAAAATTTTTTTGTGATTTTTTCGAAAATTGAGTGGAAAAGAAAATAAAGGGGTTCAAAATTTTTAATAAGAGTTCCAGGAATCATTGCAATGCTAGTCTAAGACTCCGGTCCAGGAATTAGACATGGCTTACTAGCCAGCCAAGCTTTCAATGAAAGCTCCGGTCCAAAACACTAGACATGGCCAATGGCCAGCCAAGCTTTAGCAGATCATTGCTTTCAACAGCAAAATTG
This sequence comes from Arachis hypogaea, assembly GCF_003086295.3. NCBI lineage: Eukaryota > Viridiplantae > Streptophyta > Magnoliopsida > Fabales > Fabaceae > Arachis > Arachis hypogaea. The sequence continues at coordinate 106,263,757 of NC_092048.1, forward strand.
ATAGAAATCAACAAGCTCTTGTGATGATAAGTTCAAACCTCGGTCCAAAAGATTAGACATGGCTTCTCAGCCAGCCAGACTTCAACAAATCATCATGAAACTCTAGAATTCATTCTTAAAAACTCTGAAGAACAAAATAGAAAATCTTTTTGTATTTTTGAAAATTTTTTTTCGAAAAATAAAAAGGAAAAGTACCTAATCTAAGCAACAAGATGAACCGTCAATTGTCCAAACTCGAACAATCCCCAGCAACGGCGCCAAAAACTTGGTATGCGAAATTGTGATCATCAACAATGGCGCCAAAGGACTTGGAGCTCTTAAACGTGAATCACACTTTGTCACAATTCCGCACAACTAACCAGCAAGTGCACTGGGTCGTCCAAGTAATAAACCTTACGTGAGTAAAGGTCGATCCCACAGAGACTGTCGGCTTGAAGCAAGCTATGGTCACCTTGTAAATCTCAGTCAGGCTAATTCAGATGGTGATGGAGAATTAATAATTAAAAGATAAATAAAACATAAAATAAAGATAGAGATACTTATGTAATTCTTTGGTTGGAATTTTAGATAAGCGTATGAAGATGCTTTGTTCCTCCTGAACCTCTGCTTTCTTATTGCCTTCTTCCAATTATTCATACTCCTTTCCATGGCAATCTTTATGTTGGGCATCACCGTTGTCAATGGCTACTTCCCGTCCTCTCAGTGAAAACGTTCCAAATGCGCTGTCACCGCACGGCTAATCATCTGTCGGTTCTCGATCATGTCGGAATAGGATCCATTGATCCTTTTGCGTTTGTCACACGCCCCACAATCGCGAGTTTGAAGCTCGTCATAGTTATCCCTTCCCAGATCCTACTCAGAATACCACAGACAAGGTTTAGACATTCCGGATCTCAAGAATGGCCGCCAATAATTCTAGCCTATACCACGAAGGTTCCAATCTTAGATTAGAAACCCAAGAGATCCGCATTCAAGCCATTGCTAGTAGAACAGAGGTGGTTGTCAGGCACATGTTCATAGGTGAGAATGATGATGAGTGTCATGGATCATCACATTCATCAAGTTGAAGAACGAATGAATATCTTAGAGAAGAAGCAGGCTTGAGTTGAATAGAAAAACAATAGTACTTTGTATTAATTCATGAAGAACAGCAGAGCTCCACACCTTAATCTATGGTGTGTAGAAACTCCACCGTTGAAAATACATAAGAACAAGGTCTAGGCATGGCCGAATGGCCAGCCTCCCAAAGAGGGTTCAATCATCAAAACATGATTCCAGGATGATCAAAAGATAAAAATACAATAGCAAAAGGTCCTATTTATAGAAAACTAGTAGCCTAGGGTTTACAGAAATCAGTAATTAATGCAAAAATATTCTTCCGGGCCCACTTGGTGTGTGCTTGGGCTGAGCATTGAAGCTTCCATGTGTAGAGACTTTTCTTGGAGTTAAACGCCAGCTTTTATGCCAGTTTGGGCGTTTAACTGCAGCTTTTGTGCCAGTTTTGGAGTTAAACGCTAGAATTCTTGAGCTGACTTGAAATGCCGGTTTGGGCCATCAAATATCGGGCAAAGTATGGACTATTATATATTGCTGGAAAGCCCAAGATGTCTACTTTCAAACACAATTGAGAACGTACCAATTGGGCTTTTTTAGCTCCAGAAAATCCACTTTGAGTGCAGGGAGGTCAGAATCCAACATCATCTACAGTCCTTTTTCAGCCTCTAAATCAGATTTTTGCTCAGGTCCCTCAATTTCAGCCAGAAAATACCTGAAATCACAGAAAAATACACAAACTCATAGTAAAGTCCAAAAATATGATTTTTAAATAAAAACTAATAAAAATATAATAAAAACTAATTAAAATATACTAAAAACATACTAAAAATAATGCCAAAAAGCGTATAAATTATCCGCTCATCACACTCCCTCAAAGCTCAAGGCTCTGAGAATCAATGATTAGAGAGTCAAGAAGATAAGAAACAAAATGATCTAAAAGAGTCCTCTAATTAAATGCTTGTGGTGCTTATGTATCAAGTGGTAATACTTGAAAACAAAGCATTTAGAGTCGTAGCTTGCGTGTAACTCATGGTGCAAAGCACCCGAAAAGAATAAGCCATAAACAGAATGAAAAGCTTGTTCAAGGAAGAAATTTAACGAAAAAGATTTCATAAAATGACCTAGATAGAGGCATCAATTATGTGAATCTCTTTTGTGATTGTTTCATGCATAGAAAAATAGCTAACCATGAACATTACACTGCTACTCTTCTTACCTTGGATTGTCAAACTTTATTGCATGATTCTCTTCATGCTTGGAGACAAGCAAGATTTAAGTTTGGTGTTGTAATGCCAAGGCATCGTAGCCTATTTTTCTATGCTTTTTAACTAGATTTCGGTTTAGTTTTCATACAAATTTTTTGATAAAGGACGAAAAGCATGAATAATCTCTGCAAGAAACAAAATCTCAAGCATAGGTGAATTTTAGTTAATATACAGGGTAAATAAGATGAATTAGATCACACTAAGTAAAATTATGGTTTTGAGCATTATTAGCACACTTAGTATAGTAAAGATTATCTCGTATGTTACTTTGATACACTTATTTGTTTGATGATAGGCAAAGTTGAAGCAGAGAAGCAGAGAAAAGCAAAGTTGGAGAGCCAACATTGGTGGCAAAGTTAGAGTAAACATTGGCAATGAACCAACGCTGTATGGAAAAATTGAAGAAGCAATGTTGGAGGGAATGTTGGTGATCCAACGTTACCCCCGAGGTGCTCAATAAGAAGCCTGGAAAAATCAACCATCACGCGTACGCGTGACCCACGCGTATGCGTGAGAAGTGAAAAATCAGAGGCCACGCGTACGCGTCAAAGGGAAAAATTGACAAGCCACGCGTACGCGTCACCCACGGGTACGCGTGAGAAGTGAAGAATTGACAAGCCACGCATGCGCGTTGCTCATGCGCACGCGTGGGAAGAACGTTGGCACACCAACGCTGAGTCCAACTTTTCTCCTGACAGCCTGAAGAGGTCTACTTCAGACAAGAATAACTTGAGCTACAGAGCTCCAAATGAGATGATTCTAAAAACATTGGAAAGTAGGAATCTAGATCTTTCCAGGAATATATGGCACTAAAATTGAGGGAGAAAACCACCCCAAAATGTGGATAGACGAACATGGTACCAACCTGTAGTCAGGCCAGCTGACCTCTACACCTTCGATGGAGTATAAATCGATCTGTAGACCTCCAAATGATGCGCTTCTAATGGTATTGGAAAGTAAACATTCAGGGCTTTCCAATAATATATAATAGTATGGGGTGGATAATAAGTTTGAGCTTCAGAATTGGACGTTCTTTTCAGTGCTGGTGCACTAACGTTTGGGGTCAAACGCTGGGTCCAACGTTGGGTCCAACTTTGGGTCCAACTTTGGGTTAAACATTGAAGTGAGTTTGGGAGTATTTCTCAATGTCTGTGACACCAAAATGTCCCCAATAAATGGCAATACACCCCTGGATCATGCAAACAAGCTGAGCCTATCAACATCACTCAATCCAAGGCACAAGAAGCATCTAGATTAGGAATTTTTAGTTGTAATTTGAATTTTCATATTTCAGTTTGTAAGCCTATATATAGGCAGTAGCTGGATTGGAGGAATCATTCTGGATTAGAGGGGAGTCCAGAATCATGCATCCACTTCCCCTGACACACACCTTCCATGCACTTTTCTTTTCTTTCGTTTCTTTTTTGCTTTTCTGGTACTTTAATTTTAGTTTGTAATTTCCATTATGAATTTAAAGTTTCAATTTTAGTTCTATTTCTTAATCTTCATCTTTATCTGCACTTTTTTTCTTCTCTGTTAGAATAGAGCAATGAATTAAACTAACTCTTTTCATTGGGTTAGACATCTCTATTGTTATTTTATGGATCAATTGTAATTGTCATAATTCTTTCTCTATCTTTTCTCTTGGTCTTACTAGAAAGCTTTCGATCTTAATTCAATTGAATAGTTGTCTTGACAGAGAAGCTATTCATAATTGGATTTCCTTTGATCCTTGAGAGAGGAATGAGGAAATCATGCTAGAAATACTTTCTCACATTGGATTAGGTTGGGGTTGGACGGATAATGTGACATTTAATCCTACCAATACTTTGATCTATGAATGTGTGTGGTATAATCAGTGACCAAGCTTCATCTCATCCCATAAACAATTAAACCAAGACATTGGGAAATTCTTCAAGCTTAGAGAGATTGGTGAGCCAAGACATTGGGATCCAATCACTTAAGATTGCCAAGAAGATCAATGAATGCATTGATTGAGGAAGAGATGAGGATGAAATTGATCCGGAGAATTGCAATATCTCTTGATCCCAATGTTCATTTTATTTTTCTACTTTTACTTTATGTCATTTACTTTCTGCACTTTATATTTATGTCAATTTACTTTTCTGCACTCCTTTACTTTTATGTAATTTACACTTACTGCTGCTTATCACTCCAATATGCTCGTCTAACTAGGAAATTCAATCAACTATTGATTGCTTAATCTGTTAATCCTCGTGGGATTGACCTCACTTTTTAGTGAGTTTTATTACTTGATACAACATGAAGCACTTGCTAGTAAGTTATTGCGCGGAATTTATTTTTCGCGTATCACCCTTCTCTAGATTTCTTGTTGGATCTCCAGATACTCCCCTTGTTTGAGCTTGAAGGGGGCCTCAGGAATTACCTTTTTCTGCCTTACCACATCATAGAAGTGATCGTGGTGCACCTTGGTGAGGAATCTCCATGATTCCCAAGGTTCGGAAGTAGAAGTGGGAGCTTTTCCCTTTCTCTTCCTTGAGGATTCGCCGGCCTTTGATGCCAAACTTAGGAATGAAAGGCAAAAAGCAGAGCTTTTTCCAATATCAAACTTAAGATGTTTGCTTGTCCTTGAGCAAATATAAATAAAAGAGAAGTGGAGTAGTAGAAGAAGGATGAAAATATAAAGGGGGAATGGGAGAAGGCTTCGGCCAAGTAGGGTTTGAAGAGGGAAGAAGAAGAGTGTGTAAGGTGTGTGTTTGAAGGGGTGTATGAGGGGGTATTTATAGGGTCAGTGGGGTTAGGTTTCAGCTATGGGGGAAAGATGGGTGGGAAAGATTTGAATTTGATGTAGGTAGGGTTGGTGGCAAATTAAATGCTAGGATTTATGATGGCTGATGAGCGGATATTTTATACGCTTTTTGGCATCATTTTCATATAGTTTTCATTATGTTTTGTTTAAGTTTTATTATATTTTCATAGGTTTTAGTGCAAAATTCATATTTTTGGATTCTACTTTGAGTTGTGTTTTATGATGATTTCAGGTATTTTCTGGTTGAAATTGAGGAGCTTGAGCAAAAGTCTGATTCTGAGACAGAGAAAGGACTGTAGATGCTGTCAGAATCTGACCTCCATGCACTCAAAGGAGAATTTCTGGAGCTACAAAAGTTCAAATGGTGCACTCTTAACAGCTATGAAAAGCTAACATCCAGGGCTTTCCAGAAATATATAAAACTCGATACTTTGCTTTGGAAATGGAGGCCCAAAACTAGCATTCAACGCCAGCCACCAGCCCCATTCCTAGCGTCCAACACCCAAAGGGGAGTAGCTGGCGTCCAACGCCCATTCAGGAGTCCAAAACTGGTGTTGGACGCCCAAAAGGGAGAACTAGCTCGTGGATTGCATTCAAACTCAGCCCAAACACTCACCAAGTAGGCCCCAGAAGTGAATTTTTGCACTACAAGACTAGTTTATCTTATTTCTGTAATTCTTAGTTAGCAGATTAGTATATATAGATAAGAGTTCACCCTTGTTAAAAAATCTTTGCCCATTCAAACCTTTCATTATTATTCTCTGTACAATATGAGTCACTAACCTCCTAAGGTTAAGGTTAGGAGCTCTGCTGATTCTTATGAATTAATAATATCACTATTTTACTTCAATCTATGCTTGATTTTATTCTAAGATGTATCTTCGTTCTTCATTCTAATGGAATGGGAGTGTAACTTGACCGTCATCCCAATTCCACATGGGTTCTTGTGAGTCCTTGACGGGATAGTATTGAACCACCAGCTTGATTATACATCTCATAGACAGCTAATCCACGGCTTCGTTGGGGACTTCTCAAGACATCAGTTCAGCCGAGGTGCGTGACGATTAGGGCCTTTATGGTATAGGCTAGAACCCAAGGAGTAACGTTCTCTGATCCGGAAGATTCGACCTTGTCTATGGCATTTTGAGTAGGATCACCAGGGGAATGGACTGCTAGAGCTTCACCCCCGTTCAGATTGGATAACCGCTGACTCGGTGTTTGATCTGAAGCAGAGGAGATTAATGACCGCTGACCCGGCGTTAGTCATATACAACCTGCCATTGAATGAATCAATCAAAAATTGGAGTAGATGGTGAGAAAATTTGATCCAGAAGGAAGAAACATCTCCGAAGCCTCAACCGTTCTCATACCATTGAATTCACACCTATCTAGTAACGTTTTATTTATTTATCTATTTTATGCATTTTCTCGTGACAACTATCTTTTCTATTCGCCTGACTAAGATCTGCAAGGTATTCACTGCTTGCTCAAACCAACAATCTCCATGGGATCGACCCTCACCCACCTGAGGTATTACTTGGACGACCCGGTATACTTGCCGGTCTATCTGTGCGAAACGTGCAGAGTCAGTTTTGTGCACCAAGTTTTTGGCGCCGTTGCCGGGAATTGTTCAGATTTGACAAACTATCGGATTATCTTGTTGCTTAGATTAGGTACTTTTTACTATTTTGTTTTGAGTCCTTTGTTTTCTTTTCAAAAAATTTTTAAAAGCTTTTCTTTTCTTTATTAATCTTTGTCTTTTGTTTGAGTCTTTTGTTCTTGTTCTTGTTAAAGTTTCGAACTTTCTTGGTGTCTTTTTCCAAAAATTTTCAAAAATTGTGTCTTTTGTTTGAGTCTAGTGTCAGTTCTTAAGTTTGGTGTCCCTTATGTGTATATCTTTTCTTTAAATTTTCGAATTGTTCTTGAGTGTTCTTTCTTGGTATTCAAGTTGTTCTTGTTTCTTTTCTTGTTTTGATCTTAAAATTTTTAAGTTTGGTGTCTTTTGGTATTTGTTTTCTTAATTTTTGAAAATTAGTGTCTTTTGATCTAAAAATTTTAAGTTTGGTATCTTTTGGTTGTTTTTCTCTTTCTTCATTAAATCAAAAAAATAAAAAAAATATCTTTTCTATTTTTATTCAAATTTTCGAAATTCTTGCTTTATTTTCTTATCTTGATTTGAAATTTTAAGTTTAGTATCTTCTTGTTAGTAAAGTTTGAATATTAAATTTTAAATTTTATATTTTCATATCTTTCTTCCCTATCTTATCTTTCTTTTAAATTTTAAAATTCAAAACTTTTTCAAATCTTTATCTTATCTTTTTATTAAATTTCAAAAGTCTTATCTTATCTTATTTCAAATTCAATTTTTAAAACTCAATTTCAAAATTTAAAAATTTAAATTTTCAAAATTCAAATTTCAAAATTAAATCTTTTCAAAGACCAAATTTCAAATCTTATCTTTTCAAATCTTTTTTCAATTCTTCATCATATCTTATCTTTTTAACTTATTTTCAAATCTTTATCTTATCTTGTTTCAATTTCAAAATTCAAAATCAAATCTTTTTCAAATCTTTTCAAATTCTTATCTTATCTTTTTTAATTTTAAATTTCAAAATTAAATCTTTTTCAAATCTCCTATCTTATCTTAATTTCAAATCTTTTTTAATTAGTTACTTGTTTTCTTTTCCCTCTTTTTCAAAACTTCCTAACTAATTCCTCTCTCTTCTATTTTCGAAAACTTCTTACCTCTTTCTCTCTCTTCTTTTTCGAAAATCACTTATTTAATTTTCAAATCTTCTTAATCAATTAGTTATCTTAGTATTTAATTTTCTTTTTCTTTTCGAATTTAATTAATAAATAAAAATAAAAAAAAAAATATTTTAATTCTAGTTTCTCTTTTTACTACTTAATATCCAATCTCTCCTACCTTTCTTCACCATGAACCCAAATGAGAATGAACAGTTCAGAAGAACTTTGGGATCCTATATAGCTTGATAAATCCCCTTTGTAGGGTTTATCTTGTGTTGAATTTAGAGCATTTTGATAACCTTTCCTCACATTTATTCAATGAAATAGCATGATTTTGTGATTGTCTCCTTATTTGTGCTTAGATATGAAAATATGCTTTTTGGACCTTTTATTTGATAGTTTTAATCTTTTTTTGATTCCACTAGATGCCTTGATATGTTTGCTAGTGATTTCAGGTTGAAAAGGGCTAGGAAATGATCAAAGGAGTGAAAGGAAAGCATAAAAGTGGAGAAATCATGAAAAGCCAAAGATTTAAAAAAAGCCCATGGGCGCGCGCGCGCATGGTGCGCCCCCGTGTGGATTGCGAAAAGCTCCAGGGGCGCGTGCGCGCTGAAGGCCGCATGTGATTTTTAAAGAGGAACACGTGCATGGCGATTTTGGAGGGTTTCTAGCCCCATTTGGAGCTGAGTTTTTGGTGGGAAAGGCTAAAAAGACCAGGGAATGAAGGGGTAGGCATGAATCATAACATATTACACACTTTAGGCTAGTTTAGTTTAGGTTTAGAGAGAGAAGCTCTCCCTTCTCTCAAGGATTAGGATTAGGATTAGGTTTAGTTCTTAGATCTAGGTTTTAATTTATGCTCTCTTTTACTTTTTCTTCTTAATTCTTTGTTGTTACATTCATCATTCTTCTATTGTTTGTTATAATTTCTTCTACTTTGTTTGTAGATCTACTTTTGTTCATTCTATTTTCTTTTAATTCAATTTGAGGTAATTCATGTAGATCTTGTTTTATTTGATTATTGTGTTGATTTCTTACATTCAATTGTTGTTAGATTTCATTCTAGTTGTCAATTTTTACTATGATTTTCTTTTGTGCCTTCCAAGTGTTTGATGAAATACTTGAGAAGATGTTAGAGTAGAATTATATGCTCTTGGCTTGGGAAGGTAACTTAGGAACTCTTGAGTTACTAATGTCCAAGTGGTTGATGATTGGGAGCCATTAACTCTAGATCTCACTAATTGATTTGGTAGAGAACTAGGACTTATGGACTTGGATTGACATAGCTCACTTGACTTTCCTTTACTATTGGTTAGGGGATGACTTAGTGGGGTTGATCCTTGCTAATTCTCATGTTGTGGTTAGTGATTAGGATAGAGATCCTTGACTACCAACCCTTGCCAGGGCCCTTTTGTTATTTGAATTTCCTTGTCATTTACTTTTCATGTTTCTCATCCAAAATCCCAAAAATATACAACTCATAACCAATAACAAGACATTTTATTGCAATTCCTAGGGAGAACGACCCGAGGTTCAATACTTTGGTTTATAGATTTTAGGGGTTCGTACTAGTGACAAACAAATTTTTGTATGAAAGGATTATTTGTTGGTTTAGAAACTATATTGCAACGAGATTTCATTTGTGAAATTCTAAACTGTCAAGAAACCCGTTCATCATGGCCCTACTCCTGACTTCTATGGGAGAAGTATTAGTATACCACCCATTGGAGCAAGTAATTTTGAGCTAAATCCTCATCTCATTATTCTGGTGCAGCAAAACTGCCAGTACTCTGGACTTTCATAAGAAGATCCTACTGAGTTACTAGCAAACTTTTTACAAATTGCTGACACAGTACATACTAACAGAGTAGATTAGGATGTCTGATGATGGAAAATCAATTCCACACAAACTAATCGGCAAGTATACCGGGTCGCATCAAGTAGTAAAACTCACAAGAGTGAGGTCGATCCCACGAGGATTGATTGATCAAGAAACTTTAGGGAGGTGATATGTCTAGTTAAGAAAAATATTGAAAGAGATTTGGTGAAATTGACTTGACAGAATGTAAATTGCAAGAATTGTAAATTGCTGAATGTAAATTGACAGAAACTTAAATGGCAAGAAACTTAAATTACATGAAAAGTAAATTGCTGGAAATGTAAATAGAAATTGGGTGCTGGAAAATTAAAGTAAGCAGTAAATCAAAGCAATTAAAGTGAACTCAAAGATAAGTAACAGAAAGAAAGACTCATCAGGGATTGGAGATATTATAATCCACAATGAATCAAGTGGGTCTCAACTTCCTTCTCAATCATATGAGTAGATCTATGGCAGATTGAAATTGATTGGATCCCAATTCCTTGGCAATCCAATCTCTCTAATCACAATCAATCTTGCTGATTCCTTGATCCAATTGTCATGAGAAGAGGTTACATGTCTCTCATCCATAAGCCACACAAATTCTCAAGATCTCAATTCCTCTCGAATAGTGTTGATCAAGAGAGTTGTGAGAGATAGAGTGTCAGTTCTAATTTCCATGATTCCCCTTCTGAGGCTCACATGGAAATTTAATGGATCCAAACCCCATTTCCGGAGTGAATAGATGTAATCAAAACATAAGTTATCTCTTAGCTATCCAAACATATTGAGAGGAAGAAGAATTTCATTCAATTCATATGAATCACAATAGAGCTCCTCCCCCTAATGAGTGGGAGTTCAGTGAATCATAGCTCTAAGAACAATTCCAAGAAATCTAAATTGGATGAAAGTAAATTAAGCTCACTGTAAATTAGATTGTAAAATTCGCAGAAAGGAAAATTGCAGAAGAGAAGTAGAAGAAATTGAAATTGCATAAACTAAACTAAATTCAATACAACTGAAATGTAGAAGTGCAGAAGAGAGAAAGTGTATCAAACTATTCTAAGCTCTCTGGAGTTTCTAATCCTCTAAGAGAGCTCTAGAGTCTCTAATCCTCCAGCCTTCTATTCTACTCCTACTCCTACTCCCAGCCCCTTCTTCAAATTGTGAACGAAAGCGTTTTTATAGGCATTCCTAAATTTCCAAATGAAATTGAAAATAAATTACAATTTAAATGAAAATTCCTATTCTAGATTATCCCTGTGGCCTTCATTGAGGGATATGAGTGGGCTTGCTTGCTTGCAGTTTAAATGGGCTTGGAATGAGATTAATTGAACCAGAATGAGGCTTCCAGGAGAGCGTAGCGTTGTTTTGGAGAACGGAGCATTCTTGCACCCACGCATACGCGTCTTCTACGTGTGCGCATCATCGTTGGTTCAGTACTTGTCACGCATACGCCTGATGCACGCCCACGCGTCCCTTGCAGCGTTCTCTTTGAGAACGTAGCGTTCGCACCAAGAACGCTCTTCCACGCGTATGCGTGGACCTTCAAAAATGCCACACTCACGCGTACGCGTCATCCATGCGTACGCGTAGTCTTCCAGAATTTCAACTTCGTCGTGTACGCGTGGCCTACGCGTACGCGTCACTTGCGAATTTTGCTTGCTCCACTATCGCAAGTGTTCTTTGACAACAAACGGAGCGTTCTCGTGCTAAGAGCGCTCTCCTTGTTTGTGCACTGCTTTTGAGAAAGTGTAGCAGTTTCCCTTGCTTAGCTTCTTTTTCACCTATTATCAATTAAACACATGCATCAAAGCCTTGCCATAATCACCAGATTTTGCATCATTCATAATATCAACTAAATCTTGCAAAAAATCTCATGAAAATGCATAAAATTAACAATGTTTGATTGAATTAGGACAAGAATGAATTTCTCATCCAAACACGTACTTATTGCCTAAAATGCATGAAAACCAAGTAAAAACAAATGAAAAAGGCTTGTGAAACTAGCCTAAGATGACTTGTCTTCACAACACCAAACTTAAATCTTGCTTGTCCCCAAGCAAGCAGCAAAACACAAGGAGAATGAATGAAAACAGAGAGAGGTGTAAGCCCTTATTGGAAGATATTCAATTCCCGTTAATGGGGTTTTCATGCATGGTATCTTAGAGAATTTTATTCCGTGGCTGAGATATCAACACTCCTTTGCATCCTTACTTGAATTACACAAAAAATGAGAATTGTTATTGTTTGGTCCTTTTCTTGCTCTCTTTCTTTTGATTGAGATTTGCTTGTTGAGGCTAAATGCTATGTGTTAAGGCAGCTCTTTAAAGTAAGTTTTCAGCCACCATTCCCGCCCCAGTTGATTCAAGATGCTAGGTGTTGAAACACCCCTAAGGGCTTACTTGCTCAAGCCTCTCCTTAGCACACACACATCATAGGCATTTAGCTTGTTTTGTTCTTTGAAAATTGATGCCCAACACCTCTTTGGGTCACTAAATGCTTTGTCTCAAAGTAGCTCTTGATGGTGGACTTTTGGTTGGCAATCCCGGGTTAGTTAACCCAAGTTGTCAGGTGATGAAGTACCCCTGAGAACCTAGTCATCCAAGCTTATCTTTGTATAAGAGCATCACAGGCATATATCCAAATCTCAAGCCATTGGTGCCCAGCCTTGTTTATTTCTTTTTTTTTCTTTCTCTTGCATTTTTTTCTTTTATTATGCACTTCTTTCATTTGTCAAGTCTCATGAAATGTAATTCAAGTTCATATCTTAAAGTCGTGCCAACATTCAGCCTTATTCATAAATCAACTAATGAACCAGCACATACCACCATATAACCTTATTCTGTCTCATATCAAACCAGACCTTTACTCTTTCTCTATTTCATAATTATTTTTCTTTTATTCAAGCATGAGGAACAAAGCATATAATTCAAGAAAGATGAGATGATAAAAGCACTTAAACTAGCAAGCCATAAAAACAAACAACGGCAATTGACTCATGACTAACAGGACACTATTCATTAGGGAACACTTGCACTTTCAATTAGCATATTTAAACTAAAGACAGTTAAGTCACAGTACAACCTCTTGGAGTTCACTTGTTTCCTCCTTGTCATCACCATCTTTGGCTTTTGTGTCTTTCTGTATCTCCTTAGATAATGGTGTCTATTCCTTCCAAGAGGTTGAGTGTCTTTTTGCAAGAGATATTGAAAGTTGCTTGTTCCCTAAGCACTTGAGAGATGGTTAGCATGCACGTACGCTTGTGATTTTCTGAACTTAAGTTGGTGTGGGAACACCAAACTTATTTCCTTGCCTACTTCTATATGCATTAGAGTGAATACATGTAAGAACATCAAGTACTTTTATTAAGAAAATAAACTATGAACTAGAAAATAACTATGGGTTAGAAAACAAACTATGAACTAGAAAACAAACTTAGAAACTAGAAACTAAACAATTGTTAAGTAGTTTCTCTGATTGTTTGGAGTTGATAACTAGTCATGCTGAGGGTGCAATGTGTTCTTAATGAAATTTATGATGGAACACCAAACTTAGAATTACACATTCACCCTTAAATTTCTTTGGTGTGAAACACTAAACTTAGCTCCTTACAATGCAGAGAAATCTACTGAACTTTCTTATTGAAATAATAAAGGAAAAAAAACTACCTTTGGTTGGGTTGCCTCCCAACAAGCGCTCTTTTAATGTCATTAGCTTGACATGTTGTTCATGGCTTTCTTCCACTTCTTCCAGTTTGTTAAGAGAAATGACCTCAGGAAAAAAGATGAGCCAGCCAGTATCCCCTTGTCTTGGTCTCTTCCCAACAAGCTTTCTTTTGTTATCTGCTTGATTTGCTTTGCTTGTTGGGGCAAGGGTTGGATTGTTTGCAGTTGACCTTTTCTTCTTCATGAATGTTGTCCTTGGTATCTTGGTCCCAATTCTCTTCTCGGTGTTCTTGTTAGTTGCCTTCACTTCTTGTATATCAAGACTTAAGTGTTGTGTGATGGTTGGAGTGTCTTCTTCATCAAAAGCTTCTTGCATTGGTCGTTCAATGAACCCTTCTTCTATGTAGCTCTCTGCTTCAATTGAATGTGGACTTTCTTGATTGTCTTCCTCCCTTTCTTCTTCATGATTTTCCATTGAGTCCTTTGGGAGGGAATTTTCATGTTCTTCTATCACCTCAAGTAGCCTCTGTGGATATGGAGTCTCAGGTTCAAATACCTCCATAACCTCATTCTTCATTGAAATTTCACTTGACTCAGGGACCTCTTTTTCTTGTTCTTCCACTTCTCACCCACAAATCGGTCTTCATCCTCAATGCTTGGAAATCCTAAGTTTCTTCCTATTTGCTCTAAGTGCCCATCCATCTTCTTGAAGAGGATTTCTTATCTTTACAAGGATTCTCTAGTTCTTTCCAATGATTCTCTGGCACTTTGAAGGCATTGTTCTGCTTGTAGCAAGAGAGGAGAAGGTTGAGAGAAATTTTGTGGACATGGATGTGTTGTGGTGAAGTTATTTTGAGGGGTATGGAATGAATTTTGTGAGTTGTAGAATGAATTTTGTGGTTGGTAAAATGAGTTGTATGGATTTTGGAGGAAACTTTGTGTTGCGGCATAGTCAAATGATGAAGAATTTTCAAATGAGAAACTGGGAGGTGAGGTTGGACAATTTTGCATGAATGCATTGAAGGTATGCTCAAGTGATGATGGCTCTTAATAAGTGGAGTATGGACTATTGAATGCTCTTTAGTTTTGATACTCCCAATCACAACTTGAGTAATTGTTGAATTCATCAAAATATGGATCATTTTGTGGTATTAGGGAGAAATCTTTCATGAATGTATTGTCAGCACAATCAAGAGATGATGTCTCTTGATGAATAGAATATGGAGCATTAAAATCTCTTTGGTTCTGACCTTCCCAGCCACAACATGAGTAGTTGTTAGATTCATCAAAATATGGGTCATCTTGTATCTCTGGGAGGTGTTCATACTCTATCATTCCTTGTTGATACTCCCATCCACCATTAGCATAATGACATGAATCATTTTGTGGTGTTGGACAGTATCCCATGAAATTGTCTTAATCATTTATGTCCCTGGAGCATATCCCCACTGGGTGGATTACTCATAATCTGTCATTTCTTGGTGATATTCCCAGCCACCATTAGAATAGTCATTTGGTGATAGTGGACAATATCTCATACAATTTGTTTGATCAAAAGATGAGGTTAACTCCATTTGAATTTTGTAAAACACAATCAATGAAAATTGAAATTCCTCATGTCACAGAAGAGAATTTTTTTAGTGAGGCAATAACACAAACACCTTAGTATCAAAAGGAAACAGAAAATTAAAAGAACTTAAATGACAAAAACAAAGAAAATGCTTAATCTAGACTTATCACCTACTTAATCATTGTCGATCTAAATCAATCCCCAGCAACGGCGCCAAAAACTTGATGATGAAAATTTGATTCCACATACGGCAAGTATACCGGGTTGCATCAAGTAGTAAAACTCACAAGAATGAGGTTGATCCCACGAGGATTAATGGATCAAGCAACTTTAGTGAGGTGATATGTCTAGTTAAGCAAAATATTGAAAGAGTTTTGGTGAAATTGACTTGACAGAATGTAAATTGCAAGAATTATAAATTGCTAAATGTAAATTGACAGAAACTTAAACGGCAAGAAACTTAAATTGCATGAAAAGTAAATTGCTGGAAATGTAAATGGGAATTGGGTGCTGAAAAATTAAAGTAAGCAGTAAATTAAAGCAATTAAAGTGAACTCAAAGATAAGTAACAGAAAGAAAGACTCATCAGGGATTGGAGATATCATAATCCACAATGAATTAAGTGAGTCTCAACTTCCTTCTCAATCGTATGAGTATATCTATGGCAGATTGAAATTGATTGGATCCCAATTTCTTGGCAATCCAATCTCTCTTATACCAATCAATCTTGCCAATTCCTTGATCTAATTTTCATGAGAAGAGGTTAAGTGCGTGTTTCTAATCCATAAGCCACACAAATTCTCAAGATCTCAATTCCTCTCGAATAGTGTTGATCAAGAGAGTTGTGAGAGATAGAGCTTCAGTTCTAATTTCCATGATTCCCCTTCCGAGGCTTACATGGAAATTCAATGGATCCAATCCCCCTTCTGGAGTGAATAGATCAAATTAAAACTGAAGTTATCTCTTAGCTATCCAAACAGATTGAGAGGAAGAAGAATTTCATTCAATTCATATGAATCACAATAGAGCTCCTCGCCCTAATGAGTTGGGGTTCAGTGAATCATAGCTCTAAGAATAATTGCAAGAAATCTAAATTGTATGAAAGTAAATTAAGCTCACTGTAAACTGGATTGTAAAATTCGCAGAAAAGAAAATTGCAGAAGAGAAGTAGAAGAAATTGAAATTGCATAAACTAAACTAAATTCAATACAACTGAAATGTAGAAGTGCAGAAGAGAGAAAGTGTATCAAACTATGCTAAGCTCTTTGGAGTCTCTAATCCTCCAAGAGAGCTCTGGAGTCTCTAATCCTCTAGCCTTCTATTCTACTCCTACTCCTACTACCAGCCTCTTCTTAAAAATGTGAACTAAAGCCTTTTTATAGGCATTCCTAAATTACCAAATAAAATTGAAAATAAATTACAATTTAAATAAAAATTCCTATTATAGATGATCCTTGTGGCCTTCATTGAGGGATATGAGTGGGCTTGCTTGCTTACAGTTCAAATGGGCTTGGAATGAGATTAATTGAACCAGAATGAGGCTTCCAGGAGAGCATAGCGTTGTTTTGGGAAACGGATCATTCTTGCACCCACGCGTATGCGTCTTCTATGCGTGCGCGTCATCGTTGGTTCAGTATTTGTCACGCGTACGCATGACGCACGCCCACGCGTCCCTTACAGCGTTCTCTTTGAGAGCGTAGTGTTTTCGCCAAGAACGCTCTTCCACGCATACGCATCACCCACGTGTACGCGTGGACCTTCAAAAATGCCACACTCACGCGTATGCGTCATCCATGAGTACGCGTGGTCTTCCAGAATTTCAACTTCAATGCGTACGCGTCACTTGCGAATTTTGCTTGCTCCACTATCGCAAGCGTTCTTTGACAACAAACGGAGCGTTCTCGTGCCAAGAGCGCTCTCCTTGTTTGTGCAACGCTTTTGAGAAAGCGTAGCGCTTTCTCTTGCTTAGCTTCCTTTTCACCTATTATCAATCAAACACATGCATCAAAGCCTTGCCATAATCACCAGATTTTGCATCATTCATAATATCAACTAAATCTTGCAAAAAATCTCATGAAAATGCATAAAAATAATAATATTTGATTGAATCAGGACACGCATGAATTTCTCATCCAAACACTTATTTATTGCCTAAAAATGCATGAAAACCAAGTAAAAACAAATGAAAAAGGCTTGTGAAACTAGCCTAAGATGACTTTTCATCAATGTCTACAGACTACTACTCTTTCCCTTTGCTGTAAGAGATCAAGCAAAGAGGTGGCTAGATAAGCAATCCAAATCTAGCTTGAAAATATGGAAGCAGGTAGTAGACAAGTTTCTGAATCAATTCTGGACATCCAAGGAAGTTAACCCAGTTAAGGTTGGACATCCAAGGCTTCAAGCAAGAGAATAATGAATCTCTTCATGATGCCTGGGGAAGGTATAGAAGAATACTACGGAAATGCCCCACTAAAATATTTTCAGAATGGGTGAAATTAGACATCTTTTGTTACGGCCCCACAGACATGGCTAGGATGTCTCTAGACCACTCTGCTAGTGGCTCTATACATATGAGGAAAACAATTGAAGAGGCTCACGAACTTATTGAGACAGTTGCCATGAATCATCAGCATCTGTACTCAGCTGATGAGACTTTCATAAAAGGAGAGGTTAAGGCAATATCTACTGAGTCTAACCCTCCAGAACAAAATGGCCCATTGACTCAGTAGGTACACGCCCTTGCACAGCAGTTGCTGGAATTGCAAGAGGCTTTATGAGAAACTCAGGCTTCCAACAGAAATGTAGAAGCTTAGCTGAGTCAAACAAGGCAGCAATTATCTAAGCAGATAAAGGATGAATGTCAGGCGATCCAAATGAGGAGTGGAAAAACATTGAACACCCAACCTCAGAACAACAAGAGACCAGGGAAAGAAAAGCTGATAGAGAATAACCAGACTGCTGTCCAAGACACCTCTGAGGATGTTGCACGCCCAAAGAGGAATGTCATTGGCGTTCAACATCAAGAAGGGGAGCTCAATCTTGGCGTTGAACGCCCAAAGGGGGGCAGCACTTTTGGCGTTCAACGCCACGCCAAGAAGGGATACCCACCCTTGGCATTGAATGCCTAAAAGGGGGCAGTTTTTCTGGTGTTGAATGCTAGGAAAGGGGCAGCAAGGGCGTTGAACGCCCAACCAGGGATGGTCAGACACATGCAAGTGCTGATAAGAACCTTCCTAAGCAAGCTACTGACCCCCATTCCCTTTTAGTAGGCATTCAACCTACATCAACTAAAGTTGATGAGTACAGGGCCAAGATGCCATAAGTTGAGATCAAGATAAACAGTTTGCCCACTTTGCGGATTATCTCAAGACACTTGAGATCAAGATCCCTTGCAGAGGTTGTTGAGCAGCTACCTTCTTATGCTAAGTTCATGAAAGTCATCTTAAGTCATAAGAAGGATTGGAGAGAGGCAGAAATAGTCCTTCTCACTGAGGAATGCAGTGCAGTAATCTAAAAGAGCTTACCAGAGAAACTCAAGGATCCTGGAAGCTTTATGATACCCTGCACCCTAGGGGATGCCTGTACAAACATAGCCCTATGTGATCTCAGAGCAAGTATTAACCTAATACCTGCATCACTAATAAAGAGACTCTGTTTAACTCATGAAGTTAAACCTAACCGTATATGTCTTCAACTTGCTGATGGCTCTGTTAAACTTCCATCAGGCGTGATTGAGGACATAATTATTAGGGTTGGACCCTTTGCTTTCCCCACAGATTTTGTGGTGCTGGAGATGGATGAACACAAGAGTGCATCCCTCATCCTAGGAAGACCCTTCCTAGCTACAGGACGGACTCTCATTGATATTCAGAAAGGGGAAGTAACCCTAAGAGTCAATGAGGATGAGTTCGTGCTAAATGCTGTCAAAGCCATGCAGCATCCAGACACTCTAGAGGAGTGCATGAGTATTGATATCATTGGTTCCCTGGTGGAAGAAGTGAATATGGCTGAGAGACTCGAAGAAGAGTTGAACAACATCTTTTATAATGCTCAGCCTGATTTAGAGGAGCCAGAGGAAATAAAGGAGCCTCTGAAAACTCCTAAGGAAGAGGACAAGCCTCCTAAACTCGAGCTCAAGCCATTACTATCCTCCTTGAAATATGTATTTCTTGGAGATGGAGATACTTAGCATGTGATTATAAGCTCTGCCTTAGAACCACAAGAAGAAAAGCCACTAATCCAAGTGCTAAAGACACACAAGACATCTCTTGGGTGGACAATGAGTGACCTTAAAGGCATTAGCCCAACCCGATGTATGCACAAGATCCTGCTGGAAGATGACGCTAAACTAGTGGTACAGCCACAAAGGTGACTAAATCCAGCTATGAAGGAAGTGGTGCAAAAGGAAGTCACAAAATTATGGGAGGCTGGGATTATTTATCCTATCTCTGACAGCCCCTGGGTGAGTCCTGTACAAGTTGTTCCCAAGAAGGGAGGCATGACACTGGTTCATAATAAAAAGAATGAACTGTGATTCCTACGAGGATAGTTACAGGGTGGCATAAGTGCATTGACTACATGAGGCTCAATAATGCCACCAGAAAGGATCATAGTCCTTTACTATTTATTGACCAAATGCTAGAGAGACTAGCAGGTCATGCATTATACTGCCTTTTGGATGGCTATTCAGGCTATAACCAAATTACAGTAGATCCTCAGGACCAAGAAAAAATAGCATTTACAAGCCCATATGGCGTGTTTGCTTATAGGCAGATGCCATTTTACCTGTGCAATGCACTTGCCACCTTTCAGAGGTGTATACTCTCCATCTTCTCTTATATGGTAGAGAAATTCTTTGAAGTGTTCATGGATGACTTCTCCATCTTTGGAGACTTATTTGACTCCTGCCTTGACCATTTGGCCCTAGTTCTCAAACGATTCCAAGAGACAAACCTGGTTTTAAACTGGAAAAAATGCCACTTCATGGTGACAGATGCGATTGTTCTTGGGCATCGGATTTTGAACAAAAGAATAGAGGTGGATTAAGCTAAGGTAGAGATAACTGAGTGATTACCACCACCCAATAATGTCAAAGGAATCAGAAGTTTCCTGGGACATGCAGCATGCTACATGAGGTTTTTAAAGGATTTTTCTAAAATTGCAAAACCCCTGTGCAACTTACTAGCTACCGACACTCCATTTGTCTTTGACCAAGAGTATCTGCAGGCCTTTGAGACTCTAAAAGCTAAGCTTATCACTGCGCCTGTCATCTCTGCACCCAACTGGGACTTACCATTCGAACTAATGTGTAACGCCAATGACCATGCCATTGCTGCAGTTCTGGGGCAGAGGCATGGCAAGCTTCTGCATGTCATTTATTATGCCAGTCATGTTCTAAATGACGCGCAGAAGAACTACACTACCACAGAGAAGGAATTACTTGCAGTAGTTTATGCCATTGACAAGTTTAGATCCTATCTAATAGGATCTAAGGTCATTATCTACACTGACCATGCTGCTCTTAAATATCTAATCACCAAGTAGGATTCTAAATCCAGGATGATAAGATGGGCATTACTCTTTTAAGAGTTTGGTATAGAAATCAGAGACAGAAAAGGGTCAGAAAATCAAGTGGCTGACCACTTGTCTCGGATTGAACCAGTAGAAGGGACATCTCCTCCCTCTACTGAGGTGTTTGAAACCTTTTCGGATGAGCAACTCTTTGCTACCCAGATGACAGCTTGGTTTGCCGATATTACAAATTACAAAGCAATAAGATTCATCCCCAAGGAATACAGTAAGCAGCAAGCCCAAAAACTCATTCATGATGCTAGATACTACTTGTGGGATTAACCATATCTCTTTAAGAGATGCTCGGATGGGATAATCCGCCGCTGTGTGTCTCAAGAAGAGGCACATAAAATCCTATGGCACTGCCCTGGCTCAAATTATGGAGGACACTTTGGAGGAGAGCGAAAAGCCACTAAAGTCCTCCAAAGTGGTTTCTACTGGGCCACACTCTTTAAGGATTCTCGCGAATTTGTCCGTCTCTGTGACAATTTCCAAAGGGCTAGCAATCTCCCTCATGGTCACGACATGCCTCAGCAAGAAATTCTAGAGATTGAGCTGTTTGGTGTATGGGGTATAGACATCATGGGTCCTTTCCCGCCCTCATACTCAAACACCTATATCCTTGTGGTAGTGGATTATGTGTCTAAATGGATTGAGGCAGTTGCATCACCCATGAACGACACTAGAGTAGTGATGAAGTTCCTCCAAAAGAATATTTTCAGTAGGTCTGCTGTCTCTCAGACACTGATCAGTGATGGAGGAACTTATTTCTGTAACAAACAGCTTGACTCTGTGTTGAGCTGATGTGGAGTTCGCTATAAAGTGGCCACCCCATATCATCCACAGAAAAATAGAAAAGCTGAAGTCTCAAATAGAGAACTAAAGAGAATCCTGGAAAGAATGGTCAATACCTCTAGAAAGGATTTGGCAAGAAAACTTGACGATGCTCTCTGGTATACAAAACAGCTTTCAATAGGAATGTCACTATATCAATTGGTGTATGGGAAGGCGTGCCACCTGCTAGTGGAGCTGGAACACAAGGCCTACTGGGCAACCAAACTCCTGAACCTTAATACAAAGGCAGCAGGAGAGAAACGGTTGCTCCAGCTAAATGAGTTGGATGAATGCTGACTTGCTGCATTTGAAAATGCAAAGATCTATAAAGAAAGGTGGTGCACGAAATTGTGATCTCTAGTAACGGCGCCAAAAACTCAGTACGCACGTTCTCAGTCTCAAATTCTTTTTCGTTCACAACTTCGATACAACTAACCAGCAAGTGCACTGGGTCGTCCAAGTAATACCTTACGTGAGTAAGGGTCAAATCCCACGGAGATTGTTGGTATGAAGCAAGCTATGGTCATCTTGTAAATCTCAGTCAGGCGGATATTAAATGGTTATGGAGTTTTCGAATAATAATAATAAATAAACAAAAAATAAAGATAGAGATACTTATGTAATTCATTGGTGAGAATTTCAGATAAGCGTATAGAGATGCTTTCGTTCCTCTGAATCTCTACTTTCCTGCTGTCTTCATCCAATCAATCCTACTCCTTTCCATGGCAAGCTCTATGTAGGGCATCACCATTGTCAATGGCTACATCCCATCCTCTCAGTGAAAAAGGTCCAAATGCTCTATCACGGCACGGCTAATCATCTGTCGGTTCTCGATCATACTGGAATAGGATTTACTATCCTTTTGCGTCTGTCACTACGCGCCAGCACTCGCGAGTTTGAAGCTCGTCACAGCCATCCCTTCCCAGATCCTACTCGGAATACCACAGACAAGGTTTAGACTTTCCGGATCTCAAGAATGGCCATCCATGGGTTCTAACTTATACCACAAAGATTCTAATATCTCGGACTCGGTCCCCTGTATTAGATATCTAAGAGATATTCATTCTAGCTTGTTTGCATGTAGAACGGAAGTGTTTGTCAGGCACGCGTTCATAAGTGAGAATGATGATGAGCGTCACATAATCATCACATTCATCATGTTCTTGGGTGCGAATGGATATCTTAGAAGCGGAATAAGTTGAATTGAATAGAAAAGTAGTAGTACTTTGCATTAATCCATGAGGAACAGCAGAGCTCCACACCTTAATCTATGGTGTGTAGAAACTCTACCGTTTGTAAATACATAAGTGATAAAGGTCCAGGCATGGCCGAGAGGCCAGCCCCCAAACGTGATCTAAAGATCAAAAGATAATCCAAAGATTAAAATACAATAGTAAAAAGTCCTATTTATACTAGACTAGCTACTAGGGTTTACAGAAGTAAGTAATTGATACAGAAATCCACTTCTGGGGCCCACTTGGTGTGTGCTTGGGCTGAGCTTGAAGTTTACACGTGCAGATGCTTCTTTTGGAGTTGAACGCCAAGTTGAAACGTGTTTTTGGCCTTCAACTCTGGTTTGTGACGTGTTTCTGGCGTTTGACTCCAGAATGCAGCGTAGAACTGGCGTTCAACACCAGTTTGCGTCATCTAAACTCAGGCAAAGTATGGACTATTATATATTACTGGAAAGCCCTGGATGTCTACATTCCAACGCCGTTGAGAGTGTGCCATTCAGAGTTCTGTAGCTCCAGAAAATCCACTTTGAGTGTAGAGAGATCAGAATCCAACAACATCAGCAGTCCTTCTTCAACCTCTGAATCTGATTTTTGCTCAAGTCCCTCAATTTCAGCTAGAAAATACCTGAAATAACAAAAAAACACACAAACTCATAGTAAAGTCCAGAAATGTGAATTTTTATTAAAAACTAATAAAAATATACTAAAAACTAACTAAATCATACTGAAAACTATGAAAAACAATGCCGAAAAGTGTATAAATTATCCGCTCATCACAACACCAAACTTACATTGTTGCTTGTCCCCAAGCAACTGAAAATCAAATAGGATAAAAAGAAGAGAATATACTATAAATTCCAAAATATCAATGAAACTTAGCTCCAATCAGATGAGCGGGACTCCTAGCTTTTTGCCTCTTGAATAGTTTTGGCATCTCACTTTATCCATTGAAGTTCAGAATGATTCGCATCTATAGGAACTCAGAGTTCAGATAGTGTTATTGATTCTCCTAGTTCAGTATGTTGATTCTTGAACACAGCTAATTTATAAGTCTTGGCCGTGGCCCTAAGCACTTTGTTTTCCAGTATTACCACCGGATACATAAATGCCACAGACACATAACTGGGTGAACCTTTTCAGATTGTGACTCAGCTTTGCTAAAGTCCCCAATTAGAGGTGTCCAGGGTTCTTAAGCACACTCTGTTTTTGCTTTGGACATTGACTTTAACCGCTCAGTCTCAAGTTTTCACTTGAGACCTTCACGCCACAAGCACATGGTTAGGGACAGCTTGGTTTAGCCGCTTAGGCCAAGATTTTATTCCTTTAGGCCATCCTATCCACTGATGCTCAAAGTCTTGAATCCTTTTTGTTACCCTTGCCTTTTGGTTTTAAGGGCTACTGGCTTTTTGCTCTTGCCTTTTGGTTTTAAGAGCTTTTGGCTTTATCTGCTTGCTTTTTCTTTTTCTCTCTTTTTTTTTGCTATTTCTTTCGCAAGCTTTTGTATATTCACTGCTTTTTCTTGCTTCAAGAATCAATTTTATGATTTTTCAGATTATCAAATAACATTTCTCCTTTTTCCTTATTCTTCAAGAGCCAATGTATTTAACATTCATAAACAACAATTTCAAAAGACATATGCACTGTTCAAGCATTCATTCAGAAAACAAAAAGTATTGTCACGACATCAAAATAATTAAACTAGTTTCAAGGATGAATTTGAAACCATGTACTTCTTGTTCTTTTGTAATTAAAACATTTTTCATTCAAGAGAGGTGATGGATTCATATTCACTACTTTAAGGCATAGACACTTGAATACTAATGATCATGTAATAAGACACAAATCTAGATAAACATTTAACATAAAAACGAAAAACAGAAAATTTAAGAACAAGGAATGAGTCCACCTTAGTGATGGTGGCGTTTTCTTCTTGAGGAACCAATGATGTCCTTGAGCTCTTCTATGTCTCTTCCTTGTCTTTGTTGCTCCTCCCTCATTGCTCTTTGATCTTCTCTAATTTCATGGAGGATGATGGAGTGCTCTTGATATTTCACCCTTAGTTGTCCCATGTTGGAACTTAATTCTCCTAGGGAGGTGTTGATTTGCTCCCAAAAATTCTGTGGAGGAAAGTGCATCCCTTAAGGCATCTCAGGGATTTCTTGGTGATGATCTTCTTCATGCATCTCTTGAGATCCATGAATAGGCTCTCTTGTTTGCTCCATCCTTTTCTTAGTGATGGGCTTGTCCTCATCAATGAGGATATCTCCCTCTATGTCAATCCCAGCCGAATTGCATAGATGGCATATGAGGTGAGGAAAGGCTAACCTTGCCCAAGTGGGGGACTTGTCAGCCACCTTGTAGAGTTCTTGAGGTATAATCTCATGAACCTCCACTTCCTCCCCAATCATGATACTATGGATCATGATGGCCCGGTCTATAGTAACTTCAGACCGGTTGCTAGTGGGAATGATTGAGCGTTGAATGAACTCCAACCATCCTCTAGCTACAGGCTTAAGGTCCAATCTTCTCAGCTGAACCGGTTTGCCTTTTGAGTCAATCTTCCATTGAGCTCCTTCCACACATATGTCCATGAGGAGTTGGTCCAACCATTGATCAAAGTTGACTCTTCTTGTGTAGGGGCGTGCGTTTTCTTCTATCATTGGCAAGTTGAATGCTAGCCTTACATTTTTCGGACTAAAATCTAAGTATTTCCCCCGAACCATGGTGAGATAATTCTTTGGGTTCGGGTTCTTACTTTGATCATGGTTCCTAGTGATCCATGCAATGGCATAGAACTCTTGAACCATTAGGATTCTGACTTGTTGAATGGGGTTGGTTAGAACTTCCCAACCTCTTCTTTGGATCTCATGTCAGATCTCCGGATACTCACTTTCCTTGAGTTTGAAAGGGACCTCGGGAATCACCTTCTTCTTGGCCACAACATCATAGAAGTGGTCTTGATGGGCTTTGGAGATGAATCTCTCCATCTCCCATGACTCGGAGGTGGAAGCTTTTGTCTTCCCTTTCCCTTTTCTAGAGGTTTCTCCGGTTTTAGGTGCCATCAATGGTAATGGAAAAACAAAAAGCTTATGCTTTTACCACACCAAACTTAGAATATTGCTCGCCCTCGAGCAAGAGAAGAAAGAAAAGAAGAAGAAGAAGAAGAAGATATGGAGGAGAGTGAGGGAGAGGTGTATTCGGCCAAGGTATAGAAGATAGGGTTGTGTTGTGTGAAAATGAAGGAGGGATGGATTGGTTTATATAGTGAGGGGAGAGGGAGTAGGTTCGGCCATAGTGGGTGGGTTTGGGTGGGAAAGTGATTTTGAATTTTGAAGGTAGGTGGGGTTTATGGGGAAGAGTGGATGGATGTGAGTGGTGGTAGGTGGTAATAGGGAAGAGAGATTGAGGTGATTAGTGAAGGGTTTTGGGAAAGGGTGTTTATTGGGAAGAGAGGATGAATGAGAATAGGGGAGAGTATGAGTGGAGGTAGGTGGAGATCCTGTGGGGTCTACAGATCCTGAAGTGATCCTGTGGGGCCCACAAATCCTGAGGTGTCAAGGATTTACATCCTTGCACCAATTAGGCATGTAAAATGCCTTTGCATGCATTTCTGGCGTTTAAACGCCGAAGTGATGCTTGTTCTGGGCGTTCAACGCCCATATGCAGCATAATTCTGGCGTTGAACGCCAGCTCCATGCTTGTTTCTGGCGTTCAGCGCCAGCTCTTCTCAGGGTGTATTCCTGGCATTTGAACGCCAGGATGTTGCTTGTTTCTGGCATTCAATGCCAGATCCATGCTCTGTTCTGGCGTTGAACGCCAGCCAGATGCTCCTTACTAGCGTTTAAACACCAGTAAGACCTTCCTCCAGGGTGTGATTTTTCTTCTGCTGTTTTTTATTCTGTTTTTAATTTTTGTATTTATTTTGTGACTCCACATGATCATGAACCTAATAAAATATAAAAGAACAATAAAAATAAAAGTAGAATTAAATAAATAAAAATTGGGTTGCCTCCCAACAAGCGCTTCTTTAATGTCAATAGCTTGACAGTGGGCTCTCACGGAGCCACACAGGTGATCAGGTCAATTTTATAGACTCCCAACACCAAACTTAGAGTTTAGATGTGGGGATTCAATACCAAACTTAGAGTTTGGCTGGGGCCTCCCAACACCTAACTTAGAGTTTGATTGTGGGGGCTTTGGTTGACTCTGTACTGAGAGAAGCTTTTCATGCTTCCTCTCCATTGTTACAGAAGGATAGCCTTGGGCTTTAAACACAAGGTAGTCCCCATTCAATTGAAGGACTAATTCTTCTCTGTTAACATCTATCATAGCTCCTGCTGGGCTAGGAAAGGTCTTCCAAGGATGATGGATTCATCCTCATCCTTCCCAGTGTCTAGGATTATGAAATCAGCATGGATGTAAAGGCCTTCAACCTTTACTAGCACGTCCTCTACTTGTTCATAAGCCTGTTTTCTTGAATTGTCTGCCATTTCTAATGAGATTCTGGCAGCTTGCACCTCAAAGATTCCCATTTTCTCCATTACGGAGAGTGGTATGAGGTTTATCCCTGACCCAAGGTCACACAGAGCCTTCTCAAAGGTCATGGTGCCTATGGTACAAGGTATTAAGAACTTTCCAGGATCTTGTTTCTTCTGAGGCAATGTCAGTTGATCCAGATCACTCAGTTCATTGATGAGCAAGGGAGGTTCATCTTCCCAAGTCTCATTACCAAATAATTTGGCATTCAGCTTTATGATTGCACCTAGGTACTTGGCAACTTGCTCTTTAGTAACATCCTCATTCACTTCAGAAGAAGAATACTCATCAGAGCTCATGAAGGGCATAAGGAGGTTCATTGAAATCTCTATGGTCTCTAGATGAGCCTCAGAGTCCTTTGGTTCCTCAAAGGAAAACTCCTTGTTGATCACTGGACGTCCCAGGAGGTCTTCCTTACTAGGATTCACGTCCTCTTCCTCTTTTGTGGGTTCGGCCATGATTGTTATATCAATGGCCTTGCACTCTCTCTTTGGATTCTCTTCTGTCTTGCTTGGGAGAGTACTAGGAGGTGTTTCAGTGATTTTCTTACTCAGCTGGCCCACTTGTGCCTCCAAATTTCTTATGGAGGACCTTGTTTCACTCATGAAACTTAAAGTGGCTTTGGACAGATCAGAGACTAAGTTTGCTAAATTAGAGGTATTTTGTTCAGAGTTCTCTATCTGTTGCTGAGAAGATGATGGAAAAGGCTTGCTATTGCTGAGCCTGTTTCTTCCACCATTATTAAAGCCTTGTTGAGGCTTTTGTTGATCCTTCCATGAGAAATTTGGATGATTTTCCATGATGAATTATAGGTGTTTCCATAAGGTTCACCCATGTAATTTACCTCTGCTATTGCAGGGTTTTCAAGATCATAAGCTTCTTCTTCAGAAGATGTCTCTTTAGTACTGTTGGATGCATTTTGCCATCCATTCAGACTTTGGGAAATCATGTTGACTTGCTGAGTCAACACTTTGTTCTAAGCCAATATGGCATTCAGAGCATCAATTTCAAGAACTCCCTTCTTCTGAGGCGTCCCACTATTCACAGAATTTCTCTCAGAAGTATACATGAATTGATTATTTGTAACCATGTCAATAAGTTCTTGAACTTCTACAGACGTTTTCTTTAGGTGAATGGATCCACCTGCAGAATGGTCCAGTGACATCTTGGAGAACTCAGACAGACTATAATAGAATATATCCAGAATGGTCCATTCTGAAAGCATGTCATGAGGACACCTTTTGGTCATCTTCTTGTATCTTTCCCAAGCTTCATAGGGGGATTCACCATCTTTTTGCTTGAAGGTTTGAACATCCACTCTAAGCTTGCTCAGCTTTTGAAGAGGAAAGAACTTAGCCAAGAAGGCCGTGACCAGCTTATCCCAAGAGTTCAGGCTATCTTTAGGTTGTGAGTCCAACCATATTCTAGCTCTGTCTCTTACAGCAAAAGGGAAAAGCATGAGCCTGTAGACTTCAGGATCTACTCCATTAGTCTTAACAGTCTCACAAATCTGCAGGAATTCAGTTAAAAACTGATAGGGATCTTCTTATGGAAGTCCATAGAATTTGCAGTTCTGTTGCATTAGAGCAACTAATTGAGGTTTCAGCTCAAAATTGTTTGCTCCAATGGTAGGGATTGAGATGCTTCTTCCATCAAACTTGGAAGTAGGTGTAGTATAATCACCAAGCATCCTCCTTGCATTATTATTATTTTTGGCTGCCATCTCCTTTTCTTGTTCGAAAATTTCAGTAATGTTGTCTCTGGGTTGTTGTAATTTAGCTTCTCTTAGTTTTCTTTTCAGAGTCCTTTCAGGTTCTGGATCAGCTTCAACAAGAATGCCCTTTTCCTTGTTCCTGCTCATATGAAAGAGAAGAGAACAAAAAAAGAAGAGGAATCCTCTATGTTACAGTAAAGAGGTTTCTTATTATTAGTAGAAGAAGAAATGGAATAAGAGTGAAGAAGAATGGATAATCCAAACACAAGGGTGAGGATAGGAGCAGAGACATGAGATGAGGAGAAGTATTAGTAAGTAATTAAATAAATAGAAGAAGATGAGAGGGAGGAGTTTTCAAAAATTAATTAAAATAAAAAATTAAAGTTAAATTTCGAAAATTAAGTTTGAAATTAAATTAAATTAAAATTAAAACAATTAGTTAATTAAAAAGGAAATTTGAAAAAGAGGGAAGTGTTTTTGAAAATTAGAGAGGGAAGAGTAGTTAGGTGGTTTTGAAAAAGATAATAAACAAACAAAAAGTCAATTAGTTAGTTGAAAAAGATTTGAAAATCAAATTTGAAAAGATAAGAAGATAAGAAGATAGAGAAGATATTTTAAAATCAAATTTTTAAAAAAAAATTATGATTTGAAAAGATATGATAGAAAGATATGATTAAAATTAGTTTTGAAAAAGATTTGAATTTTAAAATCAAAATTAATGACTTGACTCACAAGTAATCACAAGATATGATTCTAGAACTTAAAGTTTGAATCTTTCTTAACAAGAAAGTAACAAACTTGAAATTTTTGAATCAAAACATTAATTGTTGATAATATTTTCAAAAATTATGAGATAAAATTAAGAAAAATATTTTTGAAAAATATTTTTAAAATTTTTCGAAAATAAATAAGAAAAATGAAGAAGATTTGATTTTTGAAAAAGATTTTGAAAAAGATAAGATTTTCAAATTGAAAATTTGATTTGACTCATAAGGAACAACTAGATTTTAAAAATTTTGAAAAAGTCAACTCAAATTTTCGAAAATTTATGAGAGAAAAAGGGAAAGATATTTTTTTTTTATTTTTGAATTTTTAATGAGGAAAGAGAAAAACATGAAAAATAACACATAACATAAAAATTATGAATCAAAACACACAATGCATGCAAGAACACTATGAATGTCAAGATGAACACCAAGAACACTTTGAAGATCAAGATGAACATCAAGACTTTATTTTTTTGAAAGATTTTCAAGAAAAGAAAACATGCAAGACACCAAACTTAGAAATTTTTAATTTTTAGACACCATGAATGTAAGAATGCATATGAAAAACACCATACAACATAAAACAATATAATATGAAGATCAAACAAGAAAGTTTATCAAGAACAAAGATCATAATGAATGCAATGCATGAATGCAATTTTCGAAAAATGCAAGATGAATATGCAATTGACACCAAACTTAAAAGTTGACTCAAGACTCAAACAAGAAACATAATATTTTTGATTTTTATGATTTTATAATTTAATTTTTTTTGTATTTTATTTTTTTTTTCGAAAACATATAGGAAAAAGGAAGTAATGAATTCAAAGTCCTCAATCAAAATCCCATGAATCATACCAAGTTAGTCTAAAGCTTGATGGCCAGACAAGCTTCAGCTTATTATTATGAAACTCAAGAATTCATTCTTAAAAAGTTAGAATAATTTTCGAAAACAAAAGGAAAAAAATTTTTTTGAAAGATTTTTGAAAACAATTTTTTTTTGAAAATAAAACGAAAAAGAAAATTACCTAATCTGAGCAACAAGATGAACCGTCAGTTGTCCAAACTCGAACAATCCCCGGCAACGGCGCCAAAAACTTGGTGTACGAAATTGTGATCTCTAGTAACGACGCCAAAAACTCAGTACGCACGTTCTCAGTCTCAAATTCTTTTTCGTTCACAACTTCGATACAACTAACCAGCAAGTGCACTGGGTCGTCCAAGTAATACCTTACGTGAGTAAGGGTCGAATCCCACGGAGATTGTTGGTATGAAGCAAGCTATGGTCATCTTGTAAATCTCAGTCAGGCAGATATTAAATGGTTATGGAGTTTTCGAATAATAATAATAAATAAACAGAAAATAAAGATAGAGATACTTATGTAATTCATTGGTGAGAATTTCAGATAAGCGTATAGAGATGCTTTTGTTCTTCTGAATCTCTACTTTCCTGCTGTCTTCATCCAATCAATCCTACTCCTTTCCATGGTAAGCTCTATGTAGGGCATCACCGTTGTCAATGGCTACATCCCATCCTCTCAGTGAAAAAGGTCCAAATGCTCTGTCACGGCACGGCTAATCATCTGTTGGTTCTCGATCATACTGGAATAGGATTTACTATCCTTTTGCGTCTGTCACTACGCCCAGCACTCGTGAGTTTGAAGCTCGTCACAGCCATCCCTTCCCAGATCCTACTCGGAATACCACAGACAAGGTTTAGGCTTTCCAGATCTCCAGAATGGCCATCCATGGGTTCTAACTTATACCATGAAGATTCTAATATCTCGGACTCAGTCCCCTGTATTAGATATCTAAGAGATATTCATTCTAGCTTGTTTGCATGTAGAACGGAAGTGTGTGTCAGGCACGCGTTCATAAGTGAGAATAATGATAAGCGTCACATAATCATCACATTCATCATGTTCTTGGGTGCGAATGGATATCTTAGAAGCGGAATAAGTTGAATTGAATAGAAAAGCAGTAGTACTTTGCATTAATCCATGAAGAACAGCAGAGCTCCACACCTTAATCTATGCTGTGTAGAAACTCTACCGTTTGAAAATACATAAGTGATGAAGGTCCAGGCATGGCCGAGAGGCCAGTCCCCAAACGTGATCTAAAGATCAAAAGATAATCCAAAGATTAAAATACAATAGTAAAAAGTCCTATTTATACTAGACTAGCTACTAGGGTTTACAGAAGTAAGTAATTGATGCAGAAATCCACTTCTGGGGCCCACTTGGTATGTGCTTTGGCTGAGCTTGAAGTTTACACGTGCAGAGGCTTCTTTTGGAGTTGAACGCCAAGTTATAACGTGTTTTTGGCGTTCAACTTGGTTCGTGACGTGTTTCTGGCGTTTGACTCTAGAATGCAGCATAGAACTGGTGTTCAACGCCAGTTTGCGTCATCTAAACTCGGGCAAAGTATGGACTATTATATATTGCTGGAAATCCCTAGATGTCTACTTTCTAATGCCGTTGAGATCGTGCCATTTGGAGTTCTGTAGCTCCAGAAAATCCACTTTGAGTGCAGGGAGGTCAGAATCCAACAGCATCAGCAGTCCTTCTTCAACCTCTGAATATGATTTTTGCTCAAGTCCCTCAATTTCAGCCAGAAAATACCTGAAATCACAGAAAAACACACAAACTCATAGTAAAGTCCAGAAATGTGAATTTTAATTAAAAACTAATAAAAAATATACTAAAAACTAACTAAATCATACTGAAAACTATGTAAAATAATGCCGAAAAGCGTATAAATTATCCGCTCATCAAAAGGGCTAAGAAGTGGCATGACTGAAAGATTTCTTCCAGAGTCTTTAAACCTGGACAAAAAGTTCTGCTCTTCAATTCTAGACTGAAGCTCTTCCCTAGAAAGCTTAAGTCACGTTGGACAGGACCTTTCCTGATCACTAATGTATCACCCTATGGTCACATAGAACTCTAGAGTAATTACTCTGACAAAAGATTTATTGTTAATGGCCAGAGAGTGAAACACTACTTGGGTGGTAAAGTTGAGCAAGAAAAATCCACCCTGTTCCTGACATGAGCACAGTACCATCAAGCTAGTGACGTTAAAGAAGTGCTTATTGGGAGGCAACCCAACCAAATTAGAGTTATTTCTATTTTCATTAAGTATATTTCAATTATATCAGTTTAATTTTCTTAATTGTTTCCTTAGGTTTGTGATCATGTACAGTAGTTAAAATAGAAGCAAGGGCAGTCAGAACGAAAAATAGAGCACCCTGGGAGAAGCCCCTTGCTGGCGTTGAACGCCAGACAAGAGGGAAAGAGGGGCATTGAACGCCCCCAAGAGGCAGCAAGACTGGCATTCAATGCCAGCCAGAAGGTACTGATTGGGCATTGAACACCCTCAAGGAGCAGCAAGCCTGGCGTTGAACGCCAGCCAGGGAGCACTGGCTGCGCGTTCAACGCCCTAAAGGGGGATGAAAGACTGGCGTTGAATGCCAGCCAGGGAGCACTAGCTGGGCATTCCACGCCCAAGAAGGAGTGGCAAGCTTGCGTTGAACGCCAGCCAAGAGGCACTGGCTGGGAGTTCAACGCCCAGAAAGAGCACCAGGATGGCATTGAACGCCAGAATCAAGGCATTCTGGGTGCTCAAACGCCCAACAAGGGATAGGAAAGTTATTTACTTTTTCACAACTTATCTTTTCCAAATGTTATCTTTTTAATCATATCTTCTAAACAAAATTCCTTCAACAATCATCTGTTAATTTCAAATTCCTTTCAAATTCAAAATCTTTTTAAATCTTTTTCAAATTTTTTTCAAAATTTCATATCTTTTGCAATTCTTTTCAAATCTTTTATTTAACTTTAAAATCTTTTTCATACCTTCTATTTTATCTTTTTATCTTTTTCATATCTTTTGATGATTAAACAATTTTTAAAACTTATCTTTTTCTATGTTTTACCAAGGTGTGAATCATATTTTATTTATCTTTTATCTAATAAATTTTGAAAACCCACCCTCTCCATCCCTTTATATACCATTCGCCCCACACACTCCCTCATCCTCATTCCTTTCGAATTCTTCTCCTCCTCCTCGTCTTCTTTCTTCTCTTTTGCTCGAGGACGAGCAAACCTTTTAAGTTTAGTGTGGAAAGAGCCTTACCTTCTCACTCTATTTGAATTCCATGGCTCCAAAAAGTAAAAATCCCACTTCAAGAAGCAAGAAAGAAGACAACCAAACAGTTGTTTTCAAACCTTTCAGATTCTACACAAAGCAGCATGAAGAAAATTATTACAAAATAATGTGCAAGAGGATAGTAATCCTGAAGGCCAAATTCAAATCAAAAGAAGATGAGTACCCGGAGATCCAAGAAAAAATTCGAAAGAGAGGCTGGGAGATCCTAGCCGACCCTGAGATCAATGTTGGAATAACAATGATCCATGAATTCTATGCAAATCTGTGGATGACAGATAAGCAAAAGAAAGATGGACAAGGATTTTATACTTTTTGCACCATGATGCGAGGAAAGACTCTCTATTTTCATCTTGACAAAGTGAGAGAGATCTTTAAGTTGCCTCCAAAAAGGGATGATCCAGAATCCTTTAATAGGAGGGTGGTAGCTGATCCCAAGCTGGATCAGATTCTAGAAGACATATGTCTACCTGGAACTTAGTGGATCAATAACACAAAAGGTAAACCAAACCAACTGAGAAGATTGGATCTCAAACCAATTGCTAGGGGTTGGTTGGATTTCATTGGGCGTTCCATACTCCCTACTAGCAACCGCTCTGAAGTTACCATCAGAAGGGCTGTAATGATTCACTGCATCATGATGGAGAATGAGGTAAAAGTCCACCAACTAATTCCATGTGAGCTGTACAAGGTTGTGGTGCGCGGAATTTAACTTCGCACAACTGAACCAGCAAGTGCACTGGGTCGTCCAAGTAATATCTGAGGTGAGTCAGGGTCGATCCCATGAGGATTGTTGGCTTGGATAAAACAGTGGTTATCTTGTAAATCTTAGTCAGGCGGATAGAAAAGTTGTGTAGTTGTTTAAACGCATAAAAGTAAAATAAGGATAACATTACTCAGTAATTGTTAATACAATGATAAGAAGATGGTTAAGGTTTCGGAGACGCTTTGTTCTTCTGGATCAATACTTTCTTACTAACTACTCCAACTATGAATGATTTCTTCTATAGCAGGCTGTATGTGATCAATGCCGGTTGAGAGGCCGCCAATCTTCCTCTAGGCTGAACACCAGGTTTAGTGCGCATCCAGTCTGAATGAGGGTGAAGGTCCTGCAGTTCATCCCCTTGGTGATCCTACTCAAAACACCATAGACAAGGTTGAATCTTTCAGATCAGAGAATGATGCACCTTGGTTCTAGCCTTTACCACAAAGACCCTAATCTCCCCATACCTTAGCTGAACTGATGTCTCGAGAAGACCCCAATGAAGTCATGGATTAGCTGTCTAAGAGATGTATCCTCAAGCAAGTGGTTCATTGATATCAGATGAAAGACACTCGCTGAACCCATGTAGAATAGAGATAACTTATGACGGTTTAACTCATTCATAAGGTTGAAAAACGAAGATACATCTTAGGAGAGAATCAAACACGAATTGACATAGAACAGTAGTACTTTTATTAATCCATAAAACTCAGCAGAGCTCCTAATCTTAACCTAGGAGGTTTAGTGGTTCATATTGTACAATGAAACTCGAAAATATAAAATAATGTTCTATAGTAGTCGAGGATCCTAAAACAAGGGTGATCTTCTCCTATATATACTAATCTAATAACTAAGGATTACAGAAATATGATAGGCTTAGGCTTGTAGTGCAAAAATCTATTTCCGGGGCCCACTTGGTGAGTGTTTGAGCTGAGCTAAGGGTGTCTCCGCATGCTAGTAGAGCTCTTGGGCGTTGAACGCCCCCTTTGGACTCCCCTTTGGGCGTTGGACGCCAGCTGCTCCCTTTTGGGCGTCCAACGCCAAGAAGGGGGTAGATGGCTAGCATTGAACGTCAGTTTTGGTCCTTCATCTTTAAAGAAAAGTATGGACTATTATATATTGCTGGAAATCCCTAGATGCTAGATTTCCATAGCCATTGAGAAAGCTCCATTTGCATATTTATAGCTCCAGAAATGCATGCTTGAATGCACGGAGGTCAGATCCTGACAGCATCTGCTACGCTTTCCTTGCCTCTGAATCAGACTTTGTCAAAACTCTCAGATTTCAGCTAGAAAAGACCTGAAATCACCATAAAACACAACAATTTATAGTAGAATCCAAAAATGTGAATTTTACACCAAAACCTATGAAAACATAATAAAACTTAAACAAAACATGCTAAAATCTATATGAAAGTGATGTTAAAAAGTGTATAAAATATCCGCTCATCACAACACGAAAATTAAACTGTTGCTTGTCCCCAAGCAACTAAAAACAAAGTAGGATAAAAAGAAGAGTAAGATACAATAAATCTCAGAGTTTTCAATGAAGCTCAGTTTCAATTAGATGAGCGGGACTTAGTAGCTTTTTGCTTCTGAATATTAGCTTTTTGCTTTTGAATATTTTTTGCATCTCACTATCCATTGAATTTCAGAAGTGTTGGCCTCTTTAGGAACTTAGAATCCAGATGATATTATTGACTCTCCTAGTTTAGTTCTTTTTTATTCATGAACACAGCTTTTAGAGTCTTGGTCGTCGCCCTAAGCACTTTGTTTTCCAGTATTACCACCAGATACATAAATGCCACAGACACTTAACTGGGTGAACCCTTTCGGATTGTGATTTAGTTTTGCTAGAATCCCCAGATAGAGGTGTCCAGAGTTCTTAAGCATACTCTTTTTGCTTTGGATCACGACTTTAACTGTTCAGTCTCAAGCTTTTTACTTGACACCTTCACACCACAAGCATATAGTTAGGGACATTGTTTCTTTGGAGTGCTTAGGCTAAGATTTTGTTTCTTTTAGGCCCTCCTAACCATTGATGCTTAAATCCTTGGATCCTTTTGCCCTTGCCTTTTGGTTTAAAGGGTTATTGACCTTTTGCTCTTGCCTTCTGGTTTAAAGAGCTACTGGCTTTTTCTGCTTTTTATTTCTCTTTTTCTACTATATATTTTTTCGCATTTTGTTGTTGTTGCTTTTTGCTACTTTTTCTTGCTTCAAGAATCAATTTCTTTTGATTTTTTAGAGTACCAATAATACTTCTCCTTTTTCATCATTCTTTCAGGAGCCAACATTCTTAACTCCAATTTCAAATATGCACTATTCATTCATACATTCATAGAACAAAAGTAATGTCAGCACATCAAGATAATTGAACTATTGATGACAAGTCATCTTATGCTAGTTTTACAAGTATTTTTCATTAGTTTCATTAGGTTTTATGCACTTTCTTGCACAATAAGTAAGCAATTGGAGTGGATTTTCATGATTATTTTGAATCAATCAACCATCATTTATTTTACACAAAATCATAGGGTTTATGCTATAATTAATTGAATTTATGAATGATGCAAAGATCTTGTGAATTTGGTGATACTTTGATTATTTGTTTGGTTGTTTGTAGGTGAAGAAATGAAGAAATGAAGAAAAGAAACAACCATGGAAGCGTTGCGTGCAATTAGTGAACGCCAAGCTCAAAGAGCAAATGGCTAGCGTTCATAAAGTGAACTTAGCGTTCACTTTTCTAACTTTTTTGTGATTCTCAAGCCTTGGGAAGGAAGATCATGCCAAATGCACCAAAGGAGCAAAGGGTAGCGTTCAAACTTTGAACGTGGCATTCACTTTGTGAACTTTTTCGTGACTTTCACAACTTTGGAGGCCATCTGCACACTAAGGGCGTTCAATAAGTGAACTTGGAGTTCACTAATGCAATGCCCATGAAGGGGAGGCACGCACCAAGGGGCCAGTGCTGAGGAAGTTCAGTAAGTGACCTTGGAGTTCACTAATGCAACGCCCATGAAGACTAGCGCTCAACCAAAGAAGCACACAAGAAGCACGTTCAATAAGTGAACGTGACGTTCACTAAGTGAACGTTTTCGGGAGAATGGGCCAAGGAACCAGGGCACGCAACAAAGAGAGCGCTCAATGAGTGAACTTAACGTTCACTAAGTGAACGCTAGTAGGAGGCAATTGGCACGTGAGGAAGCATGCAAGCAAAATGAACGTGGAGTTCACAAAGTGAACTTAACGCTCCACTGGGAGCACAAAATGCACCCTGATCCAATTACACCAAGCCAATCCGGATCTATATTCATTCAAGGCAAAAAAATTGAAAAGCCCTCTCCAAGTTTTGAATACCAAAATAGAAAGTGTATAAATAGGAACAAATTTGATTTGAGAAGGACCTTTTGCTCATTTTTAGTTTTCTCACTCTTAAATTTTCATTTGTTTGAATTTGGGGGAATTGGGATTAGATCTAGTTTTCTTTCTGCTTGTTCTTTCTTCTGCAACTTCTACTTTTTGTTTTGGGTTTTTGAATTCAGATTAAAGAATTCCATTGAAATTCTTCATCTGAGAATCATCTTCTACTTTTCTTTTGATAGTTCTAAGAATTGGAAAGTTAGATCTGAACTTTCTTTTCTGTTTTCATTTTTATTTCTTCTGCAATTTCTTTTCTATTTTGTCAAGAGAGTAATTGAGATCTAGATCTGCTTTCTGTTCTCATTACTCTTCTTCAATTGTCAATTTATCTTTTAAGATTTCATAATCGAGCTGAGCTTTATTGCTGCTTTGATTCTTCTGCAATTTTTTATTTCTGTTTCGGTTCATCTGCAATTCTCTTCATCTCATAGTTCTTTAGTTTACTACACTTCAATTTTCTAGTTCAATTTGAATCCCAATATCCAAATCCCTTTTTTCTTTAAGCAATTTACATTTTTCAGCAATTTAGATTCAGCAATTTAAGTTTCTTACACCCTAAGTTTCAGTTATTTACCTTTCTTGCAATTTAAGTTTTAGCTCTTTTACTTTCTTGCTCTTTAAGTTTCTGCAATTTACTTCTTCTGCACTTTAAGATTCAGCAAATTTTTATTCTGCACTTTTATTTTCTTGCAATTTCACTTCTGTTAATCAAAATCCCTCAAATCATCAAATATTCACTTAACTAAATTCATCACCTAACTAAAATTGCTCAATCCATCAATCCCTGTGGGATCGACCTCACTCTTGTAAGTTATTACTACTTGATGCGACCCGGTACATGATGGGATATTTTTGTGGAAAAACAAATTTCTCCAAAACACCCAAATCTAACCGGCAAGTGCATCGGGTCGCATCAAGTAATAATAACTCACGGGAGTGAGGTCGATCCCACAGGGATTGAAGGATTGAGCAATTTTAGTTTAGTGGTTGATTTAGTCAAGCGAATCAAGATTTGGTTGAGAGATTTGTGATTTGCAAAATTTAAATTGCATAGAAAGTAAAGGAAATGGGTGAATTACATGAAATTAAAGAGAACTGGAATTTAAAGTGCTGAATCTTAAAGAGCAAGAAATTAAATAGCAGAAACTTAGAACGCAAGAAATGTAAATTGCAGAATCTTAAAGTGCAAGAAATGTAAATGGCTTGAATTGTAAAGGGAATTGGGAGTTGGATTTGCAGAAATTAAACAAGGAAAAGTAAATTGCAACAAACAGAGAAGTAAAGGATGTCTTGAATCGAACCGGATCTTAAAACAGAAATGTAAATGAGCACGAAAACAGTAAACAGGGAATGGGAAATGGGAAATCCGGATCTCAGGACCCAAGAGACTAGAAAACCAAGTCTAGATCTCAATGCCTTCCTAGATCCAACAAGAACAATTGCAAAGGAAATGTAGATTGCAAAGAAAGTAGATGAAAAGCAATTAACCGAAACTAAAATTCAATTAAGCAGAAAATTAAACAAGATCCCAAGGTGAGATTGAAATAGAAGTTCTTCAATTCTCCACCCAAGATCCAGAACAATTGTAATTGAAATTTAAAGCAAGAAAACTAAGCGGAAGGGAATTCAATTCTCCTTCCCCAAGACTTAGAAATTTAAAATTCACTCAACACCAAAACTCTCCGAAAACTCTCTCTGAAAACTCAAAGGAAAAGCTCTCCAAAAAACTTAAATCCTATGCTATTTATACACTTTCTTCAAATGGTCTTCAAGCCTTCAATTGGGCCTTTGCTCTTGAAGGAATTGGGTTGAGAGAGGCCTTGGTTGATTGCTCTTGGAGTTTGGAGAAGAACCGAATTGAACCGGGTTGGAATTATGAAAGCTTGAGTAAAAGTTGGAGTAAAAGTTTGAGGCTAACTTTTACTCCAACTTTTCACATCAGCCACCCTTCTTTGCTGATACCAACGTTGGGGCAAAAGTTAGGGGTCTAACTTTTGCTCCAACGTTGGCCTCCCCTTGCATACTCATGGCGCCAATGTTAGCCAAAAAGTTAGAGGCTAACGTTGGCGCAAACTTTTGCTCTCCAGGGTGTGTTTTTCATGCGCCAACGTTAGCCAAAAAGTTAGGGGCTAACGTTGGCGCAAACTTTTGCTCTCCAGGGTGTTGATTTGTGATGCCAAAAGTTAGCCAAAAAGTTTGAGGCTAACTTTTGCTCCAGCTTTTGCCCAAAAGTTAGCCAAAAAGTTTGAGGCTAACTTTTGCTCCAGCTTTTTGCCCAAAAGTTAGCCAAAAAGTTTGAGGCTAACTTTTGGTCCAGCTTTTTGCTTCCTGGTTCATTTTCAATTAATCCAAAAGTTTGAGCTAAAGTTTGAGGCAAACGTTTGCTCAAACTTTTTGTCCTCTCTTCCTCCTAGCCATTCCTTCTTGCTTCAACCTTTCTCCAAGCTTTCTTCACCTATCATTAATCAACCAAACACATCAAAGCTATGCTCAAAATCATGAGATATTCATTCTTTCATAATATGTGACAATTATAGCATAAAACCTCATGAAATTGCATTAATTCATACATGGTTGATTAAATCAAAGGAAACATGAAAATCTACCCAATTGGCTTGCTTATGGCTCAAGAAAGTACATAATTCAGTTGAAAACAAAAGAAAAAGGCTAGTGAAACTAGGCTAAGATGACTTGTCATCACAACACCAAACTTAAAGCTTGCTTGTCCCCAAGCAAGAATTGATTTTTTTTAGAAGAAAGAATGAAATGGAAGAGGATGTTCATGCTAGTAGAGTGTTATTGGTAGTTCATGGGGTTTTATGTGGATATGTAAACACTCACCTCTTATTGATTCTTAAGCCTAGAAAGTCTCCTTCAAGCTTCAAGTAACATACTGCTATGACCTCTCATTATTTCTCTATCTTTGGCTATTATTTTGTTCATAAGCTTTATTTGAGTGTCATGTGTAGCAAGTTCATTTCCTTTTCTTTATACTTGACACATTATTCACTATAGATACTTGGCTCACATTCCTTCTTAGAATATTGATGCCCAGCACCTCTTTGGGTTACTAAATGCTTTGTAGTTAGGTTGCTCTTGATAATGGACTTTCAGCTGATGATCCCGGGTTAGTTAACCCAAGTCATCAAGTGTTGATGCACTCCAAAGAGCTTAATAGTCCAAGCAGATCCTAATACAAAGACACCACAGGCATATATTCTAAGGTTCAAGCTATTGGTGTCCAGCTTTGTTTCTTTTTGTTTTTCTTTTGTTCTGCCACTCTTTGGCTTTTTTTTTCTTTTTTTTTGTTTTTCTTTCTAACCAAGGATTTTTA
This sequence comes from Arachis hypogaea, assembly GCF_003086295.3. Classification (NCBI taxonomy): domain Eukaryota; kingdom Viridiplantae; phylum Streptophyta; class Magnoliopsida; order Fabales; family Fabaceae; genus Arachis; species Arachis hypogaea. The sequence goes on from NC_092048.1 coordinate 106,305,047, forward strand.
TTTGATTGAGATTCATAGACAGTGGGCCACTCTATACTTAGAAGGAGACATCCTAGTTCTTTTATTCACTAAAGTGAGCTATTATACAATCACACACACACCACCACTTACTTTTATTGTACTTCTATCTAACAGAGAACTATCTCACTTCACATTCAAATATTTATTTTATTGAATTGAAAATGCAGGGGACAAAGCATGCGTTTTGTTCAGTGAAAGTAAACACACAAGTACACACATAGACTAGCTTACTTATTCTAAGAGAAATTCTACTTGTATTAGATGAACACTTTATCAAAACACAAGTCAAAACATTTTTCAACAGTAAGAGTTAAGTATAAATACAATCTATTGGTTTGCAATTCCTTTGTCCTTCCTTCTGTTGTGCCCTTTTGAGTTATGATGCATAGTGTCTTCAAATGGTGGTGAATTCCCTGCATAATTCTCAAAAGTTGCTTTCTTCTCAAGCCCTTAGATGACCAGTTAGTATGCATGAATTGAGTGTGGCTTGTGGATTTAATTTGGTGTGGGAACACCAAACTTGAGTTCTTGCCACTTCTCTGGATACAGCAGGTTAACTCTAGGCAAAATCTTGTGTCCTTGCTAAAGGTTATGAAGTTAAGACTAAAAAGCAGTTAAGTGGTTGAATAATCTGTTCAATTGCTTGGAACTAACAATGTGCAGGAAGATAGAATGTGCTTTTGAATGAGGTTTTGGTGGAACACCAAACTTAGAATCCTCCATTCTCCCTTAAGTTGTTTTTGGTGTGCAACACCAAACTTAGCTCCTTGCAATACATGTCAATTATTCAACATTTTTATTGAAAAAGCTATGAAAAGAAAACTACCTCAGGTTGGGTTGCCTCCCAACAAGCGCTCTTTTATTGTCACTAGCTTGACATCCTTCAATTCCTTTCAGGAAGGCTGTAGGTTCTGGACCTCTTTTTCCTTATCCCATTGTCCTCCCAAGTACAGCTTTGCTCTGTGACCATTTACTGTGAATTGATTCTTTGTTGCTTCATCTAGCAGTTCAATGCTCCCATAAGGAAAAACCTTTGTCACCAAGTATGGGCCAGTCCATTTAGACTTAAGTTTGCCAGGGAAGATCTTAAGCCTTGAGTTATATAGGAGCACTTGCTGCCCTGGCTTGAATTCCTTCTTTGTGATCTTCTTGTCATGCCACCTCTTAGCTCTTTCCTTGTATATCTTAGCACTCTCATAAGCTTCTATCCTGAATTCATCTAACTCATTCAGTTGCAACAACCTTTTTTCTCCTGCAGCTTGGGAATCAAGGTTGAGGAGTTTAGTGGCCCAAAAAGCTCTGTGTTCAAGCTCTACAGGGAGGTGGCAGGATTTGCCATACAATAGCTGAAAGGGTGACTTGCCAATAGGAGTTTTGAAAGCTGTCCTATATGCCCATAATGCATCTTCTAGCTTCCTAGCCCAATCTTTTCTTGTGCTTCCCACTGTTTTCTCTAAGATCTTCTTTAATTCCCTATTTGCTAGTTCAGCCTGGCCATTAGTCTGAGGGTGGTAAGGTGTAGCCACTTTATGGATTACTCCATATTTGTGGAGGAGCTTCTCCATCTGTTTGCTGCAAAAGTGACTACCACCATCACTGACAAGACTCTTGGGCGCTCCATATCTTGTGAAAATGTGCTTTTTAAGGAATTGGAGGACAATCTGTGCATCACAGGTGGTCGTAGCTATGGCTTCCACCCACTTTGAGACATACTCCACTGCGACTAAGATATATCTGAAAGAATAGGAAGGGGGAAAGGGCCCCATGAAATCAATTCCCCATAGATCAAATAATTCCAGTTCCAAGATGAAGTTTTGAGGCATCTCATTCCTTCTTGTTAATCCTCCTGCTTTCTGGCATTCATTACATTGGTGAACATATTTTCTGGCCAGTAGAAGCCGCTCTGCAATATCTTTGCAGCTGTTTTCTCTGGGCCAAAGTGTCCACCATAAGCTGAACCATGGCAGTGCCACAGGATATCCCTCATTTCACTCTCAGGGACACACCTTCTAATTAATCCATCAGAACATCTCTTGAACAGGAAGGGTTCATCCCATAATAATTTCTTTCCCTCATTGATTAACTTCTTCACTTGTTGCTTAGAAAAGTCTTGAGGTATCTTTCTTCTCACTGTGTAGTTTGCTATGTCAGCAAACCAAGGTGCTTGCTGGATCTGCAAAAGGTGCTCATCTGGGAAGCTTTCGTTCATGGGCTAAGTTGCTTGTTGAATTGTTTCATGTGGTAGCCTCGACAAATGGTCAGCAACCCGGTTTTCAGTGCCCTTCTTGTCTCTTACCTCAATGTCAAACTCTTGTAAGAGCAATATCCACCTGATAAGTCTTGGTTTAGCATCCTGTTTTGACATCAAATACTTAAGTGCAGCATGGTCAGTATAAACTACAACTTTGGATCCTATCAAGTATGATCTAAACTTATCAAAAGCATAAACTACAGCTAGCAACTCCTTCTCCGTTGTGGTGTAATTTCTTTGGGCCTCATTCAACACTTTACTTGCATAATATATGACATGATTTAAGTTTCCCTTCTTTTGCCCAAGTACAGCACCAATTGCAAGGTCACTTGCATCACACATGAGTTCAAAGGGTAACTCCCAATCTGGAGGTGTGATGATTGGTGCTGTTGTGAGTCTGTTTTTTAAAGTTTCAAAAGCTTGTTGGCAGTTTTCATCAAAAACAAAAGGGTTATCAAGCATTAATAGATTACTCAAAGGTTTAGCTATTTTTGAAAAATCCTTGATAAACCTTCTGTAGAATCCAGAATGCCCCAAGAAACTTCTAACACATTTCACATTAATTGGTGGAGGGAGTTTTTCTATGATTTCAACCTTTGCCTTATCAACCTCTATCCCTTTTCTTGAAACTTTATGGCCAAGAACAATCCCTTCGGGTACCATGAAATGGCATTTCTCCCAGTTCAAAACTAAATTAGTTTCTTGGCACCGTTTCAAAACAAGGGTTAAATGGTTTAGGCAAGCATTGAAATTATCACCAAAAACAGAGAAGTCATCCATGAAGACTTCTAAAAACTTTTCGACCATATCAGAGAAAATGGAGAGCATACACCTTTGAAATGTGGCAGGGGCGTTGCAAAGCCCAAAGGGCATCCTCCGGTATGCAAAGACTCCAAATGGACATGTAAAGGCAGTCTTCTCTTGGTCCTTGGGGTCCACCACGATTTGATTATACCCAGAATATCCGTCCAAAAAGCAATAATAGGCATGGCCGGCCAACCTTTCCAGCATCTGATCAATGAATGGGAGAGGGAAATGGTCCTTCCTGGTGGCATCATTCAGTCTTCTATAGTCTATGCACATCCTCCACCCAGTCACTGTTCTAGTAGGGATCAACTCATTCTTCTCATTAGTGATGACCGTCATTCCTCCTTTCTTTGGTACAACTTGAACCGGGCTTACCCATGGGCTGTCAGATATTGGGAAGATTATCCCTGCATTCCACAACTTCATTACTTCCTTCTGGACAACTTCCTTCATTGTGGGATTTAGCCTTCTTTGTGGTTGAACCACTGGTTTGGAATTATCTTCCAAGAGGATCTTATGCATACACACTGCAGGCTGATTCCCTTCAGGTCATCAATGGTCCATTCTAAAGCATCTTTGTGAGCTTTGAGTACATCAAGAAGTTCTCCTTCTTCCTTCTTTGTCAGGGATGAATTAATGATTACTGGGAAGCTCTCCGATGTGCCAAGGAATGCATATTTGAGATGGGTGGGTAATGGTTTCAGTTCTTGTTTTCGTACTTCTTCCTTCTTGTCTTGTTTTTCATCTTGCTCAATAGAAGTCTCAGCTACTTGTTCTTCTGTTGCCCCTTGATTTCCTTCTTACTCTTGAGGACTTTCTTCCAGCATTTCTTCCACCAAACTCTCTATCATGTCCACTCTCACATAATCCTCTTGCTCAGGAATGTGTTGCATTGACTTGAAGACGTTTATGACCATTTGTTCATTGTGGACCCTGAAGATCATTTCTCCTTTTTCTACATCAATAGTGGCTCTTGCTGTGGCTAGAAATGGCCTTCCCAAAATGATTGAATTGTTTCCTTCCTCTTCAGTATCCAAAATCACAAAATCTGCTGGGAAAATAAACTCCCCAACCTTCACCAACAGATTTTCCACAATTCCAGTGGGTGTTTTGATTGATCTGTCAGCCATGACCAATGACATCCTGGTGGGTTTAAGCTCTTCTATAGCAAGTTTTCTCATCATTGAGAGAGGCATTAAGTTGATGCTGGCACCAAGGTCACAGAGAGCTTTGTTGAGAATTATTCTGCCAATGGTGCATGAGACTACAAAGCTTCCTGGATCCTTGAGTTTTGGTGGAATGCCCCTTTGAATCAAAGTACTGCATTCCTCGGTGAGTAACACAGTTTCTTTCTCAAGCCAACTTCTTTTCTTGTTGATAAGCTCCTTCAAAAACTTGGCATACAGAGGCATTTGCTCAAGTGCTTCAGCCAAGGGAATATTGATTTCCAGCTTTTTGAAAGTCTCAAGGAACTTATGAAAATGTTGGTCCTTAGTTTCTTTGTTGAATCTCTGGGGATATGGCAGTGGAGGTGTGATGCTCTTTCCTATTTGCTGCTGTCCCTAAGTTACTTCTTTTGAACCGTGTGACTGGTTATCCTTCTCTTTGAGTTTCTCAGTGCTCTTGTTTGGCATCACAACTTGATTCTTGGCTTCATCTTCCTTTGTTTGCTCCTCATCTTCTATTGGTCTTTTGCTGCTCTCTGCTTGCTTCTTTGTAGTGTCATTGTTGCTCACCAATGTTCTCCCACTCCTTAATTGTATTGCCTTGCATTCTTCCTTAGGATTTGGAATTGTGTCACTCGGCAGAGAGCTTGAAGGTCTCTCAATAGAGATCTGCTTGGAGATTTGCCCCATCTGCCTCTCTAGGCTCTTTATGGAGGCTTCATGATTCTTGGTTGTCATTTCCGGGTGTTTCAACAATTTATCCATCAAGGTCTCCAAGTTAGTGAGTCTTTGAGATTCAGGTGATACTTGAGGTGGGTTATGAGATGTGGGTGGTGGATGGTAGGTATTTTGGTTGGAGGGTTGGTTATTGGATTGGTACTGGTTGGGGTTGGGGTAGTTGTTTTGAGTTTTTCTGTAGGGGTTCTGGTTAGTTTGCTGCTGGTTGTGGTTTTGGTTGCTTCTTGGGTTGTTTTGGTTTGAGTTTCTCTGCCATGGTTGTTGGTTTTGGGTGTGATTATCTCCCCATCTGAGGTTTGGGTGGTTCTTCCAGGATGAATTGTATGTATCACCATACACTTCATTTGGTCCTTGGTTGTGCATATACTGCACTTGCTCTTGTTGTTGTTCTTCTTGAGTTTCTTCATTTTGCCCCCATGTGGATGATGGTTGGCTTGTGTTAACTGCTGCAACTTGGAGGCTATCAATCCTCTTGGCCATTTGCTCAAATTGTTCTTGGATTTGCTGCTGCATCATCTTGTTTTGAGCCAAGATTGAGTCCACTCCTTCTAGCTCCATTACTCCTCTCCTTTGTGATGGTTGGCGATTTCTTTGGTGAGCAAAGAAATATTGATTATTGGCCACCATGTCAATAAGATTTTAAGCTTCTTCTGCTGTTTTCATCAGTTGCAATGATCCGTGATGCCAAGGCATCTTAGGCTAGTTTCACTAGCCTTTTTCTTTTATTTTTAGTTGTTTTATGCATTTTCTTGAGCCTTAAGTAATCATTTTGGGCCAAATAGTCATGCTTGTCTTAAATCATTCAACATGAAGATTTTGATGCAAATTCCATGAGTTTTTAGTTATATTCCTTGAAAGCTATGAATGGAAGAATTCTCATGAATTTTTGCAAGACTTTGATGTAATTGTTTGGATGATTTCAGGGAAGAAGAGGCTAGGCAAGGAAGCAACAAAATCAATAAAGGAAGCTTGAATATCACATGTGGAGTTTAAGTTCCAGTTTAAGCCTAAACTGGAGCTTAAACGCCAGAATCATGAAGGCTAAGAAATGCTGGAATTGAAGTTTAACCTCCAGTTTGACCTCAAACTGGAGGTTAAACGCCAGAATGAAAAGTCTCACCAAAGAAGCATTCCACGTTTAACCTCCAGTTTGACCTCAAACTGGAGGTTAAACGCCAGAATGATAATGCCACTCAGGAAGGAGTTCCACGTTTAACCTCCAGTTTGACCTCAAACTGGAGGTTAAACGCCAGAAGTGGGAATAGCACCAGGGAGCCATTTCCACGTTTAAGCTCCAGTTTGACCTCAAACTGGAGCTTAAACGTGTTCGACAGCCTTTCTCCTCCAGGGTTGCTCTCTCCATTTCCACGTTTAACCTCCAGTTTGACCTCAAACTGGAGGTTAAACGTGTTCGACACCTCCAGGGCTACCATTCTAAGCTTCCACGTTTAACCTCCAGTTTGACCTCAAACTGGAGGTTAAACGTGTTCGACCTCCAGGGCTGCCCTTCCTTTATCCACGTTTAAGCTTCAGTTTAACCTTAAACTGAAGCTTAAACGTGTTATATGGAACAGCTTGACCATGCCTTCTTCAAACATAAATAACTTGAGCTACAAAACTCCAAATGAGGTGATTCAAAATGCATTGGAAAGAAGACATCTAGAGCTTTCCAAGCATATATGGCATGCATGGTGGATACTAAAAATTGAGGGAGAAAACAGCCCCGTAATGTGCATAGAAGAGCATAGTACCAACATGCAATCAGGCCAGCTGACCTCTTCACCTTCCATGGAGTATAACTCAAGTTGTAGAGATCCAATTGAGGTGCTTCCAGTTGCGTTAGAAAGCTGACATCCATAGCTTTCCAACGAGGTATAATAGTCTATATTTGGCATCAAATTGGCAAGGTTGACAAGAGAACAAAGTGACGACTCAAGAAAGGGGGTGCAACATTTGAGTGTAGTTTAATGGATCATTATCCTTTTTGGATCAATTATGTCACTCAGCCCTTCAAGCAAGCAAGGCCCATCAACAACACCAAATCAAGGCCACAAGAATCATCTAGAATAGTTTATTTTCATTTGATTGTAATTTGCTTTGAATTTCATTTTCATTTTGTAATTTAGGGAGCCTATTTAAAGGCCTTAGTTTCTGCATTTGAAGAGGGGGGATTGAAGGGGAATCCAGCCCCTGATGGGGACTTTTACTTTCACTTTTAAGGAGCTAGTTTTCATTTCTTTGTAATTGAATTCAGAGCTATGACTCACTAAACCCCCTTTCATTGGGTTAGGGAGCTCTATTGTAATTCAATGAATCAATAATAGTTTATCTTCTTCTTCAATCTTTTCTCTTGAATTTTGTTGGAAAGCTTCTCGATCTAATTCCATTGGGTAGTTGTCTTGGGAAAGAAACTACCCATAATTGGAATCCTTCGGAACCTTGGGAAAGGAATGGAGGATTCATGCTAGAGAAGCTTTCTCACAATGAATTGGATTGGGGTTTGGATGGATATTGTGACATGTAATCCTACCAAATTGTGGTTCATGAAATTGTGTGGTATAATCAGTGATAGAGCATCATCTCTTCTTATGAACATTTAAACCAAGGGATTGGGAATTTGTTCATTTTTAGAGAGAATTGGTGAGCCAAGGGATTGGGATCCAATCATATAAGATTGCCAAGCAAAATTCAATGAACGCATTGCTTGAGGAAGAGATATACATGTTTTGATTCGGAGATCTCAATATCTCCTAACACCCAATGAATTCCCCATTTCTGATTTCCACTTTCTTTTACATTCTGCAACTCAATTTATGCAATCACCCCCACTCCCTTTTAATTTTCAGCAATTTAGCTTCTGCTCTTTAATTCATGCAATTTAAGATTCTGCCATTTAAATTCCTTGTCATTTCAATTCCTTGTCATTTACTTTTCCCGCCAATTTTACATTCCGCAATTCTCATCTAAATCTTGATTCCGCTCAACTAGAACACACTTCTAATCCGAATTGCTCACTCAACCAATCCTTGTGGGATTCGACCTCACTCTATTGTGAGTTTTTACTTGACGATAACCGGTGCACTTGCCGTAAGGAATTTTGCCGATCGTGCAATTTCCTAAATCGTAGCATAACAAGTTTATGCGCATCAAGTTTATGGCGCCGTTGCCGGGGATTGGTTTTCGATTGACAATTCTCAAATTGGAAGTTAACTAGATTGAGCAATTTTTCTTTTCTTTTGTTAATAGTTTTTGTTTCAGTTTATTACTGCTAATTTCTGCAAATTTTAATTTGTTTTCTTTGCTTATTCACTTGTTAGCATACTAACCACTAGCTGTTTGTGATATTGCCTCACTATGGGATTTCCACTATCTTTGGATGAGTATTGTTTGAGACTGAGCACATTGCAAAAAAGAAAGGAGTATCCATCATCTTTTGGTCAATCAAAATTCATGAGAAACTCTCCACCACCACAGAATGATTCATGTTATTATGCTCATGGTGGGTGGGAGTATCAGGAACAGGAAACGGGGTACTTCCCAGAGCCACAAAATGGTCCATGTTTTGGTGAATTTGATCACTACTCAAGTTGTGGCTGGGAAGATCAAAACCAAAGAGATTTCACTTATTCACACCCCATTCATCAAGAGCCATCACCTCTGAATTATCCAACCTCACCTCCTAGTTTTACATATCCAAATTCTTCATCACTTGAGCATTTCTCAGCACAAAATTCCTTCTCAAATTCATACAATTCATTTCATTATCCACAAGACTCATTCCACTACACACAAGAGTCATACCACTACCAACACTCCAACCAAAGACTCTATCAGCCCACACAAAACACATACTCCCAACCACCATATCACAGCCAAGATAATCAACCTCATCAACCCAATCCGAACCAACAATTTCAAGATCAATTAAACAGGATAGAAGGAATGCTTGCAACTATGGGCAGAGATGTGGCCGATTTGAAAGGCTTTAAGGAAGAAGTGATATCCAACTTACAAAATCAAGGTGCTGCCATTCAAAAGCTAGAAGCACAAATTGAATATCTATCAAAGCAAATTCCTACCCACAATTCTTCTAGTGATACCATGGCAAACCCAAGGGAGGAATCAGAAGAACAAGAAAGGGAGAAAGTCAATCAAGGGAGATCACACTCCAATGACACAGAGAGTTGCAAAGAGGAAGGGTTCATTGAACCACAAATTCAGGAAGCTTTTGATGAACAGGATACTCCAACTGTCCAACAACAACCAAGTTCTGAGATCAAGGATGTGAAGGCAGTAGAAACAAGCACCAAAATGAGGATTGTGACCGAGAAACAAAGGATCATATCCATGAAGAAGAGAAGGTCGAAGAACAATCCAACTCCTGAGCCAACAAGCAAGTTCACTCAAGCCAATCACAAGGGAAAGCTTGCTGGAAAGAAGCATTCACAACAAGGGGCACTAACTAGCTCCTTTATCCACTTGAAGTCATTCCTCTTAACAAACTGGAAGAAGAGGAAGAAAGTCAGGAACAGCATGTCAAGCTAATGACGTTAAAGAAGCGCTTGTTGGGAGGCAACCCAACCAAAGGTAGTTTATCTTTTCTAGTTATTTCAATAAAAGAGTTAAGTAGATTTATCTGTATTGCAAGGAGCTAAGTTTGGTGTTGCACACCAAAACAATTCAAGGGTGAATGTGAGATTCTAAGTTTGGTGTTCCACCAAAAACTTCATTAAAAGCACATTTCTACCTCAACATGACTAGTCACTAGCTCCAACCAATCAGGGAAACTACTTAAACAATAGTTTAATTTCTAGTTCATAGTTTCTTTTTCTAGTTCATAGTTATTTTCTTAATAAAAGCACATGAGGTTTTCTGCATATGATCCCAATTGCTGCATATGGCAAGGAACTAAGTTTGGTGTTCACACACCAATCTAAGTTCAGATGCCTACAAACATAGATGCATGCTAACCAATTCTCAAAGTGCTTGAGGAACAAGCAACTTCTAATAGCTTTGCAGGAAGACAATCAATCTCATGGAAGGAATATACATCATCATCAAAGAGAACACCAAGGCTAGGAAGGATGATGAACAACAAAGAAGATGCTAAAAGGTTGTATTGTCACTTAATTGCTTGTACTTTGAATTGCTGACATTGGAAGTTTGCATGCACCCCTGCTTTAAGTTTGAGTCATTGCAGTTTTTGTTTGTCTGTTTGTTTAATTTCCAAATAAGTGATAGTCTAAGTGTCTGGATAAACTTCACTTGCTTAAATGTATGCTTGCCATGCTTGTTCTGTTTCCAAAAATAAAAGAAAAGTTTGAACAAAAGTAACTCAATTCCATTTAGTAAGAAATCAAATAAGATTAAGTGGTGGTATGCATGTTTGATTGAATAGTCAGCTCACTAAGAAATAAAGTTAGAATTGTCACTTTTAGTGGAAATTAGGATGCTGTCTATGGATCTTGATGAATAAATGTCTTTGGCCATGAAAAAGAAAGAAGAAGAAGAAGAAAAAGCCACTGAAAAAGGGCAACCAAAAAGCAAAAAAATTGAGAAAATAAGCTAGGCACCAATGGTTTGAACTTCTGAGACAAATGCCTGTGGTGTTTATGTATTAAGGATATGCTTGGATGAATAGGTTCTGAGGAGTGTTTCAACACTTGGTAACTTGGGTTAACTAACCCGGGATTATCAACCAAAAGTCCATTATCAAGAGCAACCTAAATACAAAACATTTAGTCACACAAAGAGGTGCTGGGTACCAATGTCTCAAGAAGAAATGTGAACTAAAATGCCTGTAGTGGATATGTGTAGTGCACTGATAAGAAAAAGAAAATGCCAAAGGCTTGTGCAACACATGACACTGAGCAACAAGGAGCAAATAAGCTCAAAGAAAAAGAAAAACAAAGAAAAGAAACTTGCCAAGGATATGTGAATAACAAGAGGCCATAGCAGTGTTTTAGTGGAAACATAAAAAGTGACATTCTTACCTAAGAAACAATAAAGTGATGCTGCAACAACTTTCTGCATGAACACCCCATTAATCAATGTCAATTACTTACTGATATGGCTAGTGAATTTACTTTCTGTTTCATTCTTTCTTCTCAATAATTCAGAACTTGCTTGGGGACAAGCAAGGATTAAGTTTGGTGTTGTGATGCCAAGGCATCTTAGGCTAGTTTCACTAGCCTTTTTCTTTTATTTTTAGTTGTTTTATGCATTTTCTTGAGCCTTAAGTAATCATTTTGGGCCAAATAGTCATGCTTGTCTTAAATCATTCAACATGAAGATTTTGATGCAAATTCCATGAGTTTTTAGTTATATTCCTTGAAAGCTATGAATGGAAGAATTCTCATGAATTTTTGCAAGACTTTGATGTAATTGTTTGGATGATTTCAGGGAAGAAGAGGCTAGGCAAGGAAGCAACAAAATCAATAAAGGAAGCTTGAATATCACATGTGGAGTTTAAGTTCCAGTTTAAGCCTAAACTGGAGCTTAAACGCCAGAATCATGAAGGCTAAGAAATGCTAGAATTGAAGTTTAACCTCCAGTTTGACCTCAAACTGGAGGTTAAACGCCAGAATGAAAAGTCTCACCAAAGAAGCATTCCACGTTTAACCTCCAGTTTGACCTCAAACTGGAGGTTAAACGCCAGAATGATAATGCCACTCAGGAAGGAGTTCCACGTTTAACCTCCAGTTTGACCTCAAACTGGAGGTTAAACGCCAGAAGTGGGAATAGCACCAGGGAGCCATTTCCACGTTTAAGCTCCAGTTTGACCTCAAACTGGAGCTTAAACGTGTTCGACAGCCTTTCTCCTCCAGGGTTGCTCTCTCCATTTCCACGTTTAACCTCCAGTTTGACCTCAAACTGGAGGTTAAACGTGTTCGACACCTCCAAGGCTACCATTCTAAGCTTCCACGTTTAACCTCCAGTTTGACCTCAAACTGGAGGTTAAACGTGTTCGACCTCCAGGGCTGCCCTTCCTTTATCCACGTTTAAGCTTCAGTTTAACCTTAAACTGAAGCTTAAACGTGTTATATGGAACAGCTTGACCATGCCTTCTTCAAACATAAATAACTTGAGCTACAAAACTCCAAATGAGGTGATTCAAAATGCATTGGAAAGAAGACATCTAGAGCTTTCCAAGCATATATGGCATGCATGGTGGATACTAAAAATTGAGGGAGAAAACAGCCCCGTAATGTGCATAGAAGAGCATAGTACCAACATGCAATCAGGCCAGCTGACCTCTTCACCTTCCATGGAGTATAACTCAAGTTGTAGAGATCCAATTGAGGTGCTTCCAGTTGCGTTAGAAAGCTGACATCCATATCTTTCCAACGAGGTATAATAGTCTATATTTGGCATCAAATTGGCAAGGTTGACAAGAGAACCAAGTGACGACTCAAGAAAGGGGGTGCAACATTTGAGTGTAGTTTAATGGATCATTATCCTTTTTGGATCAATTATGTCACTCAGCCCTTCAAGCAAGCAAGGCCCATCAACAACACCAAATCAAGGCCACAAGAATCATCTAGAATAGTTTATTTTCATTTGATTGTAATTTGCTTTGAATTTCATTTTCATTTTGTAATTTAGGGAGCCTATTTAAAGGCCTTAGTTTCTGCATTTGAAGAGGGGGGATTGAAGGGGAATCCAGCCCCTGATGGGGACTTTTACTTTCACTTTTAAGGAGCTAGTTTTCATTTCTTTGTAATTGAATTCAGAGCTATGACTCACTAAACCCCCTTTCATTGGGTTAGGGAGCTCTATTGTAATTCAATGAATCAATAATAGTTTATCTTCTTCTTCAATCTTTTCTCTTGAATTTTGTTGGAAAGCTTCTCGATCTAATTCCATTGGGTAGTTGTCTTGGGAAAGAAACTACCCATAATTGGAATCCTTCGGAACCTTGGGAAAGGAATGGAGGATTCATGCTAGAGAAGCTTTCTCACAATGAATTGGATTGGGGTTTGGATGGATATTGTGACATGTAATCCTACCAAATTGTGGTTCATGAAATTGTGTGGTATAATCAGTGATAGAGCATCATCTCTTCTTATGAACATTTAAACCAAGGGATTGGGAATTTGTTCATTTTTAGAGAGAATTGGTGAGCCAAGGGATTGGGATCCAATCATATAAGATTGCCAAGCAAAATTCAATGAACGCATTGCTTGAGGAAGAGATATACATGTTTTGATTCGGAGATCTCAATATCTCCTAACACCCAATGAATTCCCCATTTCTGATTTCCACTTTCTTTTACATTCTGCAACTCAATTTATGCAATCACCCCCACTCCCTTTTAATTTTCAGCAATTTAGCTTCTGCTCTTTAATTCATGCAATTTAAGATTCCGCCATTTAAATTCCTTGTCATTTCAATTCCTTGTCATTTACTTTTCCCGCCAATTTTACATTCCGCAATTCTCATCTAAATCTTGATTCCGCTCAACTAGAACACACTTCTAATCCGAATTGCTCACTCAACCAATCCTTGTGGGATTCGACCTCACTCTATTGTGAGTTTTTACTTGACGATAACCGGTGCACTTGCCGTAAGGAATTTTGCCGATCGTGCAATTTCCTAAATCGTAGCATAACAAGTTTATGCGCATCAATCCTCCAGCTGAGTGGTCAAGTGATTCTTGAGCCTTTAGAGTGAGTCCTTCATAGAAGTTCTGTAGCTTGTCCTACTCAGTGAACATTTCTGGTGGACATTTCCTCAGCAGAGCCTTGTATCTCTCCCATGCTTCATACAGATTTTCAGCATCCAATTGTGTGAATGTTTGTACCTCAGTTTTCAGCCTGATAACTCTTTGAGATGGATAGAATTTGGCTAGAAATTTAGTCACCAAATCATCCCAGCTAGTGATGCTTCCTTGAGGAAAAGTTTCAAGCCATTGTGCAGCCTTGTCCCTTAATGAGAACGGGAACAGCAGAAGCTTGTAGGTCTCAGGATTCACGCCATTGGACTTGACAGTGTCACAAATCCTTAAGAAGGTAGATAGATGTTGATTTGGATCCTCCAATGGTCCTCCCCCAAACGAGCAGTTGTTTTGGACCAATGTAATGAGTTGTGGCTTCGATTCAAAGTTATTTGCATTGACATTAGGGGTGAGAATGCTGCTTCCACAATGTCTAGCATTTGCAAAGGTATAGGAGGCCAAAACTCTCCTCTGGGGTGGGTTGTTGTTGTTGTTGTCTGCTCCACCAGGTGGATTGGTTGAATGTTCCTCCATATCCTGGAATTCTTCTTCTGATTCCTCTTCTCCAACAATATTTTTCCCTCTTTCAGCTCTTCTTAACCTCCTGAGAGTTCTTTCGTCTTGTTCATGAAAGGTGGGTGTGGTTCTTCTTGTACCTGATATACAAGCAGAACATAAGAAACACACAAACCAGTGACACTTCAATCTACTGCTAGAATGAAGTTTTAGTTAGCTTAAGCAAAAATTCAAACAGTTAGTGGGTTAATTGAAAATTAAAGGACAGAAAAGAAAAAGTGCTTGATCTAGATCTCCACTTCACTTAATCATTGTCAATCTAATCAATCCCCGGCAACGGCGCCAAAAACTTGATGGGATATTTTTGTGGAAAAACAAATTTCTCCAAAACACCCAAATCTAACCGGCAAGTGCACCGGGTCACATCAAGTAATAATAACTCACGGGAGTGAGGTCGATCCCACAGGGATTGAAGGATTGAGCAATTTTAGTTTAGTGGTTGATTTAGTCAAGCGAATCAAGATTTGGTTGAGAGATTTGTGATTTGCAAAATTTAAATTGCATAGAAAGTAAAGGAAATGGGTGAATTACATGAAATTAAAGAGAACTGGAATTTAAAGTGCTGAATCTTAAAGAGCAAGAAATTAAATGGCAGAAACTTAGAACGCAAGAAATGTAAATTGCAAAATCTTAAAGTGCAAGAAATGTAAATGGCTTGAATTGTAAAGGGAATTGGGAGTTGGATTTGCAGAAATTAAACAAGGAAAAGTAAATTGCAACAAACAGAGAAGTAAAGGATGTCTTGAATCGAACCGGATCTTAAAACAGAAATGTAAATGAGCACGAAAACAGTAAACAGGGAATGGGAAATGGGAAATCCGGATCTCAGGACCCAAGAGACTAGAAAACCAAGTCTAGATCTCAATGCCTTCCTAGATCCAACAACAACAATTGCAAAGGAAATGTAGATTGCAAAGAAAGTAGATGAAAAGCAATTAACCGAAACTGAAATTCAATTAAGCAGAAAATTAAACAAGATCCCAAGGTGAGATTGAAACAGAAGTTCTTCAATTCTCCACCCAAGATCCAGGACAATTGTAATTGAAATTTAAAGCAAGAAAACTAAGAGGAAGGGAATTCAATTCTCCTTCCCCAAGACTTAGAAATTTAAAATTCACTCAACACCAAAACTCTCCGAAAACTCTCTCTGAAAACTCAAAGGAAAAGCTCTCCGAAAAACTTAAATCCTATGCTATTTATACACTTTCTTCAAATGGTCTTCAAGCCTTCAATTGGGCCTTTGCTCTTGATGGAATTGGGTTGAGAGAGGCCTTGGTTGATTGCTCTTGGAGTTTGGAGAAGAACCGAATTGAACCGGGTTGGAATTATGAAAGCTTGAGTAAAAGTTGGAGTAAAAGTTTGAGGCTAACTTTTACTCCAACTTTTCACATCAGCCACCCTTCTTTGCTGATACCAACGTTGGGGAAAAAGTTAGGGGTCTAACTTTTGCTCCAACGTTGGCCTCCCCTTGCATACTCATGGCGCCAACGTTAGCCAAAAAGTTAGAGGCTAACGTTGGCGCAAACTTTTGCTCTCCAGGGTGTGTTTTTCATGATGCATGTTAGAGCTTAATTCTCCCATGGAAGTATGCCATTGATCTCAATAGCTTTGAGGAGGAAAATACATCCCTTGAAGCATCTCAAGGATCTCATGTTGAGGGGGCTCCACATGCTCATGTTGTGGTTCATATATCGGCTCTCTAGTATGCTCCATCCTTCTTTATGTGATGGGCTTGTCCTCCTCAATTGGAATGTCACCTTCTATGACAATCCCGACTGAATTGCATAGGTGACAGATAAGATGAGGGGAAAGCTAACCTTGTATGGATGAAGGGCTTATCTGCCACTTTGTACAACTCTTGAAGTATCACCTCATGTACTTCCACCTCATTTCTGAGCATGATGCAATGGATCATGATGGCTTAGTCTATGGTCACTTCGGACCGGTTGCTAGTAGGGATGATAGAGCGTTGGATGAATTCTAACCATCCTCTAGCTATGGGCTTGAGGTCAGGCCTTCTTAGTTGGATAGGCTTGCCTTGGGAATCTCTTTTCCACTATGCTCCTTCCACACAGATGTCTGAGAGCACTTGATCTAGCTTTTGATCAAAATTGACTCTTCTAGTTTAAGGATGTGGGTCTCCTTGCATCAAAGGCAAGTTGAACGCCAACCTCACACTTTTCGGGCTAAAGTCTAAGATTCTTCCTCGGACCATGGTGCTCCAATTTTTAGGATGTGGGTTCACACTAATGTCATGGTTTTTCATGACCCATGTATTAGCCTAGAACTCTTGCACCATTAAGATCCCAACCTCAACCTCTCCTCTGGATTTCATGTCAGATCTCCAGATACTCATTCTTATTAAGCTCAAAAGGGACCTCAAGGATCACCTTTTTTCTTTGCCACTACTTCATAGAAGTGGTCTTGGTGGTTTTTGGTGATAAATCTCTCCATCTCCCAAGATTCGAAGGTAGTGGCTACGACCTTTCTTTTCCTCTTTCTAGAGGGTTCTTCGACCTTGGGTGCCATAAGTAGGAATAGAAAGCAAAAAGCAAGGATTTTCCAACACCAAACTTAAAACTTTGCTCGTTCTCGAGCAAAAATAAACAAAAGAGAGGAATGGAGTAGAAGAAGAAGAAAATAGATGGAGATGGAGGGGAAGAGCAATTCGGCCAAGTGAGGGCTAAAGGTGTATGAGTAGTGTGTGGGATAAGTGGTATGAGGGAGTATTTATAGGGAGGGTATAGTTAGGGTTTCAAATTAATGGGGGGAATATATGTGGAAAAATTTGAATTTTAATGGGTGGGGGTTGGTGGGAGTTATGATGGTTTGGGGAAGAGGGATGGATGTGATTAGTTGAGGGTTTATAGGAAAGTGTATGTGGGAAAGTGTGAAAAGAAGAGAGAAGAAGGTGGGGTAGGTGAAGATGTTGTGGGACCCACTGGTCTTGAAAGGCTAGGGAATTCAAATTCCCTATGCTCCTTATGGGCGTTGAACGCCCAGCTTATGCTCCATAGCTGGCGTTCAACGCCAACTTGCTGCTCCACTCAGAGCGTTGAACGCCCAAGAGGGACCTCCTTCCTGGTGTTCAATGCCAAGTCTTCTGTCTCTGTTGGGCGTTAAATGCCCAGCCTTTGCTCCCTGGCTGGCGTTCAACGCCAGAAATATTACCCTTTGTTGGCGTTGAACGCCTACTCTTGCCTTCTTGTCTGGTGTTCAATGCCAACAAGACATTTACTCCAGGGTATTCTTTTTCCACTTATGAACGTTTATGTCTCTGTTCTGACTAATGCACATGATCATGAACCTAAAGAAAATAACTAAGAAAAACAAAAACAAAAATAATAACTATGGTTGGGTTGCCTCCCAACAAGCACTATTTTAACGTCATTAGCTTGACGGTTAGCTCCTTATGGAGATTGATATGGGCTCAGAATTTCGCCCCTTACAGTGAACTTTCTTTATGTCTTCTCATGGACGAGCTCTACATGCTCTAGAGACAGGATGTGACTCACTGTATGTGGTATGACTGGTTTCTTAGTGAAGACAACTCTCATGCCAGGTGAGAGGCCTTCAGTGGGGATCTTTTTGTCCCTCCAGCCTTTATGTACTTTCTTCTTAGTACCTTTGTTCTTAGTTCTTGTTTATGGCTGCCCAACACCAAACTTAGAATTGGTGTCTAAGGGATTAGTAAAGCTATGCACTGAGAGAGATGGTTAGAACACTAAGTGTTGTACAGTTATCTCTTTTTTCTCAGAGGGAGAGTTAGGGTAAGGCATCTTGAACAAGATGTGCTCCTCCCTTAGTTGTAAAATCAATTCTCCCTTTGCTACATTAATGATAGTATTGGCAGTGGCTAGGAAAGGTCTTCCAAGGATGATGGACTCATCCTCATCTTCCTCAGTATCTAAGATTATAAAGTTTGCAGGGATATAAAGGTCTTCAACCTTTACTGAGATATCCTCTACTAGGTCATATGCTCTTTTCATTGACTTGTCTGCCATATCCTGTGAGATATTTGCAGCTTGTACCTTAAAGATTCCCATCTTCTCCATCACAGAGAGTAGCATGAGGTTTATACTTGACCCTAGGTCACACAGAACCTTCTCAAAGGTCATGGTGCCTATGGTGCAAGGAATTAGGAAGCGTCCGGGATCCGGAAGCTTTTGAGGCAGCTTCTGCTAAACCAAAGCATTGAGTTCTTTCGTAAGCATTGGAGGATCTTCCTTCAATGTCTTTACTCCAAATAACTTGGCATTTAGCTTCATGAGAGCTCCTAGGTACCGAGCAATTTGCTCTTCCCTAGTTTCCTCATCCTCATCAGAGGATGAGTATTCATCAGAACTCATGCATTGTAAGAGTGTACGTAAGGGGACCTCTATGGTCTCTACATGAGCCTTGGCTTCCTTGAATCCTTGGATAGGGACTTCATTAGTGGGTTTTGAATACTCAGTAGGAATACCCTAACTGGCATTCAACTCCATCTCTTGTGGCTTTTTAGGCATTGAACACTTAGTGGGGACATCTTCACTGGCGTTCAATGCCAGCTTCTCTGCCAATTTGGGCGTTGAACACCCAGTAAGGTCCTCCTTACTGGCATTCAACGCCAGCTCTTGTGCCAGTTTGGGCATTGAACGCCCAGTAAGGTCACCTTACTGGCGTTCAATGCCATTAAAGGTGTAGCATTGGAGTTGAACGCCCAGTAAGGACATCCTTACTAGCGTTCAACGCTAAGGATGGCATATCATTGGGCGTTGAACACCCATTAGGGATCTCATCATTGGCGTTCAATGCCAGATTACTCCCTTCAGATTTGGCCTCAGCTTCAGTAGTGATGACCTTGTACTCTTCTCTTGGGTTTACTTCATTGTAGTGCAAAAATCCACTTCCGGGCCCCACTTGGTGAGTGTTTGGGCTGAGCTAAAGGTGTCTCCACATGCTAGTAGGGCTCTTGGGCATTGAACGCCCCCTTTGGACTCCCCTTTCGGTGTTGGACGCCAGCTGCTCCCTTTTGGGCGTCCAACGCCAGGAAGGGGGTAGATGGCTGGCGTTGAATTCCAGTTTTGGGCCTTCATCTCCAAAGACAAGTATGTGCTATAATATATTGCTTGAAAGCCTAGATGTTAGCTTTCGATAGCCATTGAGAACGCTCTATTTGGATATCTGTAGCTCTAGAAATGCTTGCTTGAATGCACGGAGGTCAGATCCTGACAGCATCTGCTACGCTTTCCTTGCCTCTGAATCAGACTTTGTCAAAACTCTCATATTTTAGCCAGAAAACCTAAAATCACCATAAAATACAACTCATAGTAGAATCCAAAAATGTGAATTTTACACCAAAACCTATGAAAATATAATAAAACTTAAATAAAACATGCTAAAAACTATATGAAAATGATGTCAAAAAGCGTATAAAATATCCGCTCATCAGGTTGCAAACAGGATGTCAATGATGAGCAGATAATTTATACGCTTTTTGGCATTGTTTTTAGTATGTTTTTAGTATATTTTAGTTATTTTTTATTCAAAAATCACATTTCTGGACTTTACTATGAGTTTGTGTATTTTTCTGTGATTTCAGGTATTTTCTAGCTGAAATTGAGGGACCTGAGCAAAAATCTTATTCAGAGGTTGAAAAAGGACTGCAGATGCTGTTGGATTCTGACCTCCCTGAACTCGAAGTGGATTTTCTAGAGCTACAAAAACCCAATTGGCGCACTCTTAATTGTGTTGGAAAGTAGACATCCTGGGCTTTCCAGCAATATATAATAGTCTATACTTTGCCCGAGATTTGATGGCCCAAACCAGCGTTCCAAGTCAGCATAAAAATTCTGGCGTCAAAACGCCTGAACTGGCATAAAAGCTGGAGTTAAACGCCTAAACTGGCACAAAAGCTGGCGTTTAACTCCAAGAAAAGTCTCTACATGAGAAATCTTCAATGTTCAGCCCAAGCACACACCAAGTGGGTCCGGAAGTGGATTCTGCATCATTTACTCATTTCTGTAAACCCTAGGCTACTAGTTTTCTATAAATAGGACCTTTTGCTATTGTATTTACACACCGCATGACATTCTACATGTTTCATATTGTATCTGATATGGCATGAGTCTCTAAACCCCATTGTTGGGGGTGAGGAGCTCTGCTGTTCTTCATGAATTAATGTAATTACTACTGTTTTCCATTCTATCACGCTTGCTTCTATTTTAAGATATTCATTCGCACTTCAACCTGATGAATGTGATGATCCGTGACAATCATCATCATTCTCACCTATGAATGCGTGCCTGACAACCACCTCCGTTCTATATGCAATCAAGCTTGAATGTGTATCTCTTGGGTTTCTAATCTAAGATTGGAACCTTTGTGGCATAGGCTAGAACTACTAGCGGCCATTCTTGAGATCCGGAAAGTCTAAACCTTGTCTGTGGTATTCTGAGTAAGATCTGGGAAGGGATGACCATGACGAGCTTCAAACTTGCGAGTGTTGGGCGTGTGACAGATGCAAAAGGATCAATGGATCCTATTCCAACATGATCGAGAACCAACAGCTGATTAGCCGTGTGGTGACAGCGCATTTGGAACATTTTCACTGAGAGGACGGGAAGTAGCCATTGACAACGATGATGCCCAACATAAAGCTTGCCATGGAAGGAGCCTTGCGTGCATGAAGAAGAAGACAGTAGGAAAGCAGAGATTCAAAAGACAAAGCATCTCCAAAACCTCAACCTGTTCTTCATTACTGCGTAACAAGTATTTATTCATGTTCTTTTACTTTTTACAATTAAATCTGAGAATTATTGATATCCTGACTAAGAGTTACAAGATAACCATAGCTTGCTTCAAGCCAACAATCTCCGTGGGATCGACCCTTACTCACGTAAGGTATTACTTGGACGACCCAGTGCACTTGCTGGTTAGTTGTGCGGAGTTGCAAAAGTGTGATTGTAATTTTGTGCACCAAGTTTTTGGTGCCGTTGCTGGGGATTGTTCGAGTTTGGACAACTGCCGGTTTATTTTGTTGCTTAGATTAGGAATAATTTATTTTTTGTTGGTTTAGAGTCTTTTATTTGAGTTTAGTTTCATATTTTAAGTTTGGTGTCAATTGCATGCTTTTATTTTCTTTCAATTTATCGAATTTGCATGTTCTTAGTTCTTTCTTGATCTTTAAAAAATTCTAAGTTTGGTGTCTTCTTTGTGTTTTCCTTTAAATTTTCGAAAATTTATGTTTGATTTTCTAAAAATTTTAAGTTTGGTGTCTTCTCTGTGTTTTCCTTTAATTTTTCAAAAATTTGTGTTTGATTTTCTAAAAATTTTAAGTTTGGTGTGTTTTTGTGCTTCTATTTAGTTAAAAATTTTTCAAAAATTTGTTCTTGGTGTTCATCTTGATCTTCAAAGTGTTCTTGGTGTTCATCTTGACATTCAAAGTTTTCTTGTTTGTTCTCTTTGTTTTGATCTAAAATTTCTAAGTTTAGTGTCATTTTGTTGTTTTTCTCTTTCCTCATTAAAATTCAAAAATAAAAAAATATCTTTTCCCTATTTTACTCATAAATTTCAAAATTTTGCATTAAATTAGTCAAAGATTTTCAAAATCATATCTTTTTTTTTAGTCAAGTCAAAATTATAATTTCAAAAATTGATCTTTTCAAATCTTTTTTAAAAATCAAATCTTTTTAATTCCTTCAATCATATCTTTTCAATCATATTTTTTTAATTGCAATCATATTTTCTCAATCATATCTTCTTCAAAATAATTTTCAATCATATCTTTTTTATTGCTCTTTCCAAAATCTTTTTAATCAATTAATTAATTTAGTTTTCAATTTGCTTTTATTTTCTTCTAATTTTCGAAAGTTCTATTTTATTTTTCATTTATTTCGTTTTATTTTATTCGGTTAATTTTAATTAAAATAAAACAAAAACAAAAATATATTTTAATTACAATCCACATCATCTCCCTTTCTCCATCATAGACCTAAGTGGAAATGAGCAGTCCAGAAGGACTCTAGGGTCATATGCTAACCCCATTACAGCTGCATATGGGAGTAGCATCTGTATACCTCCCATCAAAGCAAGCAATTTTGAGCTAAATCCTCAGCTCATCATCATGGTGCAGCAAAATTGCCAGTATTTCGGTCTTCCACAGGAAGAACCTACTGAGTTTCTGGCACAGTTCTTACAAATTGCTGACACAGTACGTGATAAAGAAGTGGATCAGGATGTCTACAGATTATTACTGTTTCCATTTGCTGTAAAAGATCAAGCTAAGAGGTGGTTAAATAACCAACCCAAAGCAAGCATAAAAACATGGAGACAATTATCAGACAAATTCCTGAATCAATTTTACTCTCCAAAAAGGATGACACAGCTAAGGCTGGACATCCAAGGCTTTAAACAAGAGGATCATGAATCCCTTTATAATGCCTGGGAGAGGTACAGAGGGATGCTAAGGAAATGCCCTCTGAAATGCTTTCAGAGTGGGTACAGTTAGACATCTTCTACTATGGGCTTACAAAAAAAGCTCAGATATCTCTAGACCACTCAACTGGTGGATCTATACACATGAGGAAGACAATTGAAAAGGCTTAAGAACTCATAGATACGGTTACTAGAAATCAACATTTGTACTCTAGTAGTGAGTCCTACATAAAGGAAGAGGCCAGGGCAGTAACTACTGATCCTAATCCTCAAGAATAGATTATTGAGCTTAATCAACAATTACTCCTTATGAAAAAACAAGTAGCAGAATTTAAAGAGATGATCCAAGACACTAAAAATGGTAACAAGAATATGGAAGCACAATTGAATCAAACAAGATAGCAGCTATCTAAGCAGATAATAGAAGAATGCCAAGCTGTTCAATTAAGGAGCGAAAAGACATTGAATAAAGCAGCTCAAAGTAGCAGAAAGCCAAGAAAGGAACAACTGACAAAGGATGACCAAACCACTACCCAAAATCCCTCTGAGGACAGTAAGAGCCCAGAGAGAAATAATTCTGGCGTTCAAACGCCAGAAAAGGGTGAAAGATTGGCGTTAAACACCCAGTGGATGCCAACTTCTGGCATTCAAACGCCAGAAAAGGGAGAAAAGTTGGCGTTAAACGCCCATTCCCTGCCCAGTTATGGCGTTCAAACGCCAGAAAAAGGTGGGAGCTGGCGTTAAACGCCCATCCAGCACCCAATCCTAGTGTTCAAACGCCAATGAGGGATCAGACACCTGCAAGTGCTGATAGTAACCCGTCTAAGAAGGCTTCTCCAACCACCTCTGTAGGGAATAGACCTGCAGCAACTAAGGTTGAAGAATATAAAGCCAAGATGCCTTATCCTCAAAAACTCCGCCAAGCGGAGCAGGATAAACAATTTGCCCGCTTTGCAGACTATCTCAGGACTCTTGAGATAAAGATCCCGTTTGCAGAGGCACTTGAGCAAATACCCTCTTATGCTAAGTTCATGAAAGAGATCTTAAGTCATAAGAAGGATTGGAGAGAAACTGAAAAGGTGTTTCTCACTGAAGAATGTAGTGCAGTCATTCTGAAAAGCTTACCAGAGAAGCTTCAAGATCCAGGAAGCTTTATGATACCATGCACATTAGAGGGTGCTTGCACCAAGACAGCTCTATGTGACCTTGGAGCAAGTATCAATCTAATACCTGCATCCACCATCAGAAAGCTTGGCTTGACTGAAGAGGTCAAACCAACCCGGATATGTCTTCAACTTGCTTATGGCTCCATTAAATACCCATCAGGCATAATTGAGGACATGATTGTCAAGGTTGGGCCATTTGCCTTTCCCACTGACTTTGTAGTGCTGGAAATAGAGGAGCACAAGAGTGCAACTCTGATTCTAGGAAGACCTTTCCTAGCAACTGGACGAACTCTCATTGATGTCCAAAAAGGGGAAGTGACCCTGAGAGTCAATGAGGATGAGTTCAAGTTAAATGTTGTCAAAGCTATTGGTGCACGAAATTGTGATGTCCAGGCTCAAACAATCCTTGGCAACGTGAGCAACTTGGTGCTCTGATCTCAATACATAATTGTCACAACTTCGATACAACTAACCAGCAAGTGCACTGGGTCGTCCAAGTAATACCTTACGTGAGTAAGGGTCGAATCCCACGGAGATTGTTGGTATGAAGCAAGCTATGGTCACCTTGCAAATCTCAGTTAGGCAGATATAATTGGATAATGGTGTTTTTGAATTTAATATAATAAAATAGAATAGGGATAGAGATACTTATGTAAATCATTGGTGGGAATTTCAGATAAGCGAATGGAGATGCTTTTCGTTCCTCTGAACATCTGCTTTCCTGCTATCTTCATCCAATCAGTCTTACTCCTTTCCATGGCTGGCTTTATGTGATACATCACCACTGTCAATGGCTACTTTCGGTCATCTCTCGGGAAAATGATCCAATGCCCTGTCACGGCACGGCTAATCGTCTGGAGGCATCACCCTTGCCAATGGCTTCATCTTATCCTCTCAGTGAATAATATGCTCACGCACCCTGTCACGGCACGGCTATTCATCTGTCGGTTCTCGATCTTGCTGGAATAGGATTTACTATCCTTTTGCGTTTGTCACTAACGCCCTGCAATCGCGAGTTCGGAGCTCGTCACAGTCATTCAATCATTGAATCCTACTCGGAATACCACAGACAAGGTTTAGACCTTCCGGATTCTCTTGAATGCCGCCATCATTCTAGCTTACGCCACGAAGATTCTGGTTAGGAGATCTAAGAGATATTCATTCTAGCTTAATTCATGTAGAACGGAAGTGTTTGTCAGGCACGCGTTCATAAGGGAGAAGGATGATGAGCGTCACACATAATCATCACCTTCATCACGTTCTTGGGTGCGAATGGAGATCTTAGAAGAGAAATAAGAAGAATTGAATAGAAAACAGTAGTACTTTGCATTAATCTTTGAGGAACAGCAGAGCTCCACACCTTAAGCTATGGAGTGTAGAAACTCTACCGTTAAAAATACATAAGTGAAAGGTCCAGGCATGGCCGTGTGGCCAGCCCCCATGGTCTAAGAACAATGCGTTCAAAGATGATCCTAAGATCCTAAGATGATCAAAAGATGCCTAATACAATAGTAAGAGGTCCTATTTATAATAAACTAGCTACTAGGGTTTACATGAGTAAGTAATTGATGCATAAATCCACTCTCGGGGCCCACTTGGTGTGTGTTTGGGCTGAGCTTAAGTGTAGCACGTGCAGAGGCCATTTGTGGAGTTGAACGCCAGGTTTTGATCCATTTCTGGCATTCAACTCTGGTTTTGGATCCTTTTCTGGCGCTGGACGCCAGATTTGGGCAGAGAGCTGGCGTTGAATGCCAGTTTACGTCATCTATTCTTGGCCAAAGTATGGACTATTATATATTTTTGGAAAGCCCTGGATGTATACTTTCCAACTCAATTGGAAGCGCGCCATTTCGAGTTCTGTAGCTCCAGAAAATCCACTTTGAGTGCAGGGAGGTCAGAATCCAACAGCATCAGCAGTCCTTCTTCAACCTCTGAATCTGATTTCTGCTCAAGTCCCTCAATTTCAGCCAGAAAATACCTGAAATCACAGAAAAACACACAAACTCATAGTAAAGTCCATAAATGTGAATTTAACATAAAAACTAATGAAAACATCCCTAAAAGTAACTAGATCCTACTAAAAACATACTAAAAACAATGCCAAAAAGCGTATAAATTATCCGCTCATCAGCTATGCAGCATCCAGACACGTCAAATGACTGCATGAGCATTGATATTATTGACTCCCTGGTGGAAGAGGTCAATATGACTGAATGTCTTGAATCAGAGCTAGAGGACATCTTTGAAGATGTTCAGCCTGGTCTGGAGAAATCAGAGGAAATAAAAGAACCTCTGAAAATCCCTCAGGAAAAGGAGAAACTTCCTAAACCCGAGCTCATGCCACTACCACCATCCCTGAAATATGTATTTCTGGGAGAGGGTGACACTTTTCCAGTGATCATAAGCTCTGCTTTAAATCCACAGGAAGAGAAAGCACTAATTCAAGTGCTAAGGACACACAAGACAGCTCTTGGGTGGTCCATAAGTGACCTTAAGGGCATTAGCCCAGCAAGATGCATGCACAAGATCCTATTGGAGGATGATGTTAAGCCAGTGGTTCAACCACAGAGGCGGCTAAATCCAGCCATGAAGGAAGTGGTGCAGAAAGAGGTCACTAAGTTACTAGAGGCTGGGATTATTTATCTTATTTCTGATAGCCCCTGGGTGAGCCCTGTCCATGTTGTCTCTAAGAAGGGAGGAATGACAGTGGTTCATAATGAAAAGAATGAACTGGTTCCTACAAGAACAGTTACAGGGTGATGTATGTGTATTGACTATAGAAAGCTCAATATAGCCACCAGAAAGGATCATTTTCCTTTACCATTCATAGACCAGATGCTAGAGAGACTAGCAAGTCATGAATACTACTACTTTTTGGATGGCTATTCAGGATACAACCAAATTGCAGTAGATCCTCAGGACCAAGAGAAAACAGCATTCACATGTCCTTCTGGAGTATTTGCCTACAGAAGGATGCCCTTTGGTCTATGCAATGCACTTGCAACCTTTCAGAGGTGCATGCTCTCTATCTTCTCTGATATGGTAGAAAATTTTTTGGAAGTCTTCATGGATGACTTTTCAGTATTGGGAGACTCATTCAGCTCCTGTCTTGACCATTTAGCACTTGTTCTGAAAAGATGCCAAGAGACCAACCTAGTTTTAAACTGGGAAAAATGTCACTTCATGGTGACTAAAGGAATTGTCTTTGGGCATAAAATTTCAAGCACGGGTATAGAGGTGGATCAAGCTAAAGTGGAAGTAATTGAAAAATTACCACCACCTGCCAATGTAAAGGGAATCAGAAGCTTTCTGGGACATGCAGGATTCTACAGGAAGTTTATAAAGGATTTTTCAAAAATTGCAAAACCTCTGAGCAATCTGCTAGCTGCTGACACGCCATTTGTATTTGATACAGAGTGTCTACAAGCGTTTGAAACCCTGAAAGCTAAGTTGGTCACAGCACCAATCATCTCTGCACCAGACTGGACATTACCATTCGAACTAATGTGTGATGCTAGTGACCATGCCATTGGTGCAGTGTTGGGACAGAGGCATAACAAGCTTCTGCACATCATTTACTATGCTAGCCGTGTTTTAAATGATGCACAGAAGAATTACACAACTACAGAAAAAGAGTTACTTGCAGTGGTTTATGCCATTGACAAGTTTAGATCCTATTTAGTAGGTTCAAAAGTGATTGTGTATACTGACCATGCTGCTCTTACATACCTACTCACAAAGTAGGATTCAAAACCCAGGCTCATAAGATGGTTGTTGCTTCTGCAATAGTTTGATATAGAAATAAGAGACAGAAAAGGGACAGAGAACCAGGTAGCTGATCACCTGTCCCGGATAGAACCAGTAGCAGGGGCGTCCCTCCCTCCTACTGAGATCTCTGAAACCTTTCCGGATGAGCAACTCTTTGCCATTCAGGAAGCACCATGGTTTGCAAACAGGAAAGGGAAGAAGCATGAAAGGCTTCTCTTAATACAGAGTCAAATAAAATCCCCACAACCAAACTCTAAGTTTGGTGTTAAGAGGCCATCATCATGCTCTGAGTATCTGTGAGGCTCCATGAGAGCCCACTGTCAAGCTACTGACACTAAAGAAGCGCTTGTTGGGAGGCAACCCAATTTTACTTATCTATGTTAAATTTCTACTTTCTGTTGTTATTTTATGATTTCTGTAGGTTGATGATCATGTAAAGTCACAAAAATAATTGAAAAAGCAAAAATAAACTGAAAAACAGAATGAAAAATAGCACACCCTGGAGGAGAAGCCTACTGGCGTTTAAACGCCAGTAAGGGCAACAGAATGGGCGTTAAACGCCCAGTCTGGCACCATTCTGGGTGTTTAACGCCAGAAATGGGCACCAGACTGGCTTTTAACGCCAGAAAAGGGCAAGAAGCTGGGGTTAAACGCCAGAAATGGGCAGCAACCTGGCGTTTAACGCCAGGATTGGCAGCAAAGGGCATTTTGCAAGCCTAATTGGTGCAGGGATGAGAAATCCTTGACACCTCAGGATCTGTAGACACCACAGGATCCCCACCAACATCAACTCACACTCTCTCTTCTTCACACCTTTTCATAATACTCTTCCCCATATACCCTTCACCAATCACTTCAACACCTCTTCCCCAAAAACCCCTCACCTATCAAATCCTACCCTCTTCTCCATAAAACCTTCACCAATCCACATCCTGTAAGACCCAAAACCTTTGAAAAGTCTTATTATGATCAAGTCTCAAATCATATGGTTGTTTATAACCTTAATTTCAGAAATTATTTTATTAAAGATAATTAAGGCAAGTTTTGATTTATTGAATTTGAGATAAGTTATGATTATTATCCAATTTTATAATTATTGGATTATTTTCTATATTTAAATCACAAAGTTAGTGGTTGTGAAATAATAAGGATTTTTATATGATCTTGGACTAAATAATTAATATTTTAGAATATTGATACTACTGTTTTGAGAAAATAAAGGATTTAAGTATATTATTTCTAATTTTTGGATTTGAACATTTTAATGAAAATAATTTGTACAATTGATGAGCAAATAGTATTTTTATACATTATTATTGTTGAATTAGAATTTATTTCTAATTACTATATTATTCCCAATTTTATTTAAATTTACCAAATTGTCCCTAACCCTAAATTTCAAAAATGAAACCCTAGTCCTAGTGACCCAGCAGCCACCACCCAACCCCCCTTCACAGCAGCACACGGTTTCCTTTCCCATTTCCATGAAAGGAGAGAGACAGAAGTAGGAAACGGATTGAAGGAGAAAGAAAGAGGAAGGTTCGCCGGCGGGGAGAGGGTAGGGAGCTCACAGCGCCGCTGTCGCCCTCGCCGCGTCGCCGCTATTGTTCTCACCACGCCGCCGCCATCGTTCTCACCACGCCACCGCCATCCTTGCGATCACAAAAAGAGAGGCTGACGGGAGGAACTGGCGCGCACGGGAGGGGAAGAAACCGCCTCTGCACTGCTGTCGTTCACAAGCTCAGCCACCTCGCCATTGTCACCGCCAAGGGTTCCGTCGCAGTCAACCCGTCGCGGCTGGTGCTGCTGCCATCCCTGATGGGTTCCACCGTGGAGAAGGGAACGACGCAGGGGAGAGGAGGTCGCGTCGCTGCTGCCGCCGAAGGAACCCGTCCCTGCTGAGCCGCCGCTGACACTGCTAGGGTTTGCTGCCGCCGTGCCGTTGAGAGGAGGGCCGTCCAGTCACACCGAGCATGAGAGACGGAGAGATCAGAGGCTGAGCTGGGGTTCAGCCACCATGCCCAGCTGTGCTCGCGTCGCCGGCGCCGCCTCTGTCAGAACTGCCGTCGTCAAAAAGGGGTTTTGGCCGCCGCAGGTGTCGCTGCCGGAGAAGGGAGATGCGTCTCTATGATTCTGACCGCCGGGAGTAGTTCTGTGACTTTCGGGAGCATCGCCGGAGCTTCTGGCTGCTTTTGCCGTTGCCGGAAAAATTCTGTCGGTAAGGGTTTCAAGTTGGCTCTCCTTTTCGTTGAGTTTCCAGGAATCTCATTGTCTCTGCATACTGTTCAGGTCACCACTGCCGCTTGAGGTGGCTATCGGGCAGCCGCCGAACCGGTTCAGAGATCGCCGCTGTTTCGGTTCAGCCGTTCCTCCTTCGGTTCGGTAAGCGTTTTAATTTGAAAGCCCTCTTGTTACTGTTTCGTTATCTCACGCTGAGGTTTGTGGTGTTAATTGCTATAAGATTGAGTTTCGATTGTTGTATGTTGCGAATAGTGTTGCTTTGGTTATTGCGAAAGTGGCTGGGAGCTGAGGTTTTGGTTGCCGTCAGTTCGGGTTGAGCCGGAAAGGACTCTGTGAGACTTTTGGGTTATGGATTTGCGTTTTGAGGTAGGGGCGCTTTCCAAAAACTATATTTCTATATGTTGGAATTATTACATATGGATACTGATGTGAGAAAATGTGTATTTGGTGATTGTATCGGCCTTATGTATTATTTGGTTGACTCGAATGTTTATGGATGTTGGTTTGGCTGAGTTGTTGTGCGGCTTTGTGAAATGTAATGTTTTGAAGCTGATTCTTTAAATATTTGAAATCTGAGTTTAATCCGTTGAGGATTGGTTTGAATTGAGTCAATTGTTTTGATGATGTTAAAGATAGAATACTCTTGGAATTCAGCCTGGTTTGCTTTCACTGATTTGGTTTTGATAAATGATTTGTTGCTGAACCGATTCTTTAAAGCTTTAGAAATGAGTTAAATTGATTGATATTGAGTTGATTTCTGAAATAGTTTCCTTGAGATATGCCACTGAGGCGACTGTTGGATTTAGTTTGCTTTTGAATTGATTTCTGGTTTTGGGCTGTTAAAAAGGAATGAGAATCGGTTTAGTTGGGACCCGAACCGGGTGGCAAAAGTCCAAGTTTTAGGGGAGGTGCTGCCGAAATTTCTACAAAATCCTACTCTTGTTTGTAAAGTTATTTAAAAAGGGTTGGATTTGAGAAATTGTATTAATTGATTTATTAAGAGAATATTTATGTTTTCAAGCTTAATTTATTTAATGAACTTTATGCGTTGAGTTCGGCTTATTTAGAAACGAACTATTTGTACAGTCTGAATCACTGAAGGAAAGAATGATGCTCTAATATTGATTTCAATATAAAAAGGAGCTTTTAGTGATTTTAAAGGAATTTAGACTTTTGATTGAGTAACCAAGTTTGAGGCATTTTGGAAGAGCTAGAAAAATGGGTTCCAAAAAGAAACCTGAAAGTGGTTTGATTCAAATGAACCGGTTCTGTTTCAAATGAGTTGATTTTTTGACCGGGTTGGAACTTGTGATTTTGTATGATCGGTTTCATAATAAATTCAATTTTATTTACTTGAACCGGGAATCTATGATTTTAAAAGTTTCAATGAATTTTAAGGAATTTATATAAGTTGACCTTCCCTAAAGACTTGGGACTCTGGCAAGAAACTTTTGTTATAAAATCCTATTGTTGGATGGGTGATTTTGAATGTTCCCAAAAAGAATCTTTAACTTTCCATGGTTTTGGAAGTTTTGGAAAGAGAATGCCGAGAGTTCTTTGTTTTAAAAAGGGAACTCACTTTGAGTAAATTTGGCTTATGAGCCTGAGATGATTTGAGAAATGAGATCTTTAAAGCCAAAGCTAAAAAGAGTTGAAATTTGATTTCAAAGTGAAATGGCTTGAGAAAAGTGATTTATGGCTTAAATGCCGGTTTTATGAATTTGATGATGTTGAATGGTAGAAGTGTTATTTTGTTGTGAGCCGGAATAGCCATGTACGCTATTGAACTATGGCTGATTACTGAATGAGTTGTGAGCCGTATGGATGATTATGAATTATGAACTTAAGCCGAAGGGCTGTATTTATTGATAAATTGGCTGGTTCCGGATTGAACCGTGAGCCGGATGGCTGAGATGGATGGTGATCCATGGTTGAGTACAAATGCATGTATGCAATCGAATGAATTGTGAATTTAAGCCGGATGGCTGAGATGAATGTTGTATACGAGTATGCTTGTGTTTTCTCTCTGGTTGTAAGGGTAACAGGGCACCGATACCCTCTAATGGCGACAGGGCGCAGATACCCTCTAATGGCGACAGGGCGCAGATACCCTCTAATGATAATAAAGCGCAACAGAGAGACTGTGTCCGGGTTAGCTACCAGACACGTCGGGTTGGCTTGGTAACCGACAGATGATATCATCAGCCACTAGGGACAGGCATGCATCATATGCATTTGTGTGACATTGGTTGGGTGTGCATATTATACTTGGTTTGCCTATTTGATTAATTGCTAACTGTTCTACTTGTAATAACTGTTTGCTTGTGCTTGAACTTCCTATCTGTGTTTGCATCTGGGACTCTGTTGGATTGTGGTGATTTGGTTGATGGTTGGATTGTTTGGGCCTAGGGCCGTGGTTGGATTGAGATGGACCGATGGTTGATTTCGGTTTTGTGTTTCTGATTTGGAAAAATATGAAAGGCTATTTTGGTTCAGCATAGATAAACCTTTTTGAAAGGCTTTTGGTGTTTTTTTGAGAATTGAACGGTTCCTCTTTCAGAAAAGATTTCCGACTTTACCTTATTGAAAATTTTTGTTTTTGAAAAGAGGCATAAGACAGTTATTAATCACTGGTGCGGTTATCTTCATGTATCCTATTACAGTAATTCCCAAAAACCCTCTACTGAGAACCCTTTCGAGGATGATGTTCTCACCCCCCTACATTTTTCCCCTTTCAGGATATGGGCGCAGAAGTTACGAAGAGTTCATTTAGTTGTTGTTGAGATGCTCTGTATTGTTTTAGCTATGGTTTATTGTACCCTCGCCTTTATCTTGATATAATCTGTAAGAGGGATAGGAATTGTATTGGATTATGGTTGTAATATTACTTATATATATGTATGTATATATATGGATGTACTCTTTGTGAGTTTTGTAAGTTGTATGGTATTTATGGATGTATGATATCGGATGAAAGTATTTTTGGATCGGTATTGCGATTTAAAGTTTTAAACGGGCTCATATTTTAGTATTAAATAGCATAAGTGTCGTCGTAATGTCCGAGCTATCAGAATCGCGCAGCCGAAAGCGTGAGCTTTGGTAGTTAGGGTGTTACATTATGGTATCAGAGCAGTTCTTCCTGTAGAGCCTGAGGAATGGACTGACTATGCTTCAATTGCATACTCTGAGCATTTGTCATGTATTAGGTCTTGTTGAATGACGAGAATTAGAGCTTTATGCACATGACGGTCTATTGATTAACGCTGTTAGTCTTGCATTGCATAATTCCTGATATTAAGTTTGGCCAGCTTAATACTAGTGGATTTTGTATATGAAAGCACTGATGGGTTATCATAGATGAAATACGAGTTTTGGGTAAAGCGAATCGCGGGTTTTGGAAAAGTTGGAAAGTATTTCTCGAGGCTATTCAGTTGTGTGTCTTGAATTTTGTTCGAGTTGACCCGTTCTTTTATATCGTAACTTGAAGTTCTTGTTTGCTAGTCCTTTTAAAAAGTAGTTTGATTTTTCAACTCTATTCCTCTATTCATATGCATTCTTGTTTGATCTTAAGTGCATATGCTTGTTTGAAATCCTTGTTGTATCTATCTTTCTCTGTTTGAGTTCTTCTTGATTCAAGTATTCTTTGATATAGCCTTGAACTTGTCTTAATGTGCTGCGACTTTTAACTCTGGGTTCCGTGTTCATTCTTAGAGAACTTGTTGATTCAGTTTTCCTCTTACTTGACAGTGATTACAGCTAATTTTGAGATTTTTATAAAAATTGCTGTTGATTAGATATGTACTTATCTATATATGAATCTTTGAAGATTTCTTATACAGTTTAATAACTATTTATCTCTAATACCTCGCATGTACTTTTACTGGTTTACGGAACTGCACTTACTTTAAAAGTAAATTGACTTTCTAGTAATTCTACTATAGCTCCAGTGCACATCTTCATTTGATTATGTATTTGGATATTTTTCAAAATTTTGAAAAGAAAGGATTTACCACTTTTGTCTCGGTTGAGTTTCGTTTGATAAACTTTACTTAATTCATTTTGATTTGAGTTTGATTTAGCATACTACATGGCTTATGCCATTGTTGTTCTTTTGAAAATGTTGGACTCATGGTTTTCTTCTTATGAGCGGACTAGAGTCTCTTTTAAGCTTTCTATCTCCATGAATGTCATGCTTGACTTTGTTTTTAACTAATCTTTTACATCTTGTGAACATTACCATTGATCTGGGTTTTTCTTCTCTGGTGAACCTCATTCTTATGAGTCAGTTTAATTCGTTTCAAAACAGTGCATCGTTTAATCTCTCATTATCTTTACAAGAGTTTTTAGTCAAAGATTTATCCTTGGAAAATTACTAATGATTGGGTTGTATTTTCCTATGACTTTCGTATTCTTTTGAATCAATTGAAAACTTGTTTGATGTTTCATGTCTAGTGGATATTGTTTGAACTACCTTGATTTAAGATCCTTTCTTGTATGGCTTCACTCTTTTTAAGTACATCCTAATTTTCTTGAATATCCTTCTGAGATGGCGATTTCAGGTATACTTTTGGAGTCTTGTTTCGGACTTTTTGAATTTTTGAATCTTCTTTGAAGGAATTCTAAACGGAATTTATTTTTTGTTGCTTGATTGAGATTGAAACCATTGTTCAATTTTGACAAAGTTGATTTAAAGTTGGCATGCGCTATTTTAAATGAGGCTTTGGAGAACTTTCTTGTTTAGTGGAAATCGGTTCGTTTGTAACGCACTACTTATTTTCTTTACCAAATTGTGAGCAAATTTTTACTTCGGAGTTTCTTTTCTAAAAAGAGTTTAACTTCCTCTTTTGTACTTGCTATAAATGTTATACACGCTTGTTTGAATATGAATTTTTAGAATTTTTGAGCAAGCATTTGATTACTTCCGAGTCTTTATGAACTGCTTTTGGTTAAGTTGTGCATCTAATTATTTTTCTAAAATATTTGAGGAATATTTTAGCTCTTAGCCAAAGTTGTGTGCATTTTGTTTTTGGAATTTTACAAAATCTACTTCAACATGAAATTGTATTGAAGTAAAGCCACATTTATGCTTTTGCTACTCTCTTGAAGAATGTTTGTTGCTTAACTTTTCTTCTAGACTGCAAAGTGGTTTTTCCGCAAGTTTTCGACTCTTTCATGAACAATGTATCCGAAAGTATTTGTAATCGTACTCTTGAGTTCTGTGAGCTTTGTCTTGGGTTCGAGATATTCTTTCCTGTAAACCTCCTACTTCTTCGACTCAATTTGAATTTGTTTCGAACTAAGGCGCTGGTTCTCTTCTTATTGGTCCTATTGAATTTCTTGGATCCAAGGGTTATATTTGAAGTTGTCAATTGATTTATTTCTAGCAAACTTCATTGCTTGAGCGTCTTTGTTTATCTGGGAATTGGATACATTCTCTTAAATCTGAGTATTACCCTTGATAATTGTTTCTCCGTTCTAGATCTTGTATCCTTCTGAGTAGACTCGAGAATTGTTTTGATATCACGTGCGACTTGTAGACATAGTAACGCGATACGTTAGTTCTTTAAGACGTGATATGTGTATACAGAAGTTGAAGCGGTAGGTGTGCAACGTTATGAGTTATGGGTGTTTCGTTCCTTGCGAACGGGCTTGCAGTTGTCAGGCTTATGATCGGCTATGAGGTTGTAAAGTGCTTAATGGAGTTGGAAAGTTGAAACTTTGAGGTTGATATGAGATTAGTGTGCGGATGTTGAGCACGTCGTTTTAACCCCATCCTGTTTTATAGCCTTCGACGCCTTGCCTCGCTATCACATGTTTAAACCGTGGCATCTTTTGCATGGATTCTATCCTGTAACGTTTACTTTTCAAGCACACTCCTTCCTTTGTAACCTCATGCATACGACAGTCCAAGTATTTGAAAATCGTATATATGTTTATATGTTGAGATATTTTTGCTTCTTCCTTAAATGTGTTCAAGGGTGAACTGTTATGAGATTTCTTTCGTTTTGTATCAATTTTCGAGGACGAAAATTTTTATAAGGTGGGTAGAATGTAAGACCCAAAACCTTTGAAAAGTCTTATTATGATCAAGTCTCAAATCATATGGTTGTTTATAACCTTAATTTCAGAAATTATTTTATTAAAGATAATTAAGGCAAGTTTTGATTTATTGAATTTGAGATAAGTTATGATTATTATCCAATTTTATAATTATTGGATTATTTTCTATATTTAAATCACAAAGTTAGTGGTTGTGAAATAATAAGGATTTTTATATGATCTTGGACTAAATAATTAATATTTTAGAATATTGATACTACTGTTTTGAGAAAATAAAGGATTTAAGTATATTATTTCTAATTTTTGGATTTGAACATTTTAATGAAAATAATTTGTACAATTGATGAGCAAATAGTATTTTTATACATTATTATTGTTGAATTAGAATTTATTTCTAATTACTATATTATTCTCAATTTTATTTAAATTTACCAAATTGTCCCTAACCCTAAATTTCAAAAATGAAACCCTAGTCCTAGTGACCCAGCAGCCACCACCCAACCCCCCTTCACAGCAGCACACGGTTTCCTTTCCCATTTCCATGAAAGGAGAGAGACAGAAGTAGGAAACGGATTGAAGGAGAAGGAAAGAGGAAGGTTCGCCGGCGGGGAGAGGGTAGGGAGCTCACAGCGCCGCTGTCGCCCTCGCCGCGTCGCCGCTATCGTTCTCACCATGCCGCCGCCATCGTTCTCACCACGCCACCGCCATCCTTGCGATCACGAAGAGAGAGGCTGACGGGAGGAACTGGCGCGCACGGGAGGGGAAGAAACCGCCTCTGCACTGCTGTCGTTCACAAGCTCAGCCACCTCGCCATTGTCACCGCCAAGGGTTCCGTCGCAGTCAACCCGTCGCGGCTGGTGCTGCTGCCGTCCCTGATGGGTTCCACCGTGGAGAAGGGAACGACGCAAGGGAGAGGAGGTCGCGTCGCTGCTGCCGCCGAAGGAACCCGTCCCTGCTGAGCCGCTGCTGCCACTGCTAGGGTTTGCTGCCGCCGTGCCGTTGAGAGGAGGGCCGTCCAGTCACACCGAGCATGAGAGACGGAGAGATCAGAGGCTGAGCTGGGGTTCAGCCACCATGCCCAGCTGTGCTCGCGTCGCCGGCGCCGCCTCTGTCAGAATTGCCGCCGTCAGAAAGGAGTTTTGGCCGCCGCAGGTGTCGCTGCCGGAGAAGAGAGATGCGTCTCTATGATTCTGACCGCCGGGAGTAGTTCTGTGACTTTCGGGAGCACCGCCGGAGCCTCTGGATGCTTTTGCCGTTGCCGAAAAAATTCTGTCGGTAAGGGTTTCAAGTTGGCTCTCCTTTTCGTTGAGTTTCTGGGAATCTCATTGTCTCTGCATACTGTTCAGGTCACCACTGCCGCTTGAGGTAGCTATCGGGGAGCCGCCGAACCGGTTCAGAGATCGCCGCTGTTTCGATTCAGCCATTCCTCCCTCGATTTGGTAAGCGTTTTAATTTGAAAGCCCTCTTGTTACTGTTTTGTTATCTCACGCTGAGGTTTGTGGTGTTAATTGCTATAAGATTGAGTTTCGATTGTTGTATGTTGCGAATAGTGTTGCTTTGGTTATTGCGAAAGTGGCTGGGAGCTGAGGTTTTGGTTGCCGTCAGTTCGGGTTGAGCCGGAAAGGACTCTGTGAGACTTTTGGGTTATGGATTTGCGTTTTGAGGTAGGGGCGCTTTCCAAAAACTATATTTCTATATGTTGGAATTATTACATATGGATACTGATGTGAGAAAATGTGTATTTGGTGATTGTATCGGCCTTATGTATTATTTGGTTGACTCGAATGTTTATGGATGTTGGTTTGGCTGAGTTGTTGTGCGGCTTTGTGAAATGTAATATTTTGAAGCTGATTCTTTAAATATTTGAAATCTGAGTTTAATCCGTTGAGGATTGGTTTGAATTGAGTCAATTGTTTTGATGATGTTAAAGATAGAATACTCTTTGGAATTCAGCCTGGTTTGCTTTCACTGATTTGGTTTTGATAAATGATTTGTTGCTGAACCGATTCTTTAAAGCTTTAGAAATGAGTTAAATTGATTGATATTGAGTTGATTTCTGAAATAGTTTCCTTGAGATATGCCACTGAGGCGACTGTTGGATTTAGTTTGCTTTTGAATTGATTTCTGGTTTTGGGCTGTTAAAAAGGAATGAGAATCGGTTTAGTTGGGACCCGAACCGGGTGGCAAAAGTCCAAGTTTT
This sequence comes from Arachis hypogaea, assembly GCF_003086295.3. Taxonomy (NCBI): domain Eukaryota; kingdom Viridiplantae; phylum Streptophyta; class Magnoliopsida; order Fabales; family Fabaceae; genus Arachis; species Arachis hypogaea. The sequence continues at coordinate 106,343,172 of NC_092048.1, forward strand.
AGGGGAGGTGCTGCCAAAATTTCTACAAAATCCTACTCTTGTTTGTAAAGTTATTTAAAAAGGGTTGGATTTGAGAAATTGTATTAATTGATTTATTAAGAGAATATTTATGTTTTCAAGCTTAATTTATTTAATGAACTTTATGCGTTGAGTTCGGCTTATTTAGAAATGAACTATTTGTACAGTCTGAATCACTGAAGGAAAGAATGATGCTCTAATATTGATTTCAATATAAAAAGGAGCTTTTAGTGATTTTAAAGGAATTTAGACTTTTGATTGAGTAATCAAGTTTGAGGCATTTTGGAAGAGCTAGAAAAATGGGTTCCAAAAAGAAACCTGAAAGTGGTTTGATTCAAATGAACCGGTTCTGTTTCAAATGAGTTGATTTTTTGACCGGGTTGGAACTTGTGATTTTGTATGATCGGTTTCATAATAAATTCAATTTTATTTACTTGAACCGGGAATCTATGATTTTAAAAGTTTCAATGAATTTTAAGGAATTTATATAAGTTGACCTTCCCTAAAGACTTGGGACTCTGGCAAGAAACTTTTGTTATAAAATCCTATTGTTGGATGGGTGATTTTGAATGTTCCCAAAAAGAATCTTTAACTTTCCATGCTTTTGGAAGTTTTGGAAAGAGAATGCCGAGAGTGGCTTTGTTTTAAAAAGGGAACTCACTTTGAGTAAATTTGGCTTATGAGCCTGAGATGATTTGAGAAATGAGATCTTTAAAGCCAAGGCTAAAAAGAGTTGAAATTTGATTTCAAAGTGAAATGGCTTGAGAAAAGTTATTTATGGCTTAAATGCCAGTTTTATGAATTTGATGATGTTGAATGGTGGAAGTGTTGTTTTGTTGTGAGCCGGAATAGCCGTGTACGCTATTGAACTATGGCTGATTGCTGAATGAGTTGTGAGCCGTATGGCTGATTATGAATTATGAACTTAAGCCGAAGGGCTGTATTTATTGATAAATTGGCTGGTTCCGGATTGAACCGTGAGCCGGATGGCTGAGATGGATGGTGATCCATGGTTGAGTACAAATGCATGTATGCAATCGAATGAATTGTGAATTTAAGCCGGATGGCTGAGATGAATGTTGTATACGAGTATGCTTGTGTTTTCTCTCTGGTTGTAAGGGTGACAGGGCACCGATACCCTCTAATGGCGACAGGGCGCAGATACCCTCTAATGGCGACAGGGCGCAGATACCCTCTAATGATAATAAAGCGCAACAGAGAGACTGTGTCCGGGTTAGCTACCAGACACGTCGGGTTGGCTTGGTAACCGACAGATGATATCATCAGCCACTAGGGACAGGCATGCATCATATGCATTTGTGTGACATTGGTTGGGTGTGCATATTATACTTGGTTTGCCTATGTGTTTAATTGCTAACTGTTCTACTTGTAATAACTGTTTGCTTGTGCTTGAACTTCCTATCTGTGTTTGCATCTGGGACTCTGTTGGATTGTGGTGATTTGGTTGATGGTTGGATTGTTTGGGCCTAGGGCCGTGGTTGGATTGAGATGGACCGATGGTTGATTTCGGTTTTGTGTTTCTGATTTGGAAAAATATGAAAGGCTATTTTGGTTCAGCATAGATAAACCTTTTTGAAAGGCTTTTGGTGTTTTTTTGAGAATTGAACGGTTCCTCTTTCAGAAAAGATTTCCGACTTTACCTTATTGAAAATTGTTGTTTTTGAAAAGAGGCATAAGACAGTTATTAATCATTGGTGCGGTTATCTTCATGTATCCTATTACAGTAATTCCCAAAAACCCTCTACTGAGAACCCTTTCGAGGATGATGTTCTCACCCCCCTACATTTTTCCCCTTTCAGGATATGGGCGCAGAAGTTACGAAGAGTTCATTTAGTTGTTGTTGAGATGCTCTGTATTGTTTTAGCTATGGTTTATTGTACCCTCGCCTTTATCTTGATATAATCTGTAAGAGGGATAGGAATTGTATTGGATTATGGTTGTAATATTACTTATATATATGTATGTATATATATGGATGTACTCTTTGTGAGTTTTGTAAGTTGTATGGTATTTATGGATGTATGATATCGGATGAAAGTATTTTTGGATCGGTATTGCGATTTAAAGTTTTAAACGGGCTCATATTTTAGTATTAAATAGCATAAGTGTCGTCGTAATGTCCGAGCTATCAGAATCGCGCAGCCGGAAGCGTGAGCTTTGGTAGTTAGGGTGTTACACATCCATCCATCACAAACCCACCCATACATGACCAAACCTTACCCTCTCCCCACTCCTATATAAACCCATCTTTGCCCCTTCATTTTCACGAGCAAACCTTCTAACTTTGGTGTGGTAAAAGCATTGCTTTTCATTTTTTCATAACCATTTATGGCACCTAAGGCCGGAGAAACCTCTAGGAAGAGGAAAGAGAAAGCAGTGGCTTCCAACTCCGAGTCATGAGAGATGGAGAGATTCATCTCAAAAGCCCATCACTAGAAAGAGGATGGAGCAAACAAGAGAGCCCACTCATGGACATCAACAAAAGCAACCCATCATCCTCCATGAAATTAGAGAAGACCAAAGAGTTATGAGAGAAGAGCAACAAAGGCAAGAAAGAGATATTGAGGAGCTCAAGAACTCCATAAGATCTTTAAGAGGAAGAACAAGCCGCCATCACTAAGGTGGACCCGTTCTTTAATGTCCTTGTTCTTTATTTTCTGTTTTTTGAATTTTTATGCTTTATGTTTATTTATGTTTGTGTCTTATTACATGATCAATAGTGTCTAAGTGTCTATGCCTTAAAGCTATGAAAATGAATCCATCACCTGTCTTAAATAAAAAGTGTTTTTAATTGCAAAAGAAAAAGAAGTACATGAATTTCAAATTTTAAAACAGATTAATTATTTTGATGTGGTGGCAATACTTTTTGTTTTCTAAATGAATACTTGAACAGTGCATATTTTTGAATTTGTTGTTCATGAATGTTAAAATTGTTGGCTCTTGAAAGAATAATGAAAAAGGAGAAATGTTATTGATAATCTGAAAAATCATAAAAATGATTCTTGAAGCAAGAAAAAGCAGTGAATAGAAGAAAAAGAAAGAGGCGAAAAAAAAAAGAAGAAGAAAAAGAAAAAAGCAAGCAGAAAAAGTCAATAGCCCTTTAAACCAAAAGGCAAGGGTAAAATAAAAAGGATCCAAGGCTTTGAGCTTCAGTGGATAGGAGGGCCCACAGGAATAAAATCATGGCCTAAGCGGCTAAACCAAGCTGTCCCTAACCATGTGCTTGTGGCGTGAAGGTGCCAAGTAAAAACTTGAGACTGAGCGGTTAAAGTCGTGGTCCAAAGGAAAAGAGTGTGCTTAAGAGCTCTGGACACCTCTAATTGGGGACTTTGGCAAAGCTGAGTCACAATCTGAAAAGGTTCACCCAGTTATGTGTCTGTGGGATTTATGTATCCGGTGGTAATACTGGAAAACAAAATGCTTAGGGTCACGACCAAGACTCATAAAGTAACTTTGTTCAAGAATCAACATATTGTACTAGGAGAATCAATAACACCATCTGAATTCTGAGTCCCTATAGATGCAAATCATTCTGAACTTCAAAGGAAAAAGTGAGATGCCAAAACTGTTCAGAAGCAAAAAGCTAATAGCCCCGCTCATCTAATTAAGACTGATCTTCATAGATGTTTTTGGAGTTCATTGTATATTCTCTTCTTTTTATCCTATTTGATTTTTAGTTGCTTGGGGACAAGCAACAATTTAAGTTTGGTGTTGTGATGAGCAGATAATTTATACGCTTTTTGGCACTGTTTTTAGTATGTTTTTAGTATATTTTAGTTAGTTTTTATTCAAAAATAATATTTCTAGACTTTACTATGAGTTTGTGTGTTTTTCTATGATTTCAGGTATTTTGTGGCTGAAATTGAGGGACCTGAGCAAAAATCTGATTCAGAGGCTGAAAAAGGACTGCAGATACTGTTGGATTCTGACCTCCCTGCACTCAAAGTGGCTTTTCTCGAGCTACAGAAGCCCAATTGGCGCGCTCTTAATTGTGTTGGAAAGTAGACATTCTGAGCTTTCCAGCAATATATAATAGTCCATACTTTGTCCGAGATTTAATGGCCCAAACCAGCGTTCCAAGTCAGCATAAAAATTCTGGCGTCAAAACGCCAGAACTGGCATAAAAGCTGGAGTTAAACGCCCAAACTGGCACAAAAGCTGGCGTTTAACTCCAAGAAAAGTTTCTACATGAGAAAGCTTCAATGCTCAGCCCAAGCACACACCAAGTGGGCCCGGAGGTGGATTCTGCATCATTTACTCATTTCTGTAAACCCTAGGCTACTAGTTTTCTATAAATAGGACCTTTTGCTATTGTATTTACACACCTCATGACATTCTACACGTTTTATATTGTATCTGATACGGCATGAGTCTCTAAACCCCATTGTTGTGGGTGAGGAGCTCTGCTGTTCTTCATGAATTAATGCAATTACTACTGTTTTCCATTCTATCACGCTTGCTTCTATTCTAAGATATTCATTCACACTTCAACCTGATGAATGTGATGATCCGTGAGAATCATCATCATTCTCACCTATGAACGCGTGCCTGAGAACCACCTCCGTTCTACATGCAATCAAGCTTGAATGTGTATCTCTTGGGTTTCTAATATAAGATTGGAACCTTCGTGGTATAGGCTAGAAATACTGGCGGCCATTCCTGAGATCCGGAAAGTCTAAACCTTGTCTGTGGTATTCCAAGTAGGATCTGGAAGGGATGACCATGACGAGCTTCAAACTCGCGAGTGTTGGGCGTGTGACAAACGCATAAGGATCAATGGATCCTATTCCAACATGATCGAGAACCAACAGCTGATTAGCCGTGCGGTGACAGCGCATTTGGAACATTTTCACTGAGAGGACGGGAAGTAGCCATTGACAACGTTGATACCCAACATAAAGCTTGCCATGGAAGGAGCCTTGCGTGCATGAAGAAGAAGACAGTAGGAAAGTAGAGATTCAGAAGACAAAGCATCTTTAAAACCTCAACCTGTTCTTCATTAATGCATAACAAGTATTTATTCATGTTCTTTTACTTTTTACAATTAAATCTGAGAATTATTGATATCCTGACTAAGAGTTACAAGATAACCATAGCTTGCTTCAAGCCAACAATCTATGTGGGATCGACCCTTACTCACTAAGGTATTACTTGGACGACCCAGTGCACTTGCTGGTTAGTTGTGTGGAGTTGCAAAAGTGTGATTGTAATTTCGTGCACCAGTCAACTCAAGCCAGATTGGCCTATCCAAACCTTATCTTTCACTTGTGTAAAGAGGCAGGAGTCATGATTAACAGAGACTCCTTTATCCCAGCAGAAAGCCCAATCACCAAGCAAGTGTTAGAAAGCTCCCAAGTACCAACTGATCATCCCAAAAAGAAGACACTTGAGCCTCTTCAGACACAAGAGATCCCTCTAATTGAATATTGGACCCATCCGGAAGTATCTATTGCACAATTACAAACCACCTTGGATCAATTAAGAGAGGACCAAAAAGAAGACACTTGAGCCTCTTCAGACACAAGAGATCCCTCTAATTGAATATTGGACCCATCTGGAAGTATCTGTTGCACAATTACAAACCACCTTGGATCAATTAAGAGAGGAGAAAAAAGACCAGACTAGCATGCTTTGCAAACTGGTCAAGGAACAAGAGAAACAGGGGCGTGAGCTAGAATAACTGAAGCGTCAAAAATTATCCCCTGAAGAGCCTAATGCCTCCCATGATTAGGGTGGTTGAGTTCCACCTCCCTATTTCTGTGCCTATTCTAATTCCTGTTTCTTATGTTTAAATTTACATGATCACTAGTAGTATTTAAGTTTCTATTTAAGTTTATGTCTTTTAAATTTCAGAATTGCATGAGCATCATTAGGATTTAAGTTTTTATTTTCCAATTAGCTATAAAATGTTCCTCTTATCATCTTATTGAACTTGAATAAAATTTTGATTTTTTTAGAAGTAGTAATGATACATGAATTTTGAATTATATATTAAATAGTCAATTATTTGATATGGTGGCATTGCTTTTATCTTCTGAATGCATGAATAAATAGTGCATGTTTGATGTTGGAGTTAAGAATATTGGCTCTTGAAAGAATGATGATAAAAGTGAAATATTATTGGTAATCTAAAAAATTCAAAAATTGATTCTTGAAGCAAGAAAAAGCAAGAAAAAGCAATAAAAGAAAAAAATATATCTATATATGTATATGCAAAAAAAAAAGCATGCAGAAAAAGAAAAAGTCAATAGCTCTTTAAACCAAAAGGCAAGAGCAAGGATCCAAGGCTTTGAGCATCAATGGTTAGGAGGGCCTAAAAGAAATATCTTAGCCTAAACAGTTCAAATGAGCTGTTTCCCTAACTATATGCTTGTGGTGTGAAGGTGTCAAGTGAAAAGCTTGAGACTGAGCAGTTAAAGTCGTGATCCAAAGCAAAGAGTGTGCTTAAGAACTCTGGACACCACTTTCTGGGGATTCTAGCAAAGCTAAATCACAATCCTAAAAGGTTTACCCAGTTAAGTGTCTGTGGCGTTTATGTATTCGGTGGTAATATGAGAAAACAAAGTGCTTAGGGTCACGGCCAAGACTCTAAAGAAGTTGTGTTCAAGAATAAAAAAGAACTGAACTAGGAGAGTCAATACTATCATCTAGATTTTAAGTTCCTAAAGATGTCAATTATTCTGAGCTTCAATAGAAAGTGAGATGCCAAAACTATTTAGAAGCAAAAAGCTACTAGTCCCGCTCATCTAATTGAAATTGAGCTTCATTGAGAACTCTGAGATTTATTGTATCCTTTTCTTCTTTTTAATCATACCTTGTTTTTGGTTGCTTGGGGACAAGCAATAGTTTAAGTTTGGTATTTTGATGAGCGGATATTTTATACGCTTTTCGGCATCATTTTCATATAGTTTTCATTATGTTTTGTTTAAGTTTTATTATATTTTCATAGGTTTTAGTGTAAAATTCATATTTTTGGATTCTACTTTGAGTTGTTGTTTTTATGATGATTTCAGGTATTTTCTGGCTGAAATTGAGGAGCTTGAGCAAAAGTCTGATTCAGAGACATAAAGGACTACAGATGCTGTCAGGATCTGACCTACATGCACTCGAAGGAATATTTCTAGAGCTACAGAAGTCCAAATGGCACGCTCTCAATGGCTATCAAAAGCTAACATCCAGAGCCTTCCAGAAATATATAATACTTTATACTTTACTTTGGAAATAAAGGCCCAAAACTGGCATTCAATGCCAGCCACCAGCCTCATTCCTAGCATCCAACGCCCAAAGGGGAGTAGCTGGCGTCCAACGCCCATTTAAGAGTCCAAAGCTGGAGTTGGATGCCCAAAACAGAGCACTAACTCGTGGATTGCATTCAAGCTCAGCCCAAACACTCACCAAGTCGACCCCAGAAGTGAATTTTTGCACTACAAGACTAGTTTATCGTATTTTTGTAATTCTTAGTTAGCAGATTAGTATATAGACAAGAGTTCACCCTTGTTAAAAAATCTTTGCCCATTTGAACCTTTCATTATTATTTTCTGTACAGTATGAGTCACTAACCTCCTAAGGTTAAGGTTAGGAGCTCTGCTGATTCTTATGAATTAATAATATCACTATTTTACTTCAATCTATGCTTGATTCTATTCTAAGATATATCTTCGTTCTTCATCCTAATAGATTGGGAGTGTAACTTGACTGTCATCCTAATTCCACATGGGTTCTTGCGAGTCCTTAACGGGATAGTATTGAACCACCAGCTTGATTATACATCTCTTAGACGGCTAATCCACAGCTTCATTGGGGACTTCATGAGACATCATTTCAGCCGAGGTGCGGGGCGATTAAGGCCTTTATGGTATAGGCTAGAACCCAAGGAGAAGCGTTCTCTGATCTGAAAGATCTGACCTTGTCTGTGGTATTTTGAGTAGGATCACCAAGGGAATGGAGTGCTAGAGCTTCACCCCGTTCAGATTGGATGACTGCTGACCCGGCATTTGATCTGAAGCAGAGGAGATTAATGACCGCTAACCCGGTGTTAATCATATATAGCCTGAATCAATCAAAAGTTGGAGTAGATGGTGAGAAAAGTTGACCCAGAAGGAAGAAGCGTCTCCGAAGCCTCAACCATTCTCATACCATTGAATTCACACCTATCTAGTAACGTTTTATTTATTTATCTATTTTATGTGTTTTCTCATGACAACTATCTTTTCTATCCACCTGACTAATATCTGCAAGGTATCCTATACTTGCTCAAACCAACAATCTCCATGGGATCGACCCTCACTCACCTGAGGTATTACTTGGACAACTCGGTATACTTGCCGGTCTATCTGTGCGAAACGTGCAGAGTCAGTTTTGTGCCCCAATGGATTTTAGGAAAAGGGAAAGGTGATTGTGTTTGGGGAAGAGGGAAAGTGGGGTGTGGGTTTCAAGGTTGAAAAAGTAGGAGATAGATGGAAGGGTGGGATAGGTTGGGTAGGTGGAGATTCTGTGGAATCCACTGGCTGAGAAAGCTTCGAAGCTCGAGCTGCTTGCCTTCTACCTGGCGTTCAACGCTAGGAATGGGTGTTGAACACCCACTGAGGGTCAAAAATTTGGCCCTGGTTGCTCCATAAGGGCCGTTGAACGCCCAGAGTGGTCCCTTACTGGCATTCAACGCCAGTCCATGCCCCCTCATGGGCGTTGGACACCCAGGATGCTCCCTTTCTGGTATTCAACATTAACTCCTTGCTCCCCTATGGGCATTGAACGCCCAGAGTATTCCTTCTATGGCGTTCAACGCCAGCTTTCCTCTCCTAACTGGGCGTTGAATGCCCAACTTCCTCCTTGTTTGGCATTCAACACCAGCAAGGGACTCTCCCTAAGATGTTCTTGTTTTAACTTCTGAATGTCTCTGTCTCTGTTCTAAGTGCTGTAGATAATCACAAACGTGAAAAAGAAAAGGAAAATCTATAATATAAAACCAAACTAAAAACAAATGAAAGGAAATTGAAAGTACCATGCTAATGGTTCGGTTGCCCCTCCAGCAAGCGCTTCTTTATCGTTATTAGCTTGAGCCAAGGTCACATAGTGCCTTCTCAAAGGTGATGGTCCCTATAGTACAGGAAATCAGGAAGCTTATGGAATCAGGCAGCTTTTAAGGGAGTTTCTTTTGCACTAAAGCACTGCATTCCTTGGTCAGTACCACAGTCTCATCTCCTCTCAGAGCTTTCTTTTCAGAGATCATGCTCTTCAAGTGCTCCATGCAAGGAGGTTTCTTCTCCAATGCCTCTGCATAAGAGGACTTGGCTTTCAGCTTCCTGAGAATTGCCAAGAACCGAGCAATTTGCTCTTCCTTGGGCTCCTCTTGCATGCCTGAAGTGGGGTATTCTTCAGGCTCCTCTCTCTGTAGAGGGGCATGCAAGATGACATTCCCAGGCTCCTCATGAGCTCTGATTTCCTTGAGCTCCTCAACAGCAGGCTCCTCCTTGGGTTCACCTTCAGCTTCCACCGTGAGGACCTTGTACTCTTCCTTCGGATTTACTTCTGTGTTACTAGGAAGAGTGTTGGAGGGGATCTCTTGAATTCTCTTGCTCAGCTATCCAATCTGTATCTCCAGATTCCAAATGGAGGACCTAGTTTATGCCATAAAACTGTTCGTGGCCTTGGAGAGGTGAGAGACAATAGTGGCCATGTCAGAGAGGCTCTATGTAGGAGTCTCCATCTGCTGCTGAAAGGGTTCGAATGGTCTGTTGTTGAACCGGTTCTAGTTCATTCCACCCTGATTGTTAGCGAAGCCTTGTTGAGGCTTCTGCTGATCTTTTCACCCAAAATTGGGGTGGTTCCTCGATCCCTGATTGAAAGTATTCCAATAGGGATTGTTGTTGTAGTTCACCTCCTCCATGGTGGTCCAGATGTTATCACCAGCATCCACCTCATAAGCTATCTCTAGACAATAAATATCTGAGCTCTGCATCCCGCTCAAGTATTGAGAGATCATGTTGATCTGCTGGGATATGAGCTTATTCTGAGCCAAGATGGCATCTAAGGTGTCTGCTTCCAATACACCTCTCTTCTGAGCTATCCCATTGTTCACAGTTTTCCTCTCAGAAGTGTATATGTATTGGTTGTTGGCAACCATATCTATGAGCTCATGTGCCTCTTTAGGATCTTCTTGAAGTGGAGGGATCCACCTGCAGAGTGGTCCAATGACATCTTGGATGCCTCACACAAACCATCATAGAAGATGTCTAGCATGGTCCAATCTGAAATCATGTCAGGAGGACATCTCTTAATTAGTTTCTTGTATCTTTCTCAAGCTTCATAGAGGAATTCACCCTCTTTTTGTCTGAAGGTTTGTACTTCCACCCTAAGCTTGCTCAGCTTTTGAGGTGGAAAGAATTTGGTCAAGAATCCATTGACCACCTTCTCCCATGTATCTAGGCTTTGTTTGGGCTGAGAATCCAGCCATAGCCTTGCTATGTCTCTTACAGCAAAGGGAAAGAGCATGAGCTTGTAGACTTCTGGATTTACTTCATTAATCTTAACAGTGTCATATATTTACAGGAAATCAGATATGAATTTGTTAGGATCTTTCTGTGAAATTCCATGAAATTGTTAATTCTGTTGTACCAGAATGAACAGTTGAGGCTTCAACTAAAAGTTGTTTATACCAATGGCAGGTGTAACAACCCTAATTTTCGAGTACGCAAGATCTTTTCTGAAAACACGGATTTCTCCGAAAGATCAGTAAAGAGAACACCTCTTCTGTATCATCAAGCATCTCAATCCTCATTGTCATTATATTATCTTTAACTCAGGACCTTAGTTGAGACAAGCCCGACAATGCAATCGCGAAGAACCTAGTTTTTGAACCGTATCGGTTAGGAGTTTTGATCCTGTTTTTCGTAAATAGTCTCTATTTGACGAACCGGACTTGATTCATGAGAGAAGATAGATAATAGTATAATATTATCATTATATGAGTATTAGAAGCTGCTAGAATGATATTATAAGGTTACCTGGTCTGTTTTAGTTAAAAACAAGAAATCAGTTTAACCGGATTCACAGTTTACTGGTGCAGCTTAGCACCAGCACTCTCTGATGACTTTAGTAATGCAAAGGCCTCATTATACATCTTTTATTCTCATAATAAATATGTTACTAGTGTCATTTATGCTAGTAGCTCAGAAAATAATTTTTAGAGATGTTTTTACAAGTGTTTCGATACATCTAGTTTTAGTAGTTATACACCTGAGATATTTTAATATTATTTTAATCCACCTCCAAGCCAACCAATCACAACTCTTCCTACACCCCCAAGACCTCCAAGGCTGTCTTATTTCTTCATTTTGGCCGAAAATAACAAGAGAGAAAAGAGAGAAACTTTCATGAACACTTGATCTTCAAAGCTTGATTTCTTCTGAACTAAAACTCAAATCAAAACTCTGATTTCACCAAAATGATCTCTCTTCTTCTTCTACATAACCATGTAACTTATCAAGGCTGGAAATAAGGTGGGATGGCTGTTCCTTTCCCCTTTCAATTTGGTTTTCAAGGAAACATGCTTAAACATGTGTTTTCTTGATGTTCTTCCTTAGGAATCATGCTTAAATTGACTTGAGAGCCAAGAAACGTGACTTTCCAGCAAGTATAAGGTTAGAAATCACCTCCTAACATGCTGAGGGAGATTTGGTTATTTGAGAGTTTGTGGATTTAAATTTGTTCTTGATGTGATTTAGGAGGAAAAAGTGCTAAAGGACCACCTAAAAGTCTAACTGAATTAGGTGCAGCAAAACCAGGTAGGGTGTGACGAATTTAATCTTGATTGATTGTGTTTGAGGTATGTGATTATGATATGGTTTGGTTATGCTTGAAATTGATTGCTTATATGAGTTATTCTTGGTGAAAGTTTGTTGAAATTTTGATGAAATTTGATGATATTTAAGCTATGAATGTTGTTCTTGAGTGCAGCTGGAAAAACGAACCCTAATCCTTAAATTGGGATTCAATTTGTGTTGAAATCATGTAGAAAATATGGGGTTTTATTGGCTGCTAATTTATTATGAATTATAGTAAAAATCGGTTGCTGAAAAGACTGAAAAACGGGTAAAAACAGAGAAAGAATTTGAAGAATTTACGAAGAACACAAAGAACACTTTGAGTGTGGTGAAGAACATTGAAGAACACCTTTTAGATCTTAAAAAGGGCAAGGTTGTAATTATTTTGGTGTTTGAGGAGTTATTTGGTAATTTCTGAAAGTTAGGGTGGTTAAAGTAGAAATATTAAAAGTTACGGGTGGTAAAAAGTGAATTTTAAAGGTTAAAGGTTAAAGTGGGGTAATTTTCGAAAATTTAATGATAAAATAATAAATAATAATAAAATATTAAATAATAATATTTAATTAAAAATAATATTTTAATAAAAATAATAAAATAATGCAGAAAAGGCAGTTTTCCGTAAAAGCTTTAGAAAGACAACTTTAAGCGCAGAATCTCATAATTACCTTCATAAAACACTTAGGGAGTGGTAATAACATGTTAGTGAGGCAAAGATAAATGAAAGATAAAAAGTTAAAGAAAAGATAAACACCAAAGAAAAGTTTGTAAAGTTTTAATGACAGAAAAATAGACGGAGATTAGTGAACGAACTAGGGCAACATAGTTAGTCCTTGAGTTGCAACTAGGGTTAGGTATTATATGAAAAGTTAAATTGTTTCAGTATAGACTTAATGAACCTATACTTGGGACAGGATAACTATTCATACCGAAATTTACATAAGCTTTAAATACATATGTTATGAAGAGAAATCAAAGCAGAGTAAAGAAACACAGAGAACAGAGTAACCAGAGAAAAGTAAAGAGATACAGAGAAAAGAGTAATCAGAGTAGAGTAAAAAGACAAAGAAAAAAGAGTAATGTGATAAAGAGAAATGGTTTGAGTTATGATGTTGTAAAAGTAAAAGCTGTAAAGTTTGTATAGCATGATTGAACAGAGAAAGAAAGAGGTACTGCATAAGAATGTGAAAGTGATGATGAATAATGAGAATGATAATGAATGATGATAATACGAATGATTTTGTGATTATCTGTTGCGTGAAGGTAGTTAGATAGATGGTGGTACGACCACTGAGAGTACTTTCCTGGGATACTTAGCTATAATGCTATTCTGTAAGTCAGAGGACTCTTACAGAGGTATCGAGAACACACGACTAGCATATACTCATGTAAGTCAAAGGACTCTTACAGTGAGAGTGTGTGTATGCTCTTGTAAGTCAAAGGACTCTTACAATGAGAGTGTGTGTATGCTCCTGTAAGTCAAAGGACACTTACAGTGAGTGTGTTGAGCAGATATAAGTTAACTAGCTCCGCCATGCAAGTCACAGGACTCTTGCAGTGGTTTGCCTCACAAGTCAAAGGACTCTTACAACAGGGAAGCCTTACCTGGTCAGAGGACTCCGGGTAACGTCGGGAGCAGGTATGTAACCGACAAATGAGCTCATTACCTGCACTAGGGCTAGACATGCATCATACTTGGTTGTGCATTTCTTCTGTTATGATTGTTGTATGAATGTATGCTTTCCTTGTTTGTATTCTATTCTCTGTGTTTGTGTTATTTTCTTATATTCTTCTGTTTGTGTTATGCTATTTGTTTTCTCTATCTTCTCTATTTATCTGTAACTTCTATTTACTGCTTTTCTATATTTTGCTATTCGTCTGTTAAACAACACGGAATTAATGAACTTAACTAATAACCTCGACCCTACTAAGAACTCCCCAGTTCTTACCCCTTCTCTCTCCCTTCCCCCTTCAGATGGAAGCAAGAGTTCCTTTCCGTAGTTTGCTGATGACCATTTGCAAAAAGGATTCCACTCTAGGTAGTCTTCTGAGTCTAGGGTGAATCTCGTTCTCTGTTTATATGTATATATTATGAGACCAGCCAATGTCTGCACCCCATTTGTACGTGAACTTTAACCTAAATCCTGTGTACGAGACTCCTGTTGTGTGGCTACTTGATGAGGTACCAGAGAGACGTCCTATGGCAATGTCTGATCGTGCAGAGGAGTAGCAGATGATGTTCTACCTTTTGGTGACGTTCCACCTGACTTGAGTTTTGAAGACTTAGAACGTACTTTCCCTCACTTTAGTAGTTTAGAGGGACTAGGTGAGTATAGAGTCTAGGCTAGCCTAGGTGCCAGCTTAGGGACCTCTTGAACAGGTCAGGACCTGGGATGTTGTATGTATATATATGTATAGATATTATTTAGCTATATCTAGGGGTGTTCTAACTAACAGTCTATATTCTAATAAAGGCTAAATCACCGAATGTTGTCAACTACTTGTGATGTATTTATGTGTGGTTGTTTATAACTGTTTTATCTGTTATTATTTATGAATTGATTATAAATGATTATGTTTATTAATCCAAATATTTTCAAAAAAAAAAAGTACCTCGCTAACTAACTACGCTTCTAACAACGAATCAGGCTCATATAATAAATAATAGATAATAATTAGGATGACAAATTGGTAGCACTCAGTTTCTGGTATGTCCTAGGCGTACTGAAAATTGGGTCGTTACAGCAGGAACGGAGATGCTACGCCCATAGAAGTCAGAATTGGGTGTAGTGTAAGATCCTCAGACCTTTCTTGCGTCTCCCTCCATTATCTGGATTAGCTGCTATTGTTATATCTTCAGCTTCTTGTTCTAGAGCTCCTATGAGATTCTTTACGGCTCTACTAGGTTGAGCTTGTTACAGATGTCTTCTTAAGGTCCTTTCATATTCAGGATCTTGATCAAAGAGAGGTTCTTTATCCCAATTCCTACTCATAAACAAGAAGAAAAATCCAAGAAGAGAAAAAGAATGGAGTCTCTATGTCAGAGTATAGAGCTCCTTGTAAGAGAGTTGGATGAGAGAAAAGAAAAGAAAGATGTCTTTGAAATAAAAAGAATTTTCAAAAATAAAGAGAGAAATAAATTGAAAGTTTTCGAAAAAGATGAGAGAGAAAGAGGTTAGAGTATTTTCGAAAAAGAAGAGAGGGAAAAAGGTAGGAAATTTTCGAAAAAGGAGGAGAGAGAAAGAAGAAATAAAGAGACACCAAACTTTTAACATTAAAATAAGATAAAACAAATAATTAATGAACAAGATTTGAAAATAAAATTAAAGATTTGATTTTGAAAATTTTTGAAATTTCAAAAGAAAGAGTCAATCAAAGATTTTAAAATTTAAATTTGGACAGAAAAAAAGTCAAACAAGATAAGATAAGATTTTAAAAATTTAAGATGGAAGATTTGATTTTGAAAAATTTTGAAATTAAAAAGAGAAAGTCAAAGAAAGATTTTGAAATTCAAATTTTATTTAAAAAAAAAAACAAACCAAATACTAAACTTTTAAAATTTGAAATTCAAAAGAAAGATAAGATAACAAAATTTTAAAAATCAAAGAAAAAGATAAGACAAAGATTTTTAAAGATAGAAAAGATAAACAAGAAAAACAAGATTACTTAATCAAATACACCAAATTTAAAATTTTTGAATTTAAGATAAAAATTTTCGAAAAATTAAAAATTAAAAAGAAAAGAACAATACTAGATGGACACCAATCTTAAAAATGTTGAAATCAAGGACACTAATTTTCGAAAATTTGAAAAGGAAAAACTCTAAAGGACACCAAATTTAAATATTTTGAAATCAAACAAGGAAAAACACAGAAAAAATTCAAACACAAAGAAAGAAAAACAAGAACAATTTTCCAAGACTCGAGAAAAGAAATGAAAACCAAAGGAACACCAAACTTAAGACTTGACAAAAGACTCAAACAAAAGAAAAAGATGATTAAAAACGGAAAATTAATTTAAATTTTTTTTTTGGAAAATTTTAAACAAAAGAAAATAAGAAACACAAAAAGAAAAATAGTAAAAAGTACCTGATCTAAGGAGCAAGACAACCGTTAGTTTGTCAATCACGAACAATCCCCGAAAACGGTGCCAAAAACTTGGTGCGCAAAAATGAAACTTGCACAACTGAACCGGCAAGTGCACCAGGTCTTCCAACTAATACCTCAGGTGAGTGAGGGTTGAATCCCACGAGGGTTGCCAAATTGAGCAAGCTGTGGTTGTCCTGCAGATCTTAGTCAGGCGAATAGAAAGATAGTTGTTGTTTGTTGTGGGAGCATAAACAGAACACTAACAAAAAGACATAAAAACAATGATAGGAAATCAGTTAAGACCTCGGAGATGCTTGTTCTTCCGGATTAATACTTCTTACTCACTACTTTAACAATGAGTGATTCATTCAATAGCAAGGCTGTAAGTGATTAAGCCAGGGGTAGTGGTTATTGATCTCCTCTGATCCAAACCAAACGCTCGAACAGATCAGTCAATCTAGACGAGGGTAAAGCTAACGTAATTCAATCCCTGATGATCCTATTCAAAACACCACAGACAAGGTCAGATCTTCCGGATCGGAGATTGAAGTTCTATGATTCTAGCCTTAGCGCCACAGGGACCTCAATTTCCCATGACTAACGAGATTTCATGTCACGTATCCTAATTAGAATAACTTGTTAGAACCTGTGATTTCTCAGGCTGTAGCTCAATACTATCCGGGTCAAGACTCGTAAAGAACTCATATAGAATAAGGGTTTATACTCTCATTCCACCCCAGATTCATAAAGATGAAGAACGACAATACATCATAGAATGGAATCAAACATATATTAGAGTAGAAAAGTAATGATATTAATCTATAGGAATGAGCAAAGTCCCTATCCTTAACCTAGGAGGTTTAGCCGCTCATAGTTTATAGAGAAAATAGAAAATAAGTTCTAAAAGGTTAAAGATCCTAAACATGGGTGATCTTCGCCTATATATACTAATCTAATAATCAAAAAATTTCAAAAATGAAATAAACTAAGCAGAAAGGTGCGAAAATCCACTTCTGGACCCACTTGGTGAGTGTTTGGGTTGAGTTGGCGTCCAACTTGGCTGAGTGGGCATTGAACGCCCACTAGGGGGTGTCCACGCTGCCTCAATGCTCCCTTGGTGGCGCTGAACACCAGTTTTGGGCATTCAACGCTGGCCTTGGTCCTTTTGGGGTGTTGAACGCCAGAAAGGCGGTAAGTTGGAAGTTCAACACCCATTTTGGGCAGTCCTTTCTAATAACAAGTATAGACTATTATATATTTCTGGAAAGCCCTGGAAGTTAGCTTTCCAACGCCTTTGAGAACATATCAATTGGACCTCTGTAGCTCCAAAAATGCTTATTTTAATGCATGAAGTTCAGGATTTCACAACATCTGTTATCCTTTCTTTGCCCCTAAATCTGACTTCCCCAAAACTTGTCATTTTCACCCAAAAATCACCTAAAATCATAAGAAAAACACAAGCTCAAATTAGCATCCAAAATATTAATTTTGCACTAAAACATACTAAAACTTGATAAAATATGCTGAAAACACTATGAAAATGAACCTAAAAAGTGTATAAAATATCCACTCATCAGCTGGCAACTCTATCCAATTCCTAGCTAGATTAGCCCTGAAAGTACGAAGCTCGGACAGCAATTAAGTCACAATACCTTGCTGACTTTATCGTCGAATACACCGAAACCCAAGAAAACCCAGCTACATGGAGCTTATATGTAGACGGGTCATCAAACAAAGCCAGAAGCGGGGCAGGCGTCATTCTAGAAAGTGACAAAGGAACTTGGATAGAACTCTCCTTAAGGTTTGAGTACCCAGCCTTTAACAACTAAGCAGAATATGAGGCCTTACTTGCTGACTTGAAACTGGCTAAAGAAGTAGGGGCTGAGAAATTGATAGTGTTTAGTGACTCACAAGTAATAACTTCGCAAATTAACGACATCTATCAAGCCAAAGATCCCACTATGAAGAAGTACTTGGATGAAGCCCGAGAACAATTGACACACTTTTTGGAAGGAGAAGTCTGACATATAGCCCGGGAATCCAATGTTTGAGCTGATGCCCTCTCCAAATTAGCTAGCACCAAGCCAGGTGGCAAGAATAGAAGTCTCGTCCAGGAGACTCTACAGACACCGTCAATATCAAAAGAGGAGAGCAATTAAGAGGTATTAACCATATCCAATCAAAATTTAGGATGGATGACTCCTATAGTCAACTACCTCAAATTTGATGTCCTCTCCGAGGATGAAAAAGAAACTAGAAGGCTTATTAAAGAAGTACAAAATTATACACTAGTCCACAACATTCTGTACAAAAGTGGGATCTCAACACCCCTCTTGAAATGCATTCTGACCTCCAATACAAAGGAATTCTTAGAGGATGTACACAGTAACATATGTGGAAATCACTTAGGAGCTTGGTCACTGGCCAAAAAGGTTATCCGAGCTGGCTTCTTCTAGCCGACCTTACGAAGGGAAGCGACCGAATTTGTTAACAAGTGCCCACCTTGTCAGAAACATCCCAACTTCTACGTGGCGCCACCTGAGGAACTTATCAGCATTACCTCACCATGGCCATTTGCAAAATAGGGTCTCGACTTGCTCGGACTATTCCCACAAGCACCAAGACAAGTCAAATACCTCATAGTAGAGATTGACTACTTCACTAAATAGATCGAGACAGAGCCCTAGCAACTATCACCACCCAAAGAAGTCAAAAATTCTTGTATAATAATATTGTCACAAGGTTTGGAGTCCCCCACTCCATCACCACAGATAACGAGACTCAATTTACTAACTCGACCTTCAGGAAATTTGTGGCCGACCTCAAAATAAAACACCAGTTTTAATCAGTAGAACACCCCAGGCCAATGGACAGGCTGAAGCTGCTAACAAAGTCATACTAGCCGGGTTAAAATACCGACTACAAGATGCAAAGGGGACTTGGGCTGACGAGCTCCCTCAAGCCCTGTGGGCATATCGGACGACCCCGCTAATAGAGAGGATTATGCCGGTTTGGAAATTTCATAAAAATAACTTCCATTGCAAGTATAGTCCAAACCGACAATCGATCCTCTCAATCAAAGTTTAGAATAGAGATGTCACAATTCAAACCAATTTAACTGGGAGTAGAATCCCGGGTCGTCTTCCCAAGGTACTAGTGACCACAAGTACATAAGTTTGGTTGTGAAATCAGGGTTTTCAGTAATGAAGAAAACAATTAAAGGAATTAAAGAACAATTAAAATTGCAATTAATGAATTAATAAATGAATTAAAGAACTATCAATGTAGTAACAACAAGTAAAGCTCAAAATGATTGAATTGTGGTTCAAAACATAAATGGAACCTTGGCTTGGGTTGAGTTAAGGAATCTCTTTTTTGTCATAACCACAACTATGATAATTATAATGGATTAATCTCACCTAGTCAACCCTTAACATCGAAGAGTAAGTCAAGTGAGCATAGTTGTTCTTAATCCACAAATCCTAGCTAACTTACTAATTACCTTAGTAAAATGCTAGCGCTAGTGGAAACAAGAACAACTAACAATCCAAGAATTATCACTAAATATCGGACATTATGACTCTAGTATCTCATATACTCATTTTCCCAAGCCAAGGAGTGAAAATTTACTCCATATTCAAAGTTGACATTTCCACAAACACTTGGTGTGCATAATCATAAAACATGCCAAAATCGCAAAAGTACTTAAAACTATGAATAATCAATGAACAAAATCAACAATGATAACTCAAATAAACATGTAATAACCACTAAACATCAAAGTCATCAAATAGAACTCAAAATTGTAAAAGTATATATGTATTGACGAAGTGAATTAAAATATATGAAAGTGTAGAACAAGTAGTATAATTAAAAAAAAAAATAAGAAATACTTACGATGAAAGCAAGCTAGAATCCAAAATCAAAATAGGAAAATGTAAACTTGTAGTATAAACCCTAATTAAACCCTAAGAAAGTTGAAAGAAAACCTAAAGAAAAACTAAACTAAAACTACCTAAAGCTATCTAAAAAGGCCTAAGTGTGTCATATGGTATCTTCTCCCCTTGCCAGCCCTTCCATATATGCTTCAGACCAAGCAGAAATGGGCCAGAAAGCCTTCAAAATCACGAGCCACATGACTTTTTAATGAAGTCACTCACTGGGACTTGTGCGTACGCACACTTACTGATTTTTATCTTGTGTGTACCCACGGGAGGTTGTGCGTACGCACACTCTAAAATACTCTTCTCCTTTGTTTCTTCATGTTTTCTCCCATTTGCATGCTTCTCTTCCATTCTTATCAAGTCATTCCTACCTATTAGACCTGAAATCACTCATCAAAAAATCAAGGCATCGAATGGAATGAAAGTGGGATAAAATTGATTAAATTAAGCACAAAAGAGCATGTTTTCATAAAAGAGCATGTTTTCACAATTATATGATGAAATCCACTCAATTTAATCCAAAATTTATCATCAAATATGGACTCATCACCCACACTCTACAATGGGGGAGTCACCTTTCCGGCTTACTTACAGGATGGAAGCAATGATCCCCAGAGAGGTAGCTGAAGAACTACCTAGGGTCATATTCTACAATGAAAGAGCTAACATCCAAGCACAGAAAGAAGAGCTCGATCTTTTCCCCGAAGTCTGAGGAATAGCAGGAGGAAGTCCTAAAGCAAAGGATTGCTCTAAGAAACAACCAAAAGGTGATCAAGAAGACCTGTGGTGCCAATGACCTCATCCTGATCCGAAATGACATCAGAGTATAGAAATCAGGAGAAGAAAAGCTGGCTGCAAATTAGAAGGGACCTTACAAAATAGTTGAGGTCTTAGGCAAAGGTTACTACAAAGTGTCTGACGTCCAAGGGGGGAGCTCCCAAGGTCTTGGCAGGCATGCAACCTAAGGGTTTTTTAACGAGGCACCAGCGCAAGGGCTAGGGGTACTCAAGCCCCTAGTACATATGTCTATGTAAAGGAATTTCTGTACTATTAATAAAATCTATTTCTTTAATAGTTTCCTATTTAGAAGGCATTAATTTAAGCTCTATAAATTGCGAAAATCATTGCCCGACCTAAAAATGGTCGGCAAGATGAAGCGACGAGGTACAAATTAATGTAACAAGTTATATAACAACTCATACAAAGCGACCTCAATGAGATCCGATAAAAAATGAGCTGTAAAAATAACTTAACAAAGGCCGACAACTCGAAGTAGAAACTACGAAAGGAATCTAATAAAGTTGCTAAGACCTAAAGTCAAGCAAACAAATAACTTCATTTCAAAAATAGAAGGGTTTTCTGATATATATAAGAGAGAATAACTTTAAACATTACTTTGTAAAAGTTGTGGAAATAACTAAAAATAAAAGATAAAAGTATCCAAGAAAGCTACTAACTATTACAAAAATCAAGTGTTATGAGGACCCACAGGTCAGGCCATTCCGAATATCCAAAATAAAAACAAAGGAAATTAAGAATTTTCGCTAAGAAGCGGGTTAAGATCCTCGCCCGTTGCAACATCTTTTCCCTTAACAGGAGGAGTCAGAGGGAGCACTGGTATGCGAAATTGTTACTCTGAGGTTGTAAAATTTGTTGTTCGTTCTCTCCCTGGAAATGGCGCCAATAACTGGTGCACAATACCATGGTCCAAATATAACTTCACAACTTCGCATAACTAACCAGCAAGTGCACTGGGTCGTCCAAGTAATAAAACCTTACATGAGTAAGGGTCGATCCCACGGAGATTGTTGGTATGAAGCAAGCTATGGTCACCTTGTAAATCTTAGTCAGGCGGATATCAAATGGTTATAGAGTTTTCGAATAATAATAATAAATAAACAGAAAATAAAGATAGAAATACTTATGTAATTCATTGGTGAGAATTTCAGATAAACGTATAGAGATGCTTTCGTTCCTCTGAATCTCTGCTTTCTCGTTGTCTTCATCCAATCAGTCTTAATCCTCTCCATGGCAAGCTTTCTGTAAGGGCATCACCGTTGTCAATGGCTACATCCCATCCTCTCTGTGAAAATGGTCCAAATGCTCTGTCACGGCATGGCTAATCATTTGGAGGTTCTCGATCATACTGGAATAGGATTCACCCTCCTTTTGCGTCTGTCACTACACCCAGCACTCGCGAGTTTGAAGTTCGTCACAGTCATTCAATCCCTGAATCCTACTCGGAATACCACAGACAAGGTTTAGACTTTCCGGACTCTCATGAATGCCGCCATCAATCTAGCTTATACCACGAAGATTCTGATTAAGAGATCCAAGAGATATTCATTCAATCTAAGGTGGAACGGAAGTGGTTGTCAGGCACGCGTTCGTAGGGGAATGATGATGATTGTCACATTCATCATATTCATATTGAAGTGCGAATGAATATCTTAGAAGCGGAATAAGTTGAATTGAATAGAGAAACAGTAGTACTTTGCATTAATTCGTGAGGAACAACAGAGCTCCACACCTTAATCTATGGAGTGTAGAAACTCTACCGTTGAAAATACATAAGTGATGAAGGTTCAGGCATGGCCGAGAGACCAGCCCCCAAATGTGATCAATATGATCTAAAGATGAACTAAAAATCATAAGATGTCTAAAAGACTAGTAAAAAGTTCTATTTATACTAAACTAGTTACTAGGGTTTACAGAAATAAGTAATTGATGCATAAATCCACTTCCGGGGCCCACTTGGTGTGTGCTTGGGCTGAGCTTGAAGTTTACACATGCAGAGGCTTCTTCTGGAGTTGAACGCCAAGTTGTAACGTGTTTTTGGTGTTTAACTCTGGTTCGTGACGTGTTTCTGCCGTTTAACTCCAGACTGCAGCGTAGAACTCGCGTTCAACGCCCTTTTGTATCATCTAAACTCGGCCAAAGTATGGACTATTATATATTTCTGGAAAGCCCTAGATGTCTACTTTCCAACGCAATTAGAAGCGCGCCATTTTGAGTTCTGTAGCTCCAGAAACTTTACTTTGAATATAGGGAGGTCAGAATCCAACAGCATCAGCAGTCCTTCTCCAACCTCTGAATCTGATTTTTGCTCAAGTCCCTCAATTTCAGCCAGAAAATACCTGAAATCACAGAAAAACACACAAACTCATAGTAAAGTCCAGAAATGTGAATTTAACATAAAAACTAATAAAAACATCTCTAAAAGTAACTAGATCCTACTAAAAATATACTAAAAACAATGCCAAAAAGCGTATAAATTATCCGCTCATCACAACACCAAACTTAAATTGTTTCTTGTCCCCAAGCAACTGAAAATCAAATGGGATAAAAAGAAGAGAATATACTATAAATTCCAAACTCTCAATGAAACTTAGCTCCAATCAGATGAGCGGGACTTGTAGCTTTTTGCCTCTTGAATAGTTTTGGCATCTCACTTTATCCATTGAAGTTCAGAATGATTGGCATCTATAGGAACTCAGAGTTCAGATAGTGTTATTGATTCTCCTAGTTCAGTATGTTGATTCTTGAACACAGCTACTTTATGAGTCTTGGCCGTGGCCCTAAGCACTTTGCTTTCCAGTATTACCACCGGATACATAAATGCCATAGACACATAATTGGGTGAACCTTTTCAGATTGTGACTCAGCTTTGCTAAAGTCCCCAATTAGAGGTGTCCAGGGTTCTTAAGCACACTCTGCTTTTGCTTTGGACCTTGAGTTTAACTGCTCAGTCTCAAGTTTTCACTTGATACCTTCACGCCACAAGCACATGGTTAGGGACAGCTTGGTTTAGCCGCTTAGGCCAGGATTTTATTCCTTTAGGTCCTCCTATCCACTGATGCTCAAAGCCTTGGATCCTTTTTAATTACCCTTGCCTTTTAGTTTTAAGGGTTATTGGCTTTTTGCTCTTGCCTTTTGGTTTTAAGAGCTTTTGGCTTTTTCTGCTTGCTTTTTCTTTTTCTATTTTTTTTTGCCATTTTTTTTTTTGCAAGCTTTTGTATTCACTGCTTTTTCTTGCTTCAAGAATCATTTTTATGATTTTTCAAATTATCAAATAACATGTCTCCTTGTCATCATTCTTTCAAGAGCCAACATATTTAACATTCTTAAACAACAACTTCAAAAGACATATGCATTGTTCAAACATTCATTCAGAAAACAAAAAGTATTGTCTCCACATTAAAATAATTAAACTAAGTTCAAGGATAAATTCGAAACTCATGTACTTCTTGTTCTTTTGTAATTAAAATATTTTTCCATTTAAGAGAGGTGATGGATTCATATTCACTACTTTAATGCATAGACACTTAGACACTAATGATCATGTAATAAAGACACAAACATAGATAAACATTTAACATAAGAAAACAAAAAATAGAAGGTTTAAGAACAAGGAATGAGTCCACCTTAGTGATGGTGGCGTTTTCTCCTTGAGGAACCAATGATGTCCTTGAGCTCTTTTATGTCTCTTCCTTGTCTTTGTTGCTCCTCCCTCATAGCTCTTTGATCTTCTCTAATTTCATGGAGGATGATGGAGTGCTCTTGATGTTCCACCCTTAGTTGTCCCATGTTGGAACTTAGTTCTCCTAGGGAGGTGTTGATTTTCTCCCAAAAATTCTGTGGAGGAAAGTGCATCCCTTGAGGTATCTCAGGGATTTCTTGATGATGAGCTTCCTCACGTGTTTCTTGAGCTCCATGAGTGGGCTCTCTTGTTTGCTCCATCCTTTTCTTAGTGATGGGCTTCTCTTCCTCAATGGGAATGTCTCCTTCTATGAAAGCTCCAGCTGAGTAACATAGATGGCAAATAAGATGAGGGAAAGCTAGCCTTGCCAAAGGGGAGGGCTTTTCGGCTATTTTGTAGAGTTCAAGGGAGATGACTTCATGAACTTCTACTTCCTCTCCAATCATGATGCTATGAATCATGATGGCTCGATCCACAGTAACTTCAGATCGGTTGCTAGTGGGAATGATGGAGCATTGGATGAACTCCAACCATCCTCTAGCCACAGGCTTAAGGTCCAGTCTTCTAAGTTGAACCGGTTTGCCTTTTAAGTCAATCTTCCATTGAGCTCCTTCCACACATATGTCCATGAGGACTTGGTCCAACCTTTGATCAAAGTTGACCCTTCTAGTGTAGGGGCGTGCATCTTCTTGCATCATAGGCATGTCAAACGCCAACCTCACATTTTTCAGACTAAAATCTAAGTATTTCCCCCGAACCATGGTGAGATAATTCTTTGGGTTTGGGTTCTTACTTTGATCATGGTTCTTAGTGATCCATGCATTGGCATAGAACTCTTGAACCATTAGGATGCCGACTTGTTGGATGGGGTTTGTTAGAACTTCCCAACCTATTCTTTGGATTTCATGTCGGATCTCCGGATACTCATTTCTCTTGAGCTTGAAAGGGACCTCGGAGATCACCTTCTTCTTGGCCACAACATCATAGAAGTGGTCTTGATGAGCTTTGGAGATGAATCTTTCCATCTCCCATGACTCGAAGGTAGAAGCTTTTGTCTTCCCTTTCCCTTTTCTAGAGGATTCTCCGGTCTTAGGTGCCATCAATGGTAATGGAAAAACAAAAAGCTTATGCTTTTACCACACCAAACTCAGAATATTGCTCGCCCTCGAGCAAGAGAAGAAAGAATAGATGAAGAAGAAGAAGAAAATATGGAGGAGAGGAGGGAGAGGTGTATTCAGCCAAGAAGGGGAAGAGAGGGTTGTGTTGTGTGAAAATGAGGAAGAATGGAGGGCTTTATATAGGGAGGGGAGGGGGTTTAGTTTCGGCCATATAGGGTGGGTTTGGGTGGGAAATTGATTTTGAATTTTGAAGGTAGGTGGAGTTTATGAGGTAGGTTTATGGGGAAGAGTGGATGGATGTGAGTGGTGAAGTGGTGATAGGGAAGAGAGATTTAGGTGATTGGTGAAGAGTTTTGGGGAAGAGTGTTTATTGGGAGGAGAGGATGAACATTGAGAAGAGGGAAGAGAGTGAGTGGTGGTAGGTGGGGATTCTGTAGGGTCCACAGATGCTGAGATGATCCTGTGGGATCCACAGATCCTGAGGTGTCAAGGAATTGCATCCCTGCACCAATTAGGCATGTAAAATGCCTTTTCATGCAATTCTGGTGTTTAAACGCCGAATTGATGCTTGTTCTGGGCGTTCAGCGCCCATCTGCAGCATGTTTCTAGCGTTCAGCGCCAGCTTTCCTCAGTGTGCATTCCTGGCGTCTGAACGCCAGGATGCTGCTTGTTTTGGGTGTTCAACGCCAGATCCATGCTCTGTTCTGGCGTTGAATGCCAGCCAGATGCTCCTTACTGGCGTTTAAACGCCAGTAAGCCCTTCCTCCAGGGTGTGATTTTTCTTCTGCTGTTTTTGATTCTGTTTTTGATTTTTCTATTTATTTTGTGACTCCACATGATCATGAACCTAATAAAACATGAAAGAACAATAAAAATAAAAATAAAATTAGATAAATAAAAATTGGGTTGCCTCCCAACAAGCGCTTCTTTAATGTCAATAGCTTGACAGTGGGCTCTCATGGAGCCTCACAGATGTTCAGAGCATTGTTGAGACTTTCCAACACCAAACTTAGAGTTTGGATATGGGAGTTCAACACCAAACTTAGAGTTTGGTTGTGGCCTCTCAACACCAAACTTAAAGTTTGACTGTGGGGGCTCTGGTTGACTCTGTTTTGAGAGAAGCTTATTGTGCCTCTTTTCCATGTTTACAGAAGGATGTCCTTGAGTTTTAAACTCAAGGGAGTCCTCATTCAATTGAAGGACTAGTTCACCTCTGTTAACATCAATCACAGCTCTTGCTGTGGCTAGGAAGGGTCTTCCAAGGATGATGGATTCATCCTCATCCTTCCCAGTATCTAGGATTATGAAATCAGCAGGGATGTAAAGGCCTTCAACCTTTACTAATACGTCCTCTACTTGTCCATAAGCCTATTTTCTGGAATTGTCTGCCATCTCTAATGAGATTTTAGCAGCTTGTACCTCAAAAATTTCCAGTTTCTCCATTACAGAGAGTGGCATGAGGTTTATTCCTGACCCAAGATCACATAGAGCCTTCTCAAAGGTCATGGTGCCTATGGTACAAGGTATTAGGAACTTTCCAGGATCCTGTTTCTTCTGAGGCAATCTCAGTTGATCCAATGCATTTAGTTCATTGGTGAACAGGGGAGGTTCATCTCCCCAAGTCTCTTTACCAAATAAATTGGCATTCAGCTTCATGATTGCACCAAGAAACTTAGCAACTTGCTCTTCAGTAACATCCTCATTCTCTTCAGAAGAAGAATACTCATCAGAGCTCATGAAGGGCGTAAGGAGGTTCAATGGAATCTCTATGGTCTCTAGATGAGTCTCAGATTCCTTTGGTTCCTCAGAGGGAAACTCCTTATTGATCACTGTACGTCCCAGGAGGTCTTCCTCCTTAGTATTCACGTCCTCCCCTTCCTCTCTAGGTTCGGCCATGTTGACTATGTCAATGGCCTTGCACTCTCCTTTTGAATTTTCTTCTGTATTGCTTGGGAGAGCACTAGGAGGGGTTTCAGTGATCTTCTTACTCAGCTGGCCCACTTGTGCCTCCAAATTTCTAATGGAGGACCTTGTTTCATTCATGAAACTCACAGTGGCCTTAGATAGATCAGAGACTAAGTTTGCTAAATTAGAGGTATTTTGTTCAGAGTTCTCTGTCTGTTGCTGAGTGGATGATGGAAAAGGCTTGCTATTGCTAAACCTGTTTCTTCCACCATTATTAAAGCCTTGTTGAGGCTTTTGTTGATCCTTCCATGAGAAATTTGGGTGATTTCTCCATGAGGGGTTATAGGTGTCTCCATAAGGTTCACCCATATAATTTACCTCTGCTATTGCAGGGTTCTCAGGATCATAGGCTTCTTCTTCAGAAGATGCCTCTTGAGTACTGTTGGATGCAGCTTGCATTCCATTCAGACTCTGAGAAATCATATTGACTTGCTGAGTCAATATTTTATTCTGAGCCAATATGGCATTCAGAGTATCAATTTTAAAAACTCCCTTCTTCTGAGGCGTCCCATTACTCACAGGGTTCCTCTCAGAAGTGTACATGAACTGGTTATTAGCAACCATGTCAATGAGTTCTTGAGCTTCTGCAGGCATTTTCTTTAGGTGAATGGATCCACCTGCAGAAGTATCCAATGACATCTTAGCTAATTCAGACAGACCATCATAGAATATATCCAGGATGGTCCATTCTGAAAGCATGTCAGAAGGACACTTTTTGGTCAATTCCTTGTATCTCTCCCAAGCTTCATAGAGGGATTCACCTTCTTTCTGTCTGAAGGTTTGAACATCCACTCTAAGCTTACTCAGCTTTTGAGGAGGAAAGAACTTGGCTAAGAAAGCCTTGACCAGCTTATCCCAAGAGTTCAGGCTATCTTTGGGTTGAGAATTCAACCATACTCTAGCTCTGTCTCTTACAGCAAACAGGAAAAGCATAAGCCTGTAGACTTCAGGATCTACTCCATTAGTCTTAACAGTATCACAGATCTGCAAGAATTCAGTTAAGAACTAAAAAGGAGCTTCAGATGGAAGTCCATGAAACTTGCAGTTTTGTTGCATCAGAGAAACTAATTGAGGTTTCAGCTCAAAATTGTTTGCTCCAATGGCAGGAATTGAGATGTTTCTTCCATGTAAATTGGAATTAGGTGCAGTAAAGTCACCAAGCATCCTCCTTGCATTATTATTTTCGGCTGCCATCTCCTCTTCCTGTTCAAAAATTTCTGTAAGGTTATCTCTGGATTGTTGTATTTTAGCTTCTCTTAGTTTCCTCTTCAGAGTCCTTTCAGGTTCAGGATCTGCTTCAACAAGAATGTTCTTGTCCTTGCTCCTGCTCATATGAAAAAGAGGGAACAGAAAAATAATAATAATAGGGATCCTTTTTACCCAGGTATACAGGTTTCCCTGTGTGAGTAGAAGAAGAAAAAAATGTAATGTAAAGAAGGGAAGAAAAGAAAATTCGAACACAGATGGAAGAGGGGGTTCGAATTTGGGTGAGATGAAGTGTTAGTAGATCAATAAATAAATAGAAGGAGATGAGAGAGAGAGGATTTTCGAAAATAAAATTTTGAAAAGGGGTTAGTGATTTTCGAAAATTAGGAATGAAATCAAATTAAAATTGAAAATTGAAATAACTATTTAATTAAAAAGAATTTTTGAAAAAGAGGGAAGAGATTTTCGAAAATTAGAGAGAGAGTTAGTTAGGTAGTTTTGAAAAAGATAAGAAACAAACAAAAAGTCAATTAGTTAGTTGAAAAAGATTTGAAAATCAATTTTGAAAAGATAAGAAGATAAGAAGTTAGAAAAGATATTTGAAAATCAAATTTTTGAAAAAGATAAGATTTTAAAAAAAGATATGATAGAAAGATATGATTAGAATTAGTTTTGAAAAAGATTTGATTTTTAAAATCACAATTAATGACTTGGTTCACAAGAAATCACAAGATATGATTCTAGAACTTAAAGTTTGAATCTTTCTTAACAAGCAAGTAACAAACTAGAAATTTTTGAATCAAAATATTAATTGTTGATGATATTTTCGAAAATATGATAAAATTAAGAAAAAGATTTTGAAAATATTTTGAAAAAGATTTTTGAAATTTTCGAAAAGAAAAAAAATGGAAAAGATATGATTTTTTTTAAAAAAAAGATTTGAAAAAGAAAAGATTTTTAAATTGAAAATTTGATTTGACTCATAAGAAACAACTAAGTTTTAAAAAGTTTTGAAAAAGTCAACTCAAATTTTCGAAATTTATGAGTGAAAAAGGGAAAGATATTTTTTTTATTTTTGAATTTTTAATGATGAAAGAGAAAAACATGAAAATGATGCAATGCATGAAAATTTTGGATCAAAACAATGAATGCATGCAAGAATGCTATGAATGTCAAGATGAACACACTTTGAAGATCATGAATTCATGATGAACATCAAGAACTTATTTTTGAAAATTTTATATGCAAAGAAAACATGCAATACACCAAACTTAGAAATCTTTCATGTTCAGACACTATGAATGCAAAAATACACATGAAAAACAAGAAAAGACACAAAACAAGAAAACATCAAGATCAAACAAGAAGATTTACCAAGAACAACTTGAAGATCATGAAGAACACTATGAATGCATAAATTTTTGAAAAATGCAAAATGAATATGCAATTGACACCAAACTTACAATTTGACTCAAGACTCAAACAAGAAACATGAAATATTTTTTATTTTTATGATTTTCTAATTTTTTTTGTATTTTTCGAAAATTAATTTGAAAAAGAAAAATAAGGATTCCAAAATTTTTAATATGAATTCCAGGAATCTTGCATTCTTAGTCTAAAGCTTCAGTCCAAGAATTAGACATGGCTCACTAGCCAGCCAAGCTTTCAATGAAAGCTCCGGTCCAAAACACTAGACATGGCCAATGGCCAGCCAAGCTTTAAGTGACAAATCAAGCATACAGCAGCTGATGGATTAGTAACAACTAGCTTGCTCTTGATAATATTGGGTTGGAAGCCCCAGTCCAAAAGAATTTAGACATGGCTTTACAGCCAGCCAGGCTTTACATGCTTCATGAAACTCTAGAATTCATTCTTAAAAATTCTGAAGAACATAATATAATTTTTTTTTTTTTGAAAATATTTTTTTTTAGGAAAAACGAAAAAGAGGAAAATATTTTTGAAAAATTTTTTGAAAACTTTTTGAAAATAAAATAAGAAGAATATTACCCAATCTGAGCAACAAGATGAACCGTCAGTTGTCCAAACTCGAATAATCCCCGGCAACGGCGCCAAAAACTTGGTATGCGAAATTGTTACTCTGAGGTTGTAAAATTTGTTGTTCGTTCTCTCCCTGGCAATGGCGCCAATAACTGGTGCACAATACCATGGTCCAAATATAACTTCACAACTTCGCACAACTAACCAGCAAGTGCACTGGGTCATCCAAGTAATAAAACCTTACGTGAGTAAGGGTTGATCCCACGGAGATTGTTGGTATGAAGCAAGCTATGGTCACCTTGTAAATCTCAGTCAGGCGGATATCAAATGGTTATAGAGTTTTCGAATAATAATAATAAATAAACAGAAAATAAAGATAGAAATACTTATGTAATTCATTGGTGAGAATTTCAGATAAGCGTATAGAGATGCTTTCGTTCCTCTGAATCTCTGCTTTCCCACTGTCTTCATCCAATCAGTCTTAATCCTCTCCATGGCAAGCTTTCTGTAAGGGCATCACCGTTGTCAATGGCTACATCCCATCCTCTCTATGAAAATGGTCCAAATGCTCTGTCACGGCATGGCTAATCATCTGAAGGTTCTCGGTCATACTGGAATAGGATTCACCCTCCTTTTGCGTCTGTCACTACGCCCAGCACTCGCTAGTTTGAAGTTCGTTACAGTCATTCAATCCCTGAATCCTACTCGGAATACCACAGACAAGGTTTAGACTTTTCGGACTCTCATGAATGCCGCCATCAATCTAACTTATACCACGAAGATTCTGATTAAGAGATCCAAGAGATATTCATTCAATCTAAAGTGGAACGGAAGTGGTTTTCAGGCACGCGTTTGTAGGGGAATGATGATGATTGTCACGTTCATCATATTCATATTGAAGTGCGAATGAATATCTTAGAAGCGGAATAAGTTGAATTGAATAGAGAAATAGTAGTACTTTGCATTAATTTGTGAGGAACAGCAGAGCTCCACACCTTAATCTATGGAGTGTAGAAACTCTACCGTTGAAAATACATAAGTGATGAAGGTTCAGGCATGGCCGAGAGGCCAGCCCCCAAACGTGATCAATATGATCTAAAGATGAACTAAAAATCATAAGATGTCTAAAAGACTAGTAAAAAGTTCTATTTATACTAAACTAGTTACTAGGGTTTACAGAAATAAGTAATTGATGCATAAATCCACTTCCGGGGCCCACTTGGTGTGTGCTTGGGCTGAGCTTGAAGTTTACACGTGCAGAGGCTTCTTCTAGAGTTGAACGCCAAGTTGTAACGTGTTTTTGGCATTCAACTCTGGTTCGTGACGTGTTTCTGGCGTTTAACTCCAGACTGAAGCATAGAACTGGCGTTCAACGCCCTTTTGCATCGTCTAAACTCGGCCAAAGTATGGACTATTATATATTACTGGAAAGCCCTGATGTCTACTTTCCAACGCAATTGGAAGTGCGCCATTTTGAGTTCTGTAGCTCCAGAAAATCCACTTTGAGTGCAGGGAGGTCAGAATCCAACAGCATCAGCAGTCCTTCTCCAACCTCTGAATCTGATTTTTACTCAAGTCCCTCAATTTCAGCCAAAAAATACCTGAAATCACAGAAAAACACACAAACTCATAGTAAAGTCCAGAAATGTGAATTTAACATAAAAACTAATAAAAACATCCCTAAAAGTAACTAGATCCTACTAAAAACATACTAAAAACAATGCCAAAAAGCGTATAAATTATCCGCTCATCAAGCACGGAGACCGACATTACCGGGATGGCATCAGAAAGTGAAGAGGAGGTCTCCACAATAACAACTTCGGGTTAGACATCGACCTGGGCCTCGGGAGCAGGGGAGGCCTGACCGGTCTGAACCTTTGGATCAGGTGTAGGTCCTTCTTCTTCATCCTCGGGAGCAGACACGATCTTCCCGTACACAATAATGTTATTTATGTTAAATAAGGAAAGATCTAGGTCGAGGGCGAGAACCTGAACTTGAGCTTTCAAGTTCTCAAACATCTCATTCATTCCCCCGACCACATGCTCCTGGAGGTCAGCATGAACGTCCCGAGCAGTCTTCAGGTCCTCCTGAATATCAATCAACTACCCATACATTCGAGAGTAACTTTTTTTCAGCCTTCTTTTTCATCTCCTCTGCCATTGATGTTACGGCCTCGGCCTTTACTGCTCAAGCACAAACCTTCTCTAGATCAGATTTTAGCCTAGCATTTTCCTCCTCCAGCTCTAACTTCAAGCCACTCACTCTCTTTAGCTTAGCTCGGACAGAGTCCAGGAATTCCTGAATAGTGTGAATAAGGGGTCTTCCTCAGTTCCTTAACCAGAGTAGTACTCACCGCCGCCATACGGATATAGTTACGAGCCATATGGTGAAGGTGATTCTGGATACCCACATCATCCATGACTATCTGACTGTGGGGCAAGATGTTTTTCTCGCTCCAAGAAAACCCGTCAAAATCCTTGTCATTGATACTCAACTCCCCTATAGTTTTTTGTTTCTTGGGAGGAGGTCCCGAAGGCGAGGGGGATGACGGGAAACCCGAACTCACCTGAGAAGGATTCAGAGGGATCAGATGGACAGAAGAAGTGGGAATAAGCTTCCTTTGGCCTACAGGATCAAAACTTGGTTTCTTCGGTGTAGGTCGAGAGGAGGTGCCACCGGCCTATTGGCCATGAAGGCTCCAGGCT
The DNA here is from genome assembly GCF_003086295.3 of Arachis hypogaea. Taxonomy (NCBI): domain Eukaryota; kingdom Viridiplantae; phylum Streptophyta; class Magnoliopsida; order Fabales; family Fabaceae; genus Arachis; species Arachis hypogaea. The sequence continues at coordinate 106,376,535 of NC_092048.1, forward strand.
ACAACTGTCTTCTTGGTCTGGCGCAGGTACTTCATGGACAAATATTTGTTAGCAATAGTCTCTAAAAGCATGAAAAAAGCCACATTAACACAACAAAACACAACTCGAACAAACCACAAAAAGTGAGAGGTCGGGAAAACTACCTAGCTCGGACTGGAGTTGACCTGGGTCCCCTAGAAACCTTTTCGTGTCCAAGTATGGAGCTCGGTCCCAACACTCTTGTAATACATCCACAAAACCCTCTCAACCTCATCCAAGTCACCTACACTATATTTGGCTATTACAAGTTCCTCTTGCCAATATAAGGGAAAAGCGGGTTCATCATTTTCATCTAGAAAGAAAGACCAAGAACCGTCTACGGCTCAGATTTTGAAAAATAAATCTTAAAATCATGAAAAGACTCATCAAAGATGGTAAAAACTTTCTTATCATGGACAGCATGAAAAGAAAACCAGAAAGCTTTACCCTTCATCATCCTTGGTTTAGTTAGGACAAACAGGTGAAAGAAGACCTTGGTAGTAGGTCTGACTCCCAACTCCTGACATAGAAGTTGAAAATTTTTCAAGAAGGCCCATGAGTTCGGATGGAGTTGGGAAGGGGCAACATTGTAAGCCCAAAGAATGTTTGTCTCGAAATCAGTAAAAGGAAGCAAGACATCTAATTTGGTAAAAAACAAAAATCAATCGTAAGCATAGAAGAAAGGTCATTCCGAGTTATCTAAGGGAGGGAAACATATCCTCTCCTCGGGATCAGGCACTACCAACTTATAGTTCCACTCGTCCTCTCTGTTCTCACAAATCTTATGGTGTCTACGAAAAGAATCACAATATTCCTTATCTATTACTGGAACACAATTACACAAGAAAGAACGGCAGAGTCTACCCAATTTAGAAGGTGATGAGCGGATAATTTATACCCTTTTTGGCATTGTTTTTACATAGATTTTAGTATGTTTTAGATACTTTTTATTATATTTTTATTAGTTTTTATTTAAAAATTACCATTTCTGGACTTTACTATGAGTTTGTGTATTTTTCTGTGATTTCAGGTATTTTCTGGCTGAAATTAAGGGACTTGAGCAAAAATCTTATTCAGAAGCTGAAAAAGGACTTCAAATGCTGTTGGATTCTGAACTCCCTGCACTCGAAGTGAATTTTCTGGAGCTATAGAAGCCCAATTGGCACGCTCTTAATTGTGTTGGAAAGTAGACATTCTGGGCTTTCCAACAATATATAATAGTCCATACTTTTCCCAAGATTTCATGGCCCAAACTGGCGTTCAAAGTTAGCCTAAAACATCTTGGCGTAAAACGCCCAAACTGTCACCAGAATCGGAGTTAAACGCCCAAACTGGCACCAAAGCTGGCATTTAACTCCAGGAACAGCCTATATACGAAAAAGCTTCAATGTTCAGCCCAAGCACACATCAAGTGGGCCCCAAAAGTGGATTTCTGCACTATCTGCACTTAGTTACTCATTTCTGTAACCCTAGGCTACTAGTTTAGTATAAAAACTACTTTTAGAGATTTATTTTATATCTTTTATCTTTTGATTGCTTTGATCATATAGACGATTGTACACGTTTAGAGGCTGGCCTCACGGCCATGCCTAGACCTTTTTCACTTATGTATTTTCTACGGTGGAGTTTCTACACCCATAGATTAAGGTGTGGAGCTCTGCTGTTCTTCATAAATTAATGTAATTACTACTGTTTTTCCTTCAATTCACGCCTACTTCTTCTCCAAGATATACTTTCGTACTTAATTTAGTTAAGTCAGAATGAAGGGTTGACCCATGACAATCACCCAATCTTCGTTACTTGCTTAGCCAAGATCGCGTGCCTGACAACCACAAAGCGATCTACATGATGTTCAACGTAGTCATTGGATGACAGCTGGAGCATACTCTCTTGGATATCTAATACACGAACCGAGTCCGTGAGATTAATATCTTCGTTGTATAGGCTAGAACCATTGGCAGCATTCCTGAGATCCGGAAAGTCTAAACCTTGTCTGTGGTATTCCGAGTAGGATCTGGGAAGAGATGACTGTGACGAGCTTCAAACTTGCGAATGTCGGGCACAGTGACAGTGTGCAAAAGGACAATGGTCCTATTCTGACATTAGCGGGAACCGACGATGATTAGCCGTGCGGTGACAGTGCATATGGATTTGTTTTCATCCGAGAGGATCATACAGCTTGCCATGGAAGGAGGTAACGCATCGTTGGAAGAAGGAAGTAGGAAAGCAAAAGTTTAGAAGCAACAAAGCATCTCCGGACGCTTATCTGAAATTCCCACCAATGAATTACATAAGTATCTCTATTTTATTTTCTGTTTTATTTATATTTTAATTATCAAAACCTCATAACCATTTGAATCCGCCTGACTGAGATTTACAAGGATGACCATAGCTTGCTTCAAGCCGAAAATCTCCGTGGGAACGACCCTTACTCACGTAAGATTTATTACTTGGACGACCCAGTGAACTTGCTGGTCAGTTACACGGAATTGTGAAGAAGTCTTGAAATCACGTTCTCCCATACCACGTTTTTGGCACTATAGCCAGGGAATGATAAATCACGATTTCGCGTACCAAGTTTTTTGCGCCGTTGCCGGGGATTGTTTGAGTTTGGACAACTGACGGTTCATTGTTCTTCAGAATTTTTAAGAATGAATTATAAAGTTTCAGATGATATGTTGAAGCCTGGCTGGCTGTTAAGCCATGTCTAATTTTTTTGGACTGAGGCTTCCATTTATCATTGTAAGAGCCTTTGGATTCCCATCTAATTGGCTATTGTATGTCTGATTTGTATGCTGAAGCTTGGCTGGCCATTTGGCCATGTCTAATCTTTTGGACCAAAGCTTTCACATAAAGCTTGGCTGGCTATTAAGCCATGTCTAAATTTTTGGACCGAAGCTTTAGATTAACATTGCATGATTCCTGGAATTCTTATTAAAAATTTTGAATTTCTTTATTTTCTTTTTCCAAATAATTTTCGAAAAATTTACAAAAAATTTAATAAAATCATAAAAACCAAAAATATTTTGTGTTTCTTGTTTGAGTCTTGTGTCAAATTTTAAGTTTGGTTTCAATCGCATATTTATAATTTATCTTAAAAATTTTCGAAAATTCATGCATGTGTTCTTCATGATCTTCAAGTTGTTCTTGATGAATTTCTTTGTTTGATCTTTAAATTTTTCTTGTTTGGTGTCTTTTCTTGTTTTTCATATGCATTTTTGAATTCTTATTGTCTAAAGTTTAAAAATTTTTAAGTTTGGTGTCTTGCATATGTTTCTTTTCTTAAAAATTTTTCAAAAATAAGTTCTTGGTATTCATCTTGACATTCAAAGTGTTCTTGGTGTTCATCTTGACATTCAAAGTGTTCTTGCATGCATTTTTTTTTGTTTTGATCTTGAATTTTTATGTTTTATTTCATTTTTGTATTTTTCTCTCTCATCATTAAAAATTCAAAAATCAAAAATAATATCTTTCCCTTATTCTTCTCATAAATTTTGAAATTTTGAATTGATTTAGCCAAAAGTTTTAAAATTTGGTTGTTTCTTGTTAGTCAAGTCAAAATTTCAAATAAAAAAATTCTATCTTTTTCAAATTTTTTTTCAAAAATAAAATCTTTTTCATTTTTTATTTTATTTTCGAAAAAAATTTTCAAAAATCAATTTTCAAAATTTTTTTCTTAGTTCATATTTTCGAAATTAATGCTAACAATTAATATTTTAATTCAAAAAAAAATTTTCAAGTTGTTACTTGCCTATTAAGAAAGGATCAATCTTTAAATTCTAGAATCATATCTTTTAGTTTCTTGTTAGTCAAGTAATCAACTTTAATTTTCAAAAATCAAATCTTTTTAATTTCCTTTTCAAATCTTTTTCAAAATAAATTTCAATGATATATTTTCAAAATCAATTTCAAAATCTTTTCTAACTTCTTATCTTTTCAAAATTGATTTTCAAATCTTTTTCAATTAACCACCTAACTACTTTTCTCTCTCTAATTTTCGAAAATCACTAACCACTTTTTCAAAAATCTTTTTAATTAATTAATTTATTTAGTTTTCAAATTTTATTTTATTTCTTCCTTCAATTTTCGAATACTAACCAATAATTAAAATAAAAACAAAAATATTTTCCTTTTATTTTAATTTAAAATTCGAATTCTCTCTCTCTCTCTCTCTCATCTCTTTCTATTTATTTATTTATTTACTAACACTTCTCTTCTTCTTATAATTCGAACCCTCTCTCCCTCTCTGTGTTCGAATTCATCATCTTCTCTCTTCTTCATTCTACTCTTCTATTCTTCTACTCACATAAAGGAATCTCTATACTGTGACATAGAGGATTCCTATTCTTTTCTGCTCTCTTCTTTTTCATATGAATAGGAGCAAGGATAAGAATATTCTTGTTGAAGCTGATCCGGAACCTAAAAGGACTCTAAAGAGGAAGCTAAGAAAAGCTAAAGCACAACACTCTGGAGAGGACCTGACAGAATTTTTCGAAAAAGAAGAAGAGATGGCCGAACCCAAGAACAATGGTGGAGATGCAAGGAAGATGCTTGGTGACTTTATTGCACCCTCTTCTGACTTCTGTGAAAGGAGCATCTCAATTCCTGCAATTGGAGCAAACAACTTTGAGCTTAAGCCTCAATTAGTTTTTCTGATGCAGCAAAATTGCAAGTTTCATGGACTTCCATTAGAAGATCCTCATCAGTTTTTAGCTGAATTCTTGCAAATCTGTGACACTGTTAAGACCAATGGGGTTAATCCTGAGGTCTACAGACTTATGCTTTTCCCCTTTGCTGTAAGAGACAGAGCTAGGACATGGTTGGACTCACAACCTAAAGATAGCCTGAACTCTTGGGAAAAGTTGGTCAATGCTTTCTTGGCCAAATTCTTTTCACCTCAAAAATTGAGTAAGCTTAGAGTGAAAATCCAAACCTTCAGACAGAAGGAAGGTGAATCCCTCTATAAAGCTTGGAAAAGATACAAGCAATTGATCAGAAGGTGTCCTTCTGACATGTTTTCAGAATGGAGCATCATATGTATATTCTATGATGGTCTGTCTGAATTGTCCAAGATGTCATTGGACTACTCTACTGGAGGATCTCTTCATCTGAAAAAGATGCCTGCAGAAGCCCAGGAACTCATTGAAATGGTTGTAAATAACCAATTCATGTACACTTCTGAAAGGAATCCTATGAATAATGGGACAACTCAAAAGAAAGGAGTTCTTGAGATTGATACTCTGAATGTCATATTGGCTCAAAATAAAATATTGACTCAGCAAGTCAATATGATTTCTCAGAGTCTGTCTGGAATGCAAGCTGCAACAGGCAGTACTAAGGAAGCTTCCTCTGAAGAAGAAGCCTATGACCCTGAGAATCCTGCAATAGAAGAGGTGAATTACATGGGAGAATCCTATGGAAACACCTATAATCCTTCATGGAGGAATCATCCAAATTTCTCATGGAAGGATCAACAGAAGCCTAATCAAGGCTTCAGTAACAATAATGGTGGGAGAAATAGGTTTGGCAATAGCAAACCTTTTCCATCATCTTCTCAGCAACAGACAGAGAATTCTAAGCAGAGTCACTCTGACTTAGCAACTGTAGTCTCTGATCTATCTAAGACCACTCTCAGTTTTATGACTGAAGCAAGGTCCTCCATTAGAAATTTGGAGGCACAAGTGTGTCAGCTGAGTAAAAAAGTTACTAAACTCCCTCTTAGTACTCTCCCAAGCAATACAGAAGAGAATCCAAAAAGAGAGTGCAAGGCCATAAACACGTCCCACATGGCCAAACCTGTAAAGGAGGGAAAGGCAGTGATTTCCAGTGAGGAAGACCTCAATGGACATTCACTGGCCTCCAAGAAGTTCCCTAATAAGGAACCAAAGGAATATGAGGCTCATATAGAGACCATAGAGATTCCACTGAACTTACTGTTGTCATTCATGAGCTCTGATGAGTATTCTTCCTCTGAAGAGGATGAAGATACTATTGAAGAGCAAGTTGCTCAATATCTAGGAGTAATCATGAAGCTGAATGCCAAGTTATTTGGTAATGAGACTTGGGAGGATGAACCCCATTGCTCATCAATGAACTAAATGATCTGGTTAACTGAAATTATCTCAGAAGAAACAGGATCCTGAAAAGTTCTTAATACCTTGTACCATAGGCAGCATGACCTTTGAGAAGGCTCTGTGTGACCTGGGGTCAGGGATAAACCTCATGCCCCTCTCTGTAATAGAGAAACTAGGGATCTTTGAGGTGCAAGCTGCAAGAATCTCACTAGAGATGGCAGACAATTCAAGGAAACAGGCTTATGGACTTGTAGAGGATGTCTTAGTGAAGGTTGAAGGCATGTACATCCCTGTTGATTTCATAATCCTAGACACTGGAAAGGAAGAGGATGAATCCATTATCCTAGGAAGACCCTTCCTAGCCACAGCAAGAGCTGTGATTGATGTGGACAGAGGAGAGCTAGTCCTTCAATTGAATGAGGACTACCTTGTATCTAAGGCTCAAGGATCTTCTTCTGTAACCATGGAGAGGAAGCATGAAAAGCTTCTCTCAGTACAGAGTCAAACATAGCCCCCACACTCAACTTCTAAGTTTGGTGTTGGGAGGCCACCACTAAGCTCTGAGTCTATGTGAAGCTCTCTAAGAGCTTCACTGTCAAGCTATTAACATTAAAGAAGTGATTGTTGGGAGGCAACCCAACGTTATTTAATTATATTTATTTATTTTCCATTGTTATTTTATTTTTTCTTTAGGTTGATGATCATGTGAAGTCACAAAAACAACAAAAAAATCAAAAACAGAGTGAAATATAGCATTAAAAATAGAACACCCTGGAGGACAGACTTACTGGCATTCAAACGCCAGTAAGGATAGCAGAATGGGCGTTTAACGCTCAGCCTCGCAGTATTCTGGGTGTTAAATGCCAGAAATGGGCATCTGGCTGGCGTTTAACGCCAGAAATGGGCAGCAGAGTGGTGTTTAACGCCAGAAATGGGCAGCAGAGTGGTGTTTAACGCCAGGAAAGGTAGCAGAGCTGGCGTTAAACACCAGAATTGGCACAGAATGGGCATTTGAATGCCAGAATGGTGCAGGGACTCGAATTCCTATCAAATTCTACCATCTTCACCACTCACATCCATCCATCATAAATCCCACCTACCTTACCATTCAAATTCAAACCATTTCCCTCCCAAACCCTCTCCCTCATACACGGCTACCCTCTTTCCCTTACCCTATAAATATCCCTCCTTACCACCTTCATCTTCACACAACATACACAATACTACCCCCTTGGCCGAATTCACACCCCCCTCCATCTCCTCCATTTCTTCTTCTTCTACTCCTTTCTTTCTTCTTTTGCTCGAGGACGAGCAACCATTCTAAGTTTGGTGTGGGAAAAGCTAAAGCTTTTTGTTTTCCATAACCACCAATGGCACCTAAGGTCAGAGAAACTTCTAGAAAGAGGAAAGGGAAGACAATTGCTTCCACCTTCGAGTCATGGAAGATGGAGAGATTCATCTCAAAGGTCCATCAAGACCACTTCTATGAAGTTGTAGCCAAGAAAAAGGTGATCCCCGAGGTCCCCTTCAAGCTCCAAAAGAGTGAATATCTGGAGATCCGATATGAGATTCGAAGAAGAGGTTGGGAAATCCTCACCAACCCCATTCAACAAGTCGGGATCTTAATGGTTCAAGAGTTCTATGCTAATGCATGGATCACTAGGAACCATGACCAAAGTATGAACCCGAACCCAAAGAATTGGCTCACAATGGTTCGGGGGAATTACTTGGATTTCAGTCCGAAAAACGTGAGGTTGGCATTCAACTTACCTATGATGCAAGGAGATCCTCACCCTTTCACTAGAAGGGTCAACTTTGATCAAAGGTTGGACCAAGTCCTTAAGGACATTTGTGTGGAAGGCGCTCAATGGAAGAGAGATTCAAGAGGCAAGCCGGTTCAACTAAGAAGGCTTGACCTCAAGCCCGTGGCTAAGGGATGGTTGGAGTTCATCCAACGCTCTATCATTTCTACTAGCAACCGATCTGAAGTTACAATAAACCGGGCTATCATGATCCATAGTATCATGATTGGAGAGGAAGTAGAAGTTCATGAGATCATATCCTTAGAACTCTACAAGGTGGCGGACAAGTCTTCCACTTTGGCAAGGTTAGCCTTTCCTCATCTCATTTGTCACATATACAATTCAGCTGGAATTGTCATAGAGGAAGACATCCTCATTGAAGAGGACAAGCCCATCACTAAGAAAAGGATGGAGCAAACAAGAGAGCCCACTCATGGACCTTAACAAGAGCATGAGGAAATTCCTCATCATGAAATCCCTGAGATGCCTCAAGGGATGCACTTTCCTCTACAAAACTATTGGGAGCAAATCAACACTTCCCTAGGAGAATTGAGTTCCAACATGGGACAACTAAGGATGGAGCACCAAGAGCATTCCATCCTCCTCCATGAAATTAGAGAAGACCAAAGAACCATGAGGGAGGAACAACAAAGGCAAGGAAGAGACATAGAGGAGCCCAAACACTCCATAAGATCTTCAAGAGGAAGAACTAGCCACCATCACTAAGGTGGACCCGTTCTTTAATTTCTTTGTTTTTATTTTTCTGTTTTTCAAAAATTATGCTTTATGTTTTGTCTATATTTGTGTCTTTATTACATGATCATTAGTGTCTAGTGTCTATGTCTTAAAGCTATTAATGTCCTATGAATCCATCACCTTTCTTAAAAGAAAAATATTTTTAATTGTAAAAGAACAAGAAGTACATGATTTCGAATTCTATCTTGAAATTAGTTTAATTATTTTGATGTGGTGGAAATACCTTTTGTTTTCTGAATGAATGCTTGAACAGTGCATATTTTTTAATTTGTTGTTTATGAATGTTAAAATTGTGGCTCTTGAAAGAATAATAAAAAAGGAGAAATGTTATTGATAATCTGAAAAATCATAAAATTGATTCTTGAAGTAAGAAAAAGCAGTGAATAGAGAAAAGCTTGCGAAAAAAATGGTGAAAAAAATAAAGAAAAAAAGAAAAGAAAAAAAAGAGCAAGAAAAAGCAAGCAGAAAAAGTCAGTAACCCTTTAAACCAAAAGGCAAGGGTAGAAAAAGGATCCAAGGCTTTGAGCATTAATGGATAGGAGGGCCCACAGGAATAAAATCCTGGCCTAAGCGGCTAAATCAAGCTGTCCCTAACCATGTGCTTGTGGCGTGAAGGTGTCAAGTGAAAAGCTTGAGACTGAGCGGTTAAAGTCGTGGTCCAAAGCAAAAAGAGTGTGCTTAAGAGCTCTGGGAACCTCTAACTGGGGACTCTAGCAAAGCTGAGTCACAATCTGAAAAGGTTCACCCAGTTATGTGTCTGTGGCATTTATGTATCCGGTGGTAATACTGGAAAACAAAATGCTTAGGGTCATGGCCAAGACTCATAAAGTAGCTGTGTTCAAGAATCAACATACTGAACTAGGAGAATCAATAACACTATCTGAATTCTGAGTTCCTTTAGATGCCAATCATTCTAAACTTCAAAGGATAAAGTGAGATGCCAAAACTGTTCAAAAGCAAAAAGGCTACAAGTCCCGCTCATCTAATTGAAGCTAATCTTCATTGATAAGTTTGGAGTTCATTGTATATTCTCTTCTTTTTATCCTATTTTGTTTTTAGTTGCTTGGGGACAAGCAACAATTTAAGTTTGGTGTTGTGATGAGCGGATAATTTATACCCTTTTTGGCATTGTTTTTACATAGTTTTTAGTATGTTTTAGATACTTTTTATTATATTTTTCTTATTTTTTATTTAAAAATCACATTTCTGGACTTTACTATGAGTTTGTGTGTTTTTCTATGATTTCAGGTATTTTCTGGCTGAAATTGAGGGACCTGAGCAAAAATCTGATTCAGAGGTTGAAAAAGGACTACAGATGCTGTTGGATTCTAACCTCCCTGCACTCGAAGTGAATTTTCTGGAGCTACAGAAGCTCAATTGGCGCGATCTCAATTGCTTTGGAAATTAGACATTCTGGGCTTTCCATCACTATATAATAGTTCATACTTTGCTCGAGATTTGATGGTCCAAACTGGCGTTCAAAGTCAGCCTAAAATATCTTGGCGTAAAACACCCAAACTAGCACCAGAATTGGAGTTAAACGCCCAAACGGGCACCAAAGCTGGCATTTAACTCCAGGAACAGCTTATGTACGAAAAAGCTTCAATGCTCAGCCCAAGCACATACCAAGTGGGCCCCGAAAGTGGATTTCTGCACTATCTGCACTTAGTTACTCATTTTCTGTAACCCTAGGCTACTAGTTTAGTATAAAAACTACTTTTAGAGATTTATTTTATATCTTTTATCTTTTGATTACTTTGATCATATAGACGATTGTACACGTTTGGAGGCTGGCCTGACGGCCATGCCTAGACCTTTTTCACTTATGCATTTTCTACGGTGGAGTTTCTACACCCCATAGATTAAGGTGTGGAGCTCTGCTGTTCTTCATGAATTAATGCAATTACTACTGTTTTTCCTTTAATTCATGCCTACTTCTTCTCCAAGATATACTCTCGTACTTAATTCAGTTAAGTCAGAATGAAGGGGTGACCCGTGACAATCATCCAATCTTCGTTACCCTTTTAGCCAAGATCGCGTGCCTGACAACCACAAAGCGATCTACATGATGTTCAACGTAGTCATTGGACGACAGCTGGAGTATACTCTCTTGGACATCTAATACACGGACCGAGTCCGTGAGATTAATATCTTCGTGGTATGGGCTAGAACCATTGGCAGCATTCCTGAGATCCGAAAAGTCTAAACCTTGTCTGTGGTATTCCGAGTAGGATTTGGGAAGGGATGACTATGATGAGCTTCAAACTTGTGAATGTTGGGTGCAGTGACAGTGTGCAAAAGGACAATGGTCCTATTCTGACGCTAGTGGGAACCGACAGATGATTAGTCGTGCGGTGACAGCGCATATGGATTTGTTTTCATCTGAGAGGATCATACAGCTTGCCATGGAAGGAGGTAACGCATGGTTGGAAGAAGGCAGTAGGAAAGCAGAAGTTCAGAAGCAACAAAGCATCTTCGGACGCTTATCTGAAATTCCCACCAATGAATTACATAAGTATATCTATTTTATTTTCTGTTTTATTCATATTTTAATTATCAAAACCTCATAACCATTTGAATCCACCTGACTGAGATTTACAAGGATGACCATAGCTTGCTTCAAGCCGACAATCTCCGTGGGATCGACCCTTACTCACGTAAGGTTTATTACTTGGACGACCCAGTGCACTTGCTGGTCAGTTACACGGAATTGTGAAGAAGTCTTGAAATCACGTTCTCCCACACCACGTTTTTGGCACTATAGCCAGGGAATGAATAATCACGATTTCGCGTACCAGAAGGCTAGGGGAAACTTTGGTCAACATGTCGAGGATAACAGAACGCGACATAAAAGCTACACCTACAAACACAAAATAAAGAGATCATTACTTCAAGAACTCAGATAACGTCCAAAACAAGTCAGGAAAATCAAGCGAAAGCCAAAAAAGACCATTTTTCCAAAAATTTCAACACCCACAAAGTGCACCGAAATGGTGTCCCCTCTATATTATCAGTAGCAACAAAATACCACATAGCAGAGACACCATTAGGGGCAATATGAAGGCAACCAAACAAACAGCGAAACGGTTATAGTTTTCAACCTTTTTTAGAAACAACAAAAGCAGCTACAGTTTTACAAAATGGCGCCAAACATTCTACACTAGTACATCCCACACCAGTCTTAATCAGTGGAGAAAACCAAAAGGCTTCAAAAAGACTTTTTCAAGCAAAAAAAATGCAACAACAGTTTTCCAAGAATCAACAAACAAAGCACATTAGCACCGACCCCATTTTTTGGAAAGCTACGTAGAACATCCTCAAGTAAAAATAAATACAAAGTTCATCGAAAAAATGAGACACCAAACTTAAAGAAAATCCAAAAAAGAGAAGGGCACATCAAACAGCAAGTCACGGATGATCCTCTTCAAAGAACTCTTCCAAGAAGGATGGGATTGGGTGAATCTTGAGACTTGGAGCCACAAAGTAATACGAAGAAAACAAAACTTTCACAGTGATAAAAGCTTTCAGAAATGTGTAAAAAGAGAAGCCAAGGTGCTTTTATAAAGAACAAGGGGTCAAACGGCCGGGGTACCCAACGTCCAAATCAAGGCCAAGAATAGCTTGAGCCCGACCTCTTGAAAGCTCAGGGTTCAAGCAGGGGTACTATTATTATCATGGCCTAACAAGCAAAGCCAGGCCCAATAAAAACAAAAAGGCCCACTAAGAAGGGTGGTCTCCCCGACATGCTCGACCTCTTTAAAGAGGTCGAACACTGATGAGCGGATATTTTATACACTTTTTGGAGTTAATTTCATATAGTTTTTAGTATGTTTTAGTTAGTTTTTAGTTTATTTTGATTAGTTTTTAGGAAAAATTCATATTTCTGGACTTTACTATGAGTTGTGTGTTTTTCTATAATTTCAGGTATTTTTCTGGCTGAAATTGAAGGAGCTGAGCAAAAATCTGATTCAGGCTGAAAAAGGACTGCTGATGTTGTTGGATTCTGACCTCCCTGCACTCAAAGTGGATTTTCTGGAGCTACAGAATTCGAAATGGCGTGCTTCTAATTGCGTTGGAAAGTAGACATCTAGGGCTTTCTAGTAATATATAATAGTTTATACTTTGCTCAATGATAGATGACGTAAACTGGCGTTCAACGCCAGCTCTCTGCCCAATTCTGGCGTCCAGCGCCAGAAAAGGATTAAAAGTTGGAGTTCAACGCCAGAAATGGATCCAAACCTGGCGTTGAACGCCCAAAATGGCCTTATGCACGTGAATTACTTAAATCTCAGCCCCAGCACACACCAAGTGGGCCCCAGAAGTGGATCTCTATACCATTTGCTATAGTTTACTCATTTTCTGTAAACCTAGGCTACTAGTTTAGTATTTAAACAACTTTTAGAGACTTATTTTGTATCTCATGACATTTTAGATCTGAACTTTGTACTCTTTGATGGCATGAGTCTCTAAACTCCATTGTTGGGGTGAGGAGCTCTGCTGTGTCTCGATGAATTAATGCAAGTATTTCTGTTTTCCATTCAAACATGCGTGTTCCTATCTAAGATATTCATTCGCGCCTAACCATGGAGAAGGTGATGATCAGTGACACTCATCACCTTCCTCAATCCATGAACGTGTGTCTGACAATCACCTCCGTTCTACATCAGATTGAATGAATATCTCTTAGATTCCTTAATCTGAATCTCCGTGATATAAGCTAGATTGATGGCGGCATTCATGAGAATCCGGAAAGTCTAAACCTTGTCTATGGTATTCCGAGTAGGATTCAGGGATTGAATGACTGTGACGGGCTTCAAACTCGTGAGTGCTGGGCGTAGTGACAAACGCAAAAGGAGGGTGAATCCTATTCCAGCATGATCGGGAACCGCAGATGATTAGTCGTGCTGTGACAGAGCATTTGGACTATTTTCACAAGAGGAGGGGATGTAACCATTAACAACGGTGATACCCCAACACACAGCTTGCCATAGAAGGACGTGCGTGCGTGAATCAGAAGACAGAGGAAAGCAGAGATTCAGAAGACAAAGCATCTCCAAAACTCCAACATATTCTCCATTACTGCATAACAAGTAACCTTTAACCCATGCTCTCTTGTTTATTCGCAATTCAACTGATAAATACAATTGACTTCCTAACTAAGAATTGCAAGATAACCATAGATTACTTCAAACCAACAATCTCCGTGGGATTCGACCCTTACTCACGTAAGGTATTACTTGGACGACCCAGTGCACTTGCTGGTTAGTGGTACGAGTTGTGAAAAGTGTGACTCACAATTCGTGCACCAAGTTTTTGGCGCCGTTGCCGGGGATTGTTCGTGTTTGGACAACTAACGGTTTATTTTGTTGCTTAGATTAGGAAAAATTTCTCTTTTTGTTTAGAGTCTCGTATTATTGGCGTGTTATAACTTTAGAATCCTTATAAAATCTTTTTCAAAAAAAATAATTTTTCTATTAAATCCTGTGCTAAACTTTAAGTTTGGTGTTTTCTTGTTGATTCCTCTGTATTTTTCGAAAATTTTAGTTTGGTTTTCTAAAAATTTTAAGTTTGGTGTTCTTGTGAGTCTTCAAAGTGTTCTTGAGTTTTCCTTGTGTCCTGATCTTAAAATTTTTAAGTTTGGTGTTCCTTGGTGTTTTCTTTCCAAAATTTTTGAAAACAAGGAGCATTAGATCAAAAAATTTTAAATCTTGTGCTATTTTATTGTTTTTCTCTTTCCTCACTAAATTCAAAAATATCTTTTCTCTCTATTTCTAAAACAAATTTTCGAAATTTGTTTCAAAAATTCAGATTTTTTTTAAAATCTTTTCCAAATCATACCTTTTTCAAAACTTCCTAATCACTTTCTCTCTCCTCATTTTTTTCAAAAATCTTTCACTCATTTTTATTTATTTTATTTTGATTTATTTTGTTTTCGAAATAAATAAATAAATAAATAAATAAATAAAAATATTTTTTTCTATCTTACATCATCTCCCTTTCTCCATCATGGACCTAAGCGGAAATGAACAGTCCAGGAGGACTCTGGGGTCATATTCTAACCCCTCCATTGCTTCATATGGGAGTAGCATCTGCATACCCTCCATTGGAGTCAGTAGCTTTGAGTTGAATCCTCAGCTCATTATCATGGTGCAGCGAAATTGCCAGTATTCCGGTCTTCCACAGGAAGAACATACAGAGTTTCTGGCACAGTTTTTACAAATTGCTGACACAGTACATGATAAGGAAATAGATCTGGATGTCTACAGACTATTACTGTTTCCATTTGCTGTGAAAGATCAAGCTAAGAGGTGGTTAAATAACCAACCTAAGGCCAGCATAAGGACATGGAAACAACTGACAGAAAAATTCCTGAATCAATACTTTCCCCCAAAACGGATGACATAGCTAATGCTGGACATCCAAGGCTTTAAACAAGGAGATAGTGAATCTCTTTATGATGCCTGGGAGAGATACAGAGAGATACTACGAAAATGCCCCTCTGAAATGTTTTCAGAGTGGGTTCAGTTAGACATCTTCTATTATGGGCTTGCAGAAGGAGCTCAGATGTCTCTTGATTACTCAGCTGGTGGATCTATTCACATGAGAAAGACAATTGAAGAGGCTCAAGAGCTCATTGATACAGTTGCCAGGAATCAGCATCTATACCTAAGCAGTGACCCTTCCATGAAAGAAGAGGTTAAGACAGCAACTGCTGAACTCAGTCCTGTAAAACAAGCTGCTGAATTCAATCAGCAGTTGGACTTTCTAACAAGGCAGCTAGCCGAATTTAAAGATAGGCTGCAAGAGACAAGAATGGCAAATATACACATGGACGAACAGTTTAAGCAAACAAAGCAGCAGCTGTCAAGGCAAATAACAGAAGAATGCCAAGCAGTTCAACTAAGAAGTGGGAAAACATTAAATACCCCACCTCAAAGCAGCAAAAAGCTAAGAAATGAGCAAACCACCCAAAATTCACCTGAGGACACTAAGAGCCCAGGGAAAAGTAATTCTGGAACTAAAACGCCAGAAATTTGGTGGAAGGCTGGCGCTGAACGCCCAGACCATGCTCAGGACTGGCGTTCAACGCCAGAAACAAGGCAGGACTGGCATTCAACGCCAGAAATAGGCAAGAATCTGGCGTTGAACGCCCAAAATGGGGAAGACCTGGCGCTGAACGCCCAAAATGGGCACAGCTCTGGCGTTCAGACGCCAGGAACAGACAATGAGTTAGCATCTCACGTCACTCCAGCTTCTAACTCTGGCACTCAATTGCCAGTGAGGGATCAGACATACACACGTGCTGATGACAACCCCTCTAAAAAGGCTTCTTCAACCACTTCTGTAGGTAATAAACCTACAACAACTAAGGTTGAAGAATATAAAGTCAAGATACCTTATCCTCAAAAACTCCGGAAAGAGGAGCAGGATAAGCAATTTGCTCGCTTTGCAGATTACCTCAGGACTCTTGAAATAAAGATTCCATTTGCAGAAGCACTTGAGCAAATACCTTCTTATGCCAAGTTCATGAAAGAGATCTTGAGTCATAAAAAGGATTGGAGAGAAACAGAAAGAGTTCTCCTCACAGAAGAATGCACTGCAGTCATTCTGAAAAGCTTTCCTGAGAAGCTCAAAGACCCTGGGAATTTTCTGATACCATGCATATTAGAAGGTCAATGCACCAAGACAGCCTTATGCGATCTTGGGGCAAGCATCAACCTAATACCTGCATCCACTATCAGAAAGCTTGGCTTAACTGAAGAAGTTAAACCAACCAGGATATGTCTCCAACTTGCTGATGGCTCCACTAAATACCCATCAAGCGTGATTGAAGACATGATTGTCAGAGTTAGGCCATTCGCCTTTCCCACTGACTTTGTTGTGTTGGAAATGGAGGAGCACAAGAGTGCTACTCCCATTCTAGGAAGACCCTTCCTAGCAACTGGACGATCCCTCATTGACGTCCAACAGGGGGAAATAACCCTGAGAGTCAATGATGATGAGTTTAAGTTAAACGCTGTCAAAGCCATGCAGCATCCAGACACATCAAAAGACTGCATGAAAGTTGATCTTATTGACTCTTTGGTAGAAGAGATCAACATGGCTGAGAGTCTTGAATCAGAGTTGGAGAACATCTTTAAAGATGTTCAGCCTGATTTAGAGGATTCAGAGGACATGAAAGAGCCTCTGAAATTTCTTCTGAAAGAGGAAAAACCTCCTAAACCCGAGCTCAAGCCATTACCACCATCCTTGAAATATGCGTTTCTGGGAGAAGGTGACACTTTTCCATTGATCATAAGCTCTGCTTTAAATTCACAGGAAGAGGAGGCACTTATTCAAGTGCTAAGGACACACAAGACAGCTCTTGGGTGGTCCATAGGTGACCTTAAGGGCATAAGCCCAGCTAGATGCATGCACAAAATCTTATTGGAGGATAATGCCAAACCAGTGGTTCAACCACAGAGGCGGCTAAATCCAGCCATGAAAGAAGTGGTGCAGAAAGAGGTCACCAAACTACTAGAGGCTGGGATTATTTATCCTATTTCTGATAGCCCCTGGGTGAGTCCTGTCCAAGTCGTCCCAAAAAAGGGAGGCATGACAGTGATTCATAATGAAAAAATGAACTGGTTCCTACAAGAACAGTTACAGGGTGGCGCATGTGTATTGACTACAGAAGGCTCAATACAGCCACCAGAAAGGATCATTTTCCTTTACCATTCATAGACCAGATGCTAGAAAGACTAGCAGGTCATGATTATTACTGCTTTTTGGATGGCTACTCAGGCTATAACCAGATTGCATTAGATCCTCAGGATCAAGAGAAAACAGCATTCACATGTCCATCTGGAGTGTTTGCTTATAGAAGGATGCCATTTGGGCTATGTAATGCGCCTGCAACCTTCCAGAGATGCATGCTCTCTATTTTCTCTGATATGGTGGAAAAATTTCTGGAAGTCTTCATGGATGACTTCTCAGTATATGGAGACTCATTCAGCTCCTGTCTTGATCACCTGAAACTTGTTCTGAAAAGATGCCAAGAAACCAACCTAGTTTTAAACTGGGAAAAATGTCACTTCATGGTGACTGAAGGGATTGTTCTTGGGCATAAAATTTCAAACAAGGGAATAGAGGTGGATCAAGCAAAAATAGAGGTAATTGAAAAATTACCACCACCTGCCAATGTTAAGGCAATCAGAAGCTTTCTGGGGCACGCAGGATTCTATAGGAGGTTTATAAAGGATTTTTCAAAAATCGCAAAACCTCTAAGCAATCTGCTAGCTGCGGACACGCCATTTGTGTTTGACACAGAGTGCCTGCAGGCGTTCGAAACGCTGAAAGCTAAGCTGGTCACAGCACCAGTCATTTCTGCACCAGACTGGACGTTACCATTTGAGCTAATGTGTGATGCCAGTGATCACGCCATTGGTGCAGTATTGGGACAGAGGCATGACAAGCTTCTGCATGTCATTTATTATGCTAGTCGCATTTTAAATGATGCCCAGAAAAATTACACAACCACAGAAAAAGAATTACTTGTAGTGGTTTACGCCATTGACAAGTTCAGATCATACTTAGTAGGATCAAAAGTGATTGTGTATACTGATCATGCTGCTCTTAAATATCTACTCACAAAGCAGGATTCAAAACCCAGGCTCATCAGATGGGTGTTGCTTCTGCAAGAGTTTGATATAGAAATAAGAGACAGAAAAGGGACAGAGAACCAAGTAGCTGATCATCTGTCCCGGATAGAGCCAGTAGAAGGGACGCCCCTCCCCTCTCTTGAGATCTCTGAGACTTTTCCGGATGAGCATTTATTTGCCATTCAGGAAACACCATGGTTTGCCGATATTGCAAACTATAAAGCTGCAAGGTTCATACCCAAGGAGTACAACAGGATACAAAAGAAGAAATTAATTACTGATGCAAAGTACTACTTGTGGGATGAACCTTATCTCTTTAAGAGATGTGCAGACGGAATAATCCGTAGGTGTGTGCCTCGAGAAGAAGCACAGAGGATCCTATGGCATTGCCATGGATCTCAATATGGAGGCCATTTCGGAGGTGAGCGAACAGCCACCAAGGTCCTCCAATGTGGCTTCTATTGGCCCACACTCTATAAAGATTCCCGAGAGTTTGTATGTAACTGTGACAGTTGCCAATGAGCTGGTAATCTGCCTCATGGTTACGCCATGCCTCAACAAGAAATCTTGGAAATTGAGTTGTTTGACGTATGGGGAATTGACTTCATGGGACCTTTCCCACCATCATACTCAAACACTTATATTCTGGTGGCAGTTGACTATGTATCAAAATGGGTTGAAGCCATTGCCACACCCACCAATGATACTAAGACAGTGCTGAAGTTCCTCCAGAAACATATCTTTAGCAGGTTTGGTGTCCCTAGAGTACTAATCAGTGATGGGGGCACTCACTTCTGCAATAAACAGCTTTACTCTGCCATGGTTCGGTATGGAATTCGCCACAAGGTAGCTACTCCATATCATCCACGAACTAATGGGCAAGCTGAAGTCTCTAACAGAGAATTAAAGAGAATCCTAGAACGGACAGTAAATACCCGTAGAAAGGATTGGGCACAGAGCTTGGATAATGCTCTGTGGGCTTACAGAACAGCATTCAAGACCCCTATAGGGACCTCTCCATACCAACTCGTGTATGGTAAGGCATGTCACCTGCCCGTGGAACTGGAACATAAAGCCTACTGGGCAACCATATTCCTAAACATTGATGCCAAATTAGCAGGAGAAAAATGATTGCTCCAGCTAAATGAGCTAGAGGAATTCAGATTCACAGCTTTCGAAAATGCCAAGCTTTATAAAGAGAAATAAAAAAAGTGGCATGATAGAAAGCTGTCATCTAGAATCTTTGAACCAGGACAGAAGGTTCTGTTGTTTAACTCTAGACTCAGGCTATTCCCCAGGAAACTGAAATCCCGGTGGAGGGGACCATACGTGATTACAAGTGTATCACCATATGGTTATGTGGAGCTTCAAGATATTGATTCTGATAAGAAGTTCATTGTCAATGGACAGAGAATCAAGCACTATCTTGAAGGCAACATTGAGCAAGAGTGCTCAAGGCTGAAGCTAGATTAAAAGCTCAGCAAGGTCCAGCTAAAGACAATAAAGCAGCGCTTGCTGGGAGGCAACCCAGCCATGGGGCAACAATCCTCTAAGCATTTTGCTCTATTTTTATTTTTATTTGTTTATATAAAGTTCACTGACACTAAGTGAAGAATCATTTAAGTCCACAGAGTTACAGAAGGACTCGGTACACAAAACAGAGAAAAAGAGCTCACTGGCAAGAAAACGCCAGTAAAAGTGTATTTTAGGCGTTCAACGCCCAAAATGGGCATCCACTGGGCGTTGAACGCCAGTAATGGTAGCAATCTGGGCGTTCAACGCCAGAAATGGGCACCCACTGGGCGTTGAACGCCAGTAATGGCAGCAGCTGGGCGTTGAACGCCCAGGAGAGCAGCAATTGGGCGCTGAACGCCCAAAACAGGCAGTGTTTGGGCGTTCAAACGCCAGGATGGCAGGGAGGAGACAAAACTCATTTTTATTCAAATTTTTTCATTCTAAATCTTGATTTTCATACTTCAATACATGATTTCTTGCATAAACATGTTAAGAACCTTGATTTCTAAATTCCATAATTTCTAAAAACCCTACCCTAAAAATATCAAATGTATTTTAATCCATAAGCACCAGACCTCTTTGCAAATTCAATCCAACTCTTTTCAAAACTTTTTTTTACAAATCTATCTTTTCAACTCATCAATATCTTTTTCAAAACCTCCACTTTATCTTTTTCAAAAATTAAATCTATCTTTCTCAAAAATCTTTCATATCCTCTCAATTTTAAACTATATCTTCTCTTATCATATCTTCTATCTTATCTTTTCCAAATAAATCTTTTTATCATATCTTTATCTTCTTTTTTTTTCGAAAAACCCACCCTCCCCCCCTATAAATTTGAGTTCGGCCTCCCTCCTCTCCCATCAACAATTGCACCTAGCTCTCCTTCTATCCCTCTCCTTTCTTTTCTTTTGCTGGAGGACAAGCAAACCTCTAAGTTTGGTGTGTTTATCCGCGATCACTAAGATCATGGCCCCCAAAGGAAAACAACCCACTCCAAGAGGCAAGAAAGAGAGCGTTCCAAAACCACTTTGGAATCAAGGGAAGTTCTTATCTAAAGAACATTCAGACCATTATAACAAAATAATGGGTCTGAGATCAGTGATCCCGGAAGTTAGATTCGATCTGAAAGAAGATGAATATCCGGAGATCCAGGAGCAAATTCGAATCAGGAACTGGGAAGCCCTAGCTAATCCTGAAACGAAGGTGGGAAGGAATATGATCCAGGAGTTCTATGCTAATATGTGGCAGACTGACAAGAAAAAACTATCTAGAACTGCCTTCTATGAATATCGGACCATGGTCAGAGGAAAGATTGTTCATACCACCCCTGACAAGATCAGAGAGATCTTAAAGCTACCTCAGCTGAAAGATGATCCAGATTCCTTCAACAGGAGAATGATGAGAACAGACAAGGGTCTGGATAAGATTCTAGAGGACATATGTATCCCTGGAGCCAGGTGGACCACCAACACAAAGGGTGTCCCAAATCAACTCAAGAGAGAAGATCTCAAACCAGTCGCCAGAGGATGGCTGGACTTCATTGGGCATTCTCTGTTGCCTACTAGCAACCGTTCTGAAGTCACAGTTAAAAGAGCAGTGATAATCCATTGCATCATGATGGGAAAGGAAGTGGAAGTTCATCAGCTGATCTCAGCTGAACTCTACAAAATTGCTAACAAAAATTCTAAGGAGGCCAGGTTGGCTTATCCAAGCGTGATATCGCTGCTCTGCAAGGATGCTGGAGTAAGGATGGGAATAACTGAGTACATCTCAGTTGAGAAACCAATCACCAAGTTATCAATGGAAAAACAACAAGCGTAGGAGGATCCCACCAAGAAGAAAACGCAGGAATTCCTCCCAGAAATCCCTCAATCTGAATATTGGGAGTATCTTGAGACGTCTATCACCAAGATACGGGAAGCTATGGAGCAAATAATAAAAGAACAGAAGGAACACAGTCAAATTCTTACCTATATGTTTAAAGAACAAGAGGAGCAAGGGCGTGACTTAAGGGACTTGAAGCGCCAGAAGTTATCTCTTGCAGGACCGAGCACCCCAAGGATCAGAGGAACCCCTGTTCCCCCAGAATAAAGGTTGTTAAATTCTAATTTCTGCTTTAAATCTGTGATAGTGTCATTAGAAAAGTTCACCTTAGGAGTCATATAGTAGTAATTAGTATCTATTTTGATCTTATCTCCAATTAAGCTATAGTTTATTTTTCTCATCATCAGCAAACATGAATAAAATAGTAGATCTTTTGAATAAGAGGCAATAAAATTTCGAGTTTTAATAAGAGAAATTCTAATTAGTTACATGTGGTGGCAATACTTTCTGTCTTCTGAATGAATGCTTGAACAGTGCATATGTCTTTTGAATTTGTTGCTTAAGACTGTTAAATATGTTGGCTCTTGAAATAATGATGAACATGAGACATGTTATTGATAATCTGAAAAATCATAAAAATAATTCTTGAAGCAAGAAAAAGCAGCAAAAAAAAAAAAGCCAATAACCCTTAAAACCAAAAGGCAAGGGTAATAAAAAGGATCCCAAGGCTTTGAGCATCAGTGGATAGGAGGGCCTAAGAGAATAAAATCCTGGCCTAAGCGGCTAAACCAAGCTGTCCCTAACCATGTGCTTGTGGCGTGAAGGTGTCAAGTGAAAACTTGAGACTGAGCGGTTAAAGTCAAGGTCCAAAGCAGAAAGAAGAGTGTGCTTAAGAACTCTGGACACCTCTAATTGGGGACTTTAGCAAAGCTGAGTCACAATCCAAAGGGTTCACCCAATTATGTGTCTGTGGCATTTATGTATCCAGGGGTAATACTGGAAAACAAAATGCTTAGGGCCACGGCCAAGACTCATGAAATAGCTGTGTTCAAGAATCATCATACTGAAATAGGAGAATCAATAACACTATCTAAATTCTAAGTTCTTATAGATGCCAATCACTCTGAGCTTCAATGGATAAAGTGAGATGCCAAAACTGTACGGAAGCAAAAAGCTGCTAGTCCCGCTCATCTAATTAGAATCTGAGCTTCACTCAAAAACTCTGAGATATTATTGCTTCTCAACCTATTAGTCTTCTATTTTATTTGTCTAGTTGCTTAAGGACAAGCAATAGTTTAAGTTTGGTGTTGTGATGAGCGGATATTTTATACGCTTTTTGGAGTTAATTTCATATAGTTTTTAGTATGTTTTAGTTAGTTTTTAGTTTATTTTCATTAGTTTTTAGGAAAAATTCATATTTCTGGACTTTACTATGAGTTGTGTATTTTTCTGTAATTTCAGGTATTTTTTTGGCTGAAATTGAAGGAGCTGAGCAAAAATCTGATTCAGGCTGAAAAAGGACTGCTGATGCTGTTGGATTCTGACCTCCCTGCACTCAAAGTGGATTTTCTGGAGCTACAGAACTCTAAATGGCGTGATTCCAATTGCGTTGGAAAGTAGACATCTAGGGCTTTCCATCAATATATAATAGTCCATACTTTTCTCAAGAATAGATGACGTAAACTGGCGTTCAACGCCAATTCTCTGCCCAATTCTGGCGTCCAGCGCCAGAAAAGGATTAAAAGTTGGAGTTCAACGCCAGAAATGGATCCAAACCTGGCGTTGAACGCCCAAAATGGCCTTATGCACGTGAATTACTTAAATCTCAGCCCCAGCACACACCAAGTGGGCTCTAGAAGTGGATCTCTATACCATTTGCTATAGTTTACTCATTTTCTGTAAACCTAGGCTACTAGTTTAGTATTTAAACAACTTTTAGAGACTTATTTTGTATCTCATGACATTTTAGATCTGAACTTTGTACTCTTTGATGGCATGAGTCTCTAAACTCCATTGTTGGGGGTGAGGAGCTCTGCTGTGTCTCGATGAATTAATGCAAGTATTTCTGTTTTCCATTCAAACATGTGTGTTCCTATCTAAGATATTCATTCGCGCCTAACCATGGAGAAGGTGATGATCAGTGACACTCATCACCTTCCTCAATCCATGAACGTGTGTCTGACAATCACCTCCGTTCTACATCAGATTGAATGAATATCTCTTAGATTCCTTAATCTGAATCTCCGTGGTATAAGCTAGATTGATGGTGGCATTCATGAGAATCCAGAAAGTCTAAACCTTGTCTCTGGTATTCCGAGTAGGATTCAGGGATTGAATGACTGTGACGGGCTTCAAACTCGCGAGTGCTGGGCGTAGTAACAGACGCAAAAGGAGGGTGAATCCTATTCCAGCATGATCAGGAACCGCAGATGATTAGCCGTGCTGTGACAGAGCATTTGGACCATTTTCACAAGAGGAGGGGATGTAACCATTGACAACGGTGATGCCCCAACACACAGCTTGCCATAGAAGGACGTGCATGCGTGAATCAGAAGACAGAGGAAAGCAGAGATTCAGAAGACAAAGCATCTCCAAAACTCCAACATATTCTCCATTACTGCATAACAAGTAACCTTTAACTTATGCTCTCTTGTTTATTCACAATTCAACTGATAAATACAATTGACTTCCTGACTAAGAATTGCAAGATAACCATAGATTGCTTCAAACCAACAATCTCTGTGGGATTCGACCCTTACTCACGTAAGGTATTACTTGGACGACCCAGTGCACTTGCTGGTTAGTGGTACGAGTTCTGAAAAGTGTGACTCACAATTCGTGCACCAAACACGGACAAAGGAGCCCAGCTCTACCTACCCAAAAGCAAGAAATTATCTCCCCAAAATCTTGCATGCGATCTCTATCTTCACTAAAAGATAGGTCCCAACAAACTCCCAAGATAAAGAGAACGGTTATCTATCAGAAAAGATGGAACTACTCCAACCGAGGTGGTTATCGACTCTACTATAAATACACTGACACCCTTCAGGTATAATTTACGTTCTAATCTACTAAAAATCTACCTAAAGCCCTTGCTAACTTAAGCATCGGAGTCTCTTGTAGGTACCACCTGTAACACCCTACCACACAGAGCCTTACGCTTAAATCGTAAATCAGAGGTGGCGAGGTATTACGACCTCTAAAAGTAAAATACGTACATAAATATAATTAAAAGAAATCATATCTAGGAGCCTTGAAGAATAAGTTAAACAAAAATAAAAACAGAAAATTGTGTCACACTCACATGGATAATTGTAAAACGGATAGGTAAGGGAAAAGGAAAACTAAAAACATAATATACAGATCAGAGTTCCAAAACACAGATATCAAGC
Source organism: Arachis hypogaea (assembly GCF_003086295.3). Taxonomy (NCBI): domain Eukaryota; kingdom Viridiplantae; phylum Streptophyta; class Magnoliopsida; order Fabales; family Fabaceae; genus Arachis; species Arachis hypogaea. Next base: position 106,401,560 of record NC_092048.1, read on the forward strand.
TCCAGATTCGACCTACAAAGCTAAGGCCGGCCAGAGTATGCAATTATATATATATATATACAACCCAAAATATAACTCAAACTACAGAATAAATACCTGTTTCTCCAAGTTAATCTCTAGGAGGGACAAACATAAAATATATACAAAGGAGAATATATATATATATATATATAGCATAAATACAAAATATAACATCCCAAAATAACCACACTTCGCTTGCACAGGAAACTCCAGAGGCTCAGCGAGGTGCCTCTCAACCTGCATCTGAAAAATAACAGAAATATGTATGGAATAAGGTGCCCGCATAATTAATATAAAAGGTCCTGGGAAAGCAGAGGCATTCCTAGAACTCCGACACTCAGATTTTAGCTTAAAGATCCAACTAAACCAGAAATTAGGTAAGTTATCTAAGGTATTCAAGTTCTAAATCCAACTTTAACCTAACACTTCACTTTCTGTCTCCTCCAACCTTCCGAATCATCGGTGGAACGACCCCCCTAGCACCTCTGCCAAGAGGGATTTCTCAAAAAATATACACATACAATTCAAGCAAGGAAAACACAGATAGAAGTGCAACTACAGCAAATAGAACAAGTAGCAGACAAGCAAAGTTAAACAATTAAGCAAACCAAAACAATGCACACCCAAGCAAAACATACAAATACACATGATTTATGCCTGTTCTATGGCTGATGAGCCTCATCTGTCAGTTATAAAGCCAAACCCGACATGTTTGGTAGCTAACCCTGGACAGAACACCGAACGCGGAAAATGTCGCAACCCTTGCATCTTACCCGTGTACCCGGAGCAGGGGAAAACTTCACCCTGCCCCTTACCCAGGTGGTGTTACAGTTCTCAACCCAGAGCAAGCGACGACAGAACTCAACCCTTGCATCTTACCCGGAGTCTCGAACTCTTATCCGGAGCAAGTAGATAGCACCATTGCATCTTACACGGTCACATATATCTCAATCAAATTCAATTTCATTTTCATCTCCATTCTCAATATCATTCAATTCAATTTCATAATTCAAACTCAGTTTTCATCATTCTTATTCCTCATCTCTTTTTTGGAGCAAGTGGACAATGCCACTACCTTTTACCCGGAGTCACATGTCTCATTCATTTATAAATTATCATTTTTGCACTTCCAAAACCATAATTCATTCTTTTCTAAATAAAGCAAAACTTAAAATGTAATTCTTTTTTGAATAACTCAAAATCAAATTATAAAATCCTTTAAAAATCCAAATCTTTCTAAATAACCACTTCAAAAAAAGCCTCCTATTTTCATAAAATTTTCGACAGTATCTCCTCTAAAACTTGGACTTTTGCCACCCTTCAAGGGTCCCAACCACCAAACCAAACATCTCTCAGTCATTCAAATCATGCCTAGTACCAAATTATTTCAAAATCAAACAAATTCCAATATCAAATCTTTTTTTTAAACCAACCAACTCTATCAGTAAACCGTTTATAAAATCAAATCACGCATCTCTCAACCAATCCATTCAATTCAATTTCACAAACCCACCATCAACCCTTAACACATCAATAATCATCATTATTTTATACTCATCAAAGTTATAATTCAACACATACAAATTTATTCATCCTTTATACACACACCATATATCATATACACAATCCATTAATAATTCATTCAGTTCATTCCTATCTTAAGGTCTTCTAGCCTAAGTTTTCACATGATATTAAATATTAACTATGAGATACCAAAATCATACATTAGCCGATTCCTCCCTAAGCTCGGAACACCTCAAAAATCTCTCATTTCACAAGCTCCAAGCTTCCAAAATTTTTCAAATTTAATCACCCGGATTTCATTTCAAACTGCCCAATCGAACTCCAAATCAACAAGAACACAATCTAATTCTCACAATATCACTATAATAATCATAGGGTATACTAATTTAATATTTCACAAGGGTTCAACAGTTCCTTCCTTACCCATGAATTAATTGGACAAACACCAGTGATTATCTGCTGCTAGAGTTCACCTAAATCATCAAAATCATTCAATTCTTCAATACCCAAACTCTAAAATCACGAAATTGAGAAGGGAGAGAATTGGGTAAGAAATTCAATTTCTTACCGCTTTATTCAAGTATAATTGAAAAGAATTATGAGACGAACAGGTAGCCGCTAACGGCTTGTTAATCGGAGCTCTGAATTGAAAATTATGGGCGATTGAATTTTTTGGAAGGGTTTAGGGTTTTAACGTTGATGAAATCAATGTATCCGCAGGAATAAAATGGAGAAAGGAACTCGTTGCTTGTCTTATGGGTAGGCTTTAGGCTGGTTTAGGCCAGTTTAACCGGTTCGGCCTGTTAGCTCGTTTTTTGGCTAAAATCTTTAAACTTGGTGTCAAAACTCATATTTTAATTATTTTTATTTCATTAAACTATAAAATTTAATTTTCTAGTTTCTTTAAATAATAATTAATTTATTGATTAATTATTTATCAATTTTGCGGGTTTTACACCATCCCCCACCTCTTCACGAAAAACTCGGACAGGCGGCACCTCGACATCAAAAGGACCTAGACCTCACGTTCAAACCTAAATCAACGTTTCAGGTAACCCTTAAAATACCAATTAATATAAAAATCTCTAAAAATCTAATCTTGAATAAATATAATAAATTATAAATAATTTATTATTTAATTTTTAAAAATCCAAAATCTTACCCTTATTAACTCAAATCATGCATCAAATTATCTAAACTAATAAAATATAATTAATATAGTCTCTCAAATTTTACCCATCCATTAAATGGGTCCTCCACACTTTCACTTATTCAAAGCAAATTAGTTTCCTAAATTTTGGGACATCAATTTTTTGTCCAAACTCTATTATATTCACTCATTTGTGGGTTTCTTTGCTAAGTTATGGCAATCTCAAACAACTAAAAATCATTTCTACTGATATTTTTTCTAGTTTTTGTTCTTATTGATATCTTTATTGCTTTTATTTCATATTTTTCACCATCACACTCACTCTAGGATGGATCAAAAAACCTATTCTTTTTCTTCTTATATTGGATTGTTCTTTTTTATATCTTTTGTCTTTCATTTAAATTTTCTTTTGGTAAAAGTATGAGATTTTAAAAAAGCTATATTTTGGAGAAATTGAATCTATTTGTGAGGATTTTTAATATATTTTAAAATTATGGGATTTAAAACATGTAAAAATTCAAATCAAAATTCCCAAGAAAGAAGGTAAAAATAACAAAGTTTGGATGAATAATTAAGTATGAATGAATTTGATTGGTGTTAGAAAATTTGGAGAATCAATTTAATTGAGTAAAAATTTGAAAGGCTAATTTGACTAATTGATGAAATTTGAGAGATCATTTTAGTCATTTACTCATGTAAAATATCTATATAGAGATTTTTAAAAAATGGTTAAGTACATTAAGGTATAGGCCAAAAATTTTATTCGTCCTTAATTTTTTTTGTATATAAAATCGTCCCTAAGGTTTAGCTTGATTTTAAAATCGTCCTTTTGGACAAAAATATCCTTCTTCCCAATTTATCCCAATCCCTCATCTTCTCCTTTCACTGCAATGAAAGGAGGGCAGAGAGACAGACACACTGGCAGTAGCAACGTGGGTGAGCAGAGATACAGACGGACAGAGATGCAGGCGGTAGCAACACGGGCGGCAAGGCACGCTAGCGGCAGTGAACCTGATGGGAAGAGAAGCATGCAACAGCCACGCGAACAGCAGCGACGCGGGTGGGAAAAGATGCAAGCGGCAACAACGCGGGCGGGCACGGTTGCAGGCGGCAGCAACGTGGACAGGCACAGATGCTTGCGGTGGTCTGAGTCGTCTTCTTCTCATTGCAGTGGTCACCCCCATTCGTACTCCCTCAAGTTATATTCTTTAGCCTTTCATCACATAATTTTTTGAGTATTTGGTGATGATTTTTGTTGTTATTTGTTGCTGATTTTTCTTCTTCAGTCTCTGTTAGTTTTTTGTTCTTGTTGTTGTTGATTCTCTTTGTTCATCCTTCTCTTTTCTAGTTCGGTCTTTAAGAAATTGTGACATTTGTGTGAAAAATTGATGTTGCTGATTTTTGAATGTTTGGAGTATATGTGAGAAATTGTGAAAATTAGGGTTGCTGAGTATGAGAACTTGGTTGGTGTTGCTGAGTATGAGAACTTGGTGATCCTTCAACAATGGTAGATCTGAGAAAGTGGGAGTCAATATATGTAAAATTGGGGAAGGGTAATTTTGTCCGAAAATTAGTGAAAGGACAATTTTAAAATCAAGCTGAACCTTAGGGACGATTTTGTATGCAAAGAAAAGTTAGGGACGAATAAAATTTTCGACCTATATCTTAAGGACCAAAATCGTACTTAATCCTAAAAAAAACTACAGCCTATAGTAATGTGAGTTTTTGCTTTTTTATCTTTGAGAAAAGGACAAATAGGTCCCTGATTTTTTGTCCCGCAGACATTTTCGTCTCTGACCATTGAAAAATACTTTTAAGTCCCTGACCTTTACAAAACTTGGACGGATCAGTCCCTGACGGAGGCATTTGGACGGATTAGTCCCGGACGGAGGCATATGGACGGAGGGACTGATCCGTCCAAGTTTTGTGAAGGTCAGGGACTTAAAAGTATTTTTCAATAGTCAGGGACGAAAATGTCTACGGAACAAAAGGTCAAAACCTATTTGTCCTTTTCTCTTTATCTTTTTACATGGTTTTTTTTTTTTTTCTTTGGTTTAGAACTTTACATGGTGAGTTTTTGCATTTGTTTTTCGCTTTTCCATTGACAATGAATTGGGCATCGTATCATAAAATGGCAACTCTGAAGCTTCAGTGAGTTGTAAATGGGCTGAGGCTGGGTACCAAGACCAAAATTTAGTTAGATCTCAAAGGTTAAGCCCAATAAAATAGTCCCAGCTATAATTGGCAGACAGCTCATACTCATACCTGTGGAGATTTGATTCTGACGATCTACATAATGCCTTTGTTGAATAAGTGCCGTATGGAATCTGGGTGGGTGTAAAATTTTCAGCCGAAGAAATCAATCTAGTATAAAATAAAATCTAGATGGGTTGCTATGAACACCAGAGACATGGTTGAAGGTTCCTCAAAAGCGGCGGTGCTATTATTGGGAGAAGAACATGTTCTATGAACCAGACATGAGAAGACCCATTGGAAAATCTCCGCTAATACTCACTATTATTATTATTATTGTAAGCATATAAGAATACGGTGACGCTCTTCTCACCATAGTTTTATATTCTGTACATAGTGCACTATGGGTGATGATCCATTAAATTAGATTTGTGTAATTGTCTCCGAATATACCCTATTTGTGCAGCGACAAGACACTATGTACATGTTATTTGACTTTTATCTAATTTTTCATGCCAATCCCTATAGTGTCAATTTAATTGATGTCTTTCTAAATTGTGTTGCCAATTCACTTATGGGGAACCTATATAATAAGGCATATGCTTTCTTTCCAAGGAAGAATTTTTGTTGAGAGTAGGAGTGTAAATACTTACAATTTGACCTGTGTTCTGGATTTAGTTTGGTTTGGCTTATCACAAGTTAGGTCAATGTATAGACGTTTTTTTTTAGTGTAAATTTTTTAATAGGAAAAGTTTAGGGCCAGCAATTTTATTTAATTTTGGCCAGTATCTAACCAGCAGAGAAAGATGAGCCATTGGATGAAATCTCATACCAATCTCACACCATTAAATCATCATTGATAGCTATTTGATGGCTACTAATCACAAAAGTTGCTGTCCCCCTAGTATTGCTCTTTTTAATAAACTAGACACATTCTCATAAATTAGTTAATTATCTATTAGGTTTTCTTAAGCCTGTTAAGATAAATATGTACATATTTTAATTAAAAATGTTTATTAAATTTTTAAATATTTTATTTTATTATAAATAATTTTTATATATTTAAAAAACATTTTTAAAATTTAAATGTTATTATAAATATTAAATTTAATATATTAGACTGCATTTGCTTTTTAAAACAGGACAAGACAATATATTGAGAACAAGATACAAAGGATAAAGACACAAAATTTAGTGTTCTTATATTCTATTTGTTAATAAAGTAGAACAAATTATAAAAATCTAATTTATTCTCATTTGTTTTCATTAAAAAAATTCGAGAAGAAAAATATAATAATAAAAAATATAATTATAAAAAATTAATAAGAATTATGAAAGAAAAAATAAAAAATAAATTGTATTTTTTGTTGGTATTTATGTGTTTTTCTGTCAGGATGAATATAAAATACACTTATTCAATATTTCTAAACATAAAATCTCTTTCATATCTCATCTGTAAAACATAATTTTATATTTTAGTATCTTTGTCTTAGTGTCCTTATAAATAAATACCACCTTACAAATTATACTAGTGTCGGTGTTAGTACATTTCTAAAACATTAAAAATAAAAAACGTTAAAATACCAAAACTTTTAGTATAAGAAATTAAAATATTAATTAATATTACTTTATATAAAATAAAAAGTATTAACCATCTAATTTTTTTTACATAACTTAACCGGTGTTTTCAGTTTTCAACTTTCATGCCTATTCGGAAGGAATTTTTTATTTTATTAAATAAAATAATTATAATAATTATTAAAATAAATAATTTAAAAAATATTTATCGAAATAAATATTTTTCTTAAATGACAGTGTAACGAAATAAGAGGGGAGTATTTATTTTTATAAATATTTTTTAAATTATTTATTTCAATAATTATTATAATTATTTTATTTATTAAAATAAAAAATCCTATCTAAAAGGATAAATAAAAAGGAATGGAAATGAAAAATGGGAAGACGTGGCAGTGGCATGCCCATTGGAAAGGTAATAAGGTATATGGAATTGGAAGAATGAATCAAAAAGTAGGGAAAGGACTAACGTGGTTTTGTGGAGAATTGAGAATGGGCAAGCATCACTCTCACCCATCCTACCCCGCTTAAGGATAAAACTTTATCTCCACCCGTTATCTCTTTTTCCACCTTAGCTTTTTGTTCCTAATTCGCTTCGTTTAGATTTCTAAAACACATTAATAAACAAAAGCGTAAAATATATTTTTTATTTCTGAAATTTGACAAAAAATTTAAAAATATATTTAAATTTTATTTTATTTAAATTTTATTCTAAAAATTTTTTATTTGTATCAAATATATTTTTGATGGCTAATTTTTTAAAAAATTTAAGATCGATTCAACAATAATTTCATAAAAACAATCCCTCAACACAAATAAATTAAACAAAATTTTCATGCATTATTGTTAGATTGGTTTTAAATTTTTTGAAAATTTAGCTGTCGATGATATATTTGATACAAATTGAAAACTTTTGGAATAAAATTAAAACAAAATAAAACTTAGGGATTTTTTTAAAATTTTTGTCAAACTTCAGGAACAAAAAGTATACTTTATCCTAAACAGAATTTAGCTAACATGCCTCTTAAAAATACATAATAAACTTATTATTAATAAAAAATTTTAAATATTTTTATTTAATAAATATAAAATAAATATAATAAAAACTTAATTTTTTTTATATTTTTAATAAAAAAAATTTTTATATTTTTTATATTGTCAGGGACCGAGTTAAATTTTTTTTGTCAAAAATCTCATTGTCTTTTAAGATAATTGTCAGGGACTATTTTAAATTTTTCTCACAATAAATATTAGAATTAATAATTAGAATCGATTTGACTACGATGATTGGTTATATTTCACCTGACTTATTTTTCAAGATATAAACCTGGAAATGATGGTATATGGGGCGAATGAGTTAAGCAGCAAGACTCGTTACAAACAGTGACGGACCCAAAAAATTTTAGGAGTGAGGACAAAAATATATAAGCTAAAATAAATCTTATTGAATATTATTAATTATATAAAGATATAAAAATTAAAAAAAATTAATGAATACTTTTATTTTTATAAAAAATATTTTTTTATTTTTAAAACTTAAACTTAAAATATTTTAATTAAATTATAGATAATTTGTTATCTTAACTAATTTTTTTATACACATTTAATAATAAAAGACTAACTCAACTGCCACATTAACAACTAATGACACACTAGTATTTATAATTCAAAACTAGAATTATATATAAATACTAGAAAAATTAAATCTGTTTATAAAATAATATAACCTTAATTTACAATTTTTTTTATTTCGTTCTTTTTAAAATAATTAAGTTTGTTATATATTTTTTAATTTAATTTTGATAAAATATTAGATGAAAGATTTTATTCATCTGTTTAATTATGTATTGTAATTAAAATATTTTATCTTTACTATTTTCAAAAATAAAAAAATTTTAAATTAATAAATTAATTAATTTATTTTAAAATTTTATATGCAACGCAGGTCCATATAATAAAACAAAAGATAAAAAATAAGTAATAAAGATGAATAAATTAGGAATAAAATAAAATATATAAAGTCATGAAGAGAAATATTAGATTAATACCTAAATTATAATTGTTTGAATTAAAATTTGTTATTGAAAATATCAAAAAGAAAAACAATGAAATTAGAAGATAAATAGAATCATAGAAAATTATATAAAAAAAATATAGAGAATTTGAAATTTACTTTTTGATGAACAGAAGATGACTAATAGACAAGAAAAAATGTTAAAAATATAAAAATAAAAAAAATTTAAGAGAATAAAAGAGTAACGGTACAAAAATTAAATTTAAGTAAGTTAAATAATAGTAAAAATAATAAAAAATAAAAAAGTTAATTTAGAACTTTAATCAATTGAGTGTAATTTATTTGTAGTGGGATCATTTAAAATTTAAAATAGAGATATATTATTATATATAACTATTTTGAAAAAAAAAATGAAAAAGCAGTGGGGGCAAGTGCCCACTCATTGCCCTTACTGGGTCTGTGCCTGATTACAAATATCTCGTGAGACAAACACGCACACGAGACTCCAGATCCATGAAACACATTTTTTTTAGGGGTGTTCATGGATCGTATCTATAGATTTATGGTAAATATTCGCATCCGATTCAAAAATTGCGAATATGATTTGATCTATATATTGAATCTGATCCGCACCCTTTACGAATTAGATCGCATATATCTACTCTATATCCACATATCCGATCTGCGGATCCGCACAATAATAATTAAAAATAAATATATATATTTGGTATTATATTTACTTGTTTGTATATTTTAGTTAGTAATTATTATTCATATATTGTATTATTTTACTTTTGTTATTTAGAAAAAATTTAATTAAAAATATTTTAAGAATAAATAAGTTTAAAAGTGTGAAAGAAATATTTTTATTGAACTTTTTACATAAAAATATGATTTAAAAGAAAAGGTTCAATTATGCACATATATTCGATACCTGATCCAACACTAAAAAACGCGGATATCATATCCGATCCGATCCGATAAAAATTGTGTAGATCGGATCGAATTTTCGGCCATATCCGATCCGATCTGATCCGTGTACACCCCTATTTTTCTTCATTTTTTTCCTCTTTTGTCAATTTATTTAACATTTTTCTGTTTAAAAAATATTATCATACTACTTTTTATATTTTTTTATTAAGTAAATAATAAAAATAAGAATTAATAGAAAATTTATTTTATACTACAAAAAAATATATTAAAAAAATACAATATTATAAATATTATTTTTCTTTCTATTTTATTTCACGTCAAGACAATTATAATGAAAATTTTAAAGTAAAAATTACCAATAATATTTAATATTATTTCCTTTAAAATAATGCGAGTGGGTGGGTATTTGATTTTTGAGCCACTAACTCATGCCTCAAACGTTTGCACATGCATTCTAGGAACAGAATATAAGGGAGTATATTCTTTGAAAATCTAGGAAAAGCAATCCTCATCTTTCCGGTGATGATATCCACAGAGAGAAATTTAAGCAACTAAAATATAATAACTACTCATTGCTAAGATATATAACAGCACTATTATATTAAGATTCTAAAATTAAAATACTGTACAGAGAAGGAGGCCAAATTGTATTTCTCTTGCTTGTTTTTCTTTTACAAGTATACAGATTTTTTTTTATATAATACATATGTTTTTTTAATAATTTAGGACTAAAAAAGAAAACAGAAAACAGAAAAAAAAAAAAGAAAAAAGAAAAAAGAGAAATAGGGCAGGAGGAACACTCCTTAGCCACTATCTTAAATAAGTAGATGTTCTAAATTACTTGGAGGAGGAATCCAATCAGCAGCAGCAGCAGCATCCATTTCGGGTCTCAAGTTTGGCCAAACTATCTGCTACTCGATTTGCCTCGCACTGGAGTAGAGCGGACAGCACGATCGAATTCGAACTCATCTTCAAATAAAAACTTTTTGAATCAAGATTTGACGTTCATCGGAGACTTTCAAATGGTTAACAAGGAAGAAAACATCCGCCGAGTCCGTTTCACACTCAACTGATGTAACTCGCTGCTTATGTGGTATACAATGGCCCCTCCAAATCGTCCAAAGTTCAGTCCTGAAAACACTAGTACCAGGGACTGAATCTGAGCAACCAAACATCTACTGTCCAGAGCTATTCTTAGGACACAACCAAAACCAGCTCTCCCCTCATCGACATACACACTCTCATCACAGTTCAGTTTCGCAAAGCCATCAGCTGGGACACACCAAGTTGTTATTGATGCATCGAAGAGATGATTATTAGCAAGAGCATTTGAAGGACGCAAGTCATGAACAAGCAGACAAGCTCGAAATGCCACCTCCAAAGCAAAGGAGACAGCACTATCCTCGCTAAGATTCACCTTTAGTCAATCCGCCGTGCTCAAATCAAGAAACAAAGACTGGTGCGTAAACCCTAACAACAACTACATTGGTCGAGAGACGGTGCAGTCCTCAAGCAATGTAAGCGTTGTTTCAGCCAAGTTGCGCTGCTACCTAAGCTTAGCAGTAGGAAGACAGGAATGAAGATACAACCATATAAGAAGCCGGATTTTTTCAGAAACCCGTAATTTCCAAAACCAATTCCAGTTAAGAGTGGTGTCACAAAGAACTAATCTCTCCAAAACCCAAGTATATCCAATCTTCGTCGAATACATACACCATAGAAGAGGGGATATCCACACCCAGCGTGGCTCTTGAGAGGAGTTCAGCTCACAGTTACTATTCAATATCTCTAGTTTGACGTATCAAGGATAGTAGAATAGATACGCCAGAGATTCCAAAAATTGTTAAAAAAAAATGTATCATTAATTCGAAGGTCAACTTCATGTATATCAATAATCTCCACCTTCAAACCCACCGCACCAGTAGGAAGCCGAAGATAGAACAAAAAGGAGTTAGACATAAGTCCACATGTCCAATTAAACCCGCTGCTTTTAAGATAAATTTACAAGTATGAGACGAGGACACATTATTAACCAAGTCAAGGAGAGAGCCCCTCTTCGTATATTTATGTTTCAAAAGATAAGTTAATACTCAAAATGGTCCTAAAATTTGATTTTTGACTTAATTTAGCTTTTTAATTTAATTGATCTAATCTAAAATTTTAAAATGTGCTTTAAGTTGGTCCTTTTATCTATTTCTATTACAGAAAAAATAACATGGCAGAATCAAACGTCATTTTACAATTTATGTATAAACGACATTATTTTATTCTCTGTTTTTTCTTCTTCTTTCTTAATGTTTGAACCTCTCACGGTCGCCGTTACTGCCCTTGTCATCACCTTCAAAACCTTCATTGTTTGATTTTATATGACTTGGAAATACTAAACGCCATCTAGAGTGAAGAAGACAATTCATAGATTTGCTCAACTTGAGGGAAGTAAAGATTTTGTATTGCAATAGGATAGAAAAGTTGATGAAAGCTGCAGCATTTGCAAAATTCCTAAAATTAGAGAGTATAAAAGTGTTTTGTTGAGGAGGAGGAGAGTGGTGGTAGTAAGGATATTGGGGTTGGAGAGCTATGATTGAAGATGGTGACAATGGGGTGATGGGAGGTTCAAACATGAAAAAGGAAGAAAAAGAAGGAAGGAGAGCAAAATGATGTTGTTTAGACATAAACTGCAAAACAATGTCGTTTAGTTGTGTCACGTCATTTTTCTGTGACGGAAATTGACAGAGAAGTCAACTTGAGTTACGCCTTAAAATTTTAAGGTACAATTTGGATCAATTGAAAATTAGAAAGCTAAATTAAGTCAGGGGTCAAATTTTAGGAGCCATTTTGAGTATTAATTAACTTCTCAAAAGATATACGAGAAAAATGTCTTAATCACCAAAATGTCTACCAATTTAAAAAATATAGAAATGTTCATGCATTTTGATTACTTTTAACATCTCTATTTTTTTTTTAACAATTCAATTATGTATTCTTTAAAATATTTATGTACTCAACCTTTTATTATAATAATTTAAAAAATTAAAACAAACACATCCAAATAGATTTAATATTTTTTAAATTTAAATACATATCCAAAAAATAATTTATGTAAAACTAAAATTCAAAATTTTAATTTTAAATTTTCAAACCAATTTCAAACCTTCTAATCACTTACATCCCAAATAAAATCCTAAATAATCACGTTTCAACAAGCTAAACACGTAAAATCCAGAGTTTCCCTCATACTCCTTCATCGTCGCTCCTCATCCGTCAACGTGCTTCTCCATCCGCGCCACACTCCTCCTCGTTGCCGCTTCCACAATCTGCGCCGCCTTCCTTCTCGTCACCACGCTTCCTCATCCATCCCGCCTTCCTCCTTGTCGTTGCTTCCCTATCCGCATCGCTTTCTCTGGCACCACCTTCCTTCTCATCGTCGCTCCCTTTGCACCATGCTCCTCATTGCCGCTTCCTCCGTGCAGGAAACGCGTCTCATGTATTTGGATGTGTCCGTGTTGATAAATTTTTTTCACTATTTTTTTATTTAATTTGAGATTTGTTACCTCATTTACATTCTCTATATTACTATAGTGATTGGTTTCCACTTTATTCTTTTTCATTCTATTTAATAAAAGGTTCTATCTTTTCAATCTATGCATAATATTGGATGTGTTTATGGATTTTTTTTTGGGATGTGTTTGTGTTGATTTTTTTTCACACTTCTATTTGATTTGGAGTTTGTAATGTTAATGTAATTTGGATATGCAAATACCTAATTTTGGATGTGTTTATGTTGTTCATTTAATTTTGGATATGTATGTTTATGTTCACTATATCCTCGCATAGTACACTACAAGAGGACACAGGACATAACGTCGGTTTTAGTCGTGATTGGCGGCGGTTTGAACCGCCGCAAAATTCAATACCGGCGGTTTGGTAAACCGCCCTGGCTAGTGGCACGGAGAGTAGGTTTCGGCGTTTTGTGGCGGTTCCCAGCTACTGTTGGTATAACCGCCGCTGAATCAGTATTTTACGACAACTAATTTAGTGACGGTTTTAAACTGCCACGATATACGAGTATTAGGATTTTGCGCGTTTTTTATCAGTGGATACGAACTGCCGCAATGTTATTACTTTTTTTCAATTTAGGACTGTTTTCGGTGGTTTTAAAACTGCCACTAATTTCAATACATATTTTAAAAAAAATTGGATTTTCCTTTAAAAAACACTGATTTTTTTTGTTAAATTTTTAAAGATATATTTTTTGGCCATTTTTGGATTTTTTTTAATACTATAAATCTTAATATTAATCTAAACTTATGGCAAAAACAATAAAATTAACTAGAAAACAAAATGGTATATTTATAAAAATATCAACATAATAAATCTCTTGCTAAGAATTGTATAGTCAAATTTAAAAAAATGTTTGCTTTAAACTAAAATAAGTCCAATCCTAGTATTCTATTTTTCACTATCTCCTTCCACAAAATTCATCCTTGCAGCGATGTCTGGTGCTAGCTCCTTATCCTGCCGTTAAAATAGATATCTCAGAGTACTCTCCATCGCCTGCCTATTTTTCTTCTCTGCTGCTACTTCATCCTTCATCACCTTCCTTTTCAAATTCTTGGCTTCTAGTTCTGCTTGTAGTTCAAGCAGCTTCCTCTGCGTCTCCTCTACTTGGACTCCGTTGCTCGACGGATTTGAATTCAGACAGAAGAGTTGACTAAGAGTCGGTCCAAAACCCGCACTACGCACTCTACCCGATTTCTCTTTTCCAAGTACTTGAATAATCGAATCATTTTTAGACAACACTGTAGAAGACTCATCCTATTGCTCAATCTCCTCAAGTCTTTCCTACAAACATAAATCAGCAAAAATAATCATTTTGATGATTGGTCTATCTCTTGTCAAGAACATGCCAAACAGGATGATTAACTGCATGACTTTCATCACAGTAAAATAACATTCAACCATTACAACTCTATAAGTATGTTAACGAGTACAACAACTTATATCCTCATACCAATAAAGGGATCTATTTCAAAAAATAAAAGGGTAAAACACAATAAATTAAACAATTAACCTATGTGAGATTATAATTTTATCAATCAATTATAATAAGTAGTACTTACACCAATTGCTCTTCCTCCATCATTGATATAGGAGTCATTTTTTTGTACACTGTGATCCATAACTCTCCTCTACCGACTCTTATCCCTTATTGTTTTGACTGTAACAACAAAGTTTATACCATTACCGGATTCCACACAATTAAGGAAAATGTAGTCATAGAGATAGTCCAAAGAGTGAATAAAAAAGTAAAGTACCTCTTCTTTCTTCTGCCTTGCCAAGCTTTTTGAACCGCCAGTGTGGGTATATAGTTGTTTTAATCGATTCATCACGTTTTTTCTACACTTCTCCTATTGGTTTATCAAAGATAAAGGGCGATTAGAAACTGATTTAAAAAGACTCAATGCAAGATAAATAGTATTATTGTGTTGCAAATGATATACTAGATTACATGCATCTCACGTTTACTGCGATAGTCAAGAAACCATCTCCAATGCTCTCGATCAATTTTCGACGAGCGGTTCTCAATATTTTGTTCAGTCATTGATGTTGAGTTGTAATAAGCATCATACAACATCAGCCTTGTATTCTTCCAAAACTTTTCCATACTTTTCAAAATATTTTCTTGATAGTTCCTTTACTATCTTTATCAAAGTGAAAAATTTGCTGTATAGACAATACAATTTGTTAATAATTGTCAAACAAAGCATATTTAATTTAGCAACGCTATAAACTTTTACCTTTACACATTTGTTATAAATCTTGTCTTTAGTGGTAATCTTATGCCAATTTTTCTCACATAGGAAATTTTTTATAGTCAGCTCCTAACATTCCAAGAACTCCACTCAACAGTCCAACTTCGTCTCTAATTGGTTGCATTTCGTTGTTGAACTTGAGTATGATCCTTCTGCCATCAGGCCATTTCATAGCCTCCCTCACACTTAATTTTTCTTGCTTGATTGTGCCATCGGAATCTATAAAGAATAGAATAACCTTATATATGTATCCATTGTGGACAACATGCAATAAAATTAATAAATAACATAGAGTCTAAATCATGTTGAACAAGAAAAATTATGTATATGTTACCGATCTTAACCATCCAAAATTCTATAGTCTTGCGTTTTTTGTGACTTTGAGCTCCAAAAGTAACAAAGAGGCCGTCAACTTCTTGATTAAGAGAATTTACCTCATTTGCATTAGCATCCAAGTTTTCGTGGCCTGGCTCCGAGTTCTGGGCACTATTTGTGCTCATTTGTGGAGTAGGCATTGGTTTACTGTGGGTGGACGGAACAACGGAACACTATCACCACTAGGCAGGAGAATTTGAGAGACATCCTGGTGGGAAGCCGAAGCCGTAGGCACTCACGTTTGAGGTTGCTGACATGTTGGTCCTAATTTTAATATTTTTGTGTAATGACCTGTCCTAGCCATCTTAAATTCCTAATACCAGGATGGAGAAAAAAAAAACATCACATTCTTTCCAACAACACATAATGCTGGTAAGTTATGTTTATACAAATTAACCAAAAAAAATACAATTATATAATACAAGGAGTTAACCAGCACAACACATAGTTATAACCATGTATACTTTTATGTTATTTTTAAAGGAAACTAAACTTATACAAGGAGGAAAAAGAAACATATCAACCAAAATAATAATAAGACAGAGGAGTTGTAAAAAGACCCAATGTTTGTATTGTGTGTGTTGGTGAAGTTGATAGAGTTGGATTTCATAAAAAATTGAGACAAGATTAATTGAAAAGTTTGGAATAGAACTGGTTATCATTATAGAAATTTTGTTTACAGGGTCATTTATTGCTCTAGTTGGCATATATATCTCTGTAACTTAGATAGTAAGTCATATCAAATTATGAAAATGGAGCGTTCAAAGTATTCTAAATACTAGTTAATTAAGTAAAACTATTAGTTATGTGCATAGTATCAAATCAAACAGTGTTTGAATGGATGAAATGTGTGTGACGTACTTATATTCCAATGAATATTGTCCCAAAGCTAGCTCAATAATCTTCAACGTTTCAAAGGTTCTTTATGAATTTGATCAATTTTTCAGCTCTCTAAATATTACTAATTTATAAGGAGACAGAGAAATAATGCACAAAGTTTCAAACAAAATTCCAACTCACTCAAAACATATTGCAATCTAATACAATAACACTCAAAATTCCAAATCATTCTTAGCTCACCGTTTTGGATTATCCTTCATATAACCTTTAGTTAGTTAATTGCTTAATCATCATTGCCTATAAAAATACCTACCATTAATACTAATTAACATCTCAAATAAGAAGAAATAATCAAGATTTAAGTGAGATGAAAATGACAACAGCTCCATTATTCCCATCAAATGATTATACAACTTATATAATGTAGTTAACAAAGCTCCATAGAGACGGGTGCTACTGGAGAAGAGAAGATGGACCAGTAGCAGGCCCGAACTAACGATGACAACGCAAGCAGAGACGGCGATACGACAGGCAGCTCCTAGAGACCACGACGGTGACGCGAGGAGATGAGTGGTCCTCGTCGGCGAGAGATGCGAGAGGTGAGAGCTTGTCTGGGCAGAATGCTTGGTTCACTGGATTTAGGGTTGTAAATTAGGACTGGAGTGAAATACAATGTATAAAGATGGAAAAGAAGAATTGGAGCGTAAAGACTGCTTTCAAAAGAGAAATGGCAATAAGACTGATAATTTTAACTTGTATTGATATTTTATTAATAATAATAATAATAATAATAATAATAATAATAATAATAATATTATTATTATTATTATTATTATTATTATTATTATTATTATTATTATTATAGAGACAATAATAGATACCGTACTAATCTTAATAATAATAATCACACTGACAATAATAATAATAATATGAAGTATAATAATATTTATTATAATGAGTATATATTGCCATAATAATAGTATAATAATAGGAATGATTATTGCAATAGGAATTTGAAGAATAAAAATATTAAAATAGCTAAACTTATAAATAAATTTTTATTTCTATAATAATAATAATAATAATAATAATAATAATAATATGTCTTAGTGGTTGTTTGGGCGTTATTAAAATTTTATACAAAAAAAATTATTTTTTTAATGTATTTGGTAAATTTTTATATGTAAAAATAAAGGCAATAGAAAAAATAAAAAGTCATTTTACTAATTGTGCCAATTAAAACTATATTACTCCGCATCTTGTGATAGTGTTTCAACAAATTGCTTAAATATGTAAAATGGTAGACTAAGGGCCTTCAATGTGGCATAATAACAATCCCTAAAAATAAACTGAACAGTTATAAAGTCACGACAAATTCAACAAACAAGTCTTGGCTATCCTATATAATCTGAATCGAAATTCTTCAACTAAACTACTACATTATCCTCAAGGTTTCAAGTATCGTTTTGCCTACATAGACAAGTGCCACACACTCTTCTTCTCAGGAGACATTCCACTATAAGAAAATTCATTCTCTTCTAACGTTTTATCGAGGTCATATGACAGCATGAAAGTATTTCGTCCAGTAGAATCAGTCTCATCAGAACTATCAGAGACAACGTCCTCTTTCTCTATTGAATATGGAACCACCTCTCCTGGTTTTTCGGATGTCTGTTGAATCTTGTCTTGAGATAACCCTGAAAGTTACATTATAGCCAAACAAGCCCAATATATGAAGAATTAGTGTGTAAACATAGTATTATTACATTAACATCATATAAGTCGTATCTTTCTTACGTTCCAGAGTCGTTCAAGACCATATTCTATAAGTTTGAATTCCTCCCGTGCTGCAATATCCAGTTCAACGATAAAAGTGTTTTCATAATGTGTCTACACAATATACAAAATTAATATCAAAGAGGTATAATAGTTAAAGCCATCGAGTGAAAATAAAATCAGTGACATGTGAACTATAATAAGCGGCTACTGTTAAATGCTTCCCACATTATCATCTTTCAATTCAGTATTGCAATTTGATACAAGAGTAGAAACATAGATTAGTATATATATATATATATATATATAGTCAGGTTTCTGGTGGCCTAATAATAGACGGTTAAGTATGGCCAAAAGGTTGACTAACCTTTTAATAGATGACACATGATAAAGAGTTTACTCATCATACATTTAAAGGGAATGTTGAGTGTAGTAAGTGCCATAAATTACTGATGACAAAAAGAGAAATGCAATGCAAAAAATTGTTTTTGTCTTTTGGGCCTTATAATAATTAAACCAAAAAAACTCTTGCTACTTTTAATTTAAAAAAGAAATGATGATAATAAAAGAGAGTGATAGTTCAAAAAAAACATATAAGATGATGAATTATTTTTTTTTAAATATATTATATTTGTGAAATATACTAATTTAATTACACATTTTCATTCATTTAAAAATAATTTTATCTATCCATAATAAATTTAAATGTTACTAAGATTTATTTTTTATATTATTATATTATAATTATTTGAAAATAAAAAGATTAGAATATATTAAAAAATTATACCTTCGTAGCTTTTTCTTATCAATTATTTTAATTTTTTTCTTTTTGTTTTGTTTTATAATTCGTCCACTTTCAATTTTTTTTCAATGTAGTTATTGCTCTTGAAAAATTATTTTAAAAACAAAAACATTAATATCTTAAATGTGTAATATATATTCGATTTGTTACTTTATCTAGTCAGTTTAATATTTTTTAAAAGTATTACCTAAAACTAAAAAAATAAATATTTACATGTAGTTATTTTCCTATAAAATTAATAGTTGAAAGCCATTACATAATAATTTATTCAAAATTTTAAATATATCAAATTTGGAAAAATTAATACTTACATGTAATTAATAGTTATTTTAGATAATTTGATATATTTAAAATTTTGAATAAATTATTATGTAATGACTTTCAACTATTAATTTTATAGGAAAATAACTACATGTAAGTATTTATTTTTTTAGTTTTAGGTAATATTTTAAAAAAATATTAAACTGACTAGATAAAAGAAACAAATCGAATATATATTACACATTTAAGATATTAATGTTTTTTTAAAATAATTTTTCAAGAGAAATAACTACATTGGAAAGAAAATTGAAAGTGGACGAAATTATAAAACAAAACAAAAAGAAAAAAAATTAAAATAATTGATAACAAAAAGCTACGAAGGTATAATTTTTTAATATATTCTAATCTTTTTATTTTCAAATAATTATAATATAATAATATAAAAAAATCTTAGTAACATTTAAATTTATTACGGATAGATAAAACTATTTTTAAATGAATGAAAATGTGTAATTAAATTAGTATATTTCACAAATATAATATATTTAAAAAAAAGTAATTCATCATCTTATATGGTTTTTTTTTTCTTTTTGTGAACTATCTCTCTTTTATTATCATCATTTCTTTTTTAAATTAAAAGTAGCAAGAGTTTTTTTGGTTTAATTATTATAAAGCCTAAAAGACAAAAACAGTTTTTTGCATTGCATTTTTCTTTTTACCATCAATAATTTATGGCATTTACTACACTCAATATTTCCTTTAAATATATGATGAATAAACTCTTTGTCATGTGTCATCTATTAAAAGGCTAGTCAACTTTTTGACCATACTTAATCACCTATTATTAGGCCACCAGAAACCTCACCTCTCTATATATATATATAATTACACGACGTCTAAAGTATTGCAATTCAGTATTGCAATTAAAAGTTGCAATAATGACATTCACCCATTTAGATATATATCAACAACAATTACACTCATTTGAAGTATTGCAATTCAGTACTTCAAATCAGTATTAGGCAAATAAGACATCCTAGAATGCCTATTTTTCCTCAAAATAACTTGTATATATTTTTCATAACTTTATAATTCTATAAATTAGCTTCGTATATATTGGGACCAAAACACAATAATAAAGAGTTTAATGAGTGTACTATAAGGTGATGGTGATAGTAAAGCAGCAGATCCAATATGCAGGGTATCCTAGTCCTTGAAGTTAAGAGCTAAGGGCCGCCTCTTTTATTTATATATATATATATATATATATATATATATATATATATATATATAGTGTACTATAAGGTCTTTATTGCTAATAAAGAGCTTTTATACACGTCAGACACAAATAGGTTCTACTTACCAATATTATATACGTCGGACACTAATAAGTGCAAATATAAATATCTAAATATTTACCTTCACTTCATCAAGTATTTTCTGTAACTACAATGTGTCCGTACTTGTTATAAATCCAAATCCAAATTTGCTTTTGTACCTTCTATCCTATTGATGCAAATCCTAAAATTTTAATAAAACCCAATGAAATCTAATTCGGGTTTCTTCTGAAAATATGAAACACAAATCAGAATTGTTGGGCAGCAGAGATCAAACCTTTTTCATTGAAGCAGGCGCATGACCAATGGCATCAGTAAGGTGAAGGTGTCCAGAGAAGGCATCGAGCCATAATTGTATACGGGACTCTTGAAACCACAGTTGTCTTGCAAAGGATGTTGCATGATCCAGCGAAGAGAACGGAGATGCATCTATCATCGCCTCTACGAACCAGATACTAGTGCAAATCAGAAGGAAGTCTCGGCTCTCCAATTTTTCTGATAGGCCACAGACATAAAAAGAATGTATAAAGATACTACTGACTCAACAAGGATAAAAAAATTGCCAAAAAAAACATCCAAGATAATACAAAAAAAAAAGTGATAAAATCAATCAATTAAACTAATTAAGACAGCAACACTCTCTAGAGGTAGAAAAATAAAGAACAATATCTAACTACTATGCGTAATTACTATAAAATTATGCAAAATGATTATTCACTGGTTGTTCATTAAAGAAACAATAATGCATGCAAATTATAATAAAAAACTACATTAGGTGGGATATGGAAATTATAATAAAATAAGCTACTTAATTAGCATTTCACATAAGAGAAAGCTTTTAGTGGGATATGGAAGCCACTCCTTAACCCTTTAATAAGCACCTTAAAGTAGAGTTTGATTGAGCAGAAATAAATATATCAGTTTCTTTTCTTTATATTAAGACAAAAGCATATTGTAATTGAGGTGATGGAAATGGCAATTTTATATATGTATGAACAAATGTGCCAGAAAGTCTTTCTCTCTCTCTCCTCCATGCAGGAGAATAAGGGGAAAACGTGCATGTGCTATATTCCCTTATTGTATGCTTCTATTTAGCAAGCTTTACTCAAGAGTCAAGAACATTGAATTTAGTTACTTTACTATAAATACCAACCATAGAATGTAACATCATTTTGAATTTTCAATGGCTTATTGCGAAATCTAACAATGGCAAGACACAAATATAGTAGTGCAGGTTATTAGGAACATATAGACTAATTTAGTCGAGTTTTATTTGGTAATTATATACTATGAGGCAAATTTCTGATATAGAAGTTTCAACAATTTTTGATTTCCAGAGATCAGAGAGATATATTCAAAACCAAAATATTCTAAGCTCTCTCCTGCATTTACAGCTATAGTGGTTTAAGACATTGAAAACAAAATAATAAAGAACAAAATTCATGAACATAATAATTAGACTCCAAGTACAAGGCTAAGGAATTAATATAGGCATAAAAAGTATTTCATTGCAATGGTTCAATTGAGCTAATAATTTTTTTTGTTTGAAGCAAGATAGTAATATATATGAAGCTAGTCAAAGCCATCATTAGTGGATTCTATTTATGAATCGGCAGCCTCATCGCGATCTTCAAAGCCATTATTAGTGGATTCTTCTAAATCGCCTTCTCTTGTCAATCGTAAGTCTTTGATGTCAAATTCAGGCAAGCTAATACAATGTTGGGGAAACAGGTCGATCTCATAATGTTCATAGTCTTCACCCATGTCAAACAAATCTATTGCCTTCACATGGACTACTATACTCCATTTCTTGTCAACTTCATCATTCACGTAGAACACAAGATGTGCCTCAGATGCTATTATGTATGGCTCGTTGTCTTCTCGATCACTAGTGTGAATCGGACTGGCGAAGTTGACACAGGTGTGGCCCAAAATGTCTTGTCGGATGCCTCTGCCTGACGTGGTGTCTGCCCAAAGACATTTAAACAAGACTACCATGAATTGACCATTGTACTTCAGCTCAGTGATGTCTACTAATCTCTCATAATATGAGACACTACCAACAGCAACATTACTATCGCGTTTGCTTGCATAACATCAAGGGATAGAAGGATCCTAAAATTTAAAGGATTACCTCATGCCTGAACCAATAAGGAAATTCTTTGCGCACAACTCTATCGATGTGAGATTGAGACCTTATTTTATTTCGTAACCTTCTCTTACTTGTGGCTCTGAACTCACTGTGTATATAAAAAGTTGATTTAAAGTCAATACTCTCAATACTCTAGGTGCTCCTTTCCTACTTTCAAAAATTGCACTCTATACTTACTCCAAGGATTTCTCGACACCAGTGCAATTGACAAGTATGTGATGATGTGTTTAAAGTTTTTCGGTTTCTGTAAGAGTAAAAAATGAAGTAGCCCCAACTGCCTTTCCAACCTCTAGGAACATGCTAGCAATCTCATTTGGCGCGGCTTCACTCGGCCAATCATCAACACGCGTCGGTCGGTGGATCCTACTCTCGATATTATCTAAGTATCTTGAACAGAATGTGAGAATCTCTTTAGATAAGTAACCCTCTGCAATTGAGCCTTCCGGTTGTGCCCTATTACGCATGTACTGCTTGAGACGACATAGGTACCTTCGAGAACATAATCAGTATCTTAGTAGGTTCAGGATATTGGAACAAAACAAGTCGAAACTTTTATTTATATGATTACCTTTCAATTGGGTACATCTACTGGTAATGCACTGGGCCACCAAGGTGTACCTCATCAACCAGATGCACCGTTATATGAACCATGACTGTGAAGAAAGAAGGTGGAAAAATCTTCTCCATATGGCACAGAGTATGGACCACACAATCCTGAAGGAGAGGAAGTTGTTGAGGGCCTATGGATTTACTGTATATTTGTCAAAAAAAGGTTGATAACTTTGCCAAAATGGCAGACACCGGGGGTGGGCAATACATTTCTTGAAGAAATTGGCAATAGATGTTCTATTAGAATGTGGCAGTCATGACTCTTCAAGCCCAACAACCTGTGCTATTTTAAATCAACACATCGAGAGATGTTGCAAGAGTACCCGTCTAGAAAGACAACATTCTTGATGGTCCTAAGAAAGACATCCTTCTGTGGATTGGACATGGTAAAGACTACGGAGGGATAATTTCCACCATCAAGTGGCCATATATATATCACACCTGATTTCCATCAGCTGGAGATCTTTTCGAGCTTTTAGGTGGTCCTTGGATTTACCACTCTCGTTCATTATTGTGAATACAATGTTGTCGCACACATTCTTCTCTATGTGCATCACATTAAGGTTGTGACGTAATTCATTGTTATCCAAGTATGGGAGTTCAAAGAATATGCTCCTCTTTTTCCAAGGAGACTCGTCTTGCACGACGGTTTGCTGTCCAAGCCTTGTTTTCCCAGCCACCATTTGCACCATGCCAAGTGAGACGTGTACAACCTCTAACTGTCTCAAGATATCTCCGTCAGTCAATTTGACAAGTAGAGATCTATCCTCTACCTTACTAAGAAATCTAATTGGGTCATGTCTATATCTGTGATCGTAATTCAAAAAGCGACGATAACCCATGAAACACCATTTCTGACTGAAGGTGAGTCGCTTAGTCTCGGCATCCAAATTGCACGTGGGACAAGCCCTCCCACTGTATGTATTCCTGATAAACCACAATTTGATGGTTTATTTCATATTAAAATGAGTGAATTTTATCAACTTAACCCACATTCATTCATTGAAATAGCATGGTTTTGTAAATTTCTCCTAAATTGTGCTTTAGATTGAAAATATGCTTTTTTGGAACTTAATTTACTAAATTTAATTCACTTTTATCCCATTTGATGCCTTGATGTGTTTGTTGAATGATTTCAGGCTTACAAGGAAAGTATGGATTGAAGAAGTGA
Organism: Arachis hypogaea; assembly: GCF_003086295.3. Classification (NCBI taxonomy): domain Eukaryota; kingdom Viridiplantae; phylum Streptophyta; class Magnoliopsida; order Fabales; family Fabaceae; genus Arachis; species Arachis hypogaea. The sequence continues at coordinate 106,426,106 of NC_092048.1, forward strand.
GAAAAAACATGCAAAAGTAGAGAATTCATGAATGGAGTTTGGAGCTTTTCAGGGTCATGCGTACGCATGCCTGATGCGTACGAATGAATGTGAAGTTATGCGTACGAACAAGCCCGCGTACATACGTTTTAGAAATTCGCGCAACCAACATGCGTACGCATGACTACTGGCACGTGATTTCATTTAATGCAACAGGTGGGTCGTGATTTTAGGCCTTCTTAAGCCCAATACAACTAATTTCTGAAGTATTTGAAGCCAAATTTAAGAAGGTTGAAGGGGGAGAAATTAGGGTAGCTTAGAAATATGTTTTAGGGTAATTTTCTAGGGAGAAAAGCTCCCTCTTCTCTTTAGAATTTAGGATTTTTAGTCTAAATTTCTCATAGATTTAGATTTTGATTCTTGTTTTGACTTGGTTTTCTTTACTTTTTATTGTTCTAGTATCTCAATTCTCTTAGTTTTACTTGTTTATTTCTCTATTTTTGTCATTTTTTATGTTCATGAACCCTTGTTAATTTTGATTCCTTTTAATGCAATTTGATATTTTATGTTTCTTTAATGCTTGTTTCAGTTATTGTTTATTATTTTCTTGCAATTGGTAGCTTAGATTTTATTATTCATGCAATTACTATGTTTTTCCTTTTATGCATGCCAAGTGTTTGATAAAATGCCTCTTTTAGTTTTAGTGTAGTTTTTTACACTCTTGGCCTGGGATTGAGGGCTTAGGTGACCTTGAGTCATTAATGTCCAATATTGATTGGTAATTTAGGGTTGTTAGTTGATTTGGTTTCCACTAACGCTAGTCTTTCACTAAGTTAATTAGTGAGTTGGCTAGGATTTGTGGATTGAATTCAATTATGCCTATTTGACTTTCCTCAATATATAGAGGTTGACTAAGCAGGACTAACTCTTCATAATTGCCATGTTTGTGGTCAATGACTAGGATATCAAACCTTGCTTCTCATTCCCTTGCCAAAAATCTTTTAGTATTTGAATTTTCTTTCTTTTGCTTTAATTGCCTTTAGTTTAATTCCTTGCATGCTTGTTTAATTTCTTGCTATTTACATTTCTTGTTTATTTCAACCACAACCCCCAATTTTCTCATAGCCAATAATTGATCACTTTATTGCAATTCCTAGGGAGAACGACTCGGGATTCTACTCCTGGTTATTTTGGTTTATATTGTGATAACCTTTTAAACATTGATTGAGAGTCAATTATTGGTTTAGACTATACTTACAATGAAATTCTTTTCTTTTTTTTTTGAGAATTCTGAACCGACGTTTATCTCTTGATGCGTGAGCATATTTCCTATCTTTTCCTAATGAATTTGTATTCAAATTGTTGAGTTTAATCAAGATTTAAATATCTTTTAGCCACTATGAATTCTTCTTTGAGTTGTGTGTAATTCTGTTTATTTCAGGTGGCATTCAGATAGATTTGATGGAGTTTCTGTAGAAAAAGAGAAGAAAGTGAATGATGTTGTCAACTCCAACCTCCCTGCACTCCAATAGAAATAATTTGAGCTATAGAGTTCTAGTTGACGTGATTTCAATGGCATTAGAAAGCTAACGTCCAAAGCTTTCCAACGATATATAATAATGCACACTTCGTCTCCAGCACACTCGGCCTCAAAGGCGCCAAACTTGGGATTCTCCAAGTTTGGCGCCAAGAAGTGCTACAACTCCCATTCCTTTCGGCCTCAACGGCGCCAAACTTAGGATTCTCCAAGTTTGGCGCCACCTTTAATGAACCAAGTGGTCCCCATTTGTCCCAAGGAGCAACATGCGAAGGCTTTGTTAATTTTTTTATTAAACTTTATTCTATTTAAAATTAGGAAATGATATTTTTTAGTATTAGGAAATATAATTTACATTAATTAGGATTAGATATAAAAGGGAAAAGAATCAGCCCTTCGGGCTTATCTCTTCTCTTCTACCGTATTCCACAATTTACAGTTTTTCTGAATCCTAGTTTTCTCTCTGAACCATTGATAAACCCATATTTTATGATATATATTGTGCTCAATTCAAGAGATTTATTCAATCCTTCATTCACTTATTCATGTAAATTGCATGGTTTTACTTTCCCTTCCTTATTATGTGATATATGTGAAATACATGTTTTCTATGCTTTAAAATTATTTATTTTAATCACCCTTTATTACCATTCGATGCCGTAATTTGTGTGTTAAGTAGTTTCAGATATTCTAAAGGCAGGAATGACTTAAAGGATGGAAAGGAAACATACAAAAATGGAAGAAAAGCACAAAATGGACTTTTTGAAGAAACTGGCAGCGACGCGAACGCATGGACGACGCGGCCGCATGCCTAGCGCGAAAAGACAGCGAAGCGAACGCGTGACTGACGCGGACACGCGCCATGAGCAAAACGCAGATGACGCGGACGCATGACCGAGGCAAACGCGTGATAAGAAAAACTCCAGATGACGCGACCACGTGACCCACGCGGACGCGTGACAGACGCCACGCACCAGAAATTACAGAAAACGCTCCCAGCGATTTCTGAAGTCCTTTTTGGCCCAGATCCAAGTCCAGAAGGCACAGATTAGAGGTTATGAAGTGGGGGAATGCATCCATTCAGGGAGAGCTCCAATTATTCACTTTTCATAGTTTAGATGTAGTTTTTAGAGAGAGAGGTTCTCTCCTCTCTCTTAGGTTTTAGGATTAGGATTTCTCTAAATTTTAGGATTATTTCTCTTCAAGTGCAGGTTTAATGTTTCTCTTATTTATTTTCTACTTTTATTATATACCTTTAATTATCATTTATCTTTTCAATTTGGCTTATGCTACATTCATGTTATGAATGCTCTTAATTTAATTTAGATATTTTATTTCTTTTGCCTTTTGTTAAGTAATTGGTAACACTTGAGTTGTCAAACTTAGTAGTAGTTGAAATTGGCAGATTCCTAATTAATCTAGATCGCTCTAAAGCTAGTCGTCCCACAGGGATTGACTAGGACTTGAGGATCAATCTAATTAGCCCACTTGACTTAACTAAGTGGGATTAAAATCCAATTCTCACCACACCTGATAAGGATAACTAGGATAGAAATTCCAATTTCTCATACCTTGCCAAGAGTTTATTTTACAGTTATTTATTTATTTTATTTGTCCTTTAAATTACTTGTTCCTTATTTTCAGAACCCCAATTTACAAAACTCATAACCAATAATAAGAACATACTTCCCTGTAGTTCCTTGAGAAGACAACCCGAGGTTTAAATACTTCGGTTATCAATTTATTTAGGGGTTTGTTACTTGTTAAGAAAGGTTGATTGCTTGGTTTAGAAACTATACTAACAATGAGAATTTATTCTGAATTCTAAACCATCAATCTTCCTCTCTTCAAAATGGCGCCGTTGCCGGGGAATTGCAAACGTGTGCCTTATTATTGGTTATTGTAAATATTTTTATTTTACTTGTTTATTTGTTTTTGTTTTCTCCTTTTATTTCCATTAGCCACTATGAACTCTCACCCCTCTCGTTTTGAGTTTGGTTCTAATATTGTTGAAGGAAACGGAAGTTATAGCAGGAACATGCATCAAGGTCAGAACAATCAAAGATGGATAGAGCCAAGAGAATTTGATCAACCCTTTAGGCAACAACACCCTCCAAGATATCATGGACAAAGACCATTATACAATGCAAACCAAGCTAATAGATATGGTGAACAGCCTTGTAACTACCAACAAGCCCTACCCTGTGCCTATAGACCATCCTCTCAACATAACTTTGGACCACCACACTCACAAGCTCCTTTTCACCATTCACCACCATACGATCCTTATTTACCCCGATTCCAATCCAATTACTCCCAAACACCACCACTTTCCTATGTACCATGTCCAAATCCATCACCTTGAGAATCACAGGCTCGCCTCAAGGAAACAGTAGGTCAACTTCATACAACCCTTCATCAGCTGGAGCAAGCAATACATCAATTATCTTCCAGACGTTTAGGCACTCAAGGAACTCCAATAGTCTTATGTGGAGAATTTAATAATGAACGTAGCATGAAGGAGACACTAGAAACCCCAGAGGGCAGTAATGAGCATAACTTTATTCTGGAACAATTGGAGGAAGCTCAAATTATCCAAGAAGAAGAAGTACTGATTAAAGATTTAGGAGATGCTGAACCTCCATGGGAACCCAGAGTAGCGAAGAATTCCGTCAAGGACGTTACAATTGATGCTAAGGAGGATAGTGCACAAACCCCAAGGCAGGTATTTTATGAAGAACTAGACGGAATGACCCAAGATGCCAGTTTCCTTAATAATGATAATCTCAAGTCAAGTTCTCCTAATAATGAACTTGCATCTGCAAGTGAATTCTCTGAGATTGAAGAACCTTATCCAAGTGAATACGAAGAAGATGAGGAGGTAGATTTCTCTCAACCTCCAGCTTATGACTTGAGTGATGAGGAAGACATAGAAGACTTTGATCAAGACGATGTTGCATTTGAAGAATTCTGCAAGGAAGTGGAGAAATTCACAGAAGATCACAAGGGAGTAGAACTTACAGAACCACTGGAAACACCTATCCCAAGGCCATTACCACCCAATACAAGCTTCAAGTGGGTACAATCCTTAACCTTTAATTTTATTTTTTCACTTGAATATGATTTGCTTGAAACAGATGGCTAGCTTAGAGCTCTCTGTGGCTTTAAGAGTAAGAGGAAAATGGCTCGTACTCAAAGCTGGTGCACAAGGTTCAATAAGGTTCTACGCTTCAACTCGAAGTGCACGGATTGGCATTATGTTCAATCGAATGGATCTCGGAAAACGTTTGGTCATCTTGGTGAGAATCTAATTTCTGAACCGCCCGGACGGAAAAATATAGATCAAGACGAAGGCAGATTTAAAAGCAAAGTTTGGGATCCTGGAATCTATTCTGACATTCGTCACCCCGGGAACCTGAGAATCTGTTTGAAGCTGCTCAAAAGCTTTACATGCCTAGTTTGGGACCCCGGAGGCTGTTGGCATTCCAAACATTAGTGGAGATTTCTGGATGAATTTAAGCACCAGCCACTATAACAGGAAGCTCATCTAAGGTCCAACTTAAAGACTTTAACTAAAAGTGCTAGGTGGGAGACAACCCACCATGGTATGATCGTTCCTGTTTCCATTTCATTTCATTTTGTTTATTTTTATATTGTTTTATTTTCATTGAACCTGGATAGTATTCGTGAGCATTTGCATTAGCATTACATACTGCATAACTGCATAATTGCATAAAAAAGAAGGCGTGCGACGCGATCGCATCACTAAAGCATTCGTGTCAGTTGCGAAAAACACCTCCCACGCGTCCGCGTCATTCACGCGGCCGCGTGATCTGGAAATTGGCGTAAAAATCCAACACCCAGAAATCTGGGCTGGAATCGTACGGCTGTCGTACGTTTAGCACAACACGGCCCACGCGTTCGCGTCCATCACGCGAACGCGTCACTTGCACAAAACCTATCCCACGCAAAAGCGTGAGCAACGCGTTCGCGTCGCTTGGATTGCACAACACCCCAAAGGAGACAGAGAGTTGCGCTGAAACGACGCTGGAATTGTGCGTTTCGCACAAATTCCAACGACGCGGTCACATGCCTCATGCGACCGCATCATTCATCCTTGTACCCACTCCATGCGATCGCATCACTCACGCGATCGCGTCAACCCCCCTCCCCTCGTCCACCCTAGCCACGCGACCACGTGCCCCACGCGTTCGCGTGGAGTCAAATTCATTAACCCCAAGTGACGCGAAACCCTACCCCGTCGCGCCCCCCATTCCCCTTCTTCTTCCCCAACCCCCTCTGCTCTCTCCCCCTCCCCTGTGCCCATCACCACCACCCCAACCATCCCCACCGGCCGCACCACCGTCGACCACCCAGCCATGACCGCGACGCCACCACCCCCCTTTTTTCCTTCCCTCTCTTTCTTCTCTTTCTCTTCTCTTCTTCCCCCCACCACTGCTGCCACCACCGCGGCCAGCCACCACCACCACGCTCTCACCGCTGCACCTCCCACCAACACCCACCCCCTCCCTTCCTTCCCCCTTAACCACCCCTCCCTGCACCCCAGCCCTAACCAACACCACAACACCATCCCTGCCGCCACCAAGGTTCGTCGCCGCGCCGCCCTACGCTGCCGCAGCACCACCGCAACCACACCCCCGCCATCCCTCAGTTCCTTAGCTTAGCTCATACGCCTACCAGGTTCCGCCGAACGCCACCTTTCTTTCATTCCTAGTTATTTTCATATTTTTTTTAGTTTATGTTTAAATTTAGGCTAGTTAAAGATGTATGTTGTAGTGGATTCTAGGTGGTTAGGTAGCTAGGATGTGGTTAGTGGATTTAGGCCTGATTAATTGCGCTGTTCTTGCTACTTGTTTTATAATTTTAGCAATTCTGCTGTTGCTGTGATCTAAGTATTGTTCATATGATGTTCTTACTGTTCATGCTGCTATTGCGACTGCTCTTTCATGTTCATATTATCTATATCTATTTGCAGTTTATTTTAATTTATATGAACTATTCTGCTTGCTGTTTATTTTTCGGGATCATCCAATTTTAGCCGGAATGCTGCCCAATTTTCTGTAAATCGTTTGGATTCTCATGTATTGGTTTTGGCATTTTCAATTTTGCATTCCTTAGCTCTTCCCAAACCAATTCATGAATGCACGGGCCAATATTCTTATTCCTTTTGTTTCCCCAGTTAATAAATCACATTATTGTTGATTTGATTTCAAATTTTCGTTATTGGTATATCTATATGAATCATCAACAACTTGATTTCCTTGCTTAAATATAAGTTGTCTGTTGCTTCAAATTGTGAAATTCTTGTTACTTAGAAACCAATCATCATGCCACTTACTCTGACTTTCTTTTTACTAACTCACTAATTTTTGCTTTCTAACCTCTTTTTCAATTTAAAACCACTTTTAACTTTCTAACAACCCCCTCTGCTTTTTGACTCACTCTTTACTTTTACTTTTTAACTTAAGGCATGTTTATGGTTTTTCCTAATTAACATGAATTCTATTTATATTACATTTTGGATTGAAATTTCTCATCTCAGCTTTTTAATTCCGAAACAATCCAAAATGCACAATTCTTCAACTCATTTCATAGTCTACTACTCCTTTGCCACTTTGTGCTTATCTTGTTATTTTCCTACTTATTTTTCTGCTTTTATTATATCCTAAATTTCTGTTTTTCAGGATGTCTGACACTCAAAGAAAGGGAAAAGGCAAGGCAACAACTGGCAAACGGAAAAGAGGTGAATCCTCTATGTCTCTCCTGGAGCTTATGCATGATGACTCCTGGCGGGAGAAGCACTTTACCCCACAGGAGAAGGCTGACCAGCTCCTCCCTGCCACTGATCCAATTAAGTTTGCAAACCGATACTGTGAGCTGAAGTATCCAGTGTTTGCTACCTCCAGAAATCTGTACCTGGAGAGGACTTTGAAAATCCCAGAAGAACTACAGCAGTACACCTCCGATCAGATCAAACAAAGATGCTGGTTCTTCTTGGAGAGAAATTTAACTGAGGTCAATGCTTCCTGGGAAAGAGAGTTTTACTGCAATTATTTCAAGACTTCCCTGGATGCAGTGCACCTCAGAGGAAAACAGATACTGGTCACTGAAGAGGCCATTGAGGATATTCTGCGCCTTCAACCTAAGTCAGATCAGCCTGACGGTTACCAAAAGGCTGAAGAGGACATGCGCTTTCTGAGATTTGACTGGGATGCTGTCAAGGAGAGGATAGCCCTTGACCCTACTGTCCCATGGGTCATGGGTAAGAACACCACCATGCCTAAAGGAATCAACCAGATATACTTGAATGATGAGGCTCGGCTCTGGCACCAGATCCTGAGTAACTTTATTATGCCGAGCACTCATGAGACGGAGCTGCCTGCTGCTATGATTACCCTCCTCTGGTGTGTGATGGAGGGTAAGGACCTGTATCTGCCACGTTTCATCTGGCACTATATGGCCAGGGTCCATGTCAGAGGCACCCTCCCTTTCCCTTACCTGGTCACCCAGCTAGGCCGTCGAGCTGACGTGCCTTGGGAGGATGCTGCTGAGAAGCCACCTGCTGCGGACTGCAAGAAGATCATTCCTCACAGCAGGAACTTCCTGGCTTTAGGCTATAGACCTCCATTCCTTCCTGCTTCTGATGAGACAGCCACACCTTCAGCTGCCCCCTCTTCTTTCACTGCTGCACCTACCCCACCCATTGCACCCCCAGTTGCTCCTGAGCCTATTTACCATTTGGTGCATCGCCTCTTCGCCCGCTTGGATCATATGGAGTGTCGCAACAAGCGACGCTATGAGCACGTCAAGTTGATGATCCGTTTCGGCGGCGAAATCTCCTCCGAGCCTGACACCCCTTCTGATACATCTGAGGTGGAGGACGACGTTCACGAGGAGGAGACACCCACCCAGGCTGCACAGACAGGACCGGAGCAGACTGCGCCACAGCGGAAGGAGCCACAGCAGATTCAGGCTGCAGATCTAGAGATTCCTATCCAGTCAGAGCCTCCTCTCCAGCAGACAGACCCACCTACCCTCATCCAGTCTGCAGATCCTCAGGCCACCACCGGGACTCCAGCAGCCCATCTTTCCAGTAATGACACTCCTTCACACCCGACTTGAGTGAGCATCGAGGACGATGCTTTATTTTAAGTGTGGGGAGGTCGCCATCTCTGGCGCATTTTTTGGTGAACCACTACAGACTCTTTTATTTTATTTTGGTTATTTTTCCGTATTTTTATCTTTATTTTTATTTTTATCTTTCAGTACTTATACATTGTTCTTTTCATGTGTTTTTACTCTACTTTCTGCATTTTGCACTTTAGTTTATACCATTAGCCAGTTAGTTTAGTTGCAATTCCAACTTATTAGTTATAGAATATGTGGATTAATTAGTATAGTTTACCCTTTAGCATGTGATAGTTGGTTTAAGTTGAAAATAAAAAGGAAGTAAACTAGAGACTTTAACAGAATAAAAATAATCCACACACCTTGTATATAGAACATAACATGTTAGTTAGTTAACAACATTTCACCAAGGAGGAACACTAAAACTTTAAAGCCACAAAAAAAATTTACATTGAGAATAATGGGAACTCTTAATTTCCACTTGCATGACATATATAACTGATATATAATTTTTGAGCTAGAGAACACACAGCCTGTGAGTTTTAGGCTTAATTGTATGGTTACATTCAAACCATAAATTTTTATTCCTGTGTGTTTCGCCCTTCTTTTTATCCTGATGTTCTTTGCTTTGTTTTAATCGATATATCCAATTATAGAGTATAGATACATACTAAGAGATGATTGAGGCAATTACTTGTTTAAGCTCACTTATCCCGAATAAGCCTACCTTTTACATCATCCTTGTTAGCCCCCTTGAGCTTTTAAACCCCTCTTGTTATATAAACCACATTACTAGCCTTAAGCAGAAAAACAAAATAAAAATTCCAAGTTGAATCCTTGGTTAGCTTAAGATAGAAATTGTGTATTGTTTAAGTGTGGGGAAATTTATGGGAACATGGATGATAGAAACAAAGGTAGAAAGTTAAAAAGAATAAAGATATCTCAAAATAAAAATTTTGGGAAGCATGCTCATGTGAAATCAATTGAATTACCATGTGCATTAAAAAAAATTGTAATTTTTATTTAAATAAAAGGGATACAAAAATTCCCCAATTACAAAAAAAAAAATAAAAAAGAATCAATGCACATGGGATAAAAAGTTAATGCATGAGCTTGCAAAATAAAAGTGAGAAAATCTGGGCAAATAGGTTAAGAAGTTTTGAAATACAAAATATCTATGTTAGGTGAGATCTTAGACTAATCAAGGATCCACTTATTAGCTCACTTAGCCTTATACATATACCCTTACCTTTACCTTGGCCCTATTACAACCTTGAAAAAGACCTCATGATTTTTGTATGTCTGTATTCTATAATTGTTGATTGGTTAGATGAAGAATAAAGTTATAGAAAGTAAGGATAAAAAGAAGAATAGAGTGATTAACCCAATAAACACTGAGTGACTAGAGAGTAAACATAGAATCCAGTGAGGGTTCAATAGCTCATCACCAAATATCTCTGCTTAAATTGTTAATTGTCTTGCAAGTTTAAAAAATATTTTTACCCATCTCAATTGTAAAAGTGCTTTAACATTATCTAGGGTTTGGCTATGCATATATGATTCCTTGAGAATGTGAATTAATTTGACTACATGTAAGTTTTATATACAAGTGAATAAAAATTAGAATTGCATGACTCATTTAGGTAGTTGCATTTAGATAGATTGCATTGCATGAGATTTCACCACTTTAACCTTACCTTATTCTTTATCTTGGACTTAGCATGAGGACATGCTATTGTTTAAGTGTGGGGAGGTTGATAAACCCATATTTTATGATATATATTGTGCTCAATTCAAGAGATTTATTCAATCCTTCACTCACTTATTCATGTAAATTGCATGGTTTTACTTTCCCTTCCTTATTATGTGATATATGTGAAATACATGTTTCCTATGCTTTAAAATTATTTATTTTAATCACCCTTTATTACCATTCGATGCCGTGATTTGTGTGTTAAGTAGTTTCAGATATTCTAAAGGTAGGAATGACTTAAAGGATGGAAAGGAAACATACAAAAATGGAAGGAAAGCATAAAATGGAGCTTTTGAAGAAACTGGCAGTGACGCGAACGCATGGACGACGCGGCCGCATGCCTAGCGCGAAAAGACAGCGACGCGAACGCGTGACTGATGCGGACGCGCGCCATGAGAAGAACACAGATGACGCGGACACATGACCGAGGTGAACGCGTGACAAGGAAAACTCCAGATGACGCGACCGCGTGACCCACGCGGACGCGTGACAGACGCCACGCACCAGAAATTACAGAAAACACTCCCAGCGATTTCTGAAGCCCTTTTTGGCCCAGATCCAAGTCCAGAGGGCACAGATTAGAGGTTATGAAGTGGGGGAATGTATCCATTCAGGGAGAGCTCCAATTATTCACTTTTCATAGTTTAGATGTAGTTTTTAGAGAGAGAGGTTCTCTCCTCTCTCTTAGGTTTTAGGATTAAGATTTCTCTAAATTTTAGGATTACTTCTTGATGAGCGGATAATTTATACGCTTTTTGGCATTGTTTTTAGTACGATTTTAGTAGAATCTGGTTATTTTTAGGGATGTTTTCATTAGTTTTTATGTTAAATTCACATTTCTGGACTTTACTATGAGTTTGTGTGTTTTTATGTGATTTCAGGTATTTTCTGGCTGAAATTGAGGGACTTGAGCAAAAATCAGATTCAGAGGTTGAAGAAGGACTGCTGATGCTGTTGGATTTTGACCTCCCTGCACTCAAAATGGATTTTCTAGATTCCAATTGCGTTGGAAAGTAGACATCCAGGGCTTTCCAGCAATGTATAATAGTCCATACTTTGCCCAAGTTTAGACGATGCAAACTGGCGTTCAACGCCAGTTCTCTGCCAAATTCTGGCGTCCAGCGCCAGAAACAAGTTGCAAAGTGAAGTTCAACGCCCAAACTGGCACAAAAGCTGACGTTCAACTCCAAGAAGGACCTCTACACATGCAACACTCAAGCTCAACCCAAGCACACACCAAGTGGGCTCCGGAAGTGGATTTATGCATCAATTACTTACTTCTGTAAACCCTAGTAGCTAGTTTATTATAAATAGGACCTTTTACTATTGTATTAGACATCCTGGATTGTATTTTTAATCCTGTGATCAAGTCTTGGTTACTCTAGTTCCCCTCTGGGGCCGAGACCAATGAACTCCATTATCACTTATGTATTTTCAACGGTAGAGTTTCTGCACTCCATAGATTAAGGTGTGGAGCTCTGCTGTTCCTCAAAGATCAATGCAAAGTACTACTATTTTCTATTCAATTCATCTTATTTCGCTTCTAAGATATTCATTCGCACTTCAACCTGAATGTGATGAACGTGACAATCATCATCATTCCCTATGAACGCGTGCCTGACAACCACTTCCGTTCTACATTAGATTGAATGAGTATCTCTTAGATCTCTTAATCGGAATCTTCGTGGTGTAAGCTAGAATGATAGCGGCATTCAAGAGAATCCGGAAAGTCTAAACCTTGTCTGTGGTATTCCGAGTAGGATTCAATGATTGAATGACTGTGACGAGCTTCAAACTCGCGATTGCTGGGCGTAGTGACAGACGCAAAAGGATAGTAAATCCTATTCCAGCATGACCGAGAACCGACAGATGAATAGCCGTGCCGTGACAGGGTGCATTGACCATTTTCACTGAGAGGATAGGATGTAACCATTGACAAGGGTGATGCCTCCAGACGATTAGCCGTGCCGTGACAGGGCATTTGGATCATTTTCCCGAGAGAAGACCGAAATTAGCCATTGACAATGGTGATGCATTACATAAAGCCAGCCATGGAAAGGAGTAAGACTGATTGGATGAAGACAGCAGGAAAACAGAGGTTCAGAGGAACGAAAGCATCTCTATGCGCTTATCTGAAATTCTCACCAATGATTTACATAAGTATTTCTATCCCTATTTTATTAATTATTTTTGAAAACCCCATTACCATTTTATATCCGCCTGACTGAGATTTACAAGGTGACCATAGCTTGCTTCATACCAACAATCTCCGTGAGATTCGACCCTTACTCACGTAAGGTATTACTTGGATGACCCAGTGCACTTGCTGGTTAGTTGTGCGAAGTTGTGAACCATGGTATTGGCATCATGTTTTTGGCGCCATTACCAGGGAAAGAAAGAGCGATGAATTTTACATAATCAAAGTGTGATCACAATTTCTGTGCACCAAGTTTTTGGCGCCTTTGCTGGGGATTGTTCGAGTTTGGACAACTGACGGTTCATCTTGTTGCTCAGATTAGGTAATTTTCTTTTTGTTTTCTTTTCAAAAAAAAAAATTTTTTTCAAAAATCTTTCAAAAATTTCTCCTTTGTTTTCGAAAAAAAAAATTTTTAAAATAAAAAAAAAGTTTTCAAAAATATATTTTCCTTCAGAATTTTTAAGAATGAATTCTAGTGTTTCATAAAGCATGTTGAAGCCTGGCTGGCTGTAAAGCCACGACTGTAGGGCATGATAGACGTGTCATGTCTGAATTACATACTAAAGCTTGGCTGGCTATTAAGCCATGCCTGACCCTTTGATTGGAGCTTTAGAGTATAAGATTCCTGGAATTCATATTAAAAATTTTGGAATCCTTATTTTTATTTTTTTCAAATAATTTTCAAAAAAAAAATCCAAAAAAAATTAGAAAATCATAAAAATCAAAAAATATTTTTTTTTGTGTTTCTTGTTTGAGTCAGGTGTCATGTTATAAGTTTGGTGTCAATTGCATGTTCATCTTGCATTTTTTGAAAAAATTCATGCATTCATAGTATTCTTCATGATCTTCAAGTTGTTCTTGGTAAGTCTTCTTGTTTGATCTTTGCATTTGCATGTTTTGTGTCTTTTCTTGTTTTTCATATGCATTCTTGGATTCTTAGTGTCTAAGCATTAAAGAATTCTAAGTTTGGTGTCTTGCATGTTTTCTTTGCATTAAAAATTTTTCAAAAATGTGTTCTTGATGTTCATCATGATCTTCATAGTGTTCTTGGTGTTCATCTTGACATTCATAGCATTCTTACATGCATTCATTGTTTTGATCCATAACTTTCATGCATTGCATCATTTTTCTTGTTTTTCTCTCTCATCATAAAAATTCAAAAATCAAAAAAATATCTTTCCCTTTTTCTCTCTTAAAATTTTGAAAATTAGATTTGACTTTTTCAAAAATCTTTAAAAATCTAGTTGTTTTTATGAGTCAAATCAAATTTTCAATTTAAAAATCTTATCTTTTTCAAAATCTTTTTCAAAAATCAAATATTTTTCAAATTTTTTAGTTATTTTCGAAAATATTAAAAATATTTTTCAAAAATCTTTTTCTTATTTTTATATCAAATTTTCGAAAATAACAATAATAATTAATGTTTTGATTCAAAAATTTCAAGTTTGTTACTTACTTGTTAAGAAAGATTCAAACTTTAAGTTCTAGAATCATATCTTGTGATTTCATGTGAATCAAGTCATTAATTGTGATTTAAAAAAAAATCAAATATTTTTTAAAAACTAATTTCTATCATATCTTTTCAAAAATATCTTCTTATCTTATCTTTTTCAAAAAAAATTTGATTTTCAAAATATCTTTTCTAACTTCCTAACTTCTTATCTTTTCAAATTTGTTTCAACTAACTAACTAACTTTTTGTTTGTTTCTTATCTTTTTCAAAACCACCTAACTAACTCTCTCTCTCTCTCTAATTTTCGAAAATATCTCCCTCTTTTTCAAAATTTCTTTTTAATTAAACTAATTATTTTATTTTTTATTTGAATTTTTGAAAAACTACTAACCTTTTTCAAAAACTATTTTCGAAAATCACTAACTCTTTTTCAAAAATGTTTTTCGAAAATTCTTCTCCCTCATCCCCTTCTATTTATTTATTCATCTACTAACACTTCTCTTCATCTCACATCACTGCTCCTATCCCTACTTTTGTGTTTGGATTCTTCATTCTTCTTCACCCCTATTCTTTTTCTTCTTCTACTAACAATAAGGAACCTCTTTACTGTGACATAGAGGATTCCTCTTCTTTTTTTTTTCTCTTCTCTTTCTTATGAGCAGGGACAGAGAAAAAGGCATTCTTGTTGAAGCTGATCCAGAACCTGAAAGGACTCTGAAGAGAAAACTAAGAGAAGCTAAATTACAACAATCCAGAGACAACCTTATTGAAAATTTCGAACAAGTAAAGGAGATGGCAGCTGAACCCAACAACAATATTGCAAGGAGGATGCTTGGTGACTTTACTGCACCTAATTCCAATTTACATGGAAGAAGCATCTCCATTCCTGCCATTGGAGCAAACAATTTTGAGCTGAAACCTCAGCTAGTTTCTCTGATGCAGCAGAACTGCAAGTTTCACGGACTTCCATCTGAAGATCCTTTTCAGTTCTTAACTGAATTCTTGCAGATATGTGATACTGTTAAGACTAATGGAGTAGATCCTGAAGTCTACAGGCTCATGCTTTTCCCTTTTGCTGTAAGAGACAGAGCTAGAGTGTGGTTGGACTCTCAACCCAAAGACAGCCTGAACTCTTGGGATAAGCTGGTCAAGGCTTTCTTAGCCAAGTTCTTTCCTCCTCAAAAGCTGAGCAAGCTTAGAGCTAATGTTCAAACCTTCAGACAGAAAGAAGGTGAATCCCTCTATGAAGCTTGGGAAAGATACAAGCAGCTGACCAAAAAGTGTCCTTCTGACATGCTTTCAGAATGGACCATCCTGGATATATTCTATGATGGTTTATCTGAGCTATCAAAGATGTCATTGGACACTTCTGCAGGTGAATTCATTCACCTAAAGAAAATGCCTACAGAAGCTTAAGAACTCATTGACATGGTTGCTAATAACCAGTTCATGTATACTTCTGAGAGGAATCCTGTGAGTAATGGGATGCCTATGAAGAAGGGAGTTCTTGAAGTTGATACTCTGAATGCCATATTGGCTCAGAACAAAATATTGACTCAGCAAGTCAATATGATTTCTCAGAGTCTGAATGGAATGCAAGCTGCATCCAACAGTACTCAAGAGGCTTTTTATGCAGAAGAAGCTTATGATCCTGAAAACCCTGCAATAGCAGAGGTGAATTACTTAGGTGAACCTTATGGAAACACCTATAACCCATCATGGAGAAATCATCTAAATCTCTCATGGAAGGATCAAAGGCCTCAACAAGGCTTTAATAATGGTGGAAGAAACAGGTTTAACAATAATAAACCTTTTCCATCATCCACTTAGCAACAGACAGAGAACTCTGAACAAAATACTTCTAATTTAGCAAACTTAGTTTCTGATCTATCAAAGGCCACTGTAAGTTTCATGAATGAAACAAGGTCTTCCATTAGAAATTTGGAAGCACAAGTGGGCCAGCTGAGTAAAAGGATCACTGAAATCCCTCCTAGTACTCTCCCAAGCAATACAGAAGAGAATCCAAAAGGAGAGTGCAAGGCCATTGACATAAGCACCATGGCCGAACCTGTAAGGGAAGGAGAGGACGTGAATCCCAAGGGGGAAGACCTCCTGGGACGTCCAGTGATCAATAAGGAGTTTCCCTCTGAGGAACCAAAGGAATCTGAGACTCATCTAGAGACCATAGAGATTCCATTGAACCTCCTTATGCCATTCATGAGCTCTGATGAGTATTCCTCTTCTGAAGAGAATGAGGATGTCACTGAAGAGCAAACTGCCAAGTTTCTTGGTGCAATCATGAAGCTGAATGCTAAATTATTTGGTACTGAAACTTGGGAAGATGAACGTCCCTTGTTCACCAATGAACTAAGTGATCTGGATCAACTGACATTGCCTCAGAAGAGACAGGATCCTGGAAAGTTCATAATGCCTTGCACCATAGGCACCATAATCTTTAAGGCTCTGTGTGACCTTGGTTCAGGAATAAACCTCATGCCCCTCTCTGTAATAGAGAAACTGGGAATCTATGGGGTGCAAGTTGCTAGAATCTCATTAGAGATGGCAGATAATTCAAGAAAATAGGCTTATGGACAAGTAGAGGACGTGTTAGTAAAGGTTGAAGGCCTTTACATCCCTGTTGATTTCATAATCCTGGATACTGGGAAGGAGGAGGATGAATCCATCATCCTTGGAAGACCCTTCCTAGCCACAGCAAGAGCTGTGATTGATGTAGACAGAGGAAAATTGATCCTTCAACTAAATAAGGACAACCTTGTGTTTACAACTCAAGGATCTCTCTCTGCATCCATGGAGAGGAAGCAGAAAAAGCTTCTCTCAAAGCAGAGTCAACCAAAGCCCCCACAGTCAGACTATAAGTTTGGTGTTGGGAGGCCACAACCAAACTCTAAGTTTGGTGTTGAACTCCCATATCCAAACTCTAAGTTTGGTGTTGGGAGAGTCTCAACAATGCTCTGAACATCTATGAGGCTCCATGAGAGCCCACTGTCAAGCTATTGACATTAAAGAAGCGCTTGTTGGGAGGCAACCCAATGTTTATTTATCTAATTTTATTTTTGTTTTTCATGTTTTATTAGGTTCATGATCATGTGGAATCACAAAATAAATATAAAAATTGAAAACGGAATCAAACACAGCAGAAGAAAAATCACACCCTGGAGGAAGCACCTGCCTGGCGTTCAACGCCAGAACAGAGCATGGTTCTGGCGCTGAACGCCCAAAATGGGCAGTATCTGGGCACTGAACACCCAAAATGGGCAGCATCTGGGCGCTGAACGCCAGAATTGCACCCTGGAGAAGAGCTGGCGCTGAACGCCCAGAACAAGCATGGTTCTGGCGTTCAACGCCAGAAATGGGCAACAAATGGGCGTTGAACGCCCAAAATGGGCACCAACCTGGCGCTGAACGCCCAGAGTTGTGTGCAAGGGCATTTTGCATGCCTAAATTGGTGCAGGGATGTAAATGCCTTGACACCTCAAGATCTGTGGACCTCACAGGATCATCTCAGGATCTGTGGACCCCACAGGATCCCCACCTTCCTTCCTCATAATCCTAGTTTTTTTTTCCACATCTTCTTCTTCATCTATTCCTTCTTTTTTTGCTCGAGGGCGAACAACATTCTAAGTTTGGTGTGGTAAAACAATTATGTAAAGGATCTATAGCTCAGTGATAGAACATATGGCTGCAAATCAAAAGATCCCTGAAATACCTCAGGGAATGCACTTCCCTCCACATAGTTATTGGAAGCAACTGAGGATAGAAATACCAAAAATCACTAGGAATCAAGCCACAAAGGCAAGGAAGAGACATAGAAGAGCTCAAGAACATCATTGGTTCCTCAAGTAGGAAACGCCATCATCACTAAGGTGGACTCATTCCTTGTTCTTACTTTCTCTGTTTTTCGTTTTCTATGTTAAGTGCTTATCCATGTTTGTGTCTTCATTACATGATCATTAGTAGTTAGTAACCATGTCTTAAAAGTTATGAATGTCCTATGAATCCATCACCTCTCTTAAATGAAAAATGTTTTAATTCAAAAGAACAAGAAGTACATGAGTTTTGAATTTATCCTTGAACTTAGCTTAATTATATTGATGTGGTAACAATGCTTCTTGTTTTCTGAATGAATGCTTGAACAGTGCATATGTCTTTTGAAGTTGTTGTTTAAGAATGTTAAATATGTTGGATCTTGAAAGAATGATGACTAGGAGACATGTTATTTGATAATCTGAAAATCATAAAAATGATTCTTGAAGCAAAAAAAGCAGCAAAGAACAAAGCTTGCAGAAAAAAAAAAGAAAAAAAATAGGCGAAAAAAAAATAATAGAAAGAAAAAGCAAGCAGAAAAAGCCAAAAGCTCTTAAAACCAAGAGGCAAGAGCAAAAAGCCAATAACCCTTAAAACCAAAAGGCAAGGGCAAATAAAAAGGATCCCAAGGCTTTGAGCATCAGTGGATAGGAGGGCCTAAAGGAATAAAATCCTGGTCTAAGCGGCTAAACCAAGCTGTCCCTAACCATGTGCTTGTGGCGTGTAGGTGTCAAGTGAAAACTTGAGACTGAGCGGTTAAAGTCAAGGTCCAAAAGCAAAAAAAAGAGTGTGCTTAAGAACCCTGGACACCTCTAATTGGGGACTTTAGCAAAGCTAAGTCACAATCTGAAAAGGTTCACCCAGTTATGTGTCTGTGGCATTTATGTATCTGGTGGTAATACTGGAAAACAAAGTGCTTAGGGCCACGGCCAAGACTCATAAAGAAGTTGTGTTCAAGAATCATCATACTGAACTAGGAGAATCAATAACACTATCTGAACTCTGAGTTCCTATAGATGCCAATCATTCTGAACCTCAATGGATAAAGTGAGATGCCAAAACTATTCAAGAGGCAAAAAGCTATAAGTCCCGCTCATATGATTGAAGCTATGTTTCATTGATAGTTTGGAATTTATAGTATATTCTCTTCTTTTTATCCTATTTGATTTTCAGTTGCTTGGGGACAAGCAACAATTTAAGTTTGGTGTTGTGATGAGCGGATAATTTATACGCTTTTTGGCATTGTTTTTAGTACGATTTTAGTAGAATCTGGTTACTTTTAGGGATGTTTTCATTAGTTTTTATGTTAAATTCACATTTCTGGACTTTAGTATGAGTTTGTGTCTTTTTCTATGATTTCAGGTATTTTCTGGCTGAAATTGAGGGACTTGAGCAAAAATCAGATTCAGATGTTGAAGAAGGACTGCTGATGCTGTTGGATTCTGACCTCCCTGCACTCAAAATGGATTTTCTGGAGCTACAGAACTCAAAATGGTGCGCTTTTAATTGTGTTGGAAAGTAGACATCCAGGGCTTTCCAGCAATGTATAATAGTCCATATTTTGCCTAAGTTTAGATGATGAAAACTGGCGTTCAACGCCAGTTCTCTGCCCAATTCTGGCGTCCAGCGCTAGAAACAAGTTGCAAAGTGGAGTTCAACGCCCAAACTGGCACAAAAGCTGGCGTTCAACTCCAAGAAGGACCTCTACACGTGCAACACTCAAGCTCAGCCCAAGCACACACCAAGTGGGCCCCGGAAGTGGATTTATGCATCAATTACTTACTTCTGTAAACCCTAGTAGCTAGTTTATTATAAATAGGACCTTTTACTATTGTATTAGACATCCTGGATTGTATTTTTAATCCTGTGATCAAGTCTTGGTTACTCCGGTTCCCCTCTGGGGCCGAGACCAATGAACTCCATTATCACTTATGTATTTTCAACGGTAGAGTTTCTGCACTCCATAGATTAAGGTGTGGAGCTCTGCTGTTCCTCAAAGATCAATGCAAAGTACTACTGTTTTCTATTCAATTCATCTTATTTCGCTTCTAAGATATTCATTCGCACTTCAACCTGAATGTGATGAACGTGACAATCATCATCATTCCCTATGAACGCGTGCCTGACAACCACTTCCGTTCTACATTAGATTGAATGAGTATCTCTTAGATCTCTTAATCGGATTCTTCGTGGTGTAAGCTAGAATGATGGTGGCATTCAAGAGAATCCGGAAAGTCTAAACCTTGTCTGTGGTATTCCGAATAGGATTCAATGATTGAATGACTCTGATGAGCTTCAAACTTGCGATTGCTGGGCGTAGTGACAGACGCAAAAGGATAGTAAATCCTATTCCAGCATGACCGAGAACTGACAGATGAATAGTCGTGCCGTGACAGGGTGCGTTGACCATTTTCACTGAGAGGATAGGATGTAACCATTGACAAGGGTGATGCCTCCAGACGATTAGCCGTGCCGTGACAGGGCATTTGGATCATTTTCCCGAGAGAAGACCGAAAGTAGCCATTGACAATGGTGATGCATTACATAAAGCCAGCCATGGAAAGGAGTAAGACTGATTGGATGAAGACAGCAGGAAAGCAGAGGTTCAGAGGAACGAAAGCATCTCTATGCGCTTATCTGAAATTCTCACCAATGATTTACATAAATATTTCTATCCCTATTTTATTAATTATTTTCGAAAACCCCATTACCTTTTTATATCCGCCTGACTGAGATTTACAAGGTGACCATAGCTTGCTTCATACCAATAATCTCCGTGGGATTCGACCCTTACTCACATAAGGTATTACTTGGACGACCCAGTGCACTTGCTGGTTAGTTATGCGAAGTTGTGAACCATGGTATTGGCATCATGTTTTTGGCGCCATTACCAGGGAAAGAAAGAGCGATGAATTTTACATAATCAAAGTGTGATCACAATTTCTGCGCACCACTTCTCTTCAAGTGCAGGTTCAATGTTTCTCTTATTTATTTTCTACTTTTATTATATACCTTTAATTATCATTTATCTTTTCAATTTGGCTTATGCTACATTCATGTTATGATTTTCTTAATTAATATTACTTGAGGTATTTCAGCTTATGATTGTTTTTTCTATTTATGAATGCTCTTAATTTA
Organism: Arachis hypogaea; assembly: GCF_003086295.3. Classification (NCBI taxonomy): domain Eukaryota; kingdom Viridiplantae; phylum Streptophyta; class Magnoliopsida; order Fabales; family Fabaceae; genus Arachis; species Arachis hypogaea. The sequence continues at coordinate 106,447,136 of NC_092048.1, forward strand.
ATTTATATATTTTCTTTCTTTTGGCTTTGGTTAAGTAATTGGTAACACTTGAGTTGTAAAACTCAGCAGTGGTTGAAATTGGCAGATTCCTAATTAATATAGATCGCTCTAAAGCTAGTCGTCCCACAGGGATTGACTAGGACTTGAGGATCAATCTAATTAGCCTACTTGACTTAACTAAGTGGGATTAAAATTCAATTCTCATCACACCTGATAAGGATAACTAGGATAGAAATTCTAATTTCTCATACCTTGCCAAGATTTTATTTTACAGTTATTTATTTATTTTATTTGTCATTTAAATTACTTGTTCCTTATTTTCAAAACCCCAATTTACAAAACTCATAACCAATAATAAAAACATATTTCCCTGCAGTTCCTTGAGAAGACGACCCGAGGTTTAAATACTTCGGTTATCAATTTATTTAGGGGTTTGTTACTTGTGACAACCAAAAACTTTTGTAAGAAAGGTTGATTGCTTGGTTTAGAAACTATACTTACAACGAGAATTTATTCTGAATTCTAAACCATCAATCTTCCTCTCTTCAACCATGAGCAACTAAAACCTCCACTGTTAAGGTTAGGAGCTCTGTCTATTGTATGGATTGGTATTATTATTTTTCTATTTTAATTCATGTACTGATTTCTATTTCAAGAATTGTTTTCGTTCTTTGTCTTATGAATTTGGATGCAACGGAAGTATGACCCTTTTTCTAATTGAGTTCTTGTATAACATAGAAAACCTCTTTACTTGAACAACATCTTGAAAATAATTTCTCCTAAATTTCTAATTATCTGGACTTAACGGGATATGTGACATATAATCTTCTTATATTTGGGTAATTAGGGTTTCTGTGGCATATAAACTAAAATTGAACTTAACCCTCTGATTGGAATTAAGTGACCAAGCAAACTTGAAATCACTTAATATGTAAATAGCTTATTTTTGTTAGTAATTAGGAGTTTGTTTTCTTTTGTTTTTTGATATCTTTTGTTTTTATATTCTCTATTTTCTATGAATTCTAACCCTTTTGGCTTGGAGTTCGGTTGTTACTATGTTGTAGGGAATAGTAACTTTAATGCCGGTTCGCATTTTGAGATGAAAGATCAATTAAGGGAGGAGCTAAGTGCTTATAGATAACCTTCTTGGCAACAATCTCCTCCGGTGCACTTTAATTGAAATCCTTCCTATGGTGTGCACCAATTCAATGGATATGGTGGATCTTCTTATGGTTATCAACCAGCACCATATGTCTATGAATCATACCCTCAACATAGTCCTCAACCACAACATTCCCAAGTCCTATTCTAGCACCAAACACCTCCATATAAGCCTAACCCATATCCACCATACCATCAAACTTTTGTGCCTCATGAACAACCATATGAGCTACACTTAGAACCACTACTATTTCAACACCAATAATCGCATGAACCTCTTGAACAATTACCCTCATACACACCACCTTAACACTCTTACCAATATGAACCACCTTCCATATATGAAGACCTTCTCCCAATTAATGAGCCCTCTTTTTCCCCACAACTTTCAATGAAGGAAACACACTCTAATTGTTCCTTCAAGAGCAAGAAGAGTACCAAAATAAGGAAAAAAACATCATGGCTACTTTAGCCAAAGTTTTATCTCACTTAGCCTCAATACAGTCTTCCAATAATTCAAGCACTTTCACGGATAAAAGTGAAGAACCAACTTCAATTAAAGCATATGGAGTGGAATAGAGCTTGGAACTTAAAAGGAAAGAAGAGGAGTTGAAGCATGAGTTGCAACAAGTAGAGGAGGTTGAGATCAAGGAGTCGAAATAAGCGGTTGAAGAGTTAGCAGAAGATGAACAAGGAAACGAGCTTGGGGTAGTTTGTCAAGAGGTCGAGATCATACAAGAGGAGCAAAAGGGAGCAAAACTTACATTGATAAAGCCATTAGAAGTCCCTTGGTGCACGAAATTACAATCACACTTTTGTAATTCCGCACAACTAACCAGCAAGTGCACTGGGTCGTCCAAGTAATACCTTACGTGAGTAAGGGTCGATCCCACGGAGATTGTCGGCTTGAAGCAGGCTATGGTTATCTTGTAATTCTTAGTCAGGATATCAGTAATAATTCTTAGTTTTAATTGTAAAAAGTAAAAGAACATGAAATAAATACTTGTTATGCAGTAATGGAGAACAAGTTGAGGTTTTGGAGATGCTCTGTCCTCTGAATATCTGCTTTTCCACTATTTTCTTCACGCACGCAAGGCTCCTTCCATGGCAAGCTGTATGTTGGTGGATCACTGTTATCAATGGCTACCATCCATCCTCTCAGTGAAAATGGTCCGGCTGCGCTGTCACTGTAGGACTAATCATCTGTCGGTTCTCACTCAGGTTGGAATAGGATCCATTGATCCTTTTGCGTCTGTCACTACGCCCAACACTCGTGAGTTTGAAGCTCGTCACAGTCATCCCTTCCCAGATCCTACTAGGAATACCACAGATAAGGTTTAGACTTTTCGGATCTCAGATATGGCCGCCAATAATCCTAGCCTATACCACGAAGGTTCTAATCTTAGATTAGAAACCCAAGAGATATGCACTCAAGCTATTGCAGATAGAATGGAGGTGGTTGTCAGGCACGCGTTCATAGGTGAGAATGATGATGAGTGTCACGGATCATCACATTCATTAGGTTGAAGTGCGAGTGAATATCTTAGAATAGAAACAAGTGTGATTGAATGGAAAACAGTAGTAATTGCATTAATTCATCGAGACACAGCAAAGCTCCTCACCCCCAACTATGGAGTTTAGAGACTCATTTCATCAAAGATACAATATGAAACGTGTAAAATGTCATGAGGTACATAGTAAGTCTCTAAAAGTAGTTTTTATACTAAACTAGTGATCTAGGTTTACAAAAAATGAGTAAACTAAGATAGATAGTGCAGAAATCCACTTCCGGAGCCCACTTGGTGTGTGCTTGGGCTGAGCATTAAGCTTTACACGTGTAGAGGCTTCTCTTGGAGTTAAACGCCAGGTTGCAGCTTGTTTGTGGCGTTTAACTCTGGTTTGTAACCTGTTTCTGGCATTTAACTTCAGAATAGGACAGGAAGTTGGCGTTTAAATGCCAGTTTGTATCGTCAAAACTCGGGCAAAGTATAAACTATTATATATTGTTGGAAAGCCCTGGATGTCTAATTTCCAACGCAATTGAGAACGCACCAATTGGGTTTTTGTAGCTCCAGAAAATTCATTTCGAGTGCAGGGAGGTCAGAATCCAACAGCATCTGCAATCCTTTTTCAGCCTCAGAATCAGATTTTTGCTCAGGTCCCTCAATTCCAGCCAGAAAATACCTGAAATCACAGAAAAATACACAAACTCATAGTAAAGTGTAGAATGTAATTTTTGCATAAAAACTAATAAAACTATACTAAAAAGTAGCTAAATCCTACTAAAAACTATATGAAAATACCCCCAAAAAGCGTATAAAAATATTCGCTCATCATCCCTCCTCCTAAGTCACTATCCATTCCTTCGTTTAAGTGGGTAAAACTTTTATCCTTAAACTTTAATATCCCGCTTGAATATGGTTTGCTTGAAACGGATAGTCAACTTAGGGCTCTTTGTGGATTGGAAATTAAGAGGAAGTTATGTAGTGGTTGGAAACATAATTCTAGGTTCATTGAGGTTGAATCTTTAAGGCTTGGTTTCGATGGTTGGTGTAATGCTTGATTGAGTGAATTTTGGAGAATATTTAGGTGTTTAAGTGAGAATTTCAAATTCTTGTCACCTAGATGGAACTATGAGACTCAACTAGAAGATAGGTGCAAAACCAAGATTTGGGATCCTGGTATACATCATGTGGATTAATTTTTGGAGCTCGAAGCTTGGTTTAACTTTCATCAAGGCTTGGTGCATTTACTTAGAAATCTTGAAGATCATTAGAAGTCCAAGCATTGGTGGAGGCTCAAAGATGAGTTCAAGCACAAGCCTCCTTGAAAAGATCTCTCCAAAATGTCCAACTTAAGGTCTTTAAATAAAAGTGCTAGGTGGGAGACACCCCACCATAGTAATATCCTTCCAACTTCCCTTCTTTATATCATTCTTGTAAATATATCTCTTAATTGTTAGCTTTCCTTGGTAGATTTTTGTTTTAAGTTGCATATTTGAATAGTTAATAATCTTGTTTTAAATTACTTTTTTGTTTTGAATTGCATGTTTAATGAGTTGAAATAGTTTTTGGAAGTTAGAAATTTTGTTAAATTTGGAGTTTAAATTATCTTAGAATGTAAATAGTTAGGATGAAAAAGTCTTGTGCTTAAGTTGTTTATGTTTAAAAAAAAAGCCATTTGTGCGTATGCATAGCTTTGTGCGTATGCACACCTCTCCCAAACCCCTCTGCTCTGTGTGTGCACACACAGTTGTGCTTACGCACACTCCATTTTGAGCCCTTTGCTCTGTGCGTACGCACAACCCTCTAAATTCCTTTGTCATGCGTACGCATGGTCATGTGTGCATATGCACGGATTCAAAATCCCAGCCCCTTTTAGGCGAAGCACTAAATGCATTCACACAACAACCCCCCAACATCTTTCTTCTTCATCATCCCCTCTCCCTCTTTTCACCACCATCAACACCATCACCCAATTCCAATCACCAAACCACCACCAACGTCCCACGCTGGTGACAACCCTAATTGTCGCCGTCAAGCCTTTATTATTTTTTCCCTTCTTCCATTCTTTCTTTCTTTCTTCCATTCCTCTCTCCTTGCCCTCCGCCACCCACAGCCATAGCGCAGAACAGCTGTCGGCGCCACCGCACCACCCACATCACCCCTTCCTTCCATTCCTCCTCTTTCTCTCACCCCCTGTCCGAGGCAATACTCACAGAGCATGACCCTGTTTTCTCCTTCCTCCAGCGAGCTCACTGCTGCCGGCAACGCCTCCTTTGGCTGCCGTCACTGCTGCGGCTACACCACCGCTCCACCCACTCCCACCATCCCTTCCCTTTTCTTCCCTGATTAGTACCCTGTTCTAGGTTCTTCCATGTTCCATTTTCTTTAATTTCTGTTTAATTAGTAATTTTTTTAATTAAATTAGTTAGATTATGCATGTTTTAGTTGAATTAGGTGGTTAGGTAGGTTTGAACTTAGTTTGTAGTGGATTTTTAGGTCTGAACTGCTCTGATGTGTTTAGAATGAATTTTCTTCTGAATTTGTTTATTAAATGATGATAATTTTCTTGGTTTATGGATTTAATTGTGAACTGCTACTCACTCAAGTTTGTTTATTTGTTTAGTTCCTATGAATTGATATGTGAATTGTTTTTATTTGTTTGTTGCAATCATATGGAAACTTGTTGATTGAGTGAATTTGGGAATTGTGTTAGTTTACTGCTGAAATATTGCCAGAAATTACTTGGTTTAGTTTTAATTGTTCATTCTTGATGCAATTGAGTAATTGAGATTGACAACATGCCACTTTTGCTTTGAAATGTCGCTAAGCTCAATTAATCAATCATCCGGCTAATTGCTTCACTATTTTGTTGCTGAAAGTTGAGATTTCTGTTATTCTGTTTCATTAAGCTGCATTCTGAGATTTGGTTCAATAAGGTTTTATTCGATGGTTTTCTATGTCAATAGAACCTTGCTTATCAAACAGTTTTCAAAGATGCCTCAAGGAAGCTTTATTGCAAATTTTGGTCATACCTTATAATCATTTGCTTGTTTTCATCCCAACTTACTCATATGCATTGAATGGATTGAATTGATTTTCAATTTAACCAAAACTTGGATTCTTTTGTGATTAGAGCCTCTTTTGCATGAATTCACAAGATTGGGAATTCTTAACCTATGTGACTAGTTTTATCCACTTTCACCATGCTTAAACTGCTTTAAGTCACATAGAGCATGAATTTTTCAATTCCTATTTCAAACTTGTGAATTTAATGCTTGAATGCATTCTTGGTGTTTGACTTTCCTTAATTGCTTTGTTAATCAACACTTTAGCTTTTTAAACACCAAATGCTTAAGCTTATGCCAAGTGACTTGTGACCATTATTTATATGATTATGTGCTCTACAAATACATTTGCATCACTCACTGTGGCATATTGCATTGTTAGGAAGTGAATGTGAGCTTGCCTGTCTGTTGGAACTTTTTGAAAACCTTCATAGCTTAAGAACCATGCCTGCTATGCATTGACATTTAACTTTCTTTTTCCCCTAACTTTTGTTTTCCAACTGACTCTTTTACTTTTTTTTCAATTTTTTTCAACTAATTCTTTTCCTCTTTTCTTTAATGCATAACAATATTGTTTCTTACCTTCTTCCATTAAACGGGCAAGTGACCTAACTTTCATTGAATAAAATTGTTCGGAATGTTAATCCTAACTGACTTTGATTCCTATTTTCATTCACATTCCAAGTCAATTCTATGTTTATCCGTTCACTCTACATGTATGCTGTTATTGCATCAGTCTTTTGTTTCTTGCTTGATTGTGACATCATTTTACTCTGTGTGCCTTAGATCATATTTTATATCCCCATTTTCTTTGATCCTTTTTAAGATGATTGATAGAAAATGAAATGGTAAGGCCACGGGATCCGGTAAAAGGAAGCAGACCTCACAGATTGCTGAAACTGCGGATGCAGCATTTTATGAGAGACAAATCAGTGGAAGAGACAGAGTTGATTAGAATACACCTCCTGCTGATCCGTACAAGTTCAACAGCCATTATTCAAACCTTAAGTCCCCAAATTTCTTTCGCAAGAGGAGCCTGCACATTAAAAGAAAGCTCCAAATCCCGGATAATCTGAGCCAGTACACTGATGATGAAATTGTTCAGCAGGGATGGGGTTTTCTAGGTAGGGTTCGAGAATTTTATGCAAACTACTACACAGGGGCCCTCGATGCAGTTCACCTTCGAGGCAAGAAGGTACTAGTGACTGAGGAGGTCATTGAGCGGACTTTTCACTTTTTTCCTAAAACTAATGAAAAAGATACTTTTGAAGAGGCAGAAAGTGAAAGGAAGATGATGACTTTTGACTGGGACAAGATATTGACTATCATTGCAAAGCCTGGGAGTTCATGGATGTTTGGAGATTACAAGACAACTCCCTAGGGGATCTCAGTTCACGCTCTAACCAATGAGGCTCATATTTGGCAGCAGATCATGGCCAATTACGTCACACAGAGCACCCACGAGACCAAAATCATTGCTGACTTGGCGGTCTTGGTTTGGTGTATCTTGGAAGGTAAACAGCTGTACCTTCCAAGGCATATCAGATGGAACATGGGGTGGGCTCACTATATTGGCAACCTGGCCTTCCCGTGTATGATCACTGAGTTAGCTACAGAGGACGAGGTTGTCTGGCTAACCACAGATGAGAGGCTGTCTGTCGCTGACAGCAAGAAGATAGTCCCTCCCAATGACTGGTTAAGACCTCAGCCGACCTCCAGACAATGAGGCAGATGGCAGACAGCATCTCCTTCAGAGGCAGGACCTTCAGCCTCAGCTTCAGTAGCACCCCCAGCCCCTCCAACACCAGCAGCATCATCATCATCACAACCACTTTACTGTCTGATCCATCGGTTGGTCGAGGACATAGCTCATTTGGAGCGCCACTCCAAACGATGCTATGAGAACATCAAGAGGCAACATCCAGCTTGGGATACAACGATAGAGGAGCCAGACACCCCCTCCGATCACAGTAAGGAGGAGGAGGAGCGGGACGCACCAGCTCATAGTAGCTACGAGGACTCCTTCCACTCCGCGTGACTTCAGGAGCACCGAGGATGGTGCAAATCTGAAGTGTGGGGAGGTCGTCCGACTTCGGCGGTGTATTTTGGTTGAGAATTTTCATTCTAAACACTTTAGCTTTAGTTTTTATTATGCTTTATAGATATTTTGTATATATTTTTTTTTCATATTTTGAACATCTTTTTAGTTTATTGCACTTTTTATCTTTGCTTGAACATAACTTAGCTTTCTATTTTAGTGATGCATACTTTTACACTTTCTTTTATTTTGGCTTGTATATATGCTTTTTAGCCTTTAGTTGTGCTTGTGATTGGATAATGTTAATATTGCACCTAGTTTAGTTTCATATACACCTGATGATTTGAGTTGATTGAAATTAGGAAATGAACTCGGAATTTTTCATGATTTCCATCCAATCACATTATATATACATATAGAATAAGTATAGTCAAATTAATGAAATTTCCAAGAAAACTTCTTTTTATATAGGTCTTGACATTCCGATTAAATTGGGTTGAGATTTTTCATTGAAACTTACTTGAATTATATATTGTGCAACATGGTTTTCGAGCTACGAACACAACCTTGTGAGTTTTGAGCTTTAATGTGTGGTTACATCACATTAACCACTATTTTTATTCTTGTGTGTTATTCTCTTTATGATTGCAATCTTTGGTTCGTTTGATTCTTTATGTCCATTATTGAATGTATATATACATTTATGTGATTGAGGCCTTCATTTCATTATAGCTCAGTTCCCCAAACAGCCATTCCCTTTCATTTACCCTTGTTAACCCACTTTGAGCCTAATTAATTTTCTTTTGCTCTTAATTTTAGCACATTACTAATCCTAAGTAAAAAATAATAAATATCTTTAATTTGGATCTTTGATTAGCTTATGTTAGTGAGATTGTGTAATATTTAAGTGTGGGAATATTGAGAACCTTGGTTGATGAAAATGTGGTTTATATTTTTATTAAAAATATTGGAAATGGGGTGTATAATTGTGTATTAATTGTGTAGACCATATACATTTATTATATGTGTGTGTGTGTGTGTGTGTGTGTGTGTGTGTGTGTGTGTGTGTGTGTGTGTGTGTGTGTGTGTGTGTGTGTGTGTGTGTGTGTGTGTGTGTGTGTGTGTATTTCACTTAAAAAAAAAAGAAAAGAAAGCAGTATATAGGGGACAAAGGCCCTAAACAAAAATAATAATAACAATGCATATGGGATTGAATTGAATTGAATTGAATGCATGAGTGTGTATGAAAAGTGAGATTATGGGTAGCTAAGCTTAATATTAGAATTGCATAGGTTATATATCTTAGGTGAGAGCTTAGGTTAATCAAAGATTCAAATTCTAGCTCACTTAGCCATATATATATCCTTACCTTTACCCTTGACTCCATTACAACCTTAAAAAGTTCTCATGATACTTGTATGTGTGCATTAAATATTTATTGATTGTTAGATGAAGAACAAACCTTGAAAAGCATGATTAAAGGAGAATTGAGTGGATCGACCCTAAACACTTGAGCGACTAGAGTGTATACACATCCGGTAAGGGGTTCGATTGCTCAATTCTATGTTTCCACCTATGATTATCTATTATCTTGCAAGTTTGTAAATTTTTTCTCATAACTCAATTCAATTGTGGATTTGATTTGGTTTTGATTGCTTTAGCCCATGATTGTGTATATATGCTTTCTTGGAAATTGATTTACTTTGACTAAGTAGGTACATATAGATATTTAGATAGTGTTAGGTAGAATAGTTACATACATTTAGAAAGATTGCATTTAGATAGTTTACATTGAATAATTGTTGATGCCTCTTTCTTGTCTTTCTTAGTGTTTAGCATAAGGACATGCTATTATTTAAGTGTGGGAAGATTGATAAACCACAATTTGATGGTTTATTTTGTATTAAAATGCGTGAATTTTATCAACTTATCCCACATTTATTCATTGAAGTAGCATGGTTTTGTGAATTTCTCCTAAGTTGTGCTTAAGATTGAAAATATTCTTTTTTGGCCCTTAATTTGCTAAATTTAATTCACTTTAATCCTATTCGATACCTTGATGTGTTTTTTGAGTGATTTTAGGCTTACAAGGCAAGTATAGATTGAAGAAGTGAGGAAAAATCATGTAAAAGTAGAAAATTCATGAAGAAATAGAGTTTGGAGCTTTTCAGGGTCATGCGAATGCACACCTCATAATTACGCATGAATGTGAAGTTGTGCGTATGCACAAGCCCGTGCGAACGCATGTTTTGGAAATTCGCGCAACCATGCGTATGTATGCCTCATGCGTACGCACGACTGCTGGCATGTGATTTTAGGTCATGATTTTAGGCCTTTCCAAACCCAATCCAACTTATTTCTGAAGTATTTAAAGCCAAATCCAAGCTTACAAACATATTTTAGGATAGTTTTCTAGAGAGAGAAGCTCCCTCTTCTCTCTATAATTTAGGATTTTTAGTCTAAATTTCTCTTAGATTTAGGTTTTGATTCTTGTTTTGGCTTAGTTTTCTTTACTTTTAATTGTTTTAGTATCTCAATTCTCTTAGTTTTACTTATTTATTTCTCTAATTTGTCACTTTTATGTTCATGAACCCTTGTTAATTTTGATTTCTTTTAATGCAATTTGATGTTTTATGTTTTTTTATGCTTGTTTTAGTTATTGTTATTATTTTCTTGCAATTGGTAACTTAGATTTTATTATTCATGCAATTTACTATGTTTTTTCTTTTATGCATGCCAAGTGTTTGATAAAATACCTCTTTTAGTTTTAGTGTAGTTTTTCATACTCTTGGCTTGGGATTGAGGACTTAGGTGACCTTGAGTAATTGATGTCTAATATTGATTGTTAAT